>NC_141997.1:32959497-33559497 GCF_049901715.1 Pseudonaja textilis
GTTTATCTTTTTTTCTTAAGCCTGGAGAGTTTTCAATTTTTTTTTCAGAATCAATCTTTTTTTAAACTAATCACTAACTAAGAAGCAAAGCAACAAATACAATATAGAGGCAAGGCCATGAGCACACAAAAACTGCCTGAATGTTAATAAATCTCATCCTTTCTATTGTATTTTAGAAAACCCGCTATTAACACCCCTGTATGTATTTGAATAAACATTTTTAAAAAATATTTTTGCTTTCCTATTAAGTTCTGGTGGGACCCTGAGGTTCCATGGAACACAATTTGAGCAATCTTACTGTAAGCTAAGAAGAACTGCATTTACATTAGAGGTGGCATTCAGTGGGTTCTGACCAGTTCTGGAGAACCGGTAGCGGAAATTTTGAGTACTTCAGAGAACCGGCAAATACCACCTCCGATTGGCCCTGCCCCCATCTATTCTCTTCCTCCTGAGTCCCATCTGATCAGCTGGTCCTTCTTTTGTTGCCCTGAACAGGAGAATGAAGTTGGAAAGCAGGTTAGTGGGGCGGGGAGGGAATGGGATTTTGCAGTATTCTTCCTGCGCCATGTCCACCAAGCCACGCCCACCAAGCCACGCCCACAGAACCAGTAGTAAAAAAAATTGAATTCCACCACTGATTTACATGTATGTGATAGAGAAAGGTGTTAGTGTTATAAGTCTGATATGGACTTTTATATAGTATTGTATTGCACCTATAGCCCAATCAGAGGTGGTATTCAGCAGGTTCTGCACGGTTCTGGAGAACCGGTAGCGGAAATGTTGAGTAGTCCAGAGAACCGGAAGTACCACTTCTGACTGGAGATTTTACAGTATCCTTCCCCTGCCCACCAAGCCACGCCCACAGAACCGGTAATAAATTTTTTTGAATCCCACCACTGAGCCCAATGAATGAATTGGTTGGGGGAGGGGCTTTTACTAATAGTGGCTGTTATCTAAAATGTCATTGACCTGTTCCTTCCTGAAACCAAGATAATTGGTATTCTTTCCGCAGGCAGGTCCTCCGAGGGACATCCTTTTGAAAAGGTCTTATCCTAAGTGAATGCTAGCAGTTTCTTTAAACAGACTCTGTTCATCACAAGATAACATTAAGAAAGAGCCAATTATTCAAGCAGAGTTTCAAGAAAAGCTGAAATTCTGATCTATACACAGAAATAAAGACAATGAACCGGACCCTTTACCGAATGTATTCATGCTCATTTCACTTTACGAGTCACTGATCAAAAACGTGGTTAGCTGGTAGCTGGAGAGAGAACGTGTCTGAAATAAGCCATAGAGGCCTGACCAAAAAATTCTTAACACTTATGGGAAACAGGTCAAGAGTGTATATTGCCTCCCTGAGTTTACAATTATTTATTTGATTCTTTGTTAAATACCCTCTGTGTTGTAAAATCTGAAGGACTGTTTGTAAGTTCTCGGATCCTCCCCAACCTGTTACCAGATAAACAACTAATTAATTAATGTGACAAAAGGAGGGAAGAGAAGAGGAGAAGGAAGAATTGAGTTTGAAGATAATACCTACAATTTAAAACATTTTGGGCACTTCTGAAAGTATTGTATTTAAAAATCATCCAAATATTTGGATGGACAGGTAATTTCTATATATGTATATTTTCCATTAGAGACTTCTGAAAAGAACAAGTAGCATTATGTAATGGAATGTTTCGGCACACCAATCACCCATGATAGACAAGCTGATTTGCACTGCATCTGAGCCAGAACAATGTGGAAGCGAGAAGTGAATCAATTTAAGGCAATTTACCATTATGGTTTGCATTCAATTAAAGCCTTAATATTTCTGACAATTACAAAGTCCATAGCAAGCAACTGTATCTAAATTTGGGCATTGGACATATACAAAAACATTTCTCAGAAAATAATAGAAACCACACATTCAGGGCTTAGAGGTTTAAAATGATAATGCATTTAAAAGTATATGGGACGTTTTCTTCTTTTTAAAAAAAAGGCAATCAAAAGGATTGTAAATTATCCCTGTAATGCTTCCATTTCAAAAGGATATAATTTGCTGTCCTATTTTCATAATGAATAGAAGCCTAGTGAATACAGGGTGTGTAGTTATGTTTTGTTTGTTTGGCTTCAGTAGCAATATATGGAGCATCTTAATCCAAATGGAATCATTAATTCTAACAATGATTTGAAAAATAATCCATCCCTCTTCCTTGCTGTCTACTATCACCAATGTTTTCTTCAGTGTTTCTTCAGTGTTTTCTTTAATGTAGGACTGGCAAAGAACATTTTCCACCTGGCTGAATTTTTTTTTACAATTCATGGCTGGCTATAGAGGCACTCAGACATGGTGATGAGATAGTTTAAGGGGCACAAGTGAGAATCTAGTTCTCTTCTGCAGTGTTGTTGAGACCTTTGAGTGTTGGCCACCTCTCTTTTTGTCTGTTATCTCTTCTCTCTCACTCTCTCTCCATTAGAACTTATCTTTCTCTTCATGTATTCCCTTTCTTTCCTAGTAAATTATATATAATAGGTTGTCTAAAAGTCAAATCATCTTGTGGGTGAAAGTAATACACAAACTGAGCTTTTATATGAGGATGTGGCTATCCCCCGATGAATTCTTCTATACATCAACAAAACCACTAGGAAAAAAAATCAATGCTCATGGGAAGCCATGGGCATTGATAATAACAATAAATGCATATGAACAAAGTGTTTTAAAAAGACTTCAAAAGCTTCATTGCAAGGGAATCTGGAAGTTAATACTTTGTCACCCTATCTGGAAGATTAAACAATGATTCATAGAAGGATGCATGGGACCTGATGGTTTAATGGTTAAAGATATTGAGCCTGTCAGCTGGAAAGCTGACAGATTGTTTGAAACCCAAGCGCTACACCATAGGGTGAGCTTCCATTACTTGCCAGCTCCTGCACACCTAGCAGTTTGAAAGCATGCAGATGCGAGTAGATAAATAGAGACCACTTCGGCGGGAAGGAACACCATTCAGTGCACCTCGGAGTGCAGTCATACTGGCCACGTGATCACAGAAAAGTCTTCGGACAACACTAGCTCTCTCTCAGTTAGGAATTTGAGATGAGACAACTCCCCTTAGGTTAGACATAACTGAATAGGGGAAACCTTTACTTCACACAGTAAAAGGTCATTTGGTCTTTTTCTCCTCGTTTTTTGAAAGTTTTCTGGAGAACTGTGTGAAAAAGAATGGTATTTTAGAGCATCTGTGAAAATGTGTGAAAAAGAACATTATAGAACATCTGCAAGATAGAACTTCTACCAATTTTTGTCAAGGTGGCTGCTATTTTTTTCCTGTAATAATTTGGAACCATGTCAGGAATAGAAAAGATGGAGGATGCAATTAAATTAAAACTTTCTTAGAAAGGGGGAAACCAAAAGAAAAGAAGAGGAGAAATAGAAGTGGAAAGGGAGAGAGAGAGAAAATAAAAAAATCAGGTTTTCTTTCAACTCTGTTCCTACTTGTTGTCTTTTTTCATAGTGGTAGCCAGAGCTACAATGTACAATCCTTTCCCAATTTCTATGGAAAAAGTGTAAGTGTTCCATTAATTACAATTCCATTTTAGTTGCCTGCCAGCTTTGGACAAACTCAATAGCAGGGACTGATTCAGAAAAAAACCTGAATAGGTTCTACATAGACTATTTATAACAAATTGGGATGTCTTTTCTGTAGATATGGAAAAATAACGATCAATCTCTACCAGTTAAATTTATAATAAATCCTACTGGAGAATCTGCCAGATACTTTAATATGAGGCTGAAAGCAGATGTAATTTATTCTCTCTCCCTCCTTCCCTCCCTCCCTCCCTCCCCCTTTCCCATCTTATATGATTTTGGAAAAAAACTATCTTTTTGGTGTTCACTGTTTATTGAAATAGTTCTTGACCAATGATTATTTCTCATTTATAGTATTTTAAAAGATAGTTTCTTCTCCCTTCATCTTCACTGTCTTAGATTTTTCCCAATCTTATAACCATTGAGCTCGGGAATACACTGTGACATTATGAATAAAAAAAGACAGAATTCGATTTCTTTCACAAAATTCCTTTCAGGATTTATGTTCTTCCATGGTCTTCATAGGGACCTGGTGGCTCAGTGGCTAAGACGCTGAGCTTGTTGATCAGAAATGTCAGCAGTTTGGTGGTTCGAATCCCTAGCACCGTATAATGGAGTGAGCTCCCATTACTTGTCCCAGCTTCTGCCAACCCAGCAGTTCAAAAGCATGTAAAAATGCAAGTAGAAAAATAGGGACCCCTTTGGTGGGAAGGTAACAGCGTTCTATGTGCCTTCAGCATTTAATCATGCTGGCCACATGACCACAGAGACATCTTCAGACAGCGCTGGCTCTTCGGCTTTGTAACGGAGATGAACACCACCCCCTAGAGCTGGAAACAACTAGCACGTATGTGCAAGGGGCACCTTTACCTTTAGCTATGGTCTTTTAGGATGTGCATTAAAAAAAGAAAGAAGACAGATAAAAGCAATGTCAAAACTTGTATGGGCATTTACTTGAGCATGTAAAGAATAAGTATTTAGGAGCAAATGTCCATTTAACCTAATCCCAGACAATAAATAGGATAAATTTGGTATTGTCAGTAGTTGACATATTTACCCAATAAGAAAAACAAGTTGTTTCTTTTCTTTTTTAGAAAGATAAGGTTCTTTTTCTCCAAATAGCATTTGATGTATAGAAAAAAAGGCCACTTACATTTTGTGAAGAACAAAATATGTTATGTGAACGCTGTGTGAGAGTCAGTTTGGTGTAGTGGTAAAGATGCCAGGAGACTGTGAGTTTTAGTCCTCTGCACCTGGATAAATTTGAGCTAGACCCTCCTTCTCAGATCAATCCATCTCACAGAGTGGCTGTTGTAGGAAAAATAGGAGGTGGGAGAATTAGTTAAGTATGATGCTTTGAGTTGTACAAAATGAAGGTAGGATACATTATAACTTCCTAAGTTTTGTGAAGAATAAGATACAGATAATTAGAGTTTGAAAGGACCTTATAGGTCATCTAGCCCAACCCCCCCACACCTAAGCAGGAGACCCTACACCATTTCTGACAAATGGTAGTCCAATTTCTTCTTGAAGGCCCACATCAGTTAAAGACCTGGCAGCTGTGACTTCATATTTTGTGAATAAATAATAATAAGTCATCAACAATTTTCAATTCAGTTATTGACAAACAACATAATAATTTTTAGCACAGATAGCATTGAAATTTGGCCTAGAGACATGTGCTACAAGAACAATAAAGTGGGAGAAAAAATCACAAACACTGGTGAAATTGAAATGGTGAATGGCTAAAGCACCAGGAGCCATCAGAATGAAACCTACAAGTATCTGTGCATTTTATGGTTGGATAACATCAAGCATGGACAAGTTAAAAATGTGATTAATAAAGAATACACAAGGAGTGAGAAACTTGATAAAGACAGAAGTGAAACATGGAAACACCATCAAACCATCAATATCTGGGCCATACCTGAGATACAATAGACTGCAGGAATTATTAACTGGACACAAGCTGATCTGGACAGTTTGGACCAAAAAAACCCAAGAAAACTGATTAACATTCACAATGCATTATCTCCCCATAGTGATATTGATAGATTGTACCTCCTCAAATATCTCACCATCACAGTATCAATTTGTACACATTTGAGCCATTATATAGCACAAATGGATCCAGAGCCCAGTTTTACTTAAATATGCTCAAGTCACTGCATGCAAGCAAAACTTTGCAAGCCAACCGTTGCCTCCATTCTACCAGCTAGAACAGCGATGTCAAACTCAAAGCCTGTGGTCAGGATTTGGCCCACAGAGTGCTTAGATCCGGCCTGCGGGGATGCCCTGGGAACAGTGAAGGACCGGCCCGCAGTGCCTCTGTCAGCAAAAACCAAGGTTGGGAGGGCCACAGGCATCCCAAGCTCCGTTTTCACTGGCAGAGCGCTTGGGCCACCGTAGGCGCCTCCAACACAAGTGACGTTGAGCTGGCCATGCCCCCTGGCCATGCCCCCCTAAGGTCAAACACAACTCTGATGCGACCTTCAATGAAATCGAGTTTTAATATATACTCCTGAGCTAGAATAGATGCAGTTCAGTGACATCCTTTTAAAGTGCTTTGTCTATGTTTATCGCTCTTTTCTTCCTACTCCACCTTTCAGTCAAAATTGTTCTTACATGCAAGGCTATCTTCCTTTGGGGTAAAGATAGGAATACCTTTCCATAAATCCAAATGCATTAAAATAATTGATGTTGGCCAACTTGTGCAAGCCATATGGAGCATATCGTTTGTCAGGCAAATGACTTTTTAATGATCTAGGTCGTACTGAGAATGATTTGCTTACAGAGAGAAACCGAACTAGAATCTCTAGAATGTGTGAGACTTACTGTGGGAATCTATTCCTCTCTTCTTTCCTCCCTCCTTGTATCCCTGTGAAAACAACTGCCAAATCGTTTACTGTATTATCACTTCAAGGCAGTTTTCTATGCTAAGTTTAGTCACTTTAATACATACTAAAGAAGATAGAATTGTGGCTGAATTTCTCTCTTGATTCTTAAGTGAGAGATTTAAAAAATGTCCAATGAATGCATGACGAGTCTGGTTTTTCTTTATGCTTTGAAATGCCAGTGTCCCCCTGTATGTTACAAGCAAAGAGACTTTGAAAATGAAGGGGCTTTCTATAGCACTCGGAAGGATATGCTCAGCTACCTTAACTACAGTACAGTAAGTCCTCAACTTACAACAATTTGTTTAGTGACCATTTGCGGCTACAACAGATTCAATTAACAACCGTGTTACTCATTTAACAATTGCACTGATTCACTTAACAAATGAGGCAAGAAATGGGGCAAAACTGACTTAACAAATTTCTCACTTAACAGCATACATTTTGGGCTCAGTTGAGGTCATAAGTTGAGGACTACCTGTAATAGATTAGCTATATTTTTAAAAAGCTTACATTGGCAAATTTACATTTTAAAAGCCTCCTCAATAAGGTAGATTTATTTCCTTTTTTTTTAAAAAAAAAGTATATAATCAAAAATCCTCCAAATTGCAACATTATTAACTTGGACAATAAAACAGAGCTCTTTTCATATAGACATCCCTAACTTATGGGTAAGGAAAATATATTTTGCAAGTGGAGATTTTACAAGGCGACATCTTCAAACTTGGTTCTTTTCAAACTTTTATTTCTAATTTCAGTCTGAAGCCAGTGAGTGGAAAGTTAAATGGCATAATTAAGTTTCTAGAAATCTTCCTGGAGGAACATGTTTGTACTGAATGCATTGTGTATCAGAGGTGGTATTCAGCAGGTTCTGACCATTTCTGGAGAACCAGTAGCAGAAATTCTGAGTAGTTTGGTGAACCGGTAGCGGAAATTTTGAGTAGTTTGGAATACCATTTCTGACTGGCCCCACCCCAATCTATTCTCTGCCTCCTGAGTCCCGGCTGGGTTCTCTTTTGTTGCCCTGCACAGGAGAATAGAACTGGAAAACAGGTTAGTAGGGTGGGGAGAGAATAGGAATTTCACTGTGCCCTTTCCCTGGAGTGGGGTGGGAATGGGCATTTTATAGTCTCCTTCCCCTGCCACGCCCACCAAGCCACGCCTACAGAACCAGTAGTAAAAAAATAAAAAAAAGAATCCCACCACTGTTGTGTATGCTTTTAAATCACCCACATGCTACTTTAAAGCTGTCTTCCCCTTCACTTGGTTTAAATGTGAACTTTTGCTATGGTAAAAAAATTACTTCTACTTGACTATTTGCTTTTCAGAGATATCATGTCTGGAGTTATTAATTTCCGCCTTTGCAATAAAAAGCTAAAGAGACAGCGTATAACTTTCTCTGTTAATAAAATATTTATTTTCAACATTAACATGGGACTTTTGTGGACTAATTCTGAATGAAATGTATTTGCAAATTTCACAAAGGGAAAAAGCAAGGACATAATCTCACCAATTTTATATCTTTAATTTAAAAAAAAGTGTACCGGACAAATAACACTGGTGAAGCAAGGATATTTTTAGAGAACATGAGGGACAATAGATTTTAAGAAAACATGTCTATGGGAGAAGAAAATGTCTATGGGAGAAGAGAACAATTTTGCCATGAGGCTAGAATAAAGTTCTTTTACTTAGGACATCCTTCTTTAACTTGGTGGCGCTTACCAAATTTACAGTGTTTTGATCCTCGTAATTCTCAGCTAGCAGTGGCAAAACTGTGTTTCTTTGGAATTGTGAAAATTGAAATCTCATATATCTGCAGACCTTCAGACTGAGGAAGGCTGGTCAAAGATTTCTTGTCTATACTATAGCTTTCCTGCTGTGTGTTTTACAATTGGATGTTTTTCACTATTTAGATCAATGGTGTTTACTTGTAGCTCTTTCGATAGTTGTTGAACTACGACTTCCAATAAACTTCCAACCAAAATGCTAGTAAGGAAGAATTTTTGGAATTGTAGTTCAACCATATCTGAGGACTATGGATTTTCATTCCTATATCTACAGTCCGTGATGAATGAATGAGTGAGTAAGTGAATGAATGATACATGTATTCTGTTTCAAAATCTGATACAGGTTTAGGATCCTTAAGTATATTTATTGTTTATATACTTAAACAAACTATACCTTGAACACAGTCTTTCTCCCAGCTTGGAAGCGGATGGGATTTTTCTTCCAACACATCCAAATTTTGATCACGTGACTAGGGAGTTGCTACAACGGTCATAAGTGTAAAAAACGGTCATAAGTTGTTTTTTTCAGACCTGTTGTAACTACAAATCATCACTAAACAAAAGATTGTAAGTTGAGGACTACCTATGTAGGAATTTTTTTTCTTCATTTTGCTTCCTAGTTTTCACCTGCACTACATGTTTCAAAGGGAAATAAGTTTGTTTTTTTTAGCTGCTAGCTTAAACAAATTACTCGAATATGTTGCATGCCATCAAACAAATGAACACAACATAAAATAAGGATATGGGCAGGGAGATAGAAATTCCTTTTATTTTCCTCTTCATTCTTCCCCATGGAGAGAATTTTTATTACTCATGGAGCTGTCTCAGTTCAGAGAGGGCAGTGATTAAATGAATTTCTTTGCTCTTTGTTCTCAGTGTTTTGAGGCAGAAGTAAATATAATCGTAGATTACCTTCAGGTGGCTTTTGTGGGATTGTAGAGTGGTATCTAAGGCACTGTAGGAATATCCTGAGTTAAATAGACTAGGAGGATTGAAAAGAAAATATTGAGGATTATTGGGGAGAAATCTGGTTTTCCTTCTAATCCTTCTGAGAAAATTCAATAAAGAGGGAAGTAGAACATTAATAAACTTCACTGTTTTGTCAAGTGACCTTGATAAAAGCAATGTAGGTGAATCCAAAAATTAGTTTAATTAGTGGAATTTTAATATCATCTAAGTCATTCAGACCATTTACCATGCTGATCATTTAAGTCAATTTCACTAATGGATGAGGAGACAGGAAGGTACACAGTACAAAACGGTGTGCAGATGTCTAATTCAATAATTTCTCTCTCTCTAAGCCCCTTTAGCAAATTGCATGTCTTGGAACTGAATTGCATATCTTAAAATGGAATTTCATTTAGCATTCTTACAATTGCCCAGAAATGCAGGAGTTATTTCTGATCTACTTGCAGAGTGAAAATGACATCCCAAACTCTGTAGCATAGGGATTCAAAAAAAGCTGGATTGGTGAAAGGGCTGTTTGCAAATCTGTGAAGAATCTGTAAATGTTTTCTCTTGATGCATCATACAAATAAGAGATAGCAGGCATCTACACTGGTGAGGACTCCACGTGCCAGCAGTTTGTGAAGGAATCGGAGATAATTTGCTACTTGAAACAGTGGATTAGAAGCAGTGGTTTGGCAGAGCTTCAATTCCATCATTGTAGCTGTCATTTGGAGTTTTTTTGACCATGCCTTGTGGTCACCCCTGATCTGAAAGTACCCTTGACTTCAAAATTGATGATGAAATTGTGTTCCTCATGATGCTAAAGGCAGCAGATGAGGTTAGACAGATGTGATATTAGAATACATAGTTTCTTTCTCCAAAGAGGAGGAAAGTGGTGAGTTCAACAGCAACAGGCAATCATTACTGCTCCAAAGACCCATCACTGTGCTTCCTGTGAGATAAACTAGGCAGCAAAACTTTCAGGAATTTGATCATAACAAACTTTGGTTGTTCTGCTTTCATAGCAATTGCCTCTCAATGTATGAGTATATTAAGTTAGACCTCCTTTTATGGGGTACTCAAATAGGTCTCGCAGTTCTGGATCGCAAACTATAGTCTAATGTAGAGGTCTCCATACTTGGCAACTTTAAGATTTGTGGACTTCAACTCCCAGAATTCTCCAGCCAGCTTAGGGAGTGGAAGTCCATAAGTCTTTAAATTGCCAAGTTCGGGGACCCCTGGTCTAACATCTACTTTTGTGGCTTGGTTGAAAGCTTCAGTGAGCATGTTATTGAAAACTTTCACTATCTCTCTTGAAAAGTTTTTCATAGAATTTTCAGACATTCCAGGATTTTCCCATATTAAAGCTAACTTGCAATACTTCTGGGATGGAAATAGAGATTAAAAGTTAAAAGCTTCAAATCTCCAGGGAGAGGGCTTTGGCCTGGAAGTGCCAGGAAGATTTATTAAATTTATATGCCACCCATCTCACCGTCGCATGGACTCTGCACATTGATCAAGCACAAGGGAATCCAATAGTTTTAGGGGAGGACTCAGAATAAGGAGTATCTCACAGGCAGCTCTGAAACTTTTTACAACGAAACCCTGGGCCCAAATGTTGTGTGGTGCTCAGCAGGGACCATTCCCTCCCTGTAAATCATTTGAAGGCATCCAAATAAAAATTTTGCAAACCCCTTTTCGAGAGGCCAGATGTGCATCGAATGTGATGCTCAGAAGGAAAGCAGGTCACCCCAAAGTGAGAAGCTGAGACCATGGCTGTCAATACTCGCATATTGGGTCAAATGCCACTTCGCCCCATCATCAGGGTAGACTCCATTTGTCCTGACAGACCAGTTTCGATCTCCATGGCAACAGGCAGTTCTGAGGGACTTTACCCATTATGGCTTGCCACTTAAGCAACTGCTTCCTTTGCACTAAAAGAATCATTAGGGAAAAGGTCCTAGATATAGAATTCCAGAACAAGGTCAGTCAAATTCTATCAAAACTTAAGCACAAACTATTCAAGGTGGGAAGTGGGTGGATACCTGACTAATTTAGTCTCTCCTGCTCAACAAACATACTTTTTAACTTGATATTTCACCCTCTTCGGTTCTTAATGGGAGATTTACCAAAGTTCACATGTAGGGAGAAAAACATGTCCAGGTATAACATGAAGGCTGTTGAGATCACCACACATGTGCTTCTACATTGCTTCTGTTACATGTGCAGTTGATAAACTTTCTTCTTCCCTTTATTGACACTTATTATAAGGTCATGATGAAAATTTTATTTTTGATTTCCTTCTCTCAGATAAAGAACCACTTGTTACATACAACATAGCTAGATTTTGCCAGGTCACAATTAAACTTTGCAAACAGATAATTAAGGGTAGTGGGCATGAATACTTAAAAAAATCTTTTTTCTTTAATCTTTGCTTGTTTTTATATCATTTTATGGCCTTCAGTAACCTCTTTTAAGTTTACTCTTAGTACCAATACGATAAATTTTATAAAGCTACTTTAGTGCTTGAATGTTACCATCTTGTATTAGCAATCCTAGCTTTTAATTATTCTTCATCACTTACAGGTTTAGAATTATTGAACTGGATGTAATTTTCATTTGTATTTTATGCTGATCTGTGATTAAAAAATAAACATTGTTGTTGGATAGAGATGTATATCTTATGTATAATTTATATTTTAACTGGAATAAAAATATGTCACTTCTCATTTTTTCTAAATCTAGTTTCCAGGAGTTTAGAAATAGAAAATTATGCAGGTGTTTATAATTCTCTCTTCTCTGGTCCAAAGTTGCTCAGGGTGGCCAAACTGTTACTGTCGGTTCTGCCATCTTCAACCTGATGCCTTGCTGGCATCCTGCCATCAAAAGCTAGGGTGGAGGGAGCAAGGGAGACAAATGGACAATAAACATGTATGCAGATGCGATGGGAAATAGAGTGGGGGGGGGGGAATGACACTTGGACGAAGACCAGGGAAGCACGGAACTGTTTGTGCCAGTCTTCAAGGTCACACACCTTGAGAATAGAATGTGGATTATCCCAAACATCACAGCGATTCTCAAAACACCTATGCAGCTCCTTATTGGGTGAAGATGAACTGGTTACAGTGGGAGGGCTGGGATAAAGGGAAAAATCTGTAATCTGTAAGATCTGGAATCTTAGTTCTAGCCTGACTTTATTGCAACCAGCAACTTTTAGTAAAAGAACCTATCATTTCACCTAAATGGAGTTGAGGGTCTTTCTTTCCTAAGGGACCTGACTGGAGCAGGCCTGACAGTTTCTGTTAAGGCTTTGTCTTGCACATCCACTTCTGTGGCCTAAACAGAATATTGTCCGCAGATTTGTCCATAAACTCACTGCTTGGCTTTTCATTATAGTGTAGGGCAATTAGGATTAGCCACTTATTTTTATGTAAAAAATACAGGTGTCCACAGAGTATAGTCAAAAATGATCAAATAGCATTCATAGCAGTAGAGTTAAAATTCTGCCAACTTTTTACGTGCAGTGCACATAAGATAACTTGTTGGCGGGGGGGGGGGGGTTGCCTATCTTCTGTGCTCACCTTTGGACCAATATGTAGGGAAGATATCAATTTCCTTCATTGCCAAATATTGTAAACTGCAGGCTCAGGTAAGGCAAACATATCTGCACATTCTTACAGTCTCTTTGCTGAAGGCTTGTTAAATTCATGTTTTACACCATCATCATTTATATGACATATTACAATATAGCAGGGTGGCAAGCATTAGTATGTCTATGTAATTAACCTCATCCTCATGTAAATAAGATTAATTAGCCATTTTCTCCCCTAATCTGGTGGGAAACATGGATAATTATAGTTGTATTGTTTATGCAAATTTCACTGAAATATGCAGAAGGACAGAACAGGTTGCAAAGTAAAGTTCAGCTAAATCACTATCCCTGAATATACCTCCAAAAGACTGATAAGCTAATTAAGTTTTGTCATCTGCATAAGGGTTTGTGTGTGTGTGTGTGTGTGTGTGTGTGTGTGCATGTGTGCCCGTACTTACTCTGCATTCCCCCTGCCATTTATTTCCAGCTGTCTAACATGGTATGCAAACATCCTGAGGTCAGTCACTGAAAATTAGATGTATTTAGTACTGTATTTAATATTGCCATTCCAGTGACTCATATGTCTTCTGCTGACTCTGTCCCTCACAATGCAGAAGAAAACTAGCTCAGGTATAGAGCAGTGACAATCCTAGGTGAATAGCAGATACTGCAGCTTTCAAGCTGGTTAGAAATGTTGAAGGGAAACGGCAGCATAAGTTGATTTGCCCCTGAATGTATATTTAAGAGGAAGCTACAGGCAAAGAAAGAGAATAAGTTTTTTTCTAGTTCATATTTTATTAGTTTATCAAAATAGAATATGTCAAAATATAAAAAAGATGAAAATATTGGAAAACGGGGAGAGAATAGGGGAAAAGGAAAACGTATAGGATAAAGGGGAAAAGAAAAAGAAAAGCATTGACTTCCAGCTCCTTTTGGTGTAGTAGAATAAGGTAAACAGAAAACCTCTACTTTTTGCAATATACATTAGCTAGGTCTGTAACCACAAACCTATCTAATCAGCAAAACCCAAAATCAAAGCTTCATTTTCCTCCCTCCTCAAGCACATTGGAAAAAAAGGCAGAAGTCATACTTCTTTCTTTTTTCTTACCTTAATTTATATCATTTTTCTTTATTTTTAATACTTTTATTGTGTGAAAAAAATTAAATTAAAATATTTTTTTTAAAAAAGAAAGAAAACATAAAGATAGTAGTCCACTTCTAGAAAATAAAGGCTCTAGCAAGACATACAGAAAACCAAGCTCCTTCAGACACTGAGGTAGATGCCATCTGGGCTGACTGTGTGGTTTTTCTCTGATTGATTGATTGATGTGCTATTTTTGACTTATTTTTTATTATTCCTTTATTAATTCACTGCAGGTCTTTTATTTTTTCATTGACTGTGAATGTTGTAATTGTATTGTGTTTGCTGCCAGGAATCTTAACTG
This sequence comes from Pseudonaja textilis, assembly GCF_049901715.1. Classification (NCBI taxonomy): domain Eukaryota; kingdom Metazoa; phylum Chordata; class Lepidosauria; order Squamata; family Elapidae; genus Pseudonaja; species Pseudonaja textilis. The sequence goes on from NC_141997.1 coordinate 32,973,735, forward strand.
AATTATGATAATATATAAATGGAATGAACGACTGAATAAATAACTAAGTAAATAAATACACTGTCCTGAAAACAAAGCACGATAGGAATTTATCTTTCCCTTTCTTGTATGGAGGGTGGATGAACAGCCTTTTATTACTCCAAGAACAGCTATGAAGAGCAGCTTTGGTTGGCCTTTACTCTTACTGGTTGGCTCAAAGGAGATCTGATTGAGTCATGAAGTTCCCCACCTGTTCTTAGTGTTCTAAGATTATTAACTCCATACAAGTTTACAAGTGAGATTGGGAACTGGAAATGAGGCCATGTAGAATGAATGAAAATATTATTCATACCTGACAACATAGTTTTGTTTGAAATAAATGTATTATTCCAGGAGGAATTAACTGTCTTATTTAGGAACTAGAGTTCCTAAATGCAGATGTGAGAGTTTGGGAGAGGAAGAGAAGCCAAGGGGACACAGACATACTATTTACACATCCCATATAGGAAAGAGGAGGGGCTACAGTTTCTTACATGTCAATGACTTCTTCAGTCTCAATCACAACAATACACGGGCAAACAACTGGTACAAACTCAAGGTAAACTGTTACAAACTCAATTGCAGAAAATACAACTTCAACAACAGAGTGGACAATGCCTGGAACACCCTACCAGATTCCATTGTTACAGCCTCAACCCCTCACAGCTTCAACCTCAAACTGTCTACCATGGGCCTCACCCCATTCCTAAGAGATCCTTAAAGGGGGTGTTCATAAATGCACCAGTGTGCCTACCGTCCCTGTCTTACTGTCCCCATTTATCTGTATTTACTTCCTTCGTTCTTCTTTATGTTCATAGTTATACTTTGTTATCTTGTACATGTTGGACAAACAAATAAATATTTGGAATGAAATGAAAAGGAAGAAACAGGTGGATAAGCACAGAGAAATTGATGCAGGGCCATTGGAAAAGGGGAGAAAGGACTGATAGAAAGATCGAAGAACATAATGGTAACAAAGGAAAGAGTTTAGATCTTTGCATTTCTCTTTTTATAGAGTTTCTCGGATCTTATCACACCTGGCTGAAGTTGTGTGACAAACTCCCACTATTCTAGATTCTCTTCACTGAGCAGAGAGGCATTTGTTCCACACCCTATCTCTTTAAATTAAATCCCAATTGCTAAAGAGCTTTCAACAAAGCTCTAGCTACAACTCCTCTCTATTTCCCCCCTCTCCTATCCCCCCCTCCCCTCCCCTCTCCAACAAATTGAGAGCGCACACAAGTGGTTTAAAAGCAATGCAGAAGTAGTAGTTAATTTTCAATTGTGACCTATCCATTTTCAGAAGGATTTCTCCTACAGATCTTAATATCCTGGCAGAATATTAACAAAAAAAATCCTCCAGATTGCAAATCTGTAAACTATTTAATTAAAAAAAAAAAAAAACTTTCTGAATTGAGCCTTAAAAAGTAAATAGCAATTGAATCTTTTTGTTGAGACATCTTACAGTGTGATTTTGATTTCAAGCAATAGTTAATATAGCTTAATATCTATTTTTGCAGTAATTGGTATAATAACATGACATTCTGGCCAAGCTTCTGGAGAATACCAAGCAATCTAGGATTGGAGTAAGAGCAAATTCCTTAAAATGTTAATTTTTTTTTTAAAATGCTACTGTTCTCACTAATATTAGAGATGATCCACCAAATGTTAGAAACCCTCACTGTCAAAATGGATGAACTTCTCATCAACTGCAATGAAACCAGTAGCAGAAAATCTTTAGGCGTATATTAAAACAGTGTAAAACCTTTTTCAAAAATAGCTGTTTGTGTGTCTGGTATGGGTGTGTTATCATTCTTGAATATGATTTGAGGAACACACGAGCAAAGTGGTTGTTCAAGGACAATCTCTGCCATTTTGTTCCTTCATGCTTACCTCCCTCTTTCTTGTCCCATCCCTCTGAGATTCATACCAGTCAGACTGTCTTCTTTCACCTACTCTTAACTGGGAATGGTCCTAGTGGGAGAGGTATCTCTCCCCACCCTCCACCCTGCCTTCTTTTCCCTGAAGAGGCCAAAGCATCCTGTGTTCTCTTCAGGCAGATAGCTGTCAAAGCTCCTAAAAAATTTAAAGAAAGAGCAGGCAGGCCTTTTTGCACAACTCTGGAGGAAATTATACATAAATTAATAAAAACTGGCAAAACTGCATACATAATGCCTCATAAAACATCATGGATTATGACAAAAACAAGAGGAGGAACTCTTTTCTCTGCAAGAAGACAGTACAGAAAGAGTATTTTCCCACCCAATCTTTTTCAAAAATATGGTGAGGTTGAAAGAGAGGTCTCAGAAGGAAGCATAATAAAAGGAGCAATTTTCATCAGTCCACTGAGCAAATACTCACTATATCCCTCTGGATAAGTGGGAAGATGCTTAGATCAGGAAGGGTGATCAGTGCTGGACTGATCTGTAAGAGAAAATAGTTAACCCAAAGGTGTTTTTATAGGAGGCAACTGGACTTCCTTGTTTTTTTCTTTGAAGATGTTTCGCTTCTCTTCCAAGAAGCTTCTTCAGCTCTGACTGGAAATGGGGAATGGAAAGATTTATATTCCTTACAGAGAGCTGGTAATCTGCATCCTTTCAGAGGATTGTTGAGGCCACTTGGAGGTTTGTCTGTGTCCTCAGGGTCACCTGAGTAGTGCTCTTGGTTCCTGTAGTCTGCAATTTTTCCCCCAAACATTCCTACTCCAACATTATTCATTCTCAGGTGACCCTGTGGACACAGATAAACCTCCAAGTGCTTCAACAACCCTCTAAAAGGATGCAAACAACCAGCTGTCTTCAAGGAAGATAAATCTTTCCAGTCCCCACTGTCCTGTCAGAGCTGAAGAAGCTTCTTGGATGAGAAGCGAAATGTCTTCGAAAGAAAAAACAAAGTCGAGTTGCCTTCTGAAAAAACATCTTTGGGACAACCATGACCTGGATGACTGAGAATCTCTACAGAAAATAGTTAAGTATTTGGGCTGTACAGTTGTTTGGATTCAAAGGTCAAAATGTACTTTTGAGCACATGGGGATGTCACATTACCTCTCTCAATCATTTTTCAAGTAGCTGAGTCTTCTCTAAGATAGTGTGCTGCAGATTGATCCCCAAAATTCATGTTTCACTAGGTATTCAGAGTGTGATGCATTCATATATTGTCACCTTTACTCTCGTAAAGCCTTACTTTGAATTTGGATTCATTGCTCCACCAAGATCACGTAAAGTTTTTACCACTTTATGATTCCTTGGTGACCTTGTTGGTCAGAAAGGTCGGCAGTTCAGCAGTTCGAATCCCTAGCACTGTGTAACAGAGTGAGCTCCCGTTATTTGTCCCAGCTTCTGCCAACCTAGCAGTTCAAAAGCATGTAAAAATGCAAGTAGAAAAATAGGGACCACTTTGGTGAGAAGGTAACAGCATTCCATGTGCCTTCGGCATTTAGTCATGCTGGCCACATGACCACAGAGACATCTTCGGACAGTGCTGAGATGAGATGAGCACACTCCCTAGAGCTGGAAATGACTAGCATGTATGTGCAAAGAGAACCTTTATCTTTACCTTAATGCCTTGGTAAGACTGCACTTGGAATACTGCATCCAGTTTGATTGTTTTAGAAAGAGTACAGAGAAGAGCAACAAAAATGATTAGGGGATTGAAGGGTAAAACATGCGAAGAACAGTTGCAGTAATTGGGTATGTCTAGTGTAATGAAGGGAAGAACTATGGGTGACATGATAACCGACTTCCAATATTTGGAAGATATTTGAAGAATAGGGAGTCAACCTATTCTCCAAAGCACTTGAAGGCAGAACAAGAAGCAATGGATGGAAACTTATGAAGGAGAGATCTAACCTAGAAATAAGAAAAAATTTCCTGACAGCAAGAACAATTAATCAGTGGAATGGATTTTGGGAGGTTTTTAAGAAGAGACTGGAGAGCCATTTATCAGTATGGTACAGGGTCTCATGCTTAAACAAGGAATTGGACTAGAAAATCTTCAACATCCCTTCCAACTCTATTAGTCTACTGAATTCTGTTCCATATGCTTATAAAACTAAAATCTACTGTCCGCTATCAAACTAAGCTTATCATGTCTCATTGATAGGAAAAACCTGGTCCAGAGAAAGAGATTCCAACTAATATCTGAACTATTAATAAGCTGCTCAACATCAAAATGTCCCTGTAGAAAATAGCACCTACTAAGGTATATCTGCAGGGTTTGGTAATACAAATCCAAATGGTGGCCATGATTCTAAATCCTCTTGTTTTTAATGGACATTTTTATCATAATCTGCAGAGACCCCAGTTTGATAAACCTTGATAAAGCAGGGATTTGATCTAGTTAGAACTTAAGAGAGAGAGACCACCAATGATGAAATGTCTGCAAGAAAACAATCAAACTCAGAGAGAACCAAGCACCCTTCATTTTAACCCTGAACTACAAATATTCTCCTTTATCACCACCAGAAAATCTCAAGAGTTGGTCTACCCTAAAGAGGAAAAAAAAATATGCAGTCACAATTCATGGTAGACCATGTCCTAAGTTTGCTTAGCTTTATCTATTTCTCTACAGTTATGAAGAATACTATCTGGATGCACCCAAAGACTCACTGGTGGTCGGGTATCTCTTAAGGGAGGTTTTTTTCCCCCTGTACTGGATCTATTGCTAGTTCTGTACCTGAAATTGTAACTGTATGTAGTCCTTTTGAAACACACCAATCCACACACAGATCATAGTAGGGAATAGGAAGAAGAAACACATATTCAGTTTTAACTATGGCAATCCCAGAGTCTATGGCACCAATATATATACAATAGTAGTCACCGGATGGTGCATTAGTAGTAGATTTAAGCATCAAATAGAGGACAAAGAACATAATACAAATCAGGGCTACTTAGATTTGGGCTGTAAAATTCCAGACAAGCAGTGGATGGCAAGATGGAAATACATAAAATGCATGCTATCTTTTGGTGGTTGCCCTCATTTTCTAATACATACTCTACATATCCTCCAAACACTTGCTTAAAAATATTTTTGATAAGGTTTTATAAAAGCATTTGAATATCAACAAGAAGACTTGATATCACACATTTTCCCAAAGTTCATTTCAAACTTTCATGGTATGTGAAATTCCTCTATTTCCTCTACTTCCTTGAGCTAGCTCATCTGCAGCAAATACTCTACACCGGTTGCTATAATATGAACTCCCAAAGGTTGCATGGACTGCAGGCTTACTCCAGCTTAACTTAGTGCATTTTTAAAAACCAAATGCATAAAACTGAATTCAGAGAGTTCACTTGTTTAGAGGTTGATGACGTACTAAAAAGTCTTGCTAATGCTTCCCTGGGACATAATATTTGATATTTTCTGGGATAAATACTTTATGATTATTTTCTTTGGAGTCAGTAAGTGTCTAGCAGACAGCAAGTTTAGCACAGTGGTTTTAATGAACCAGGATAGAAACTAGAAGTTCTGGTCCTGTCTTAGGCACAAAACTAACTGGGTGACTGGGCCAGTCACTCCTTCTCAACCCTAGGAAGGAGAAGACAATGGAAACCACTTCTGCAAATTTTTCCAAGAAAACTGCAGGGATTTGTCCAGACAATTGTGTCAAGAATGTCCAGAAGGCATGCATTGCACATACGCAGACACACAAATTCACAAAAGTTATTGTATGGTAGAATCACTGTAGAGAAGCTTTAACTGGGTTAGTAGCCAATTAGATAAGAGTGTAGAGGGAACAGAGCCAAATAGATCCCTTCTGTTGTAGCTTAATGACCATAGTTGTTTTCTACAGTTTCCTAATGTTAGGTAAGTGGTTGAAATGGTGAAGACCCTGTGATTTTATTTCTAAACACATGAAAGCTAGATGTAAATAATGACACTGGGTAGATGTTCCAAGTGCTGGCAAGGAAAGCTGACTTTTAATTTTGGACATATGTTCTGACCACCTACCTAGAGCTGAAGAGTGAATAAAAGCCAGCTTCTTTGGCAACAAGAAATATCAATGAAGAATGTACCTGGCACAGTTTGCATTTCGGCTGCAAAGAACCTTTTGCACAAAAAGTGATATAAAAACTCCCTTATTTAAACGGACGAAATTTCAGACCAAAATAATGTGTGAAATAATTATATTAAATATTTATGTTGGGAATTATTTATAATGCATTTACATGACTGTAGTCCTCGGAGATAACATGATGATTTTCTGTGTATTAGCACGAGTGGTTTAAGGATGTATGTACATGGGGTTTATTATGCATTTCTTCGATGATGACCTTGGCAAGTGTCTTCTACGACATTTAAGGCAAGTTATGTCAATGTTAAATATAGAGTTTAGTATATGTATAAATTTTAAGCACTACTGGAATATACTTTTATCTCACTATATCAACCAGACTGTACAGCCTTTCAATCTGAGGCCAATCTGGGGTACAGTTGGGCCTGGAATCTTGGTTGTTGAGTGAAGAGGTTGTTAAGAAGGATGCATGGTGAGTTCTTCATTCAACAACCACAATCCTAGGTTTCTCAGTTGTGGTCATTAATTGACTGTGCAGGTCATTAAGCTGAATGTGGGGGAGTGCCTTCCAGACATGGTGTGGCTTGGAAAGATCCCAGCCTCCCACCAGATCCAGGAAGCCTGGGCCGTCTACATGCTCTACTGGAGAGAATGATCACGAGAACATTGACATTTGCTGGCATTTTCAGATTTGAGGTGTGTTCCTCCAGGGTGCCAAGGGATTTCCCCAAATGTTAGAAATGCTGTTTATATAGCCCTACAGATCAAAACAAGCAGAATTTCTAACAAGTTATGGGCCCAGATTAGAGGAGAAATGTAAAGTTTAGCACAGGACAGAGAAATAAATTGCTGCGTAAGGATGATGGAATACATATTGGAATGTATTTTGTGTTTGTTAGTGATTTGGGGACAAACCCCCAAGCAGAGTGCACAGCAGCAGTCAAGCCAGGCAGCCAAATGAGAGAGAGGCTGGGCCCAAGAGTATACACACACTGGAGACAAAAACACTGTTTGTAGTTTTAAAATAGTTATTTAATTCACACAGAGATTAAACAGTGTCATTCAGTCCATATGTCAATATCCAGTATATCCATCCAGTTACCTAGTCCATTTACAGTAAATACAATGTCTTTATCTGCTTGTAAATCTTCTCCTCCCGATACCTTTCTCTCAAAGACAACGCTGAGTATGCACAGCTCACCAAGTAAACAGTCCTTTTGTTCAGCAGAAAAAAGGTATCTTGCACAGTAGCCAACAAGCAAAACGTCTCATACAGGAGTAAAACAGCAGGCAGCAGAGATCAGAGAGACCAGCAGACCAGCGACCAGTAACACCAGGGAGCAGGAACCAGGAAGGGTTACGTCTCTCTCACTGCCTTATTACTGCTGCTTGCAACCGCACCCTTAATTATCAGATTACATTGCAGTTTTTGTGCTTAAAGCTACAAACACTTAAACCTAGGTTTATATATTTATTCACCCAAACTAGTTGGTGTATGCATATACCCAACATACTCCCCTTTTGGGTGATATAAATATATAATACCTTTACATTCTAAACCCATATTTTTTACAACTCTCTAGGTGCTTAATGGCACCTTGGGCTTTAGTAAAATTATCAGCTATATTGTCCTCCGACATGCAGTACTCCAGCTGTATCATTTTACTCTTTACAGATTGTCTTACGTTTAGATACCTTAAATCTGTATGCTTGCTCCTAGTTTTTACTGCAATATTTGTGGCCATTTGAATTGCTGCCTGATTATCTTCATGTACAATTATTGGATAATTTACAGTTATACCCATATCATACATCATTTGTTTATACATAATCAATTCAGTACATAATAGTGATAAACAGGAGAATTCTGCCTCCATAGTAGACAAACTTATATGCTGTTGTCTTATTGACTTCCAACCTATTAATGTCTTACCCAGCATTATGGCTGTTCCTGAAGTCGACTTTCTTGTGTCTCTTTCTGATGCAAAACTAGCATCTGCATAAGCACTCAGTATGAGATCACCTTTTGGTTCTAGATACAGTGCATGGTGTAATGTTCCTTTAAGATATCTTAAGATTCTCTTCAATGCTATCCAGTGACATTGAAGCGGATCATTATTATGTCGTGCCAGCTGATTAATACTATAAGCTATATCTGGCCTTGACCAATTGCTAATGTATGATAAGCTACCAATCAAAGATTGATATATTGCCTTATCAAACTTGGGACTTTGAGCATCCATTTTGCAAATATCCTGACTCATTGGAGTCTTTGCAGGCTTACAAAGTTCCATCTTATAATCTATTAGCAATTTAGATATCTTATCTTCCTGTGATATCTTAAAACCTTTCTGTGTTTTCACTATATTCAAACCTAGATATTTCTTTATCTCCCCTAATTGCTTGATTTTTATTTTCTTAGCTAATGATGCTATTATTTTATTTGCTTCATCATTAGTCTCAGTAATCAAGGCAATATCATCCGTGAATAATAATAATAATGATATTTTCCCATTTGTCTCCCTTTTAAACAGACATGGATCGGCTAAACCAGCTTTAAACCCTATATTGTTCAGTTCCTTTACAATATACTGGTTCCATTCATAGCCCGATTGTTTAAGACCATAGAGGCTCTTTTTTAACAACCAACAATCATTATTATTTTCACCTTTAAATCCACTAGGCTTTTTCATATATACAGTATGTCTTAGTGGAGCGTGCAAGTAAGCAGTTTCCACATCTAAATGGTTAACTATATATTTCTTGCTTGCTGCCCACACTAAAGCTGCCCTTAATGTTGCTGCTTTAAGACTAGGTGCAAATACCTCATCATAGTCATTGGCACTTTGTCTAAAACCTTGGGCTACTAATCTTGCCTTATAGATTATATTTCCATCCTTATCAGTTTTTATCTTAAAAATCCATTTGCAGCCAATGGGTTTTATATCTACAGGTAATCTCACATTTTCATATACTTTCATATCCTTCAAGGATTTCAATTCCTTATTCATTGCTGCATACCAACTTTCCTTCTCTTTAGTAGGATACTTCTTAATTTCATCCACAGTATATGGAATTCTATTTATCTGGCACACAGTGTTAGCCTGGTATCTATCAGGCGGTCTAGATATTCGTGTAGTTCTTCTGGGAATTATATGGTTAGCTTGGTAACCAACGAAGAATAATTGTTTAGCTCTGTGTTGCCCTTTACGCCTGAGTTGTGTAGGGATATGCACCCATGCTGGTGCACCAAATGTGTGCAGGTAACTCGGATCAGGCTTCCTGCCATGCCACATGGTGAATGGTATTTCACCAGTAGTTGAGTTAACAACGTTGTTCAAAATGTTATTAGCACACATTGCAGCCTCCCCCCACACAGAATCAGGTAATCCAGAATCAGTTATCATTGTTCTAACCATTGCCTGTAGTGTTTGGCCTCTTCTCTCTATAAATGCGTTGTGTTGTGGTCTGTATGGTGCAGATTTCTTGTGCTCTATTCCAGCTACCTTTAATCTATTCTGGAATTTGCTGTTAACAAACTCCGTACCATTATCTGTCACCAAGGTTATCAGTTTCCGTTTAGTCTTTCTTTCTGCAAACTTTAACCAGTTGAAGAAATGTTGATATGTTTCAGTTTTGCTTTTCATTAAGTAGCAAAACCCATATCTAGAGTAATGGTCCATAATGCTCAGTATATATCGAGCACCCCCCATACTGGGTTTCTTTGGACCTATAATGTCTGCAAATACTACTTCTAAAGGTTCTTTAGTTTTGAAACCATTTAGCCTATTTGCAGGCAATATTTTACTCTTATCTTCACAGCAGACATTACAACGCAAATATTTATCACAGGGTTTTAACCTTATTCCTTCAGATAACTCTACTGTACGTTTTAGCATTTTAAAATTTACCTGCCCCAAATGCCTATGCAATAAATGGATACATTCATTATGAGGCTTGATATTGTTAAATACAGTCTGTGCCTCCCCTTTCTTACTATCATGTAAGACATACAATGCTCCATTTAAAGCTGCAGTTACCCTTTTGCCATCTCTTTCAATTATGCAATTATTATTCTTAAATGTAATTACATAACCTAGTTTATCCAATACTCTTACAGAAAGTAAGTTCATCTTTAACTGTGGTACATACAACATCTTTATATTCTGTTTTAAGCATGAACAGTATGCAATACCTTCACCCTTGGCCTTGAGGTTCCAACCATTTGCGAGTGATATATGCTGAGAGCTTGTAGACATTTTTATAAACTTTGTCTTATCTCTCGTGATGCAGTGGGATGCACCACTGTCCACACCCATAAATCATTCTTCACATCACAGTTGCTAAACGTGGCTAGTTCAAAGGATTTCTTTGGCTTCTTTACATTCTGGCGTTTTCCTTTTCTGCAGAATCTTGCCAAATGTCCTCTGCCTCCACAATTAAAACACTTTTTAATTGTGTATGCCATCGAAGATAAATTCTCTTCCTCCGGGTGCTTTACTTTACATAGCTGGTTTCTTTCAAGCTTTGAAGATAATTTCTCTCCTTTATTAGGTTTATCTTCTCTCAGCTGGTCACGTTCACTCCTTCTTCTGGCTTCTTCTAATAGCCTGCCGGTAATCTCAGTTACTGATAAACTGTCTTTTGGCAATACTTCTAAAGCAGTCACAAAATCATCATAGCTTCGATCCAAAGAAGACAGTATAATGTATACTTGTTGCAACTCATTAAAGATAAGCTCTTTTTCTTGTAATTCTTGAAAAAATGCTTTTCATACAGTTTAAATGAGTTAACATGTCTCCATTTTTCTCAAGATGTGTTCTAAACAGCTTCCATGTAAGATTGATATGAGCTCCTACACTGTCTCGAACATAAATCTTCTTGAGACTCTCCCAGCAGTTAGCAGCATTTAACTCTCCACGAATATGAATCAGTTGCTGGTCTGAGAGAGTGAGTCCTATGATGCACAAAGCCTGCTCATTCTTTTGTTTATAGTCTTGTATCTTTTTTGCATCCTCTTCATCATTAGGATCTAAGTTAGATACATCTGGTGGGTTTGTAATTATGTCCCACAAACCTTCTCTTCGTAGAAGTAAACTACATTTCATTGACCATGAAACATAGTTTGTTCCATCTAGTCTGGATATCATGGACAGACTTGGCAAATTTACTTGTGCCATTGCTCTTCAGATAAATAACTATTCAACAAACAGTTTGTCTTTACAGTAATGTGCAACTCAGACCAACCTCTCACTGCTATATCCTGGTTAGTTAGACTGTGCTCACTGCTGGGCCCATAACCAATGTTAGTGATTTGGGGACAAACCCCCAAGCAGAGTGCACAGCAGCAGTCAAGCCAGGCAGCCAAATGAGAGAGAGGCTGGGCCCAAGAGTATACACACACTGGAGACAAAAACACTGTTTGTAGTTTTAAAATAGTTATTTAATTCACACAGAGATTAAACAGTGTCATTCAGTCCATATGTCAATATCCAGTATATCCATCCAGTTACCTAGTCCATTTACAGTAAATACAATGTCTTTATCTGCTTGTAAATCTTCTCCTCCCGATACCTTTCTCTCAAAGACAACGCTGAGTATGCACAGCTCACCAAGTAAACAGTCCTTTTGTTCAGTAGAAAAAAGATATCTTGCATAGTAGCCAACAAGCAAAACGTCTCATACAGGAGTAAAACAGCAGGCAGCAGAGATCAGAGAGACCAGCAGACCAGCGACCAGTAACACCAGGGAGCAGGAACCAGGAAGGGTTACGTCTCTCTCACTGCCTTATTACTGCTGCTTGCAACCGCACCCTTAATTATCAGATTACATTGCAGTTTTTGTGCTTAAAGCTACAAACACTTAAACCTAGGTTTATATATTTATTCACCCAAACTAGTTGGTGTATGCATATACCCAACAGTGTTGCAACAACTATAGAAGTATTCAGCCAGTAGATGGCAGTGTTTGTAAGTTTGCTAGGTATAATCAATGATATATACATTATATGGTCTTTTTGTTCTGAGGAGAGTTTCCCCTTACAGTTAGTTAAGCAGCAAAGCCCATGTTGACTGTACATGTTGCTTGATCTGTAAGGCTATATAAATAAAATTTCTAACACAAAATCTGGTGAAAAAGAAATCCCTTGGTTCACTGGAGTAATGGGACCACAAATCTGGTGAACATTATTGTTCTGGAAGGATCAGAATACAGGCATTCACTGATATATTTCTCTCCCCTTCCAGAGCCTTCCTGAGCCTTCCTGGGGGAAGGGTAAAATGCCAGCAAACACCAGTTTTCAAAAAGACTCAGAATGCAGGTTTGAGGTCCGTTCCTACAATATTGTATGTAGAAGGGTTTTATCTCAGATCCATTTCCTCCCTGGATGATGCACTGGAGAAATGGGCCTCATATCCACTGGCCCATCCACTTGCAGCCTTCCCTGTTGGCTTTCCCCTTCTGGGGGAACCAGCAGAGACGTTTGCAAGTGGTAATCGCATAATTGTGGGCGCTTGGCAACCAATTATAAATGCATACAGGTTGCCAAGTCTCTGAAATGTGGTCATGTGATCAATATCCACAGGTCCTTTATGGGATGTGAAACACCCATTCTGAGCCTGGTGTGTCTGCAAATGGTTATTTAATGGTCATAAGCTGAGGACTACCTGTACTCCGAAAAAATGGATGGATTCAGGAAAAAAAAGATTTAATTTAATTTTAATTTAATCTCTCTTTATCCCCCTTTTTGTTGCAAATTCGTTCCCCTTGGGGAATGATTATTTGATTTATTATGCTAATCAACATAACTATAGGGACGAAAGCCATGGTTTGGAGGGCCCGAAGCCAATGGGTGAACTCATGAAATAGAGGAACTCATGAACTCATGGCAGCTGTTCTGATGAATCTCAGGCACATTTTGGCCAAATGTACATGTTTAAGAATATCTATGTATGCATTATATACACAGTATATTCACACTGTGTCCTTTTCATAAACTCAATGCACTTTGCAAATTTGGGTTCAGAAATAATTAATAGAAGATTTTATGCTTTAAATCAGCTGTCTATGTTAAAAATAACTATATGAACCATCAACTGTAGCAAGCTACAGTTTATAGTATATTAGAAATAAGTCTTCTTAAATGGTATGGATATCAATGCCTATAATTTTTGGTTTAATACTTTGAAAATGTTCAAGATTTTATTTAACTTTTTTTTCTCTTTAAATAAACATAAATGAATGAAAGATGAATGAAAGGGAAAATGAATGCATGAATGAAATGAATGAAAATGAATGATGAATGAAAGATAAATGAAAGGGAAAATACCAAAGAAAATGCTGATGATTCTCCAAATTCAGAATTAAAGACAGTTATAGGAAATATTCACATAATTTAATTTGCTTGTAACAAAGTATATGAGCTTATACATATAATCCTCATGCAGTGGGTGAACAGTCATTCCAATTTTTTAAAAAATATTGAGTAATCCAATCAAGGATGAGTATTGAACTATTTCCTTCAAACAACATATGAATATACTTTAGAATTAGAAGGCCAAGTCAGTTCTGTTTTCGAGTTTTTTTAAAAAAACTTTTTCTACTGAGCAACCAATTTACCTCTTTCATTTTCTTCTCAACATCAGACTAAGCTGGACATAGAATGGTGTGATACAAATTATATATGATCCTAGAATAATGTGAATAAAGTATTAGCAATAGCAATAGCACTTAGACTTATATACTGCTTCACAGTGCTCTACAGCCCTCTCTAAGCGGTTTAAAGAGTCAGCATATTGCCCCCAACAATCTGGGTCCTCATTTTACCAACCTCGGAAGGATAGAAGGCTGAGTCAACCTTGAGCCTGGTGGGATTTGAACAGCCAAATTGCAGGCAGCCAGCAGGCAGCAGAAGTAACCTGCAATACTGCATTCTAGCTATTGCTCCACCGCAGCTCATTACCTTTCTGGTTTTTAAAAAAACCTACTTGACATTCTTTCTATTTCTAATTACAGAGCCATTGCATCTTTGCAGCAGCTGGTAATACTTGGAAGCTAGGTAGAACTTGGGCCTAGGTAGAACTTGGATGGGAGACCCCAAGAAACCTTGAGTGGTGGACTCAATCCCAGAAAAGGGATTGAGAACAACAGAACAACTGCATCTGTTGTTCCTCTGTAAAACAAAAAACAAACACCTGCATAGATGTCTCCATATAATCACTGCTAGATGAGCTGGATTCAAAACTGTTTTTGCTTTTTATTATTGTAGATGTCTGACACTCAGTCAGCACCCCAAACATATCTTACAATAAAAATAAGGCCTGAGAACTTTGCCAAATAAATTGATAAGATGAGACAATATGTAACATTTTGCAGAGATGACAAGACATTAGATCATTGTCTGGATGAACAACATCTTTTCCTTTTCTCAAATGATATTTTCCCCAAAAGGCTGACAAAATATTGCTTTTATAAAAGATGTTGGCCTATGATATCACTTTTTATATTGTCAAGCGACAGGCTTTGATCTTGCTAGGATAATCTTTGCCATGTATTTTCAATCAAGTGGCAATGAAGATGGCATTTAGGACCCACAAACTAAATTATTCATTGCATTTCAAACATTAAATTGTCATCAAATGCTTTTCACATCAGGTTGAGTATCAGGACTACATTGCCATGGTTGTTAATGTAATAAAAACCTTCAAAGAAGCTTTTCAATCACCCTCCTACATTTGAAGAGTATCAAATAAATTCTTTTGAAAAACAATGCTACTGTAGGGCATCATTCTTCTTTTTGTGTCTGTATACATTCCAGAGAATCATAGAAATAACGATTAGTCCCAGCTAATATTTCAGATGCAAAAGAACTTCAAATGCAGAAGAATTTAACCAGATAATATTATGTCTAAGGAACTGGCAAAAGGGAAGTTTTACCTCAAAGAAGTTTAGATCATGGATATCAAATTCGCAGCGTCGCTTTGCCATCACGTGACATTCCTTTGCGGAGTTGGTGTGGATGTGGCCTGCACGTGATGCATGTGGCCCGTGGGCTGCTGGTTTGACACTCCTGGTTTAGATGAAACTACTACAAATTGCTCTTTTGAGGAAGGTAGTTCAAAAATTTTGTTTCATGTTTACATTTAGAAATTCTGATGAAGTTTTTTTTTTAAAAAAAAATCATCCCATCACTCTGCTAAACAAATAATTCCCTCAACACTGTCCAACTATTTACAAAGTCTGCACTACTGTTACCATTAATCTTCTCATCACTCCTTATCATCCATCCCCTTCCACTTGTGACTGTATGACTGTATGACTGTAACTTTGTCACTTGTATTCTTACAATTTATATTGGCTGTTTCCTAGTATGATTTGATTGCTTCTTGCGCCCTATGACTATTATTAAGTGTTGTACCTGATGATTCTTGACTGTATATATCTTTTCTTTTATGTATACTGACAGCATTTGCACCAAGACAAATTCCTTGTGTGTCCAATCACACTTGGCCAATAAAGAATTCTATTCTATTCTATTCTATTCTATTCTATTCTATTCTATTCTATTCTATTCTATGCTATGCTATGCTATGCTATGCTATTCTATTCTACTCTATTCTATTCTATTCTATTCTATTCTATTCTAGAAATCAAATGACTATATTGTGATGCAACAGTAACCCTAAAAGCTTGTTAGCTTGTGAACAGATGAAACTTTATTTGCAATTAGATTGAAAGCAGTAAAGAATTAAAAAAAAAAAAACTGGGGGCACCTTATCCTTATTTAGTGTCTGGAATATTCCCAGATAGTTCAGAAAAAGTCTGGGATAAAGTTCTAGATCAGAGAGGCAGAACTTTTGGTCTATGCATCAGTCCTTGAAGGGGTTCTTTTTCCCAAATCTCTGCCTCCTCTTTCTCTATGCCAAGTCAGTTGCATTCTGTTATACTTTGCCAGTCATGTGGTTTTATAATCCTTTGGGTACTTGGCAGATTTGATAGGACCCTAGTCACACTTTCTCCAGCTAGGAAAGATATGGAGAAATATCTGCCAATTCATCTGTGAGTCCTCCTCATCCATTTCAGGAGTTCTCCTATATCTTTTCTGATTGAAGAAGATGTTAGGCAATCCAGTATGTGACTTTTGCAATGGAAGATACACGTATCAGATGAACTGGTTTTTGTTTTCCTGATTTGTTGAAATCAATGACTCCCCACAATTTCATGAATGATTAAACAAATGGCCCATGGGAGTAAATTTTTCCACAGATGCTACTTTTACTATATGTCCAATAAGCCTGACATCACCCAGGCTTGGATGGCCAGTGACTGTGGGTCTGGATTTGCTTTTCTGGCAAAATCCAGTTTGTTACTCCTGTTTCTTGAGAGATATTGCAAATGAGTGGCCTTGTGTGATCTCGTGGTTTCAGAATTTGATTTGCATTTCCTTTGATTGTGATCTTTGCTTCACATGGAGCTGCTTCATTAATGGACTTTAAGAGTTCTGTAGAAAGGACGGAAGAAAATATGGTTAAAGCAGCCAGAAGATATGGCTGCTTTAAGCATATATTGCTCTTGTGATCTGGTTCTTGGTACTGCCTTACTAAATAGTTGCATTTTTAAAGTAAGTCACTGTTACTGTGCTACTAATGATAGACACCAGAGAATGATAAATAGTCATGCTACACTTTCCCCCATCAATCTACTAAACATTACTTGTCTTATATAAAATAACCAAGGACTGTGAGAAAGTCATTTAATATCTAAATATCAAAATCAGGTTACAAGAACTTGGCCAAGCCCAATGCTTACAATATGTAATTGATGAAAAACTCTCCTGCTCTGAAAAGTGAATGCAGTTTATTGATTGCTACAACTGTATTTGGACTGAAAAGCCAGGCACATCAAAACTGGTTGATGTAACACTAGCTGTGTTTGTCTTTTCCAAGGGAAAAAAGGGTTATTATGGTAGCTCCAGTCTTGTTCAATCTATTCCTTGCTTGAATGCTATCACATGCTGTCTGGAGTCTGAAGGAGGAAGTGTACATTGGGTACTGGCTAGAAGGCTCTCTCTTTGACTGTTGCTGCTTGAATGTATAGACAAAGTGCCTTATTACATCATTCAAGAAACTCTCTTTAGTAGATACCCTGTTTTCCCCAAACTAAGACCAATCCTGAAAATAAACCCTAGCATGAGGTTTTTGCACATGCACCTAATATAAGCCCTACCCCCAAAATAAACCCTACCTAAAGGATTGCACAGTCAGCCGTCCTCCCATTTCATCTGGTTACTCGTGGTGCTGCCAACATCAGGTGAAGTAAGGAGGGGGTGGAGCCCCGTGTATCCCTCACTTGCTTACCTCAGGGCCCTGCAGCCAAGCCATCCATGCCCCAACAACTACCTTGTGGCTGGTGTGTCACTCAGCTTCCTGCTGTATTCTGGCTATGATCAAACAGAAGAAGTGGGCTGGTGGCTATGCAGGGTCCTGATGGACAGGCTGCTGGAACTGCAGTGGCGAGGTGGTGTGGGTAGCCTGGCTGGTTTCAGGGTCCCCCCTTGCCTCATGGTGACAACACTGGTCCATTGCACAGCTTCCTGACCCGTCACAAGCCAAAGAAGTGGGCCTCCTATATATAGAAAGAAAATAAGTCATTTCCCAAAAATAAGGCCTAGTGCTTATTTCAGAGCGCAAAAGAAAATAGGACTGGGTCTTATTTTCAGGGAAACACGGGTATACGATATAGGAGGCAGAGGGACAGAAATTGAGCCAATTGTGTGGCCCTAAAAAACTGCTCCCACTTTTTATTCTGTCTCCACCCAATATCAGATCCGCATCTGTAGCCCTTAATGAATTTTTTTTCCTCTAGATAAATGATTCCTCATAGGCAGATTATCCCCATTTCTCAGGTCAGATAGCTATGCCTACAGAAAAGATAACACTAGTGGTAATTTTTTTAAAAAAATGTTTCATGTTCCTTATAACTATTTCAGATCCTTTTCTTGCTGCCTTTTGTTGCTCCAAAACAATTTATTTATTACAGGCCGGGGTGGGGGTGGGGGAGTTATTCCTTTACTTGCTGGGTTCTAATACAAAGTACAACTGGCGATTTCTAAATTCTTGTATTACAAAGTATTCCGCTGTAGGTGACAGTTGAAGGTAATCTTTTATTATATATAGCTAAAGAGATGTGAATCATGAAACATTTAAGAGCACCAGTTTTCATGTTAACAAGTTAACTCATAAGGAATTTAGCTGAAGAATAGATTGCCTTTTGATACCATCAGCCTTTGTTATTGTTGTTTGAAGTTTTTAAAAAAGAAATTTCCTTTGCTTGAGAGAAATAATATGTATCTTCCGGTATATCTTTCTTTTTAATCGAAGGCAGATCCCAGTGAGACAGATTTCTTTTCCCCTAACAATTCTATGGGAAAGTGTTATTATCCCCTTGGTGAAATTTAGATTTTAAGTGTTAAAATGAGAGCAACTAAAGATCAAGCTTATCTCTGTGATCATTCTAAATCTCCTAGGATTCCTAATTATTCCTTTTGGAATAGCTCTAAAATACCAGAAAAGGAGGTTTTTATTTGGTGTACATTTTGATGTGATCTGATGGAAGAAACAGAAAAAAATCCCTTGGTTTGCATATTTCTTTAAATGATTCACTATAGCTCTCTAGCATATGTACGTATATCATATACTATTTCTATCATTTATCTATCTATCTATCTATCTATCTATCTATCATCTATCTATCTATCTATCTATCTATCTATCTATCTATCTATCTATCTTCATCTGCTAACCCTAACCCTGTTAATTGCCCACCAAAGTGGTACCTATTTATCTACTCATGATTACTCACTTTTGAACTGCTAGGAAGACAGGAGCTGGAGTGAATGACAGGAGATCATCCCATCACTTAGCAGTACTCAGATCTCGAGTGTAGGTGTCAGCTTGCTGATTGCCAGCCTAAAGTGCTAACCACATGTGTCACCATGCTCCCTTGTCTGCCCATCCATCTGTCCATCTGTCCGTCCATCCATCCATCCATCCATCTCTAACTGTCTATCCATCTGTTGCATCTATCCATCCTAGAAAAAAATGACATATGAAGTAAAGAATAAATTGGGAGGAATTATACAAATATCTTTCAAATGTTTCATAAAAATAAATGTAGGCCTAGATATTTGCAGAAAGTTTTGGATTTTTATGAAATCAGTCTGTCCATAATTAAAAAGATGTGAAGAAGAACAGAATTAATTTGAATTTCCAAAATAGCAAAAATGATGGAAACTAACCCAAGGAGATTTCTTCACCTTTTATACTTGCATTTGAAAAGGCATTCAATTGCAGAAAAATGTTCACTCTGCACCTCTGGAAAAAAGGACTCTAGTCTTTGAATTGTACCTTTCAAGCCAATCCAGGAATCACTACAACAACCTTAGAATGCCATTCAGGGTAGATAATATTGAACTGGATAGACCACTGCACTGACATATTCATCATACATTTCTATATTCTCTAGCTCAAAATAAAGCTGAAATGCAGACAGAGATAATAAAAGCACTGTTTCAATACTTAGCTCATTCTTTATATCTCAAGTTATGCAGAACTAAATTAAGAGCAACTATTATTGTAATACTCCTCTCTACAGTTCAGGGTGAGGCATTTTAAGAGAACCATTCCCATGTTATTTTTCAGAAAAAATAAGCATCAGTTGCAGGTATGCCTATGGTAAGATATACTATTCTTTGTTCCAATGGGCAACTGGTTAATTTGTTGTAACAGAATACCATATGGTACTTTGCTTTTTATTAAAAAAAAACAAGTGCTTCAGAATGCATAGGAGTGCAAATGTAGACCTGGCTACAGCTCTTTAAGATAGACACATCTCTTCCCAAGATTGCTTGGCAACTGCTAAATCCAGGAAAGACATGGCTGCTTTAAAGAACTCTAGACAGTTTTCCAACAAACATGGATAACAGGACTGGTGGCACTCTAGAAATCATTTAGAAGAGGTGCTTTGGAGCTTTAGAAACCTCTTAAAATGTTACAAAATTGTAATTTCTACTCATTCTCTTTGGGACCATGTTCACAAAGAACTTTGAGTTCTGTATGGGAGCATATGGAAGCTACCTTGAACTAATGGAAGACAAAATATGCATCTAACAAACAAAAGACATCTAATTTTATCTGAATAGTACTCTGACTTTCTGGACTATCTTGAAAAAAAAATGCCACTAAGGAAGACAGAAATTTCCCTTGGATTATTCTGTCTTCTGGGAAACAAAAATGAGATATTTCTTCAGAACTAAAAAAACACATATAGCATGATGTAAAAGGGAAGATTTCTATTGGCATTTGAGATTATTCTGCATTCCTGATATATTGGTCCACAAAGCCACTTGGCAAGTGGGTGCTAAAGAAATGTATATGGCAAAGAGAAGCTGAGAAAATATAATTATGCAAAAATTAAAGAAATTGGTCTCAAATAATCAACAGTTTTAAACAATTTTTTCATGAGTCAAAAGGTCCCTGTAAGAGATTTACTTCCATTTTTTTTCAAAATAAGGCATCAGGAATGAAATAGCTGGGGAAACATAATGTTCTTTTTAACATTAACAATGCTGTAGCATTCCTTTGTGATTTCTTCAAGGGATGATGATATTGGAGAGATGATTGAAGAGACACCTTTAACCTGAAAGACATTGAAAAGCAAAAGTTGTGTTTCTTCCCATCTACAACAATTGCTACAATTTTATCTCTCTATGAATTTAGACACTCAACACATGTCCAAACATGTGAATGTGGGTGGCAATCAATGGCAGATGTAAGTTCTAACTGGTACAATTCCAATTTGTTCTATACTTTCCCATTATTACAGATAACTACCTTTCATGTTTTCTTTTCTGTTTTTCCCCAAATGTGATCCATAATAGTAGGAAATAATTTCATTTTTATGAAGGAACTCCTTTCAAAAGTAATTATTCACTAATTCTTCACAAGTGGGCAATGAAACATAAGATCAATGGTTTCCAACAGCTTGGAATTAAGATTTAGGGTACCTTGAGATGAAAATTTTATTGTGCAATTGTCCCGCATCATTCATAGATATTTTTTTTTCTAGAATCCTAGAAAACATGGTGTTGCACTTATAACCTGTTAAGGAGAGAGGACGAAGTAACTGCTGTCAAGATTCTGGCAGTTGCCCACCATTTAAATCATGAATCTCAAGCCAAACTTCCAAAACTTAAGCAGTATTTAATGGGAATTAAACTGTCTGGCATTGCCTGGATGTAGCTGACTCTAAGACACACAATTCATTGTCACCCTTGACCCTCATTTTCCCCCACTCCCTGGGTATAACATAATTCATATTCTCGAATGGGACACATCCATAGCCAAGAGTCATCAATCATACTCTCCAGTTAGAATTTTGCGCGGCAGAAACTTCAGTCACCTAGTTACTATGTTTGAAAACATTTATGGAATGCAGTTTTGGTTTGCAAGTGTTTGCACTGCTCCCCCCACACCCACACCCCACACTTTCTGTTGGCAACTCTAAAAAGACTATAGAAATATTTTATGAGTTGACAACTGCACAGAATCTTGGTAGATGGGAATGGAAAGTCAGGATTGAAGTACAATGAGAGACATTTTGCAGAGAATATAGATGGTGTGGACTTGTTCTGACCCAGCCAAATTCCCCGAGAGCAAACACAGATAAACTCAAACTTTCATGGCTTTAATCTACACATAAACCTCTTTGTAGATAACAGATGGCTTGCAGCCAATTAGTCCAATTACAAAAACCTTGGCAGAAATCTTCCAATAAATCAGAGTCTGTAATCACCACACTAAGTCCTTCAAACTTTTGTCTTTTGCAAAGGCAAAAGCTGTTTGAAACCAGGCTTATATTCCCTAGAGGGAGGGGCCATTAATTAGCATTCTTACTCCTGAGTTGCCTGTGCTGCTCTTCCATGAATCATCCTGCTCTCACTCACACCTAGCACAGGCTCTTCAGGAACGTCTGCCTCATTGCTGCTGGCTAACCACAACAGGACTGGGGAAGTTCACTTCACTTTTCTTTTTATGCCTTTCTAGCATCAGATACTTTCTCTTGATTTAGAATGGTTCCAGCCATTTTTATGTAATTAACTGACTCCTAGAATATTCTGTTTTCAACTCCCATTGCTTCAGTTAGCTATTTAATTAGAAGACTATATCTTACTGGGACACAACTATGTTTGGTTAGTAAGGAAAAGTACTAGATCCATGATGGCGAACCAATGACATGCATGCCACAGGCCATTTGTGTGGGCATGCGAGCCCCAGCCAAACTTACCTGCACTGCGCATGCCTGTGCCTTCCAGCTGATTTTTGGCCCACTTGAGGACTCTTTTGGCCTCCCAGAGGCTCAAGGGAAGCCTCTGCAGCCTTTGGAGGCCGAAAAATAGGCCTGTTCCATCACTTCTGGTATTTCTGGAAATACCAGAAGTGACAAAACGGGCCCATTTTTCGGCCTCCAAAGGCTGCAGAGGCTTTCCTCAAGCCTCTGGGAGGCCAAAAAAGGCCTCAAATGGGTTGAAAATCAGCTGGGAGGTGCACAGTGCAGATAAGGGGGTGGCGGGGGGGATCATGCAGGCATGTGCAGGGGAAGAGAGGGCCCCCGCACACATTGCCTTCTGGCCACGCACACAATTTTTGGAACAGGAACCCAAAAAAGGTTAGCTACCACTGTACTAGATGCAACCTTGTGACCTAAACTAAAATATGCATTTCATCTATGTTTCAATCACCCAAGTATGCTAGGAATGGGACTTGTAGTGGAAAAATGGAAGAGTTGTAGAATCACGGAATTTGGACACATTTTTTTTATCTTGCTATAATGTCAGGCTTGTCCCAGCTTGGATATTCAGGAAAGAAAAACCCTTGATTCATTTGTAGTCAATCAATCAGAATAGAGGTGGAAGGGACTTTGGAGGTCTTCTAGTCCACCCCCCTGCTCAAGCAGGAGATCCTATATCATTTCAGACAAGTGACTGCCCAGTCTCTTCTTAAAAACCTACAGTGATGAAGCACTGTATTCCCTGTTTTTTTTAAAATAAAGTATTCTTTTACTGAAGCCAAGTGGTTTCAACATAGCAAAGCCAGATCTGAGTATTTCCTGTGTAACCCCATTAATTTTTTCTTCTCCCAGATCCCCCCCTCTTGGTCATCTTAGTGGTGTCCAATAAGGTTTCAGTTACACATTTTGGTTTCACAGTCCATTCCTTGGATCTTTCAATCCTTGTCTCTGGATGACACTTCTGATATCTGTCATCTCTTACTTCCTTCACATCCCTTCTTCCCACATTTTATGGTAGGCTGCCCTTAAAGCGAAGCAAAGCAGGGCTGAAACGGTTTGGTGGCAGATCTGACAGCTGGGTTAGTAAGGGAAAGTACAAGTACTTGGTGCTTTATGCAGCCTTGTGACCTAAAATAAAATATGCATTATACCTATGTTTAAATCAAGCCAAGTATGCTAGGAATGGGTCTTGTAGTAGAAAAATGGAGGAGTTGTGGAATCATGGAATTAAGACCCAAAGTTATTTATTTTACTATAAAAACAAGATGAAGAGATTATTGGATAAGTTGGGCCACTGGAAAGACAATGAGTTATGTTATATAGCTAAAAGCAGAACTGAAGGAAGAAAAGAGACAAACTGGCTCTGTTTTGTTATCTATCTATCTATCTATCTATCTATCTATCTATCTATCTATCTATCTATCTATCTATCTATCTATCTATCTATCTATCTATCTATCTATCTATCTATCTAACTGTATAGCTGTTTGTGGTATAAAATCAGCTGGTTGGACTGGAACATCACCAAGACCTCCCAAATCTGTAATTTAAATTATAATGTAGATGAAAGACATCCTTAATCATAAAATACATTTTCTTATCTGCACCAAATGGCTTTCCTAGCTTTCCTTATCCCCCAGCAGAATTATTGACTTCTACTGCAATATTATTCTTAACTCTAGGTTTTTTTCCAAAATGCATTCTTGAAAACCATGAAACAAGTTATTTAAGAATGATGACAAAATGAGGTAAAGAAATTTCAGGTTGGTTTGTACATGGCCCTTCTTGCTTCCCCCAGGCTCCAAAACCCTGGTTTCCTGTGAGTATTACCAGAGAAGTGATGTGGCAGTACTTAGGACCTGGTGGTGATTTGATATTACGAATGAGTATGTCAGAGGTTCTGTATCATCAAATGCATGAAATGGTATCTGTGAATGTTCCTGTTTTAGAGCAAGGCGAATCTTGCTAGTTTGTAGAATCAGATATTTTACAAATGGAAGCTTTTAAATCTGAACTCTCAGAAGTTAAAGGTCAGATAGAAAGCCTTTAAAAGGTTCTTACTATGAGGAAGACCTTACTCAAAAGCAGATCATTACTCAGAAGTTTTGTTTCTCAGTGAACTCTCTTCCCCTAGCCATTAGCTGAGCATATACAGTTTCTTTCCTATACTTCTAAGGTTCTGCAGTAGATCAGCTGACAATTTATCATGAGAGGGAAGCTCTCTGCATTTTTAGTTGAAGGCCTTAGAGGATCTTCCCTTAGGAATATTGAGAGGAACACAGGGTTCCCAGGAATAATTATTTTCATCCAGATAGTCTATATCTTCTCTGAAATGAATCCTGCTGGAGCAAGGGGATATAATTTTCCAACTATGCTCAACAGTTGCCTGCTAAACTATCAAAAGCAGTGGGGATATTTACTTTATTTATTTCTCTAGCATTATTCATTAAATAAACTTCAAACAATCAGTGCAGGGGAATGAAGTCAACTTTCAAAACCAAGCATATCTGTCTAGATGGTTTTATCTTTCATCCCCTGAAAGGAAAAAAAAACAAAAACAAAGATATATTGAACAGTTGTCAGAAGGTCTTGCCAACTGCGATAGTTGCACCTGCTCCTACACTGTAAAGTAAATATACATGTAATATAAATAACATCAGAACTACTTCCAAATCTTTGGAAGATGAGCATCTCTTCAGACTGCATGCTGATCTTTCAGAACAGGATCTCTCTTTCTTTAAACATGACAGCTGGACCGGTAAAAGATTTTCCAAGAGAAAAGGCTTTAATCAGCCTAGAAGTAGCAGTCTTAGTGAATAAAGAGCTTTTCTCGCAAGGTGAGAGCTGTCAGTTCTCGTTGCCTCTTAGTCACCTACTTTTCTTTCTGTAAATGCAACATCCTTTTTCCAGGCTGGAGTGGGAGCAATACTTGACATTTTCATTTTCTCTATAACTACAACATCTGGGCTGCAAAATTCCAGATCACTAGATGGCAGCAAAGAGATACAAAACATTTTTTCAACATTTTCTTGTCCTCTAGTGGTTGTCAGGAGGTTTGCAATTCAGACATGATAGCCCCAGTTTTCTCTAGCATCCCAAGTTATTGGGCTCAAGTGGACCTTATGCCTTCTACCTAGTCAACTGCAAGGCAATCAACTTTTTTCAGAGGAAATGGGGAACACCCTCTTTCTGGAGAAGCTGGGAAATGCTGGCATCAGAGCATAGTGCTTTATTAAGACACCAGCCCTGTCTATAATATTGCATGTAGTACAAATAATAGGCTTCTACACTGGCTACTCAGCAGTGGTGGGATTCAACATTTTTTTTACCACCGGTTCTGTGGAAGTGCCTTGGTAGGCACGCTTTATGTGCGCATGCACAAAATGCGCACTTTGCGCAAGCACAGAGGGTTTAATACTGACTTTCTCCTGTAATCCTGCACTCTCCCTCTGTTCAACAGCTGACACGCGGCAATCTGCTGTGCTGCGTGAAGCATATGAGCTTCAAAACCAGGAAATAAAGATCAATACAGAGCCGGGGCAGGCAGGCAGGCGTGCCCAGCAGCTGATCATCGAAGTGAACTGGTTCACTCAGAGATGATCCTTGGAGCTACCGGTTCAGCTGAACTGGGCTGAACCGGTAGAATATCACCCCTGCCAATTAAAATATTGGATTATTGAGTATGGAGAATCCTGGGAGGAGGCTCATTATCTCCTACTTTCTAGATTCGCTGCTGTTGATGCCACTCTAATTTTCAAAAGATCAGTGAATCAAGTTTCATTTGAACAAGAAATGATTGCACCAGAGGTGGTATTCAGCAGGTTCTGACCAATTCTGGAGTGGAAATTTTGAGTAGTTCGGAGAACCGGCAAATACCACCTATGACTGGAGATTTTACAGTGTTCTTCCCCTGCCATGCCCACCAAGCCACACCCACAGAACCAGTAGTAAAAAAAATTGAATCCCACCACTGGATTACACCTCAGGCATGATTTTAATGGAAATTGTAAATATCTGAAACTAAGTCTTTAAAATGTGAGAGACCAATTGCAAATGGATTGTATTGTTATAATTAAATAATGGATCAAGAAAGCAAGGATGAAGAACACTGGGGAGCACAGTACTTGCCATTTGCAGTGAAATAAGTGATAAATTCCACTTCCTATTTCAACCCTTTCATACTATTTGGTTTATAGATTAGTCATATGGACTTGCAGCAATAGAATTCAACACTCATATGAAAATTTCCAATTTTCCAAATTTTAATGAGTTAATGCGTTTGATGTAATTCCTAAGAAAGGTCTGTTCTAGAGCAATATTTGAAGCTTGTTGGATTCCAGTGCCAAATATGGGTGCTTCCGTTCTCTGCCATAATGATGAGGGAATGGGCATATGTGATGTCATGGCCAGTGAAAATGGAGCGGGGGGGGCATGTGCGGCCCTCCTGAGCTCCATTTTCACTTGCAGAGGCATCATGGGCCGGTTCTTCACTGTTTCTAGGGTGGCCATGTGGGCCAGATCTAACCACCCCTCAGGCCGGATTTGGCCCCCAGGCCTTGAGTTTGACACCCCTGCTCTAAGGCAGGGGTCACCAACCTTTTGGACCTCAGGGATCACTAAACTCATAATTTTAAATCCCGGGGACCACTAACCAGTTCTGGGGGCATGACCTAATTTGTGGGTGTGGCTTGGTGGTCAAGTGACTGGCTGGGCATGGCTTGTATTCAATATTTATATAAATATTGATTTTTTATATATATAAAAAAGAGCAACTTTTACCTAAAACAGGCAAAGCAGGCAGGCAGATTGAGTTGCTCACAGAATCACAGATTCACTTAGAGATCTGTGTTTTTGCCATCAGCTAGCTCAGTCTGCACTGCTTCAGTCCTAAGGAAGATTCGGCTCATCTAAAGATCAGCTAGAAAGCAAGAAATCCAACAATTTCCTGCTTTCTAGCTAATTTAAATCTCCCAGCACAGCAGAACAGCTGATGGTCAGAAAAAGGAAAAATAGCAATTTAGCAGGCAAGTTTGCCAGGTAAGGAGTGAATAGGCGGGGAGGGTTCCCACAGCCCATGTGGGTGGCACAGCCTTATGTTCCTGCGCAGCCTAGATTAATTGCTTTGGAGGGTTCTCTGGGACATTCCTCCGCGGACTATCAAAATTTTCTAGTGGCCCATCAGTGGGCCATGGCCCATCAGTTGGCAACTGCTGCTTTAAGGCATCTAATGTGAAATCTTATTGGGAATGAAAGAGCCACAACCTAGCTACATTGAACAGTGGGGTGAACCATTTACCGAATTAGTTCAGGGCAGGCATGACTTCCTAGCTGGCAGGAGTTTTCACACCCAAGATTTTCAAGAAGCTGAAAGGCCTGATTTTGGATACATTTTAATATAAATTGCTCCCATCTTTCACTGAATGGAATTCCTTTTGTAAAAAGTAACTTGATATACGCCTTTAGCAAAATAGTTACTCTAGTCTTACCCTAAGTCTTGGCTGGTTTATACAATTATCTCAACTCCAATGTCCTACTCATATTTTTGTTGTTTTTGTTGTTGCTGCTGCTGTTGTTGTTGTTAGTTGCAAAGTTGTGTCCGACCCACCACAACCCCATGGATGATGTTCCTCCAGGCCTTCCTGTTCACTACCATCCCCCAGAGTCCATTTAACTCACACCTACTGCTTCAGTGACTCCATTCAGCCACCTCATTCTCTGTCGTCCCCTTCTTCTATTGCCCTCTATCTTTCCCAGAATTAGGCTCTTCTCCAGTGAGTCCTTCCTTCTCTTGAGGTGGCTAAAGTATTTTATAGAGCAGGGAATGTTTTAGGTATCATCGGTATTAAGCAGCATTCAGGGATATTTATGGGGGCTGAGGAAAAAGAAAGCCAACAGGGTAACCAGGAAGGATCAAAGCTCCATCTGGTTTTTATGTAAGACACGCATAAACTCTACCAGTATCAATTCTTGTAACATGAAAACAAAGATTAGCTTATCTCCAAAATGCATTTATTATACTAAAACCTAGTGAAGACTATTACATCATATTAGAGAAATGGCTGCCTGGCATTAGTTTATAAATGATGTAATCCAACACTGTTGGGCATGCTTTTTATCTTATTAGAATGCAGAGAAACTAGATAAATATTTAAGATTCCAGCTATATCTTCCTAATCAGAGCTGGCTCCTGTAAAGCCTGGAGGAGTTATTTTATTAGCCTTACTAGGAAACCACGCTTAAATTCTACAAACATGAGTACACATTTCTGAGTATGGATGAAAAGTTCCCCAGGCTAAAAAGGAGTATCTCTGAAAAAAGGAGAAAAATCTATAGCTTAGCTTGTATCATTGTGCATAAATCAATATGCATATACATATATATACAAATCCTGCACCATACCAATATTCAGGAATGTGGATAAGCAAGCAAAAAGACAGAAAATATCAAATAAATCTTTATTATAGTCATAGACCAACATAAGGAGGTTAGGATAAAAACAATTGGTATTTTTTTTTAAACTAAAAAAATATAAAAAGTATATATCCCAACATAAGGAATTTGGGATACATAAGATTAAAAAGTGAACACACCCATTATTAAAGGAGTTTCAAAAAATTAAAAGTCCTGTACTAAAGAAGAGGCTACATATTATAATTTAGTAAATCAGATGCCAGGATTTGCTTCTTAATTCCCTTGCTATTACAACCTTTGGTGATTTCAGGATTTTAACAGTTGTTACTGTTTACTGATCTTTTCAACATGAACCCATTAGCTTACCACTGTTCTGGGGTGTTTGTTTTATCATTGGTTAATAACTACTTTCCACAATCTGAAATGTTAAATACTCTGTGGAACCTTTGCTTAAGGCGTATGCTACAGATCATTGAATAGTTTAATTAAGACTCACTGTTGGATGAGGTGTGAACTCTGTTATTGTGTTAAAGTAGAAAAAAACTCCTCCTCACTGGAATACAATGTAGGGCTCTTAATGCAGGATAAGAAACAAAATCTATGGAGCCCAAAGATATTGCTTGGAGTTAAACTTTGCCACTGTTTTATCAGTGTAGGAGGGATATTTGTCTAGGAATTTAATGCATTCCAAAAGCCCTCTACCATTCAAGACTTAATTAGATTATAATTTCTTAATGCATGAGAAACTGTATTGCCTAATTCAGATAGAGCCAAAGGGCAGATTCCTACTTTCAAATTGTTGTATCCAAGCAACATTCACTTTATCAAAAATACGTTCAGCATTTTGAAAGAGTCTTCACTGTGGATGATTGCTACCTACATTGCTATAACTATAGGAGTTAATGCAAGTGTCATGTGGGAGGCATCCATATGCTTGTACTCGTTCTCAGAACTGTATTTTCCTGATTTCTGGAGTAGAAATGCTAGGCTAGAGAAAGAGGAATTTTGAAATGGTTATCGCTCACAGAATCTGGATTACTTCTTGTTTTGCAGATTGGAATTAGACAGATGTTCCTGGTACCTATTCCACCAAAATAACACTAGATCTTTGCAATGATGAGCTTCTTTCTAGATGTATATCATGCTATAGGGTAGAATGAATGGTGGAAAACCAGAAAAAGAGGAAGAGATTCTATAGAGAACATCATAAGGCCTGGTGATGAAATGATGACATGCACAAAGCAAGTCACAAATCAAACCAAAAGTGTTTACTGACTAGGAATTTAATAGCTGTACTGCAGAGGCCATCAATGGTTACTTTCTGCTTTGGTACCCAAAGAGGTTATGATATCTGAATCTGACTTTTTTTTTAACCTTAATAAGGATGCATCAAGTACATGAGTGGTACATGACCAGAAAACAAAGATGGTCATGGAATTTTAGATAAGATGACAGTATTTTATCAGACATTGTTTGCTCCAGTGTAGCTTGATGTAAGGGGTCCTTGGTGCTCTCTGAGCTTATTTGATTTATTGAAGATGTTTCATCACTCAATCTAGATAACATCATCAGCACTAGTAAGGAGTGTAGTTTATAATCTAGTGGCTTGCCTTGTCAGTTTTGGTAGGGATTCATCATGCATTGTCTAGAAGCCATAGCACTTCCACAACACAAAACATGGATGAGATATATAGATGACACCCTCACCGTAATAAAAAAAAAGACCAATTAGACAATACTCAAAGAATCATCAATAATACTTTTGAAGGAACCCAGTTTACTAGAGAAGAAGAAAACAACAGCTTTGCTACTCTTCCTGGACAATAGTGGACATCCTGTTCAGCAGATTCTACCATGGCAAACCAGAAACACAAGTGTACAGAATAACCAACCATACTAACTGGATGCTCCACTACCAAAGCAACAACCCAACCTCCCACAAGAGAAGCTGTCTAAGGACCTTATTTAGATGAGCCCAAATGCATTGCAGCAACCCAGAACAGCAGAAAAAGGAAATGGAGCATCTATCTATACAATGTATTCCAACAAAATGGATACTCACACAACCCTAACCCTTTATCAAAAAGTCCCATGCAGCAGAACCTACACAAACCCTAAAAAGAATGACACTGCCATACCTCAAAAATATCTCAGAAACCACCAACAGACCAATACAACCACATGGAATCAGCCAACTAAAGTTGGCACACAAGCCAACTAAAGCCCTTCAAAACATCCTAAGCCAACCAAAAGACCCAGCAACCCCAGAAGAAAAACAGGACTCATCTACAACACAAAGTGTAATGACTGCAACAACCACTATGTTGGACAGACAGGCAGAAGACTGGCATATTTGCATCCATGAACACCAACTAGCAGTCAGAAAACATGATGAAAACTCTTCAATTTCACAACATATAGACAGAGTTAAGCATAGTGTCACTTGGGAAAATATGACCATCCTTGACCAAGCCAAGTCCCAAAATGCCCGGGGATTTCTTGAAGCCTGGCACTCTGACAAAATAGCAATCAATAGACACATAGACATTAATAACATGTATAGAATATGGAAAAAAGACAACCAACCAACCAAAAAGGGAACAAAAAGACCCAAGAACCTCTCCACCAGCAATCAGCATCCAGATCAGCATTGATCAGCTCCAGTATTAACATCAGACCAATAATCAACCACACAATACTCCAATGAAGAAACTGCCAATGAAGTCAGCAGAAACAGCCCAACCAAAGAATATCTAAGACATCCCCAGAGGTGGTATGTATTCAGGAGGTTCTGACCAGTTCTGGAGAACCGGTAGTAGAAATTTTGAATAGTTCAAAGAACCGAAAAATACCACCTCTGACTGGCCCCGGCCCCATCTATTCTCGCCTTCCGAGTCCCAGCTGAACTTCTTTGGTTGCCCTGCACAGGAGAACAGAGCTGGAAAGCAGGTTAGTGGGGTGGGGTGGG
The DNA here is from genome assembly GCF_049901715.1 of Pseudonaja textilis. Taxonomy (NCBI): domain Eukaryota; kingdom Metazoa; phylum Chordata; class Lepidosauria; order Squamata; family Elapidae; genus Pseudonaja; species Pseudonaja textilis. The sequence goes on from NC_141997.1 coordinate 33,005,492, forward strand.
AATGGAATTTTGGAGTAACCTTCCCCCAGGAGTCGGGTGGGAATGGAGATTTTACAGTATCCTTCCCCTGCCATGCCCACCAAGCCACACCCACAGAACTGGGTAAAAAAGTTTGAATCCCACCACTGATCATCATGTTTGGTGGGACCCATTTAGCAATTTGTAGTAATCTAATTTGTAGTAATCTAATTTGTAGTAATCTAAAATCTAATTTGTAGATTTTGCAGTAATCTTCCCCTGCTATGCCCACAAATCCATGCCCATCAATCCTCACCCACCAAGCCACACCATGCCCACCAAGCCACAGTCACAGAATGGGTAGTAAACATTTTTGAATCCCACCACTGGACAACCCTTTCCAACACTGACAGGGCAAGCAACTAAAATATAAACTGACAGCAAACAGCATCCCTTACTAGCACTGAGGATATTACCTAGTTTGGGTAATGAAACATCTGTAAGAAAACAAGCAAGCTCAGAGATCACCAAGGACCCCCCATTTCAACCCTGAGCTATAAATATTCTCTTTTATTGGTAGCTTGGGGTCATTATCAACATTCCTAGGCACCTAGCCACCTCAGCTAGAATTTACAAAATATATGAGTGTTTAAGATTTGCACAAGCCCCCTAGCTTCTGGCACTAAGCCTCACAATGCTACACTTGGATTCCTTCTGCCATCTTCACCAGATGCTATTTCCAGCTTATCGACAAGACTCCTAAATATCAAAAGTGTCACCCTTGTGAAGCTCAAGTTATTAGTTACTTTTTCTTCTGGATGCACTTTCCATTCACTCTAGGGATGCTTCTGTTGGGAGTGGGATTAATTGTCCATCTTTCTTGGGCACGGCTTACTGGAAGTTAGTTGTACAGCTTGTAATTTCTGCCTATTTCCTCCTATCCTTCATCAACACCTTCCTAGGAAAACGTGTCAAGAAGAAGTGGGATCGAGGAGCTACTTTGCTGGAGCCTCCAAGCAGCAGGAGACCTCAAGTTTGAGGTCAGCAGAGAGCTGCTCTGACCAATGGAAAACACGGATATAGGGAGCAACAAGGAACTAGTTACTCTGTCTTCCTAGTTGTGGTAAAGTTTTGCTAAGTGAAACCAGGTCTGTGCTAACAAACTTCTCTCTGTTTTGCTTTGCTTTGAGACTTGCAAAGATCCTAAATGCAAGGACAGGTTGCAAAGGGTCTTTTCCCCCATCCCTGTTGTACCTGTGAACTGTCACTAAATGAGGCATTCAAGAAACGGGGACTACCTTAATTCAATCAAATAGAAAGGTATGCAAGTTGCCTGCCTTCAAGAGTTGCTTGAAAATGAAGCTCTTTATAAAAAGCAAGAGGGGAGATTTAAATATGCCGATTATCTTTCACCCCAGTATAGGGGTAGGCTTCAAAAATTGTAGCAAAGGGTTCTCTGCCTGATTGATGGGTGGGCATGGCCTTGGTGGGCGTGGCCTATTCGGCCTCGTGCACCACACCGGGGGAGGCGCTTTTGCCTTCCCTGGGCGCCGGAGGCTTTCTTTGAGCCTCCCTGGGCTCCAGAGGCTCTCTGGAGGTTGGAAATGGGTCCACTTCTGGCATTCTTGAACTTCTAGGAGGGCCATTTTTCACCCTCCCTGAGCCTCCACGTACGCCCTTCATTTAGCTGCATCCAAAATAGGACACATGGGGACTCCTGAAAGGGGAGCGACAGGCTGGGTGGGGCCATCTAGGAGTGGGATTTGGGGATTCTCCTAACTGTTTGTTTCCTTTCTTAAAAATAGACACAGATATACATGATCATGAAGGTCTTAGGCAGTAATCAGAAAATGTATCCTATAGGGTTCAGTAACTATCTAATAAATATGCTTAGGATTATAGACAAATAATTGCTAGTTGCAACTAAGCCAGCAATATCCAATTTTTGATACCTGACTAAACAACTTCAATGCTTTGTGAGTGCATAACCTGCTTTTGTTAAAATGAAATTTGTACCAATTAGAATTTCATTAAAACAATTTCATATTAACAATTAATGTTACATTTGCTAAACTGCCATGTTAATGAAAACTGTTATATATTTTTTAAAAAGGTGGATGAAATGAATTTACATCATTTAGGTTTTCACATCATAAAGAGCATAATATATAATATATGAAGAAATAAAAAGAAAAACCTGAACTTACGTGGTAGATGGAATTATTAATTCATTTTAAATTAATGTGATACTAAGCATTTAAAATGTCTTCGTATCATAATTCTGTGTGTTCATGGAAGAGTAAGAATGTCTTAGATCTGATGGAATAATTTTTGAGTTACCACTGGTACATCTGGATTCAAGTAGCAATTTCACTGGGCTGTTTAGTCAATAATAGAGCCTAAGTAAATAAATATGTTTGCATAAACAAGTTGAAAACATCATTTACAGGTAGTTGCTGGAAAACATTTGCAAATATTGTTGCAAATATCTCTACTTTCCTCTTCTTACAAATGGCCATTCTGAGACTGCTAAGGATAAAATAGGTAAAGTCCTCTGGGCCATACGAAGAACAGCTATGTAGGGAAAATTGGAAATCAAAGTTTTATAAATATTCATGGACAGACACTGAAGTAATATACAACACAAACTAGCATCCAGGGAAAGATGTCATCAGAAACAAAATGTCAAAAAGTAATGTATATATTCAGAATCGCAATCCTGCCAAATCAGAAAGGCCATGTCATCCTTCTAATACTTCTTCTTAGCAGGTTTTTGACTTCAGAAGTAAACTATGCATTTCCAGTGATAGTTTTTAAGACTGACTGGCTCTCAGCCATTTTACTCATGGGACAAGTGGCATCTCTTGACTCACTACGTAGCAATTCTGTCTCCCAGACGCTGATTTCTGAACTCAATGGAATGGAATAAACTGAAAGGATTTGGGGATGTGAGAACATTGGTCCTGAACGGAGAGACAAAGGTGAAGGTAAAGGAGGAGAAACTGGACAAATTTCACAGTGTTTATGTTCCTATCTTTAACCATCAACAAAAGAGATGGGGAGGGGGGAAAGGTGGATGAGTGGGTAGGGCAAGACCAGTTAAGCGCTCCCAACTGGCCAGTAGTTCAGAGGGCTTGCTTGAACACTTCAATGATCAGGCCATGCATTAAATTTGTGGAGCGTGCCTTAATGTGTTTCTGAGAGATGACATTCCAACATCATTTGCTAATGATAGCCATCTGGTACCCAGCAGCTGGCCATACTTTCTGGCCTTCCTAGTGGTACAATTAGATTTACAGGAGTTGGAGGAATCACTCCAGCCTTCAAATATCATTTGTTCTAATTTTTCATTTAACAATGGTTGAAAGATGGTTGAAAAGAGATGAAATGAGAAAGCTTTATTTTACTTTTTTTTTAAGGAAAGCAACCTTACAGGATATATAGTTTTGGAGACATATGACTTGTCCCTGCTATAGTATCAGAGGATCTTGTTTGACAGGGGGATTTGTGTGTCAGTGTGTTTGTGTCAAACTCTGCAAAGTGATGGGTCAGAGGTGGCATTCAGCAGGTTCTGACCAGTTCTGGAGAACCGGTAGCAGAAATTTTCGGTAGTTTGGAGAACCGGCAAATACCACCACTGACTGGCCCCGCAGCCATCTATTCTCCTCCTGAGTCCCAGTTGATTGGCTGGGTCTTCTTTTGTTGCCCTGCATAGGAGAACGGAGCTGGAAAGCAGGTTAGTGGGGTGGGGAGGGAATGGGATTTTGCAGTAACCTTCCCTCAGAAGTGGGGAGGGAATGGAGATTTTACAGTATCCTTCCCCTGCCACGCCCACCAAGCCACGCCCACAGAACCAGTAGAAAATTTTTTTGAATCCCACCACTGTGATGGGTGCTATGTTGCAATTGGCCTTTCCCCTCAATGTGCATACGAAAGAGTGGGGGTTTCATTATGATGTCATAACTGACATCTTGGCAGATCTTGTACTCTTCTCCCTAATGCCTAGTGACTTGGATGGACAATTCTGACAAGCAAAGTCAATGGAAAAACCAGATTCACTTAACAAAACTGTGTTACTAATTTAACAACTGCTGTGGTTCGCTTAACAAATGTGGCAAGAAAAGTCGTAAAACGGAGCCAAATTCACTTAACAAATTTCTCACTGAGCAACATAAATTTGGGTTGAATTGTTGTCGTAAGTTGAGGTACTTAGGCTTGCATTTATTGAAATTACCTTTTTTTAGCATCAGAAAGATTGGTTTTTCAATTGCGATATTTTCCCAACAAATCTTAATTTTCAAGAAAAATACATTAGCAATAATACACAATTGAACAAGAGGTCTCAAAGGTGCTTTCTTCTTCAAAAGGCAACTGGACTGTTTTTTTTTCTCTTGGGGAAGAAGAAAACATTTCATTTCTCATCCAAGAAGCTTCATCAGTTCTGATGGTGAAGGGGATGGAAGGTTATGTACTGATGGTTGAGACTGGACGGTGGGGGAAATGGAAGGATAGGTTCTGATACGATGGAGAGAGGGATGGAAGGACTGTATTTTTTTTTTTTTTGCAGTGTTCTGGTCATTAGTACTCTCTCTGAGAGCTATTGAGGCCACTTGGAGGTTTATCTGTGCCTACAGGATCACCCGAATCAGGGTGCAATTGGTTGTGGAATCTTCTTGGAACTCGCAGTAGTTTATTTTTGGCTTGTGAAATTTCCCTTTACTGCATTTTTTTAAAGACAGGAAACCTGAAACATTATTGTCTAAGCCAAAAACAGGTTTAATGTCATTTAAAGAAACAGAAGTAAGGTTCTACATTTAGGCAAGAAAAACAAAATGCACAGGTACAGTATATGTGGTACCTTGCTCAATAGTAGTAACTGTGAGAGGGATCTTGGAATCCTAGTGGACAACCATTTAAATATGAGCCAGCCGTGTGCTGCAGCTGCCAAAAAAGCCAACACAGTTCTGGGCTGCATAAACAGAGGGATAGAATCAAGACCACGTGAAGTGTTAATACCACTTTATAATGCCTTGGTAAAGCCACACTTGGAATACTGTATCCAGTTTTAGTCACCATGATGTAAAAAAGATGTTGAGACTCTAGAAAGAGTGCAAAGAAGAACAACAAAGATGATTAGAGGACTGGAATATAAAGAATGGTTGCTGGAAATGGGTATGTTTTCAGAGATGGCATTCAGCAGGTTCTGACCAGTTCTGGAGAACCAGGAGCAGAAATTTTGAGTAGTTCGGAAAACTGGCAAATACCACCTCTGACTGGAGATTTTACATTTCCCCTGCCACGCCCACCTAGCCATGCCCACAGAACCAGTAGTAAAAAAAAATTGAATCCCACCACTGGTATGTCTAGTCTAATGAAAATAAGGACATGATAGCAGTGTTCCAATATCTCAGGGCTGCCTCAAAGAAGAGGAAATCAACCTCTTTTCCAAAGCCCCTGAGGGCAGGACAAGAAGCAGTGCGTGAAAATTAATCAAGGAGAGAAGCAACTTAGAACTAAGGAGAAATTTCCTGACACTTAGAACAATTAATCAGTGGAACAACTTGCCTCCAGAAGTTGTAAATGCTCCAGCACTGGAAATTTTTTAAGAAGATATTGGACAACCATTTTTCTGTCAGAAGAAGCTCCTTGTGCTTGCAGGTGTTGCTACCCAGGAAAAGCTACCTTTACCATGCAGTGGTCTGGTCCCATAAATTCTACAGTATGGTCTGTTCTGCTGGGGCCTTCATTCCTACAAGCCTGTTCAGTGGAGACTACAGCCAGCTGACAGTGATCCAGTTCAGTTCAAGCCTGGTTTGAATGGTGGTGTTGCGTAATGCAAGCTTGTCAGGCTAGATTGCAGAAGGCTAACACACAGGGCATTGTAACAACTGTGAGAGTGGATTGACATCCAGGTTAGAAGAGCTGCAGAAATTACCTTTTTCCCAAACATTTCCTGACCCACTAATTACAAAGATAAATATTGGATATCCTAATCCTGTATCTTCCAAGTTGTTGTAAACCATAATTACCCCAGGAAATCCCTTTGATTTCAAGGAGAGTTAATTGGAGTTAGATTTGGCAGGATGGCATGCGCATAATGGCAAGATCAGATGTTATATAGGCAATATAGCTGGAGCTGCCATGCCATAATATCCAAATGTATTTTATAAATGGATGTGGCGTATGTAAACAGAAGAATGATAATTATAAACAGCAGACTACAAATTGGTATGCTTCGAGTAACTTGTCTGTCCTTCTGGAAGCACAATCCATTAGAAAAAGAAAAATCAAAATCAGAAGCTGCTTGCTGGATTTTCGGGGAAGGTTTTTTTTTTTTTAATCCTCTCTTCTTTTCGTTTCTTGTCTTGTGGGATCTTCACAGTAACCATAAGTTATAGCAGGCATTTGGTTACTGCCAGCAGAGCTTCTTCTTGCCTTCTAAATTAATAGCATTACCAATACGCCCCCTGAGTAGAGGTCCACACATTGTCAAGAAGGAAGATAATGTAGCTTCTGCCTAATCAGATTTGACAAGACCATGCGCCACCCAGAACTTGCTGTGTGAGCACACTCAGCAGGAGCCTTGAGTAGAAGATTGCACGTCATGTTTGTGGCAAATCAAAGAACTGTTCGACTGCAAAAGAATGTCATTGACTCTGCCGTGAAGGCTGTGTATGAATGAAGCAGCCTTTGTAGAATGCAAGGAGTTTATCCCCAAATTTGCCTTTTAAGTGTTTGGGTGCTGTGCAGGGGTGGGTTTCAAAAATTTTTCCTACCGGTAAGGAAACCGTGCTTCACGTGTGCTTCACATGTGCATGTGCAGGGCTCAAAGACTGCCCTCTGTCTCAACGCTGGTGAGCTGTGCAGGCATGCCTAATGCATGCATGCCTAACATGCACTTTGTGCATGTGTGCACAAGGCTCACAGACCGCCCTCTGTATCAACGCTGGTGAGCTGTGCTATTTTTTAGCTCAGCTGAGGCAATCTGCTCTGCCACGCGAATCAGCTGAGCTAAAAAACAAAGGAATATAGGAGAGGTAATAGTGGGGGTGGGTGGGTGGGGCCAGCCAGGGGTGGTATTTGCCAGTTCTCCAAACCAGTCAAAATTTCCACTACCAGTATGCCAGAACCAGTCCAAACCGGCTGAATACCACCTCTGGTGCTGACTCTTCCTAGGCAGCATATAGATTATAAACCAGAACCACATATATTAGCCATAATATCAGAAAAAAACATGATAAAGGGAATGTATATTTAATATTGCACATTTTGACAGTAGCAAGAATTGTATTTGCACAATATTGGAAAAACAAAGGAATGCCTACAGAAGAAGATATAATTAGAAAAAAATTAGACTGTGCAGAAATGGATAGACTAACACTGAAGATGAAAGAAAAAGAAGACACAGAATATATTTGAACTTGGGACTTGTTTTATCAATGGTTGGATAATAGAGGTAGAAATTAAGAACTGAAAGAATATTATTATATAAGCAAATTGATCAAGACAGTATGCTGTTCACTAAGCACTTATTGTATGTAAATAGAAAAAGTATAAATAAATCGGGGAGGGAAAAGGATCAAACTCCAGGCTATGGGCAGAGTTTACCTGCAGTATTGGATTTTAACCCCTGCGCCACCAGGCCAGTTCATCCAGGGGTTCGAAAGTTGGCATCCGATTTTGCGGCAATGCAGTGTGACAGTGGGTTTATAATAAAGTAGAATGGCTTAGTCAATTCTGCTTTCCCAGATGAAATAAAAGAAGAAGAAAGTGAAATGAAAGAGGGAGGGAGAATACATTTTATTCTCTTCGATGAGCTGAGATATATTTTGAGAATGCAGCCCTTTTCCAAAAGTGAAAATGTTTTTTTTTTCCCCTGTTATAGCATCAGGTAGTATCTTGGAAGATATGCCCATCTTCTCTTACTTCTTAGCTCTTGCGTAGACAACAGCTGGAGGATGCCCTTGAGGAGAAAGTGCTGCGGGTGGATCTTCCAGTCTTACTTTTTCAAAAAGCTTTCTCTTCGATTTCCTGCCCCAGTTTGGAAAGGAACATCTTATGATTTACAGGGTGGAAGAATATGTGACTGACTTTCATGCTTTTTTTGTCTTGTTTTGTTTTGTTTTGTTTTGGCAGATGAAATGCCAGAATTAGGATGCTTAGAAGCACTCAATGCTCTTAACCGGAGAAATTGAGATGCTAAAATTTTGCTTGGACCCTGCTTCCTTCTCTCATAAAAATACAGCAGTTCTCTCTGTATTTTGCCAGACACTCTGATTCCACTTACTCTCCTAGTGTTTTGCTAATTCAGTTCTCTAATTTTAGTCTAATACTAAAAGAAAAAAGAACATCATTTGAAGAACATCTTTCACATGAATGGATGCTCAAATTAGTTTCCTTTTTTTCTAAAAGGCTAATTGAAATACTGGTGATCTTCCCCATTCCATGTCACTGTTTAAGAATTTCGCTTTCCTGTTTGCCCCATCTGATCTTCCCGGCAGGGCAGATAAAGACTTCCCAGATCCAGATCCACATGGCCTGAATCCAGATCCAAATCCAGAATCACAGGCATGAATAAACCTTCAGTAAAACTTGCAAAATCAAACCTGGATACCTTCTCACTTTTAACCAATATCATTTTCCCTTCTTCCTTTTTTTTTTCTGGGATGGTTAGGATCACCAAGCCATGCCCACAGAACTGGTTGTAAAAAAATTTGAATCCCACCACTGGGTTGACCATGCCCTTGTACACATTGGACAGCCCTTTGGGAAACAGATCTGTCTTCCTCATGGCTGTCATTATGCTGTGGTAACCACAATATGCTCTCAATATTCCAGATATGTTCATCAGTTAAATAAAGTTGACTAATCTTAGTACACTGCGTATCATAAATCCACTCTGGGACTGTGGAACCATTCAAAGGATTGTTTGATTCCTGGCATTGTAGAATCATAGGGCTTGGAAGGGACCTTAGAGGTCTTCTTATCCAACCCCCAGGAGTCCTTATTCAATAATTATATCTCAGAAGATTTAGCTTAATCACCCCTTTAAGAGAACGTTCAAGCCAATTTAAGACATGAAATAAATTAGGCATTTTATATACCAGTATATAATCAGAGCAAATATACTTCTCATATTTTTATAACACGATATACAGAAATGCATTTTTTGTAACATTAGGCTAGGATTTGTATTTATAGTATGTATCAGTTTGCTCCATTTTTTTCTCCAATTTATGCAGACTTTTAATGCTATCTGTTACTGGTACTCTGTAAATCCTCCTGTAAGAGGATAGAATTTTGTTCTGTGACTGTGATAAATGTATCCTGTCTTCTATTTATTTGCAGAAGAGGTTTACCTTGCCTATAAGTTATGCCAAGGGATCTGCCTGCAATTTAAAGCACGTGGCTGGAAGACTAGGGACTCTGATTTTTTTTATTTATTTTTTTAGCAAATGCTTTCTCAGTGGTTAAAAGACCCAAATTTATTGTTAGATGTCACACATAAAATTGATCCAGGGTGTAAATGATTTTGATTTCTAGTGCTATTCAGAAAAGAGTGATTATATTTATTCAGTCCTGACAGGCAAAATAAAGGCAGGAAGGCAATTTACAACTTCTTAATACATAGTTCAGGTTGGAAAATGCACACACATACAGAGATACACTGAGGGACATCAGGTAATCCATTCAGGGAGGTTTGGTCAATCATAAATACTTCTTCTATAGAGGAATTCTCCAACCATCTCCGTTGTACAGCACAAGGCTGAGATACAAAGGATGTAATTTAAACTAGTTCATTGGTATAGCTGTGATTAAGCTTGATATTTCCACAAATGCTACTGAGCAGGTGTGAAATTGCAGTTAATGACTGCAAAAACCTCTGGCCAAGTACCTTTTTTTTTCCCCTTCAGAAGATTTACAATGCTTTGAGCCGGCATAGTGACAGCAACAATAATTAAATGGCATCCATGGAAATGTATTGCTGTCCTTCATAATTTGTAATAATTCAATCATCATCATCTTTTTAATGTCCCCATAATCCCTTGCAGGGTGGAGTCTGGGCAACTGAATGGAGCTAGCAGAGTGTTTAATGGCCGGATGCCGATCCGGTCGCCAATGCGGAGTTTTGTTCAGCAGATATATTCTCATTGTGCCCAGAGAGAGAAAGATCTGCCTCTACCTAGGATCGAACTCAGAGCCTCCTGATTGTGAGGTGATAGTTCCACCTCTAGGCACTGCACCACTCCTAATTTGGAATAATCTAATAAAAGTGAATAATATATATATGTGTGTGTGTGTATGTTTCCAACCTATACGGTCCTGAGCTTTCTTTTGCCAATTGGGCCTGCAATACTTGCTGATGTCATCGGTCCATCTTGCTTTAGATCTGTTTCGTGGATGCTTTTGATCAAGTGGGATCTATTCTATGACTGCCTTGGTCCACCTGCCATCCGTTCTTCTTGCTATGTGGCCAGCCCGTTTCCATTTCAATTCTTTTACTCTTTTGATGGCATCGTATATTTTTGTTTATTCTCTAATCCATGTGCAGGTCTTTCTATATTGTCTTGCAATGCTGAGCATATATATTTCCTTGGCTCTTTGCATCACTGGTAGGTTTTGTATCGATTGTGAGGTTAGTGTCCATGTTTCCCTGGCATATGTTAGAGCAGAAAGCACACACTGATCCAAACCTTTTCTCTTCAGGCCTAGGGGAAAGTTGTTCTTGAAAATGATGCTTAGTTTGCCGAATGCCTGCCAACCACATTTAACACACCGTTCAATTTTCTTTATTGTGCCATCTTCCACTGAGATCCATTGGTATATGTAATGGTCTACTACACCTAGTTCTTCTCCAGATATATTTTTTCCTTTCTTTAGTGAATTTGTTAAACATAATCTGGCTCTTTTTCTCAGGTTTATTTTTAAGCCAAATGGTTCTCTTCTCTTCTCTTCTCTTCTCTCTCTCTCTCTCTCTCTCTCTCTCTCTCTCTCTCTCTCTCTCTCTCTCTTTCTCTTGCTTATACATATACCTATACATGTGCATATGAAATGTATGAAATATCCGTATATATACTAACGGGTTGGTCTTTATGACAGAAAATCATTATTTTGGTTTCCTTTTAAGTGGGAGGGGGAAGGAAACTTAGTTTAAATAAATTTAAAATCTGTGCACCCTTAGCATATCATTGCCATTACCGGCAGTCCTTTGAAATACTGAATCTCAAAGCTCATGGATTTAAAATAGATTGCCTGGCTTACCAGCTCTCATTTTACTGACACAAGAAAAGGTTTCTTTGACATCATTACAGAAAAAAAAATGAAAGATACAATTCCTGGCAGACATCCAGAGGAATCAATTACTTATTGGTATAAGCTTTGGGGAGGAGGAATATTTAGCTATCTTACTTTTGATGCCACCCATTCAACAGAGCCTTATCAGTATTTCTTTACATGGCTTCATCAGTATCCATAATTCTTTCCAGCATAATGCAATCATGTGTGATAATTAATTTTCAGTCTAAATTTCAGTAGTCCAGAAGTCAAGAAAGGAGGAGTAGAAGGTGAAAGAAAAGGGACCAGTGAAACAGAGAAAAGGAATAAAGGAAAAGAATGAAACATGAGCAAATGCAGTTATTTATTTATTTTAAAATATTCACATGGGGACAGCTAACATTATTCAAAAGAAATGAATAATGACACGCATACTGGAACTAGGAAAAGAACTACCAAACCAGATAAGCAAAGAAGTCAAAGTGGCAAATGGCCTGGAGAAATTCAATCAGGGAGATAAATATCTTCTTTTTTAAAATGGGAAGGTCTGGATAGGAGGGGATAATCTTTGGGGTATTGAGCACCCTGGACTGACTTTCTAGGTCAACAGAAGCCCTCTGAAGTGTCCATATGATTTATTCATTGGGTGGATATCTCAATAAAGGAGAGAACAATTGGGAGTAAAGGAAATTCTGCTACACTCTGCACCAGTCAATATTGATGCCAAACTTTTCAAAGACAACCCAATTTAATAACCTTGACTTCTCCATTTGTAAGCTTGGGATTATATCACCTGCTTTCAAAATATTATTGACCTTGTTCAGCAGAACAAGTCCACAGGTTCATTTTTTTAATATATGTATTCTAAAGTCGGGGGCCTTAGGTGGGAGTACGTTACTCAACATTGCTTATTGAAGATGAACATGCAGTACAGAAGCAGATGAACGCAGAATTCTGGGCTGTGTTTGCGTATTCTTCTAATCCAAGGACAGGGAGCCTATGATAGTTGTTCTTGAATGGACAATTTCATCACTCACCAGGGGTATGCACAAGGAGGTCCAAAAGGGTGATACATCTAAAATAAGGGGCAAAGTTTCAACACAATTGAAGTTTTGAGATTTTTGGCATTCCCCCCCAAATCCTCTGCCATTGGCTATTATATCCTAGTGATGGCACAAGTCGTACTCCATCAATATTTGGAGGGATAGCTTTGCACTAAACTAAATCCTAGTTTCTATTATGTTAAAATTGGTTGGACTTACAGATTGAAATATTCATCATGATGTACAAGCACAACAGCAGTGTTCATATAACACCGTGAGTCAAAAATATATATAGCTCAATATGAGATGGCATGAAGTGTGAACCTTCTATATGGACAGAAACTGTATAATAGCAGTGAGAACATAGAGACTGTTTGGAGTTTATTTTGTCCATGGTTTACTCTATACATAGCTCCTGAAATGGGCTGGCAGATCACATTAGGAACATGAGTAGCTCATGTGTTCCATCTCCAGAACATTTCATGCACTCATTCAATAAATAAGTCCATTTTTCTGATGTAAGCAAAAAGATTTTGGATTTTAGGAAATTTATGTCATACCATGTATAGTCTTTTCCTACACACTAAGGCATCTGATGGAATTCTATCATCACGAAATTCTTTTTGAATTATATGACTCCACATTTTGGGGATTTTTGAAATATTGAAGCTCTGTGGACATTATAGAAAATGAGGGACACATAAAGAAAAATAAATATCTATCTCACTTACCTAGATGAAACTAGCAATGATTCAGTTAAAATCATTAGAAGATATAGTTGCTTCATTGGCCCTGTGGAAAGAAGAGCAAAATGGAAATGAGCATAGAAAATTATTCAGGGATGTAAAAACTAATGCCTGCAGAGATGATTTTCTAAAGAATGCACTGCAAATGAGAAAAATCAAAACAACTCCTTTTTAAAAAAGAAAACAGAGCTATTTGATCCCAATCTATAAAGATGAATGTTCTATTTTAGTAGAAAGCATAATCTATGTTTTTGATTTCTTATATTTTATTTTTAACATTCATTAGTGGTTTGAGTTTTCTGCACAACACAAAAACATGTTGTATACTGTGTAAAACAAATAAAAGACAAGCAACTAATCAACGAACATGCCAAGTATGTTAAAATCAAGTTATATAGTGTCTTTCTGAAGCTGGATTGTCTAAATACTAGTGTAGGCTGTGAAAATATTACAAGGAGATCTTTTGGCTCTTAAAGGAATGTGGACACAGCTGCTCTCTATTCAAGTTTAAAACTGAAGTAGATTGCCAGTACCAATTTTAGAATCATAGAATGGAATCATAGAATTCTTGTTTGGACAAATATGATTGGACACACAAGGAATTTGTCTCTGGTGCATAAGCTCTCAGTGTACATACAAGCAACAAGTCATAAGTCATAGATCATAATAAACAACAATTGATAAATCATAAGAAACCAATAGGAGAAGATAGCCAGAAAGATGAGAGTATGAGAAATGATGAGAAATGAGACAACGCTGTGGGAATTAAATGTTCAGCACAGTGATGGCTCGAGGGAAAAAAACTATTGCTATCTTTATATCTAGTATAAATTCTACATCTATCTATCTATCTATCTATCTATCTATCTATCTATCTATCTATCATCTATCAACTAGCATAAATTTTATCTATAGTATAAATATAAATAAACAAATCCCTTGTGTGTCCAATCACACTTGGCCAATAAAGAATTCCACTCTATTCTGTTCTGTTCTGTTCTGTTCCACCCTACCCTACCCTAGTCCAGTCTATTCATTTTGGCATGTAATGCCCTGTAGCAGCATTCTGTGGGGAGAAGTTGAAACAGATTATGTCCAGGATATGAGGTGTCTAGATATCTACCCTACTTACTCTACTCTACTCTACTCTACTCTACTCTACTCTACTCTATTCTACTCTATCTACTCTACTCTACCCTACCCTACCCTACCCTACTTACTCTACTCTACTCGTTTGGGCATGTAATGCCCTATAGCAACATTCTGAGAGGAGAAGTTGAAACAGATTATGTCCAGGATGTGAGGTGTCTAGAATAGTTTCTAGATAGTTTCTCAGCCCTCTTTTGTGCAGTATACAGTTCCTCAATGGAAGGCAGGCTGGCTGTGATTGTTTTAAATGACATTGCCAAGCTAGTTCCTTAATTGAGATAACAGACTGTATTATTTTATGGCTAAATTGCTTATATGGAAGCATCAAGCGGGGTTCCACCGATATTTCATCTCATTACAAATACGGCAGTACAAATTTTAAGGAATTATTCAGTAATAACTAGAGTTCTAAAAGTATGGGAAAATTGAAAAAAAGAAAAAGAATTAGTCTAGATGTATCATTTCTTGCTTTGATTTTGAAATATTTATCTTCATGAAAGAGAATGTATAAAGACATTTGTTCAATGGAAAGACAGTAATTCATATAAATTGCAACACTTAATTATTAATAAGACAAAGATGAAATTCTTAGAGATTAGAATAGGTAATCAGCTCACTGGTTTCAATATCTGTAAGTCCAAAAAGAACATTTAAAAGATTTGACTGAATTTTTAAAAAAACCTATCAGCAACATTCAGATCATTTATTAGGTTTTTTTTTAAAGAATATTTTGCTGATGAATACCTTTCAGAAATTGAACAAGCCAAAATCAATTTGATTAAATGAATATAGAATTTAAATAGAACAATTGACAGGCAACAATGAGAGTATCAATAGAAGAAAGCTCTGAAATATAAATATATTCATGCTAGTCTGTGATTGTAATTAAGATTTAATTTGATGGTTAGTATTAGACTCAGATAAAATTAGTAGAAGATGTTCTATTGATAGTGTGGATTGCACAATTCATCATCTATAATGATGATGGTGGGGGCTGGACTGGAAGACCTCAAAGGTCCCTTCCAGCTCATTTTATTCTATAATCAAATGGATGGAAATGTAACAATCAAGTTGGATCTTTCTTCATATTGGATGGCAATATTGAAAAGGTGAACAGTTTTGCAAAATGATTCTGAGTAGACCAAAAGAAATTTTAAATGTGGATTTATTTTCTCAGTATGCTTTTTGAAAACATTAAGCAATACTAAACATTTCTCCAAAGAATAGTGAACTGGCTTTGCATTTCAAAAGCCACTAAAATTATTAATGTTTCTCATTGGAGATTATGAAAAAAAATCTTCCATAAAAGAAGGGAAAATTAAATCATTTGAAGTGTTGCTAATTAAAAAACAAGTTTATTATCTGAAAAAAAATATCTGAGATTGGATTTAATTCAATATAGAAACCATTTTGGATTACAGTCTAATAAACAAGTTCCTACTATCGCCAAATAATTTTTCTCTAACATAAGTTTATAAGATTTAATTGTTTATGTTTTGCTACAGTTACTAAATGTTAGAGATTTTGTAGAAATGATGCAACTCCTTTATTTTGCTTTATAATTTATTATTTGAGTCATTTGGAGAGAAGATAAGGAGAAGAAAGGAAGAAGCTATTTACAACCGGTATATTATTATATTTATTTATTCATTTGGCCCAACTTTTTTTGTTATCCACAAATCTATAATTGTTGAATATGATTCCTCTGTTCCTTAAGGAAAAAGACATGGGATTTTGGGAAAGAAATAACTAAGTGAATATTGTATCAAGATTTGGGTTATATAATTTATCTTTTGATTGATTATGTTCCATCAACTTAGTGTCACCTCTTACCACATAGAACGAATTATTTTGTGAAAATATTTACAGACCCCTCACATCCCGGACATAAACTGTTTCAACTCCTTCCCTCAAAGCGATACTATAGAGCACTACACACCAGAACAACTAGACACAAGGACAGTTTTTTCCTGAACGCCATCACTCTGCTAAACAAATAATTCCGTCAACACTGTCCAACTATTTATAAAGTCTGCACTACTATTACTATTAATCTTCTCATCACTCCTTATCACTCATCCCCTCCCACTTGTGACTGTATGACTGTAACTTTGTTGCTTGTATCCTTACGATTTTTATTGACTGTTTCCTAGTATGATTTAATTGTTTATTGTACCCTATGACTATTATTGTTGTACCTTATGATTCTTGACTCTTGACGAATGTATCTTTTCTTTTACGTACACTGAGAGTGTTGTGTAGCCGGCGGACACACGAGGCAGACACGGAACTGAAGGCTAACATTGCTTTATTCGAAGCATAACGGGTTGCCGCGGCTGCCCAGGCTGGGCTGGCAGCCCAGCTGGCGACAACAGCTGATGCCGTTTGACAGCTCCTTTTATAGCCAGCTGTCAAACGGCATTAACCAATGGGAGTGATTGGCGCTCCCACCAGAAATGCAGACCAGACTGGGGACTGTAGTTAGTCAGGGAACACAACACCCCTTCCCCCTGGCTAGGGGCATGGGCAGACCTGCAAATAGGTCCCAGTCCCAGGGGATCCCCAGCTGGGGTAGAGTCCTTTGCCCCCAGGATCATCCGGGCAGCTGCAGGGGTGCAAGTCCGATCAGCAGGAGCCTGCGGTGGTCCAGGTAGGTTTTCCCCGTTTGGTTCGCTTCGGGTATTTCGTACGGCTGGAGTGGTAGACCGGGTCGTTTGGTTGGGAGTCCATAGCATTTTGTTGGTAGACCGGCTCTAGGCGTTGGCTGAGTAGACAGGGCCCTTTGCGTTTGTCGGATAGGCTGGATCCGCTTTGTTTGCTGGGTAGATCGGCCTCTCGAGGTTTGACAGGTAGACCGGGCCGCTTGGCTGGGGATCGTTGTCGACGGTTGCTGGGTAGATCGGCCTCTCGGGGTTTGACAGGTAGACCGGGCTGCTTGGCTGGGGATCGTTGTTGACAGTTGCTGGGTAGATTGGCCTCTCGGGGTTTGACAGGTAGACCGGGCCGCTTGGCTGGGGATTGTTGTCGACGGCTGGGTAGGCCGGCGTCTGTCTCGGTCTTTGGCGGATAGATCAGCTCTCGGGGTAGACCGGCTCGCCTCGGCGTTCGGCATATAGATCAGCTCTCGGGGTAGACCGGCTCATCTCGGCTTTCGGAATGGCGGCAGTAGTGCCTGTGGGCGTGCGTCCATCTCCTCAGCGAGGGAGGCTTTGAATCGCGCTCTCCGTGGCGCCAGCAGCAGTGCCTGGCGGGGGTCTGTCTCCTCAGTGAGGGAGGCTTTGAGCTTCGCGCTCTCAGTAGTGCCAGTGGCAGTGCTTGGCGGGCGGCGTTTTTCTCCTCAGCGAGGAAGGCTTTGAGCTTTGTGCTCTCGGTAGCACCAGTGGCAGTGCCTGGCAGGCGGCATTTTTCTCCTCAGCGAGGAGGTTTTTTTAAAAACTTCGTGCACACAGAGGTCGTCTGCGGCTCGTGACTTTCAGCTCTCAGCGGCTTCGGCTCTTTTTAATAGTGACTTGCTCCGCTGTTTCAGTCCGGTTGCCTCTCATTTGTGCATCCCATCCTCGTCGCCAGTGTTGTCTAGCCGGCAGACACACGAGGCAGACACGGAACTGAAGGCTAACATTGCTTTATTCGAAGCATAACGGGTTGCCGTGGCTGCCCAGGCTGGGCTGGCAGCCCAGCTGGTGACAACAGCTGTCAAACGGCATCAACCAATGGGAGTGATTGGCGCTCCCGCCAGAAATGCGGACCAGACTGGGGACTGTAGTTAGTCAGGGAACACAACAGAGAGCATTTGCACCAAGACAAATTCCTTGTGTGTCCAATCACACTTGGCCAATAAAAGAATTCTAATTCTAATTTTACTACCTGTGTTTCCCTGAAAATAAGACCCTGTCTTATATTTTCTGGCCACCAAAAAAGGCACCAGGTCGGATTTTTGGAGGTGGGGGAGATCATTCACTGATTCACTCCATTTGCACACATTGCCCCTAGCCTCCTTTTCACTGTCAGAGGCCTTAAGGAAATTCTTCTGGTGGCTGGCAAGGCTTTCCTGAAAGCCTCTGTAGCCAATAACAGAGCTCCAGATTGAGTTGCAGCGAGGCCTCACACACCGTGGCTACAGAGGCCTTCAAAAAAGCCTTGCCTGATACAAAAGAAATAGCTTGAGGTGTGTGAGGCCTGGCTGTAACTATCCGAAGGTAAGTAGCAGGACAGCTCCACCTTTCCTTCCTCACCTAGCTTAATTTTTACCAATGCATCCTGGAGTGGGTGGGGTTTTAATTAGGACTTATTTTAGGGGCAGGGCTTATATTGGGCGCACATGTAAAAATCAAGCTAGGACTTACCTTCTGAGTAAGTTGTATTTTCAGGGAAACGCGATATATGGAAACTCCCCTATTAATATGAAACACTTCATAAAAAAACAAAATAATCACCTGTGATATTAATAGATATTCAGATTAAAGCAGTTAAGGAAACTTACAGCAACCTCCATAAATATATTTCCAAAGTGGGAAACAAAGTGAAATTCATTGTCTCACCTTAATTGTAGACAAGCCATTCTTGTCTTAGCATCAACAATCGGTGACCTTTCAAAGTTTGTTAATAAATGGCCCTCTTATAATGTCAAAGCACTTAATCAATACCCACAGTCAAAGCTCTTCGTAAGACAATACCACATTACACACAAAAGCCATCTGTGGGTTTTGGATCTTCTGCATTAGAAATATGAGCTCAGAAATCAATTTTCATTTTTTTTTAAAAAAAAAGCCATCAAGTTTCCTTTCCTTGCACTTTTCAGTTGCAGATATAAAATCTACAAACTAAGACAGAAAACATGTTTACGGGGTGTACCTACGAGATCGTAAATGCTACTTAATCTGTTGAAGTTTGGGCAGATATCATTTCCCCTGTTACCATCTCTATGTTTCAAAATAGTTTCAGGAAGAAACAGCAGATAAAACTTAAAAACCAAAATAAAAAAAGAACTTCAAGTGCTCTTGCTCCTCTGAATATTATTTGGAAATGGAAATTTAATTTTACCAGTTACCTGTTATTTGTTATGCAAATTATACTTGCTAAAGACTGTGTCCTGCTACATCTAGCAATCTCATTATTCCCTCTGGCTCACATTGATAGAATTTTACCTCAAGCGATCTAGAGACATTTTGAGAGGTAAGGCTGAACTAGAAAGAGGTTCCTATATGTTCTTTGCCTCCTGTTAGCTGGAATATTTGGGAATTCAGCCCCAAAACTAGATTGAGAAATCCCAGACTAATGAGATATGCTTTGTAAAAAATCTAGGCAATATTATAAATGAAGTGTAGGAAAAATTAACACAATTACAGTGTTTGGCTTTGATTGAAAACATATAAAATAAAATACTTTTCTGGACTAGGTATGGATATAAATTTAAGGACAGGTTGTATATTCATTTCAGAGATTTAATTTGAGGTGGATTTAATTGACTCACTAGATCAATTCATCAAATTGAACCACAAACTTGATTCAATAATTCCATGGCAAAAATACTTTTTCAAACTGATTTGAAAAAATCAAATCAGCCCAATATTTTTTTGTAATACTTATCCCATGTATACTTGTATATAATCCTGCCCACATTAATAAAGATGAAACATGCAGATTAGTTTATCTGTGGATAGCATATTTTCATGGTATTTTGGTTAAAAATTCTAGGGTCAGCTTAGCAATGTGGGGGGAGCACTTATACTGAGGTCTACAGTATATAATATTATACTATAAAAATGCAGGGAAGAAAAAATGTAACCCCAATCAGAGCAAGGAAGAAATACTACAGATAACATGGGGATTTGATTCAGCTGAACCATTAATATTCCATGAAAATAGATGTGAAAATTTAGTCATGACTTAAATCTTATTGACTTGGTTCATATACAGTATTCCATTAAGGCAGAGTATATTTAACTGTCAATCAATCACTCTTTATTATGGTTAAAGACCAGCATGAGGAGAGTTGGGATACAATGAATTTAAAACCATAAAAAATAAAATTACATAAAAAGCTAACAAATCTAAAAAAGAAATCTGAAAATAATTTAAAAAGAGAGATAAAAACAATAAATCGGCATTAAAAACTTGCCACACTAAATGCATCTAATACAAATAACCAACTAAGTATAATACAGACTTATAATAACAGCCTAGGTGCTCATTAAGACTGATTTGTGACAAAGGTTATCTTTTGACATTATCTGCGCATAAAGCTGGCAACAATCAGTCCTATGTGTCTGAGGAGTTAAGCAATAAAGGTGAAGTGAGGCTAATACAAATATCTTGGTGATATACACACTGGAGAAATACATGTTCTGTGGTTTCTACATGGCCAGAGACACAGGGGATTGTCTTTCCGTGTAGAAGGTCTTCCTGTATTGGCCTTTAAGGACAGCTGAAAGGAGGGCCTGCCAGATTAAAGGCTCTCAGCATTTGTGAAGTATTTGCCATAAGAGAGGCAGAGTTGGATCCACTGGCAATAAAGGTGAAGAGGTCCAATCAGTGTTCTATGTGTGCTGAACATGTTTAAAGAAAGCTTTGGTCTGATGATATCCCTTGCTGACTAGAAGACCCAGAGATAAACCCAAGGAAGAGATGTTAGTTGTTGTCTTTTTCCATGTGGACTGAAAAATCAACCCTGATAATTAGTGGAGCAAGGCCAAAACCATGACAATGATCACAGCATCCACCACCTTGACTATCTTCATCATGAACATCCACCACTGCAGTCCTGGGGCCAGGATAGTGTCTAGGTGGGCCCAAAAGTTCATCCTGAAGTCATGGCCCATATCTTCATCTACAACACTGGGGACAGCTTCAAAATGGGCCCACTGAAGCTGAACCCACTACCCCAAGTCCAGAGGACCAATGGGGATAAATCCATGGGGAGAAGGCTCATGTTCTGAGGACTGGTTACTGTAAGCCAGTAGCATGATTATACAACTCTAGCCTCTGCTTTCCTGAGGCCTATTTCTAAAGTCAGGGTGGAATTGGAGATGCATTTGGGGGCTTGAAAGACTGATCTTAGGAATTTGAACTGAACAACTTCTAATCCTGGAAAGTTAGACAAGGGGCCCCAGCTGGGCACCATAGAGAAGTTGGGCTTGGCTTCCAATAATTTGAATGCTATAGAAATGAGGAATTTAAGAATGGTAGATGGGCACCTCATTCTCACCAACATTGTCAGCATGGGGATTCCTATTGTTGGCAGAATGTAGAGTGTTTAACTATGGTTTCTTGACCTAAAAAAGCCATATTGCTTGGATTTACAGAACATTTATTTATTTATTTTATTTTTATTTATTTATTTTTATTTATCAATTGCTTACAAGATAATAGGTATAAGTATATACATAGTTATGAATACATGAAATGAGTACATATAAGAAAAATAAAAGAAACAGTAGGACAGGGATGGTAGGCACGTTGGTGTGCTTATGCAGGCCCCCTACAGACCTCTTAAGAAAGGGGTGAGGTCAATAGTAGACAGTCTAAGGTTAAAGTTTTTGGGGTTTGGGGAAGAAACCACAGAGTCAGGTAAAGTATTCCAGACATTGACCACTCTGTTGCTGAAGTCGTATTTCCTGCAATCAAGTTTGGTGCGGTTATCCATGAGTTTGTATCTATTGTGTGCTCTTGTGTTGTTATGGTTGAAGCTGAAGTATTCATTGACAGGTAAGTCATTGCAATGTATGATTTTATATATCATACTTAGATCAGACCAAAGATGGCGTAATTCAAGGTTTTCTAGGTCTAGAATTTCAAGTCTGGTGGCATAAGGTATTCTGCAATGAGTAGAGGAGTGGAGAACTCTTCTTGTGAAATATTTCTGGACTTTCTCAACTGTGCTAATATCAGATACGTAATGTGGTTTCTTACACCAGAAACCGTAATCTAAAAGGCATACCCCATGCTAAGATAAAACCAAACCAACATCTGAATTCCAGTCACCGAGTTTAGATTTCCTTAAGGGTCTTTGATAGTGCTAAAAAGGTAGGAGAGGGAATGCGGAGCTTTTCTTCCCATTGAGATTGAACCACTTGAGATTTAGCATGTCTGGCATTATATTCACCAAGAGAAATCAATTGTTCCACAACGCTTGTAATTATGCCCTGCAATTCAAATTTAGAAAGAAAAATCCAGGGAAGCAATAGAGTTTTCAAATGGTATTTTAATTCAGTTGTTAAGATACCCGTTCTGAAGGCTGGAGAAGCAATATTTAATATATGTAATCTTTTCAATGATCTCACCACTGAAACACACATCATTCTATTACATTCAGAAAAAAAAGATAAATAACTAGAATGAAGGTCCTCAGCAATAGGAAAATTACATTGGTTGAATCTTTCAAAATGTAAACAGAAAACAAAAGAGCTTAATTCAGTGGTAGACTACTTCTTGAGTTTAGGAGCACATTTTGAATTTTGACATCATGTGATGGGATGAATGTCTAATGGAGATTCTCAATCATCCAGGTCATGGTTGTTCCAAAGGCAGTTTGCCAAAAGGCAATCACGCTTTCTTGGTTTTTTTCCTTGAAAACATTTCACTTCTCATCCAAGAAGCTTCTTCAGCTCTTGGTGAACTTCTTCAGAACTGAAGAAGCTGCTTGGATGAGAAGCAAGATGTTTTTCAAGGAAAAAACAAGAAAGCCCATTTGGTTGAAGGTTGGTGCTGTCTCTGATTGGCTGTGCAGTTGATTTGGATTCTGAGGTTTGTAAGCTGGTTGTAGGTCAATGTGTCTATTGATGAAATTGCTTGGTGAACTTCTTCAGAACCAAAGAAGCTTCTTGGATGGGAAGCAAAATGTTTTTCAAGGAAAAAACAACAACAAGAAAGCCCATTAGCCTTTTGGAAAACTACCTTTGGGACATGTGATAGGACAGTCACAGAATGTTTCCTGTGAACCAAAAGGTGCAATTGCCTTCTGGGAAGCTGCCTCTGCCATAAAGGTGAATCCATTGTGGTGCCCAAAGGCATCATAACATGGTGTTAGAGAGCAGTGCCTGGTTTGCAGTGTGCTAGCTTTCTAATTACATTTTTCATTAGAATACAGTTTCTATTTAAAATTGAAAGCGGGTCTTACAGGAAACTGGGAAGGATCATAAAAAATGACTAGAGACATAATGAGAGGACTAACAGAATGGGGTTAAAAAAGTCTGAACAATCACAAAATGGCTGTAAAGAGCACAGAGACTGTTTTTCTTTGCAATATTGGTGAATATCTGTAGTTTGGGTGTAGGATGAGGGTGAAGGTACCTTCTTCAAACTTGTGGGTTGTTTTCTAAACATTTCATTATCAGGCTAGGTAATATCTTCAGTGAAGTTTAGGAGATGTCAGTGTCAATGTTCTTCTGTTTATAAGAGCTTCAGGTGTGGTTGTATCAAGTGGGTTTTTTTTAATGTGTCGTGATAAGGAGACTATATCAGGTCAGGGTCACTGGGAGGTGAACTGCTGGTGGGGGGAGGGTTGCATGGGTTGGTTGAGGGTTATTGCTGTCTTTGATTGGCTGTGCAGTTGATTTGAATTCTGAGGGGTTCATAGGCTGGTTGTAATGTGTCTCTTAATGAAATTGCTAGTGGAGTACCAGGCTTCAGTGAACTCACAAGGTGGTTATGTGGGCAAAGATTTTTGTGTTGCTCCAATCGAACTGGTGATGTTTGGTGCCGGTGTGGGAAGAGATTAAGGAATTGGGATCGTGGCATTTGACTGCCAGCCAGTGTTCGCGGATCTTGGTTTTTCATTAATATGATCTTTTCCCCATGTAGAATTGATTGCAATGGTTACAGTTGATTTTGTTTCTTTCATCCTTCTGTATTTTGTCTTTGGTCCTGGATTATTCCTAGCGGAGTGTGGCTGTGAGTTTGTGGGCTATTGTTGTTCCTAGGGGTTGGGGCATTCAAGCTGTCATTTCTGACACCCCTTTTGTGTTCTGTTTTCTTTATCTTTCATCTCATCAGTGTCCAGATTTTGGCAGTTTTAATGTTGCTATCCACAGCCTCTAGATTGTCTGCTTCTTCTCAACATTCACCTTTTATCTGAAAAACATTACCAATATGGTGCAGTTTAAGAAATTTATAACTTCTTATTACTTTGAAAATTCCACTGTTTAACAGGATCTCCCTCCCTCCCTCCTTCCATTTTATGCCATTAAATATAATTAATTTTGTGTTATTTTAATTGCTATCCTTTACTTAATAAACTTTGCTCTTTTTTTTGGCTGTACTTTAATGAAATATTGGCAAGTTACCAAATATTGGTAACCTTGAGGGTATGGCATTCATCCCTTCCACATAAAACACTCTCCAAAGTGTGAAGCCTTTGGGATGAAGCTGAAATTAGTGTTAAGATGATTTTCTTTTTCCTGGATATAAGAGACATTGCAAAAGGTGGCTTGCTTTTTTAAGAAACCCTGTCATTTCTTTCTTCTAAGCGTAAAACAATTATGTTGGCTATAAATTAGCCATTTCTAAATTAATTAATTAAATTCTCCCCAAGATGAACCTAAATTTAAGATAACCCTTCTCCTTGTCATAAAGAAAGCAAAAATGGTAATAAATACCAGAAAATCCTGCACAATGCCCAATTTCCTCACGTTGTCTACCTCCAGCTAAAATGAATTTGGAGAAATCTTCCTGAGAAAATGAATATTCTGCGTGTATCTGCACATAATACATAGATGTCACACAAAACAGAAATGTATTAATTGAATTAATAATTTTATAAATCAAAATGAATGGTCTGTAAGATAAAGTATGCCATTTGCAAAATTAATTCCTTTCCACCTGATACCGCTATCCTGTGACATCACAGTTACCAATTTATGCATGTAAATTCCACTGAAAATAGATTTTCAGAAAATGTCAATTTCACACTTTTTTCCAATCCTAAGTAGGCAAAACCTGTAGTTATAGAGGAGAAGAGGATGTAAAGTGGTGCTTACTTGAATCTGGTTATATCAGTTTTACTTTCAATTGCATTCAGTATTCAAGATTTTTGTCAGTATAATTGAATCACCTATTCAATGGCATTTTCCCTCTAGCATGCTTATTTCTTCCCTTGGCTATCATCTTGGCTCAAACTAAAGAAAAAGATTTCTTGAGTTGTCTTTGAAAGCTTTGGATAAGCAAACATGAATAGGCACATAAAAATTCATTTTTAAATATATATTTACCTTTTAAAAAGGTGGTTCTATATTGTAGCAACTCAGCCATTAATGCTGGAAGTGCAAAATTTCCCTTAAAAAACTTGATTTGCTCCCCAGTAGCATTATTTCAAGATCAACATCAGAGTTCAACATCACTCTAATTATTTCCTGTCTTTTCAGGCATTAACAAACCTCCGTTATACTGAAAATGGTTAGGCCAGTATGAAAATTCTCAGAAAGCCTCACTATTTTGATCTCTCTTTTAATGCTCACAGCTTTGTTTTTAATTATCCTTTGAAAATATGGACCCAGGATGACTCTGAAAACAGCACAACTCAAAGTCATGTTTGTTGGAAAGAATATATAATAAACAATATGAAGCTGTCAGTTCTTATCAATGTAAGGTAAAGTAGGCTCAGTTAAGACAACAAAGGATACACAAAAACACAGTTTTAATATGAAATTTTATGCCATAGTTTCAATCAAAGATAGTAATACATATTTATTCTTGCAATATGATAAACCTAAATCTTTAATAATAAAGGGTTAGCGCTATCATATTGAGGTTGGAAAAATCCATAGTGGACCACATGTTGAATAGGTTGAAATGGAATAATGTAAAAGGTGAGAAGGTCAGTGTAATCTTGAATAGTGTTACATTCAGTTTATCAGAGGTAAAATAATCACTGGGTTTTGCACGGCTTAAACAACACTTGAAATATTGTCTCCAATTCTGGACATCTCACTTTAAAAGAGGCATGGAAAATCTGGAGGAAGGTCAGAAAAGAGCTATCAAATCGATAAAGGTTAGGAACCGAACTTTCTGAGGCATAATTAAATAGTTTGGCATGCTTTGCTTGCAAAAGAGAAAACAAAACAATAATAGGAAAGTAGAATACAAAAATATATAAAAAGCTTTCCATGCGAGAGAGAGAGGACCTGGTTCCCCAATGAAACTGGATGAAGGACAAGGCACCAATGGATTGTAAAGAAAACAAGGAGAATATTTTAATGAATTTCCTGACAGTTACAGTTTTGTTTAAACAAGTTACCAGTTTCCTTCCTCCACTACTGCAGGCTTTTAAACAGGGATGGGTTGGCCATTCATGGCAGGGGTGATTTAGCAGATTCGGACAGGTGTGTATTGGGGGGGTGTCTTGTTGATGAACAAAACCTCCTGACCTTCCCTACTTCATAAACCTGTAGCTCAAAGAATACGTCCTTGGGAATGAATGTGTTGTGAAACTACCACTTCATCAGTGGCATTTGCATTCTGTAAATTAAGCCATTTTAAATACCTCAAATTTTAATGAGATCACCACAATCTCATGAGATTTCAAGCACAACTTTCTATATTGCTTGAAAAGTTCACCTATTTAATTAATTCATTTTTTTTAAATGGTGTCTTTATTCATTGAGGACAGTCACATGGGGACACATGGCACCTAAAAAGGATTGCTGAAAATATTTTGCTAATTGCATGTGTGGCTTGGTATAAAGGAAGATGTAGACCAGGTATTTACTTTGATAAATTTTACGCATTTATTTAGCTGAATAAAGACGGCCCTCCCTTAACAAGGGAGAACTCTGAACATACTTTGACACTACATTGTCCAGCTCTTCACCCAGAAGCACTGGCACATTCTGGCCAGGCAAGCTGGCACACCCTTGATAAGACAAAGAAGTACAGACATAGCCATTAGGTGTCATCTCAGAGACTTTGGGTGTTTCCTGAGGAACTTCCCATGACCTTGAAGGCCTGCAGAGGCAATGGTGACATGGGCACATATGTTCCCACAAGACTTCCAATAGAAACGTTAGATTCCTGGTCGACAGAACCATTGATAAACTAACATTTGATCATGGCTATATAGGATGAGTAAAAACAAATGCATTGCACCTTAAGCCAAACAAAACAGAACCACTAGTGCTGTTGAGGTGGGCAAAGCAGTTCATGCTGTCTTGAACAGAGCAGGGTATTCACCTCAAAAATTCTCAGTCCCATTCAATAAATAAGTGAAAAGGTTGCAGAAAAGTATGTTCTGTGTATACAGAATATATATACCAGAATTATGCGTATATAGTTTTACTGAGTTGTCTTGTATTATGATGGTTCACAAGACTATTATGTTAAGCACAGAAGTCTTAGTGGGAGTGTTATTTGTAGAGCTCCAATTAATCAATAAGCAACCAAACATCACCATTCCATGCAAGCAACATCTTCCTCCCAAGATTATTTGGCTCTGTATATCATAACTATTGCAGTATTCTTTTTTTTAAAAAAAAAACAAGTTTTATTCAGTTTTTCACATAAAAACAAAAATCTTTGTTTAGTGGACAACATATTTCCGGGCCATCACCTTTACATACAGATATGATAGCAATTATACATTCATATATGCATACTTAATTCTATTATTACCTTTTCCATTCCAAATTTTCAGTAAGGAAAGAAACAAACACATTAATTCTAGCCTCTTTCATTAATCTCAATTGAAACATCTTTTTGTTTCATTTCAATTATTTCAAATATAATCCTTTAATATTTATTTTAAAAATAAAGATAAACAATATGTGTTTGAATAATAATAATAATAATAATTGGTTGCCAATGTCTCTCCTTGCTTTTAATAGTCAATATTGACTTATTAATTTAGTTGGTTCTTTAGTCTGTCATATTCCCTTTCCATTACACATTCTTTTATAAATTCTAAATTAATACAAGTTTTAACACTAAAAAAAATGAGTATAGGTTTCCCCCCTTTTACTGCTTTGAGTGTGACACCTCGATGATTAAAATATACCTTTATTCCCT
This sequence comes from Pseudonaja textilis, assembly GCF_049901715.1. Classification (NCBI taxonomy): domain Eukaryota; kingdom Metazoa; phylum Chordata; class Lepidosauria; order Squamata; family Elapidae; genus Pseudonaja; species Pseudonaja textilis. Next base: position 33,033,654 of record NC_141997.1, read on the forward strand.
CATCTTGATTCCCAATAATCCATTATTTTTAAGAAGTTACAATAATAATCATTACATCTTTTCATTTGGATTCTGCAGCATATTTCCCCCCCCCTTAATTTTTAATAAAAGTTATCAATATCTATATTACCCTATTTTCTAAATATTTTTAATTGCAGAAATAGTCTTATTACCCCTTGTCACCCTTTTTAATTCATGAACCATTATCTCTGAAAAAACCATTTCATTTCAACATTTTACTAATTCCCTATTTCTTTATTTCATGCACCTGTTTCTTATTACTTCTCCTCCTCTTTTCCCCATATCTTTCCTCATTCCAGTTTATATCCCTCTCTTTCTTAATATCTTCCTTTTCCCTTTTCTGCTGGGTCTTTCTGCTTTTCCCAACTTCACTGGTATTCCCCCCTTTGATTGCCTTCTTAAGTCTCAACTTTTTAACCTTCCTTCTTTCCCCATTTTTTTGTAGCATTCTTTGTGTTAATTGTCTATTTAAGAAGTCTTCTCCTTGAGTCAACTCCTCCTCCTCTGAAGCTCTTTCTTCTTGTTCTTCAATCACCATTTCCATTTTTTTCTAACACAGAGCAAAGTGATTTGCCTCTTTCCTGTAGTAATTCTCTCATATTTTTAAGTTCCATTTTTAATTCCCGAAGAGATATCATCATTACACCCTCTTGTATTTTCTGATCGTTAAAGTCCACACACACACACACACACAAAAAAAAAAACACGTTTACTTTCCTTCTTTCTTCTTTCAATTTTCTAAAGTTCTCAATTATTCCAGCCCAGGGTCTATACCAAAAACATCAATCAATCCCACAGTCAGTCTTTCCTTGCTTTTTTCTTTGTTCTAGTTCTGCTTTCACTTTCTAAGATTCTTACTTTGTTTCAATATTTCTTTAATATTATATCCACACAAGTTCATTCAGAAACAGGATGCTTTCCCTTTTGTTTGAGCTCAAGTTTTTGTCAAAAGGTGGCACTTTCCATTATACAAAGTCTTCACCTTTCCCCCCTATTTTTTTTATTTAGGATTTTTTGAACCTCAAGATTCCAGCACTGTCCAGTCTCCAATTTGTAAATTTTATTATTATTATTATTGACAATCTTAAGTCCAGCTTTATTTTATGCCTGTTTATTGCCAAAATATTTTAGTCCAATTTAGTTAAATCTTTAATTCCAGCTTCTTCCTTTCTCAGTTTGAAGCCCCACTTAGATGTCAGAAATATTTTCTTTTTTTTTTTCTGTCCCTTTGTAATTTCGCCGCTCACTTTTCTTTTCTTAAAAATTCCATGTTACCTTAATCCTGGGGTACTTTTGTTTAGTTGTATCACACAGTTGTCCTGGTTCAGATGTTATCCACCTCTTTCTTCCCTCCTGCACAAATCTTAATCCAGCTGAGTCCTCCTCTTCGGGGTGGCCATTTTATACCACTGCTGCAGTTGTCTTCGGTGGGGGGAGACCAAACCCAGGAGGGGAGATGTGGCTCCCCTCAACCTGGCTTGCGGCTTCCCCTTACTCCACCACCCCTCCAAGGCAGCTTCAGCCCCTAATCATAATGATCGGGGTTCTCCAACGAAAGAGCACAGACCATAGCCGCAGAGAGTCACGATCTATAGTCCGTCAGCGAGGAGGCTCCGCCTTCTTCCTGTGACTATTGCAGTATTCTAAGGATTAAAAAAAACTTCCAATAAACTCATCCACCATAAATCTGTGCATCAAGGTTTTGTTCCTTCTCGGTGCAATGGCCTTCTAGGATGCTTTGATCAGCATCATAAATTTGTTTGTATAAAATGTCTGAGACATTTGAAAACCAACATCCATCTAATGACCCTCAAATTAGATCTAAAGAGAATTAAATTGAATCAAATAAATAAAGTCAACTTCTAAAATTTTGTTTGTGGTTCCATCTGTCCTAGTTTATTGTGATCAAGAATGTAAAACCATGCTGGGCAATGCTGAGGAATTACTAGGCTAGATGAGACAGAGATAATATCTGTTCCCAGTAAATTAAGGACAGGTTGCAATTCTAAAGAGAAAAGATGTTGCTAACAAGAAATTCAAATCATCAAAAAAGTTAATAGATACCAGATAATACAAACGTTAGGCATGTTTTCACAGATTTTGAACTGTATTTGAATGTAAATATAATTTGAATTATAAACATTCAGTTAATATCCGTGTTTCCCCCAAAATAAGACCCTGTCTTATATTTATTTTTGCCATCAAAAAAGGCACCAGGTGTTATTTTGGGGCGATGTCATCCACTGACTCACCTCACTTGTACATGTCACCCCTGGCCTCCTTTTCACTGTCAGAGGCCTTCAGGAAGTTCTTCTGTGGCCAGCAAGGCTTTCCTGGGGCTCTGTTATCAGCTAAAGAGGTCTTTAGGAAAGCCTTGTTGGCTGCAGAAGAAATGGGCCGGCAAGGCAGGTGTCGGGGTGTGCGAGGCCTGGCTACAACTGTCCAAAGGTACATAGTATGGAAGCTCCACCCCTCCATCCCCACCCTAGCTTAATTTTTACCCGTGTACTCTGAACTAGGTGGGATCTTAATTATGGCTTATTTTGGGGGTGGGGCTTATATTGGGCTTATGTGTAAAAATCAAGCTAGGACTTACTTTCAGGGTAGGTCGTATTTTCGGGAAAACAGGATATCACCCCTCCTTGCCTAAGTAACTAAGCTCAATAAATTAGCTTGTTTCTTACTGACTAATGGTAATATAGAAACAGTGCAAAGAATCAAAATGTAACTGATTTACTGAAGTCTTGGGCTATCTGAAAGTTATCAACAAAGTCTTTCACACAATCTCAGGACATTAGCAAACTAGTGGAGTGGTGAAACTGAACTAATTTAAAAAATAAAGCAAGGTGGCAAGGAGAAAGTTTGCAAATAAAAATAAGGACCAAAACCCCTGCTATTGTTGAACCATCAATATATATGTTACAGAAGTCTAACTAACTGTGCTATTATAATAATCTACAAAAAGCATTTGTTTACTTAGTTCAAATGATTTCCCCATCTCACAAAGATTACTCTGGGTGGTGTACAAGGATGATGACCTCAAAACCACAAAATACAATTTCTGGTCTCCAAGGACAGAACAATAACCCCAATGAGAAAAAAATGACCCCTCCGATAGCAAAGTTCAACCAAACACGTAGCTCGAAAAGCTAATGTTAATACTGGCTCAGCAGAAGGCATGTTCCTTTCTTTGCACAGCAGACAATAAGCCATTGAGATTATCCTGCAGTTGAGCGAAAGTGCTCTCACCCAAATGGACAGGCACGCTTGAGCAGACATAGGGAGGGAAAGCGTGGTTATGAAACAGACCAGGGACATGCAGTGTGGAGTTTGCTTTCAGGTCAGGGGATGATCAGTAGAGGGTGAATCACCCATTTCTGCCCTCCCTAAACACTTGCCAGCCAATTCTGCTGATGGGGCAAGAGGTTGAGTCTGCTTTAAGTCGGTATCATGGGAAAATATTGAGGGTGTTTAAAAAAAAAAAAGTTTCCGTCTTTAATCCAATCTTTGCTTACTTTAGCATGCACATAATTGTCTGCTCCTGTTGGGTTGTGTGGCTTCTTGGAGGTGTTCCAGATTGTACAGGATTTTTTCCAAATTCCCCTTCAGAGGTGTGAAATATGGCGCTACGGATGTTTACAGGACGGCGATGGTTAGTGAGTATGATGTTACCTACCTTACCTTCTGAACAAGAAGTATGCACATTGAAAAGCTGTTGAAAGTTTTCCTCTCCCTTTAAACTATACTCAGATTTGTATCCAGTTATACTGCTTGTCTAAATATATTGTTTCCAGGGGAGCTCTTTTTTTAAAAAAATAGACAAAATAAACAATAAACAGTGAAATAGACTGTACTACATTAAGATGCTGCCTAAAAGGCTCTGGGCTGGTTTGACTAAAAGGACTTTTCCTTCCGATTACTTTGCTCATCATTTCAGTTATATTTGGACAGGAAATAAAAATATGATCCAAACTGTTTTTTTTTTTTCTTTGATTGCTAGTACTTGTTCACATTAAAGACATTCGCATTCAGGGATAATATAATACAAGGCTCACCCAATAGAGCTTGCAATCAACTGAAAGGCACACTCTAATTAATACTGATTGTAGTAATTTTTGAGGCAAGGAGATCATGTGGCCCTGTAGCTCCATGCAAGAATTTGCACAGCATGAGTCAAACCATGATAGAATATAATCTTGGTCCTTAGAATAGATCTTTTTTCTGGCTTCTTTCAGCCTGATAGTTTACAAAGTACAGAATAACAGAGTTGAAAGGGGCATTGGAGATCCTCTGGTCTAATCTCTGCTTGATCAGGGGGTCTTATACCATTCCAAACAATGATTGTCTTATCTCTTTTTAAAAACCTCCAGTTGTGGTCTACAATCGGTTGTGGTCTACTTTGTCAAATGCCTTACTTAATTCCAAGTATACAATAGCTACAGCATTTCACTGGTCCATTAATTTAGTCACTTTGTCAAAGAATGCTATAAGATTTGTCTGGCTTGATCTGTTTGTTTGTTTTTAACAAACCCATGTTGGCTTCTAGTAAGAGCTTTACTTATTTAAAAAGTGTTTCTCAGATCCATTGTTTCATTATCTTTTCCAGAATCTTCCTAGATATTGATGGCTGATTGGTCTATACTTCCCCGGATTCATCCTTTCCATATTGTTGAGGGTATTTGAAACTAATTAGAGTTATCATTGATTTTACTGAAACACTGGAAGCCACAAGATATAATAAGAGGAGATAAAGGGTGGGAAAATATTTGAAGGTGCTTGAAATCAGAACTTATGCTACAAAAGTAGACAAAGACAGGTGGGATCCAATTTGGGCTTTTGGCCTTTAAAGTTTCTAATTGAATTTCTATCAATTCCCATAGAATCCGATCTGATTGGTATCTTGGGACATGTGGATAAAACTATAGCCATCAATTACCTTTGTTCTTTCTAGATTCTCTGATGTAGCCTGTTTTCCAAAAAACAACAACAGACCAAGGCAAATCCAAATAAGAAAACACAATGTGTCAATCTAGTAAAAATATACACTTTTAAAGACAAGATTTATTTCAAGAGAAAATATGGTTTGAAATATGCCCACCCTGTTAACTGAAAACTTTCTAAAGGATTTTCTGCCTTGAAGAAATTCTGATTTTGGTAGAAACAGTATGGAGCAAACTCTTAGGGAATACAAGCAAAAGCTGTAGGCAGGAAACAAACTAATTCACCTATCTCTAACATTGCAGAGCCGAGATTCAATTTGGAGGTGAAACAGCAGCCAACTTTCATTTTTCCTTTCAGCCAAGCTTCCCTGCATGGCGCTATCTTTTGACATTTGTTTTTATGAAATTAACTTTGCAAGTTCAATTTGTTTCAAAACATTTAGACAAGAGAAAAAGACAATCTCTTCTCTTAATGATCTTTTCAAAATTGTTTGTGTATCCTCAAAGGAACATAGGATACAGCTACACTAAGTTCATTGAAAGCTATTCTCTGAATTTGCTGGCCTGATCTTCAGCGGCAGATTTAAGGCGATTTTGGAAATTGGAAGCATTTTTGAAAGACCTTGTGTGGAACTTACAAGCAGTTGTTTTTAAAAAAGAAACCTTAAGTTTCCGGTGTTTCCTTTATGATTCAAATCTTTCTTATTAGCTCATATTGGAGGCTTATGGCACTGTCTTGATTTTCTTTGCTTCAAAAGTTTCATGGGAAATGAAGTTAATATTCTCTCTCTTCGATATATATTAAACAACAGATATAGTCAAAGCCTCCATTTTCAGGAAGGATTTCACTCAATTGAGTAGTAAGTTGGAGTATAGTTTCCCAAATAAACAATTTTGCCCACAAAAATAAAATAAAATAATTTAGAAGCAACAGCTAATGTAGGAAGCAGAGTGTTATGATCATCAGCATACATATTAATTTCTAGCAGACTTACATGGACTTGGAGTTGGACTAGACAAAGCTTTGCTGCTTAGTGTACAGAATCACTGTCAGGCTAACCTGGCCAGGACTTGTCCATATATCACTAATCTCTTGATGTTATCTGGCTAAATCAGCTCCAACAAATCCATTGGAGTTGAGTGGCCAATGCATTTAAATAAATAAATAAATGAAAAATATATTTCTTAAATCAGATATCGGTAGAAGACCTATAGTCACAGTTCAGCTAGATAATTTGATTGAAAGCAACCGCAACAATACAAGAGCACACAACAGATACAAACTCAATGTTAACCGCTCCAAACTCGATTGCAGAAAGTACGACTTCAGCAACAGAGTGGTCAAAGCCTGGAATGCACTACCTGACTCTGTTGTTACATCCTCAAACCCTCACTCCTTTAACCTCAAACTATCCACTATTGACCTCACCCCATTCCTAAGGGGTCTGGAAGGGGCGTGCATAATTGCACCATCGTGCCTCCCGTCCCTGTCCTATTGTCCCCATTTATTGTCCCCTATTTCCTGTATTCTTACCCATGTTTATACTTATACCTATTATCTTGTAAGCAATTGACAAATCAAATAAATACATAAAATAAAATAAAAAGTCATACTGATTAGTTAATTGCCCACAGTTTGTATAAAGGTATCAATCTATCTTCCACTCTTATATCAGTGGGATTAAAATATCACTCATTCTTCTCCATCAATCATTCTAATGAGAATTAATGGACCCTGTGTGTAATGCTGGGTGATTTTGGATTTTAGGATTGTTGAACTAGCAACCTTATTTGAGAATCATTAACTCTTAACTTAGTTACACAGCTGCCATTTTATAGAAGTTCCCAGCTGAAATCTTTATCAAGGTGTTCCTGCTCCTCCCCAGTTCAGATTTAGGAGTTTGCTTGCTGTGAGTGACAAGATTAATCAGTCAGTCATTGGCTTCAAGATACTTTGCTAATACCATGTTCATGAGATGATCTCAGGTTTGAAGAGATTATACAGTATTAATAAACTGAATTTATCTAGGCATTATTTAAACAATGACAACTATAGTTCTGCAATGTGACAGTTCTCACGATCCCCTATTATTCTCCTTACAAATAAAAAGACTGAAGTCATATAAACCTTCTCTGAAATTAGCTGGCAATCCTCAGTAGGGATTAGAAATTACTGCTTTGCTATCAGTGAAGTATTCTGTTTTGCAGATTGTCCACAGATTGTCCCTGAAATGCAACCATTTTATATATCGAGGAAGATAATTAAGCATGGGGGGATAAGTATTCAGTTTGCACATTTACTTGGCAGGTATATTGGCTTCTGATACTTTGAGATCTTGCTGTGGGTTGGATGTGGGCAGAAAGCCCTGGAAGTTAAACAGCTGGCTGCAGTAAATACTTTGTCAAGAAATAACTAAATGTAGGAGGGAGGAATTATTTTTTTTGCTAGCAAGTTAGTTGTCAGCAAACCAGTCACACAAATTCAGCATTCTGATACTAGTAGTAGAATAGCCAACCAATGTGCCTAGAACTTAGAATAATAATAATAATAATAATAATAATAATAATAATAATAATAATAATAATAATAATAATAATACTTTATTGTCATTGTACATATATACACAGTATACACATACAACGAAATTCACATAACACCCAGAAACCGGACCCAACCTGCACACACACATGACAATCCGCAAAATCCACCCACCCATCCACCAAAATTCCCTGCCCCCTAAAAACACACTGGCATCCACACAACAGACCAAGTAATACTGTCCAACAGCTCACTGTTGGTGGTCCTTAAGTTCATTGTTAAGTGAAGTCATAGTTCTGGGATAAAAACTGTTCAGAAAAGGTGTGGTCCGAGTTTTAATTGTTCTATATCTTCTGCCAGAAGGCAATAGTTCACAAAGATTGTAAGCAGGATGGGAAGAGTCTCTGAGAATGTTGTGCAACTTCTTCAAACAGCGAGATGTGGAGATGTTATCCCAGGGCTGGTAGCTGAAGCCCAATGATTTTCTGGGCAGTTTTAATGATTCTCTGTAGAGCTTTTTTATCAGCTACAGAGCTTCTCCCATACCATGCAAGAATGCAGTGTGTCAGGACATTCTCAAAAGTACTATGGTAGTAGGACAGAAGTAGATGCTGAGATAAATACAACCTTTTCTGTGCCTTCTTCACAAGCATGCTGGCATTCATAGTCATAGAAACTACCAATAAAGGAGAATATTTGTAGCTCATGGTTGAAATAAACTATCCTTGGTGCTCTCTGAGCTTGGTTGTTTTCTTGTGGATATTTCATTATCCAAACTAGGTAATGTCGACAATGCTAATCTAGGATTAACACTGATGATATCACCTACTTTGGGTAATGAAATGCCTGCAAAAAAACCAACCAAGCTCATAAAGCAACAAGGACTTAAAGCAATTTAGAAACTGATATTGCCTTTTGTTTGTTTCTAGAATGCCTGGTCACAGAGATTCTATAGTCCAGCAAGGCCTTGAGATGTGTGCCTTTAGTGCAAAGGCAACCATGAATCCCCTTACCCTCAATTCTCTGCTTAAATTTCAAAGCCAATGATGAACTCCCCCAATTCCAACTTTTTCTAGGTGCACTTAACGTTGTGCTGTCATTTACTTGTTAGCAGCCATGGGGTGCATACAGCTTTCATATTATCTGATGTCTCTTTTCTTCCGATGCCTGCGTTGTGGCCCAACTATAGTAGATAATCTAAGAAGAGTGGGAAACTAAGAAGGACACAGACACAGACACAGACACACACACACACACACACACACACACAGAATCTATTAATCTAAATTTTATCAGAATTGAATTTAGGGGAATACAAATCAGCTGTACATATAATGTCCCAAGAAGGAGGCAGCATATCAAGTAGTCATTAATATTGCTATAATTTATGTTGCTGTTTTGTTCTGTTACTTATGAATCCACTGCAATAACTCAGGCAGATGCTATTTTTGAAGCTCTAAACATTAAGATTGATATATAAAAATGGTTGCTTGGAATTCCATGAAGTCAAAAATTAAGACCTCTTCAGCTTCCCTAAAAAGAAAAATATTCAGGACGAGCATATAGGCAGACCCATAATGAAGAGCGCTGCTATCAATGAATTGGTCTAAACTACCATTTTCAGTACACAGGTAGTCCTTGACTTACAACAGTTCATTTAATGACCACTTCAAAGTTACAATGCACTGAAAAAAGGGACTTATGACCATTTTTCACACTTATGGCAGCATCCCCCATGGTCATATGATCAAAATTCAGGCACTTGGCAACTCACACTTATGACGGTTGCAGTGTCCTGGGGTCATGAGATCCCCTTTTGTGACTTTCTGACAAGCAAAGTTGAATGGGGAAGCCATATTCACCTAACAACGGTGTTACTAGGCACAAGAGAGGCTGTACTTCCTGAGAATGCTCAGGAAGATAAATCTATCTCAGTATCTACTTCTGTCGTACTACCACAGCATCATTGAGAATATCCTGACATACTGCCTTCTTGTATGGTATGGGAGCAGCTCTGTAGCAGAAAAAAAAGCTCTACAGAGAATCATTAAAACTGCCCAGAATATCGTTGGGCTCCAGCTACCAGCCCTGGATGACATCTTTGTATCTCACTGTTTGAGGAAGTTACACAACCTTCTCAGAGACTCTTCCCATCCTGCTTACAATCTTTATGAACTGTTGCCTTCTGGCAGAAGATAGAGAACAATTAAAACTTGGACCACATGTTTTCTGAATAGTTTTTATCCCAGAGATATAATTGCACTTAACAATGAACTTAAATACCACCATCAGTGAGCTGTTGGACAGTATTACTTGGTCTGTTGTGTGGATGGTTATGTGTTTTTTAGGAGGTGGGGAATTTTGGCATGTGGGAGATGTTTGGGGATTGTCATGTGTATGTGCATGTTGAGTCTGCTGTCTCGGTATCATGTGAATTTCATTGTATGTATACTGTGTATATACGTACAATGAAATAAAGAACTCAATTTAGTTTAATTCAGTACTAATTCAAGAACTGCAATGATTCGCTTAACAAATGTGACAAGAAAAGTCGTAAAATGGGGCAAAACTCACTTAACACACTTCTCACTATAAATTCTGGGCTCAAATGTGGTCATAAATTGAGGACTACCTGTACTTAATTTTTAATCAGTACATGAAAACAATGTATAAGCAGACATTATGTGATATTAGCTTTGTAGCCACAAAGGTTTTTTTGCTAAGAAATCTACAAAAGACTTCGGGTTTATAGTACCTGTGTAGTTTCATTGCACAAACTAACATCAGGAGACTTCTGAAATTAGATATTCCTTGGATCACGTCCTGGCAGAATGCTGCAGAAACAAATCCAGTTTTAGAAAAACTCTTTGAACAATTCAGAAAGCATTGTTGGACTCTCAGCCATTCCCCATCTGATGATCTGCAGATGTGTTGGCTTGCAACCACCATCATTCTAGCCAGTGTGTCAGTCACATTTGCTGGGGATGATGGAATGTAATCCAAATATGCCTGCGCGATAATCTGTTAGAGAAGGCTACTTTTATTATTTCCATCTGTTTTTTAAAATAATCAGCTGTTTTCAAAATCCTGCACTGAATAATCCAAAGGTCATTTCATTATTTAGGATTTTGAGTCCTAAAACCAGATGAAAAATACTTATTCTCCCCATCACAAATCCAAGTAATTACAGCTAAAGATTTTTAAGGGCCCATAGGAAAAATCTTCTAGATCTTTTATGGATTTTAATCACCTGAGCTCTTTGTAGCTTATATCCTCTTATGATAAATGAATGTTTAATTTAGTCAATACAAACTTCAATTAATCTTCACTACTGAAAGATCCAAGTGCTCTGAAATGAGCAAGGCATGCATTAAAAATATAAGTGAGGATTATAGGAAGTTTCAGAGGAATATCCTATGACATAATCTCCTCTTTTGATCTACGCTTTAGCAGCTTGATACATAAGATAAAAAGTTTCCATTCTACATTATTTTATAATTGGTTAACATAAGCAATATAGCAAATTAAAATCAGAGGATTACCATCTGAATTGTTAATAAGCATCCTTTGCATCGTAACAATAAAATGGAAGATAAAAAATGGTAGTGATGGGAGGAAAAAAGCACCAATTCTGAAATTTTGAGTTTTATCAGCTACCATTTGCACTTCCTGAAACATCAGAAGCAAATTCCATGATTGCTCTCACTATTGCCTATGATGAAACACTATAATATTTCAATGAACTGTATAATACATTATCTGGCTAGTGGTCTCCTCTTTCCTTATGCTTAATTTGTCCTCTTGTTGCTATCAATTCAAACGAAGAACAACAATAATATATGATAGAACTCTGTAAGGGAAAAGTTGCAGAGCTATCCCTTTTGCTAAATTTTAAAAATTCAGTAAGTTCAACACAGGTGGGGAGGGGAGAGGGAGGGATAGACCTGAAAGCCAAGGAGCAGATTGTAGTAGAAATTCTGATTCTCCACCTGTTGACAATCAGTGTTATCATCATGAAACAGTCTTCATGGCAACTCCTCCTTCCACAGCTAAACTGGATACTAACCAACACAACTGCTGAAGGGAGATGATGACATGAAACACAGGGAGACAGATGGCTCATCCCAGTCCCAGATACCTCTGAACCATCTTCATATTTCTGGGCAGTGTTTATCAGTTATATTAGGAGTACTGTACATCTGGTTGAACAGTCTTTGTAAATCTGAATTCCGCTGAGGCTTATATACTCAACGCCTCACTTCTTGGTCATCCAATTATTCTGGAATCAAATAGTATTGATTCCAAAAGGCTGGAAAGTGGCTATCTTTTCTAGACCCAGTTATAATCATGAACTTCTACAGTGTATGCCTGAGAGCTCAACCAATTGCTTTGTAGCTACAATTGGCCAAGCACACCCAATGACTAGGACTAGGAGCCGAATAGAATGGAACAGAACGGAACAGAACAAAATTCTTTATTGGCCAAATGTGATTGGACACACAAGGAATTTGTCTTTGGTGCATAAGCTCTCAGTGTACATACAAGCAACAAGTCATACGTCATAGATCACAGATCATCATGAAAGTTATAAGTGATAAATCATGCTCATAGTCACTAAGACAAAATGACTAATTTCTAATTATAATGCTATGCCCAGTGCTTATTTTGAAAAGTGAAGCTGCACTGCTCCTGTCATCCCAATTCATAATGGCCTTGCAAAACTATTTTCATTTTAGATTTGATCGTCTCCTTTCCTCTGTTGTCTCAGGGCTTCCCACAATTATTTCCCTTTAGGACAGTGGTTCCCAATGTGAGGCCCAGGCCCCACAGGGGGAAAATTGGATTTTTAATGGGGGCAATTAAAAAATGAGCTGTTAACTGAATTTTTGAAATTGTTCTTATATATTTGTGATGAAATAGCTGTGTTTCATTTACCTATTGTTGTCTTTGTTAAAGACAACATTTTCCTAGGGCCTGGTCTAACAAAAAAAAAAAAAAAAATCCCAGCAGGGGAGGAGGGAGCAATTGCCAGCCCATCAGATATGTTCCTACTAAGGCTCATGGGACTGGCAGAGTCTCTTTCTCTCTCTTTCCTGTGGGCTTTGCTGCTGGGTGGTTGCAGAGAGAGCTGCTCTGTGGGGAAACAGAGTGGATGGCTGCTGGGAAAAGCCCAGCAGTGAGGAATACAGAACCAGGACCCAAGTTTAACTAAGAAATTGTTAAACTTACAGTTATTTTTTTAGTCTGTGTTTTCCCAGGTCGTGTTTTACAAGACTTTTCCTCTCAGAGCCATCTGGGCCACGCATGTGTAGGCTTTGCCAGGCCTGTGTGATTCACCTCCACCTACTGAACTACCAAAGCATTTCCCCACTAAGCTGCAGGTTCAAACATAATGGACAAGTAGAGTGGTCATAGCTTGCAATCTTATTTTATATTTCTGCATTTCAGCTCTCTGTTATGTTTTGAAACTTTATTTGCTGTTTTTTTTCATATCCCTTCCTGCTACTACTTTTAAAGTTCCTAAGTACTTCTACTGTCTTTCATTCTTTTATTTTTCTCTTTCATGGATGCCATGTTCTTTGGAACCTTACTTAAACCAAGCCTTTTAGGATTTCTCTGCGTGAGTAGGAGTTCACCTTTTGAATAGTAAGAATTATATGTCATGTGGAGGGGGGGGGGCATCATGATTTTAGAGATGCTTAGGTGGGGCACGGCAAAAAAAAAGTTGGGAACCACTGCTTTAGGGTCTGAATCCTATATCTCCTTGAGTGCAGTGCTGCCAACTGGAGTTGCTCTTACCGTTAGTCACAGCTCACAGTTGTATTCAGCAACACCAGAAATCTCCTATTTGCTTTAAGATGTTTATAAACCATGTTTCCAATGTCAGCCTTTATAGCTATTTAAAATCTTCTGTACTGGGGGAGCATAGCCCTGAAACACCACACAGCCTAATTTCCTCCTAAGTGTCTTTGAAATGATCAAATACTATACATGCTTACTATACTAATCATCATTGCAAGCATTGTTTTATTCTTCTGATATAACTTCAGCCTGCTTTGCTCCTGGCAGTTCTGGTGTCTAGCAATTTGTCTGTAGGACCTTGTTAAAGGGTGTGGAGTGAATGGAAGAAATAGCTGCATATATTTCTATGCAATATACAGCTATAATGCAGTATTTAAAGGATCAGATGGATAAAAAAAAATCATATATTTTAACAGAACAGCAAAACTATTTAATTAAAGTATAATGCCCAGAATTATTTAAGGTTTCTCCATACTCCAATGATTTCAGTGCTTAAAAATAAAACCAAGCAAGAAACAAGAAACAAATAGAGAAATAAATTACATGGATGTAGAATGCAATGACATGGGTGGGTTGGTTGTATGATCTTTCTGCAGCTGACTGGTTAGACTGTTAAAAAATGAACCAGCTTATGTAGTGCTCAAGCCACCAGTCTAGAAATGAAGATATGGCGAGTTCTAATCCTGTCTGAAGAACAAAGCTAACTAGATGATTTGGGGCTAGTCACTCCCTCTCAGCCCCAGAAGCAGGCACCGAAAAATTATTTCCAAAAATTGTAGCCTAGAAAATGGTAGGGATTTTCTAGGCAATCGCCATGAATCAATGCTGACTCAAGAGCATAAATAAATATATATATAAGTTTTGTTCCTCAGAGCTTTGCACTTCGAAAGGGAAAATGTCTCAGCAGTTGGTGCTGCTCAATAGAAGCATCATCCTCAAGGATCTGTGCTGAGACACCAATCCCAGCTGTGCTGGGCTTTTGTGAAGCTGGTGGGACAAGAATTCTCCTGCTGCACCACCGCTGGGAAAGGCTGTCTCCTGGAGTTTGCATAAGCTTTGCAGTAAAGTCCTGGTGGACTTCTGTGGAAAGATCAATTTTTCACTTAATCTTGATCTATGTTAATCCCGTTTTTCTCTACACCTTTTTAGTGTTTAGACAGCAGGTGGGGGAAAAAGAGAACTTAAATAGCAGCTCATTTTTGCTTCAGCCCGAACTGAGATTCAGATTTTGTTCTCCTTATATTATTCATTTCTGCTTTTTCCTGTTCCCCTTTGTATTTTATTTCAATGCTGGGAAAATATAGCAAATCATATTTTTTTTCTATTTTAGTTTTGGTTTGTTTATTTTTTCCTACGAAGAAAGTCTTACACCTCCAAACATGTTTGCTTGCCTATAAAACTCACGGGACTCTTCTGTTTTCAAAACAAAGTTTACATTCTAGGAATGGTACCAACAGAAAGCCAACACAAATCAACTCCTGTTTTGTGCTTTGGACTTACGTTGCTTGCATCCTTATGGAGCTTTTTATACAGCAGTTTGCCAATCTGCACTACTATTACTATTAATCTTCTCATCACTCCTTATCACCCATCCCCTCCCACTTGTGACTGTATGACTGTAACTTTGTCGCTTGTATCCTTATGATTTATATTGACTGTTTCCTAGTATGATTTGATTGCTTATTATACCCTATGACTATTATTAAGTGTTGTACCTTATGATTCTTGACTCTTGATGAATATATCTTTTCTTTTATGTACACTGAGAGCATTTGCACTAAGAGAGATTCCTTGTGTGTCCAATCACACTTGGCCAATAAATAATTCTATTCTATTCTATTCTATTCTATTCTATTCTATTCTATTCTATTCTATTCTATTCTATTCTATTCTATTCAGTATGATGAATAGCTGAGTTGCACAATCATGCAGATGTTTGTGAACCTGATTGTGAGAATTGCAATTTTGGTGCCAGTTACTGATTGAGATGCAGTACAATAACCCTGTCATGAGTGTATACTGTTCCTGCTACTAAATCAGGTTATTAAGCATAGTGGTCATCTTGATATTAACAACTGACAGCTGATCTGGGGCATGGAGTTCAGAATATGAGAAGTAATGGCTCTATGGTTCCAAAAGTTCTTTTTCAAAAGGCAACTGGAATTTATTTGTTTTGCTTGAAGATGTTTTGCTTCTCATCCAAGAAGATTCATCAGTTCTGACTGAATGGTGGAGAATGGAAGGATTTATATTCCTTGCAGTCATCTGGTCATTGCCATACTCTCTGAGAGTTATTGAGACCACTTGGAGGTTTATGTATGCCCTCGGGGACACCTGAATAGTGGAAATAGGTGTAGAACCTTTTGCCAGGTATATAAATCCTTCCATTCTTTTGAAAAAGCATCTTGGGGACAACCATGACCTGGATGATTGAGAATCTCCGTAGACATAATGACTCCATTCCATCTGATCTTCATCAGGCCCACTGAATTGCATTCTGGATAACCCAGTCAATCAATCAATCAATCAGTTTATTACAGTCATAGACCAGAACAAATAAAAGCACTCAGTAAATATTAAAAATTCTAGTATAAAATAAAAAATATCAACTAAAATCTATGATAAAATCCAGTCTGTCAATTATACATGGTCTAACTATACTAAACTTACAATCCATAAACTGTTTGGCCTGTTGCCAGTTTAATACTAAAAGGGAAAAGACTAAACAGTGCAAAGGCTTTGCCACATTTGTTATATAACATAACTATGGTGGAGAAGACATGTGTTTGTGATGAATCCTCAGTGCTGCTGTGAATAATCTAGCCACCTGTGCTGTAATTATGGACTGCTCATCCTTAAGCAGCCGCTGGATAATAAGTAGTGTTGAAACAGCCAGGATACCTAGCAGTTATTGGCAGAATATGTTTTTTTCCTAATCTTTGTGTAAAAAGAACATCGAAGGAGTATGTGACCCTCAGTCTCCACAGTCTTGATTGATCGATAACCTGGTCTTATAGGGCAGTGACAAGCAAGTTCAGAAGAGGGCTACCAAATGGTGAGTAGGTACTGACAGATAAGAGAAGTGGGCATATTTAGCCAGCTGAAGAGAAGACTGAGCAGACATATAATAGCTATGTCTGAAGGTCAGTCATAGAGGGCAGGGCCAAATCCATGGAATTCAAGCTAGAAGCAAAAGTTGGTTCATACAGATATCCTAACATTCTCTCTCTCTCTCTCTCTCTCTCTCTCTCTCTCTCTATATATATATATATATATATATATATATATATATATATATATATAGAGAGAGAGAGAGTTAGATATCTGTGTAGGATATATAGTTAGGATATAGTGTAGGATATCTGTCTGTATATATATATATATGTGTATATATATATATTTGTATATATATATATTTGTATATATATTTTTGAGGGTCTATTTCTAATAAATACCCCTTAGACCCTATCACTTGTAACTTAGCTTTATTTATTAGAATATTGCATAACTGTCTTGTTTGTCCATGCACACATAATGTAACAAAACCAAATACAAAAAACTGTACATGTGTTAAAACATAGAACAAGGATCTTCAAACTTGTCAAGTTTAAGACTTGTGGACTTCAACTCCCAGAATTCCTGAGCTAACATGACTGGAGGAGGAATTCTGGGAGTTGAAGTCTACAAGTCTTAAAGCTGTCAAGTTTGAAGACCCCTGACATAGAACATAGAATAATAGAGGTGGAAGGAACCTTGGAGGTCTTTTAGTACAAACCCTGCCTGAGAACATACACCATTTTAATTGAATGCCTGTCCAACGTCTTCAGTTATTTCACTTAGCACTGGAAAAAAAATTATGTGGATATCAGGTGGGGACATTTGGGGAAGGAAGAAAAAAAGGCATTCTCCAACAATGGCATCCATTTCCTTTCTGCGTAATATATTATAGATCCAGTAAGAAGCAGAGGTGGTGTTCAGCGGGTTCTCACCAGTTCTGGAGAACAGGTAGTGGAAATTTTGAGTAATTTGGAGAATTGGCAAATACCACCACTGACTAGCCCCGTCCCCATCTTTTCTCTGCCTCCCGAGTCCCAGCTGATCAGCTGAGTCTTCTTTTGTTGCCCTGCACAGGAGAACAGAGCTGGAAAGCAGGTTAGTGGGGTGGGGAGGAAATGGGGATTTTGGAGTAACCTTCCTGCAGGAGTGGGGTGGAATGTAGTATCCTTCCCCTGCCATGCCCACCAAGCCACCCACTAAGCCACACCCACAGAACCCATAGTAATTTTTTTTAATCCCACCATTGGTAAGAAGGCACCCAATGACCAGTTTGTGCCATGGTTAAAGGTACCAGGCTAGGAACCAAAAAACAGAGTTACTTAGGCATGAAGCCAACTGGGTGACTTGAGACCAGTCACTTCCTGTCAGCCCTAGGGAGAAGGCAACAACAAGCCACTTCTAAAAAATGCTGCCAAGAAAATCTCTCCAGCCAGTCACTAGGAATCAAGACTGACTCAAAAGCCCCCCACCCCACAAAAAAGTAGGAAAAAGGAAAAAAAAGTCATAAAAAGAAGCTTCAGCAGAAGATACAAAACCAACTTGAGGAGAAAAGAATAGTTTCATCAGGTAGAGAAGATCCTTACCCAAATACCCAAATCACACCTAATAATAGAGAAATGTATTCAACTGGGCCATGAGGAGATCTACAAATATTCCGAACACTTTGCCAATTGCTTTGCTTCCACAAATCCAATCGAGCTCATCTTAAGCCAGTATCAAACAGTCAAAATCCATGGATAATGAATATGTATGAAAAAGATGATGAGCAGAAAGGAAGTTTGATCAAGACCTAACCTCTTGCTTATCCATAGCCTGAAAAAAGCTTTAAGAAAAGCCCAGGGGATTCTTTTTCTTATAAAGAAAGATTCGAAAATAAATCTAGCAGAAATGGAGAGGATAGAAAGTTTGAAATCCCAATTAATCTGTGGGACTATTCATAGATGAAATGAATAAGAAACTGCTTTAATAACCATTTGGATTTAGTTACTCATGAATTTTTTTTAAGGCACCAAACAATTTCAAAAGTTTAACTCACGTCTACAGTAATCCGTTAACCTCAGGCGATGCTGGAGCTCATATAATATAGCTCCCCGCATTTTATTTTATTGTTATTTGGAATTTGTCAGTGTATCTCATGACTTTAATCAGATATCTGAATCAGGCCAGAAAGAGAGTTAAAGCATATGAGCATATTGTCCATCATATATTTAGTAGACCAGAGGTCTTCAAACTTGACAGCTTTAAGCCTTGTGGACTTCAACTCCCAGAATTCTTCCTCCAGTCATGTTAGCTCAGGAATTCTGGGGTTGAAGTCCACAAGTCTTAAAGTTTGAAGACCCTTCTACTGGACATATGAGTGAAATGATTAAAAAAAATCCTGTTCTGAGAACTCCCCTCAAAACATTCTGAGGATCATAGATACCAACAAACCAACACCCCCCCAATACTTGTGGTTTTCATCATGGCAATTTGTTAAAAGCTGACCATCCAATTTTTTAAAAAAAATTAAGATCACAAAATGACCTCTTCATGTAGGGCGCAAGAATAAATTTCTGTGGAAACTGAGGCATTAGTATCAGGAGAAGGTTCAAATATAGCCTTTGTTTTTATGGTAGATACAGGAGCTATAATAATAAAGTTCACGTTTAAGCTCATCTGTAAGTGAATCAAACGATCAATTCCTATTTATTTCCCTCCCCATTTATATCCTATTATAATGCAGCATGTCTTAGTAGCTTCCACCACGTGTAAAAACAGCAAAAAAGTTAAAGCATCCACAGCATAATTGAAAATTTAATAATACAACCCCCCCAAATTAAACAAATATACAATATAACCAAAATAAAAAAGGAGAATAAATAAAATTTCAAATTGGTATAGTTCATTAAAATTTAGTTAAAACACTTTCCCAAATAATTCTGTGTTTAGTATCTTTCTGGAAACCAACTAAGGGAACTAGGCAGATTTCCATCATATTGGGGCCACTCTGGAGAAGCAGAACTGTATGGTTCACTTCAACTTTCAGAAGAGAGACAAAGTAGATGTTTCCAATAAAGGAGATTATTTATACTCAGGGTGGAAATGAGGGATCCTTGGTGTTCTCTGATCTTGCTTGTTTTCTTGCAGACGTTTCATTACTCTTAACCAGGTAGCATCATCAGCACTAGTCAAGTAGATGTTTCCCCAAGATACTCTAGAAGGTGAGGCTAATTCTGGATGGAGTAGGCAGGCAGTTTTGTAAAAAAGGCTTTATGGAACAAAGCCAGCACATTAAATTGTACAAGTAGTCCTTGACTTATGACCACAATTGAGCCCAAAATGTATGTTGTTAAGTGAGAAATTTGTTAGGTGAGGCTTGCCCCATTTTCTTGCCACATTTGTTAAGTGAATCACTATTAACATGATTGTTAAGTGAATCTGGTTTCCCCATTGACTTTGCTTCTCTGAAGGTCACAAAAGGAGATCACATGACCCCAGGACACTGCAACCACCTAAATATGAGTCAGTTGCCAAGCATCTGATTTTTATTCATGGAACCATAGGGATGCTGCAACAGTCATAAGTGTGAAAAATTGTCATACGTCATTTTTTCCGTGCAGTTGTAACTTTGATCAGTCACTAAATGAACTGTTGTAAGATTGAGGACTACCTGTACTCAAAAGCCACCAATCAGCAATCAGTTATTGCTATTGTAAGTCAACCAGAGTCCCTGATGGAGATGGACAGCTGAAGAAATTGAATAAACAAAGAAACAAATAAAAGATGTCAAGAAAATGATGCTAAATCATCTTAGACGCTTTGCCAGCCTCAACCTCTTAGTTTCAGTCTAACTTCTGATTCCCAAAAGTTTGTAATCTGGTGACCTCTGAAACAGCAACAGCTCAAAAGCTCTAGTCCAGTAGTGGTGAACATTTTCACCACCAAGTGTCGAAACAGGAGCACGCTCGTGTGTCAGAAACCAGAAGAGCAGCTCCCTGACGCATGCGCGCAGGAGTGCCAGAAAACTGGAAACTTAGCTTCCCGGCGCATGCATTCGTGCCAGCCACCTGGTCTTCCGGTTTCTAATGCGCAAAGGCCAGCTGGCCAGTGCATGCATGTGCACCAGGGAGCTGCTCTTCTGGTTTTTGGCACTCCCATGCATGCGAAGTCCAGCTGGCTGGTGTGCATTCATGTGCCAGAACCCAGAAGAACAACGGACAACAGCTAGCATGCCTCGAGAGATCGCTCTGTGTGCCACTTCCGGCACATGTGGCATAGGCTTGCCATTAAGGGTCTAGTCACTACTAAGCAAATCAAAGAGCTAATAAACTTGAAATATGTGATTGTCTTCAGGTCCTCCACACTCCATAAACCAAAAGTCTGGTACTGCCATTTCTTGCACTCAAAAATATCTATCCAGAAGATCCAGTTTCATCAGCTACAAAATATTCCCAGTGCAAGCAGAAGGCCAAAGCTCCACTACGTCCCCAATGTCCAAAGGTCCATAATACATATACAATAATCACAAGCAGTAGGAGACAAGAAATATACATGGCACGGAAACATCCTGCCCAGAAACCATCTTAAAAAATAATAACCATTCTTAGTTTTAATCTTGAAATATCTTTTTCTCTCATTGTGCTAATTGAACTTTTGCCACTTGCCTCTCAGCCATGAAAGTGCAGGGTCATATTTTGGTGTTCCTGTTTGGTGCTTCCAGCCTTGCCAGGCTCAGTCCACGCACATGTGGATTGTTAATTTTGCTGAACCATCCCACCTCACAGAAAAAGGATTTTTAAATGCTCATAGCAAACAACGGAAACAACAGTTAAGCAATAGCTTTTCTTTAACATAGCCTATGAACTGGTTTACCTCTAATGCATGCCTCATTGTCATTCAACATAGTATTGGTATGTACCATACTTTTGCACTTGGCTACCTATGTGAAAAAAGAAACAACTACAAATAGAAAACACACAGGAACAACATTCTTTTATGGCCTGCGTGCTTTCAGTCTAATAAAGTTTTAACTGGCTCCTAGGTATACACACACAGCGGCAGCTTTCTATATACTTTCCAGTGAACCATAAAGTTATGAGATGAAATATTTAGAAAGTCTACACCCTGATGTGCATTGAGATACATTGGCTTTATATTGAGCCCTGGTACATTGACTAGAATTCTTATACCACTACTCATTTTCATTTTAATAAATTTTATTATACATAACTCTATGAATCCATGTTTGGGATAAAATGACTTTCATGCTAGATGACTGGCACTATGATGTCTAACATCATCGAATAAAACAGTGAAATATAAAAGTTGAACATAACAGGATGGTCCTCAATGTCTTAATATATTATGTTTTACTGAAAATGTGAATATATTTTCTTTAACTGAATTTCCCTCGATCCTCTTCACTAGATTTAGCCAATAACAATATGGGAATAACTTGTGTTCTTGTTAGCTTAGAAGAATATTTATAAAAAAAAAAGTCAATCACAGCATTAGCAACTGAAACAATGCAGAATTACCCACCTGTATTTTCCCCCCTAAGCTTAGGACAAGCATAGAAGGTTATGATCTGAACTAAGAAAAAGAAGAAATGTATCTTGCTCGGCAGAGAAAAAGGTGGAGATGGACATCACCATCATTATCATCATCAGGATGTTGACCATCAGTCAATAGCAAGAGGGAGGATTCAAAACTGTACTGCAAATAGTACTGGGCTAACAAACAGATAAGCAGCAGATAAGACATCACAGGACATATGTCTTCTCCTAGTTGTCACCTTCTAGCTCTATACTTGGAAAGCCACCCCATTCAAAGTAAGCACTACTCAGTACTCACTATGACCAAACTATATATGAGAATATGTCTTATACATATCCAGAATATGTAACACACACATTTATAAAATTAAATCTCTAATTATCCCAAATATAATTTGAATTTCTATAGGAGGTCTCCCTAACCTTTTATTTCTTAGACCAATGGTGTCAAATAGATTCATAGTTAAGCTTGGTAAAATATTTAGTGTTAATAAAATGATTTTTTAATGGAACTTAAGCATGGAACTTTTAATGGAACTCTTCAACTAAGCAACCATGTCAACTATAACGGTTGCATCTCTCAAGGTTCTCCTGGCTCTTCTTAGAAGCGTTTTGCTGTTACTTTTAGATGAAGATTATCCAGTGGTGGGATTCAAACTTTTTTTTCTACCAGTTCTGTGGGCATGCACGTGCGCCTAATGTGCGCTTTGCGCACAGGTGGGGCATTCTAAAACAGGCAATTTTAAGCTTGAAAACTTACCTTACTGTCAGTGCTGATGAGTAAAACAGCTGAGGTGCGGTAATCTGCTTTGCCACATGAATCAGCTGAGCTACAAACAAAGGAACTATAGGACAGAAAAGGGCGGGTGCGGGTGGGTGGGGCCAACTGCTGATTGACACTACCGGATCTCTAGAACTGGTACAAACCGGCAGCATACTACCACTATCTATATATCAGCATACTCATAAAAATAATCATGTCTTTTTAAAATGTTAATTTATTCCTTGCCTTTTAAAAACACTGGCCTCCATCTACCTTTCCTATTTTTGAGTGCAGACTGGAGGGTGCCTTCAAAACAGATGGCCCAAACTTGTGTGATTCAAACCTCCATTGTCCTCTTCAGGAGACATTGAAAGGTGTCTAGTTCTTGGTGTGTCTTGGATATGTTCATTTATGTTGCTACGAAGGTCTGCTTTGGAACCTGCAAATCTGTTGAAAGGAGCAGCAGGCATAGAAATTCCACTAAAACAATTAAGAACATCTTTCTGCATGACATTTGCTCACATTTAGGAAATCTTTCAAATAACATATTTTCATGTGGAATGTGACTTTCTGTGTTTCTTTGTGTGTAAGATAACCAAGACGATTTTATGTGCATGTGAGAGACGGATAACACATAACAGATAATCAGAGTTGGAAGGGATCTTATAGGTCATCTAGTCCAACCCCCTGCCCAAGCAGAAGACCCCACACCATTTCGGACCAATGGGAGTCCAAACTCTTCTTGAAAGTCTCAAGTGATGACGCTCCCACAACTTCTGTGGGCAAGCTGTTCCATTGGTTGATTGTTCTATGAGAAAGTTTCTCCTTATTTCCAGGTTAAATCTCTCCTTGTTCAGTTTCCATCCATTATTCCTTGTCTGGCCTTCAGGTGCTTTAGAAAATAGCTTGACTCCCCTCCTCTCTGTGGCAGCCCCTCAAATATTGGAAGACCGCTATCATGTCTCCCCTGGTCCATCTCTTCACTAGACTAGCCATGCCAGTTCCTGTAACCGTTCTTCATGTGTTTTAGTCTCCAGTCCCCTAATCATCCTGGTTGCTCCTCTGTACTTTTTCTCTGACTCTTTTGCTTCTCTCTTTGGGATCTGAGGTCCTTGGCTTCCCATTCGTCTGTCTAGAGCAGGATTGTTAAACTTGATTTCATTGAAGGCTGCATCAGGATTGTGCTTGACTTTGGGGAGTGGGCAGGGTATATGTGGCCAGGGTGTGTGTGGCCAGCTCGATGTCACTCATGTCAGGGGCTCCTGTGGTGACCCAAGCATTCTGCCAGCGAAAATGGGCTCCTCCTGAGCTCTGTTTTTGGCTGCAATGACCTCCTGCAAACCTCTGCCAGTGAAGATGGAGCTCCTGAGCTCCATTTTCACTGGCAGAGGCACTGCGGGCCAGTCCTTTGCTGTTTCCAGGGTGGCACTGTGGTCCAGTTCTAAGCACCCTGTGGGCTGGATCTGGCCCCTGGGCCTTGAGTTTGACAGACCTAGTCTAGGGCAACATCATGGGGAAACTTTGTTTAATGATGGCTGAAGCAAATCCCATTCATTTGGAGAAATTATCTGTCCAACTCCTTCGCTCACAAAGTAGGCATTTGTGTTAAGTTCTAATACATTCTTACAACCATTTAAATGTATGCAACTGATGTGGATTGTGATAGTTCTCTCTGCAGAGTGGGCAGTTGCTGCATCAGTGGCACGACTAGCTGATCTTGGCTGATCTAAAAAGAAAAACAACGAAGTAGGCTCTGCCTAGTACTAAATATGGGATCATCAGAAATCTCAGAATTGTAGACTAAACTGGGAAGTAGAAATGGTAATCTTGGAAGGAAAGAACAGCAACTCATTGACACCATATTGATGCAAACCTCCCCTCCCCCGCAAAAAAAAAAAAGCCCAACCCAGCTTGGTTTGAGATGAGCCATCTTTACCTCTAGTCAGAAAGTTGATAATAGTTTAAACATTAATCAATGAGATATATTTATTATAGTCTAGTGGGGAAAGTTTTAATTAATTAAGACTTTTCCCAATAGGCCATAGCGAATATATCTCATAATTAATATTTAAAACTATCCAAAGTATTTATGCTATTGTCATTGCTAAGGAAGAGTCCTGTGTTTAACAAATTGTTATACAAGGTGTTCTCATAAAATTGGGGGAAATTGTCCCCACAAAATTGGATAGAGAATTTTGATAGGCCATTTATGTCCACATCAAGAGAATATGGTATACTAGGAACTGAGAAGATATTGACCTGGATTTTCTAGAGAAATTTGGAACAGAATAATATTAGTTGAAAGATATTTAGGGGAACCATCAACCATTGCTATAGTTAAGGCACTATGACATGTCAGGATGATGCAAAAGTAATTAAACCTACATTTTCAAACACTGATCTTGTACACTGTTTTGAACCTATAACGAAGAAATAAATAACTTAAAATAAAATAAATGGGGTTTGTTACATAGACAGTGTGCCTGCTATGCATGCAGTTTCCACATGGACTTACACATAGCTTGAAAGTGCTGCAAATTTCCTATGGGCTGCTCACTTTCCCAAGGGCTGCAAATTGTATTGCTTCATATGCAGTAAACGATGTGTACGTTGTTAGGAATTTAAGAAATTACTACAGAGTTTCTTACTTTACTTTTTAAAATAAGAATATGATTTCTTTAAAAAAATGTTTCTAATGTACAGAAAACTCTATTTATCCAGAATACCCAAAATACTCCCCAATGCAAGATATTGTGTGGGAGGGAAATTATTAACCATCGGGAAGAATTTTGCTTCCCTGACTCTGCTGAGAATTTTAATTTTAATTAATTTTTTAAAAGAAGAAAAAATACAATAATTGCTGTCATTGCTTTTGCAAAGCTAAACTTCTTCCCAGGGTTTCAAGCCATTAAAAAAAAATCCCTTGCGCCCAAATCAATTTGGTTTTAAGGACTCTGACATTTCATCATCAGTTTCCGTTTCAAAGCAAACCATAAGGGGAACATTATGTTGGATGAGACAGACATGATTGACTTCCACAAAGTTTTCTCTGTGGCAGAAACAAAATGGCGTGCTCTGTGGAGTTTCACATTGCTCAGTTTCTCCTCCTCCTCCTCCATAAACCTCTTCTGTTACAAAAGTAAGCTTTTCCTTCAGGAATGGGAAGTTTTTAAACTAATTTTCAGGTTTTGCAGAATTACAACAAGACTAGATTCAATGCATCAATCATACACTAATAAAGAAAGAAAACAACAAAAAATGATACAAATTTTGGCCACTGAAATAGGTTTGTTTCCAAACTAAAGAGATGTAGAAATGTTTGAAATAGAAATATATAGATATCCTGAAGTCAATGCTGGGGCCCAATCTATTATTACAAGGTTATTATGCTATCTGACCATATCATAATTGTTACTTACTGAGCACCTAACAATTAGTCCACCCTGTATGCTCCAATAGTACCTTTGATGACTTGTTGACACTTTAATACAATAAATGCACAGCTCTACCAATGTAACTCTAATAGCAGGGCAGAAGCCCAATGTTTTTTAAAAGAATAAAAGCAGTGCTAGAGTAACTGCAGGTTTTAATTTGAAGAAAGATGGAGGAAACTGACTTTTCATACTGTAAGCTTGAACTTTCTACCAATGTTGCCTACTCATCCATTTCTTCTTTCTTCTCTGTCGTACCTTCCCTGAAGAAGCCGGCACAGTGCCTTTTGCAAAAATCAAACAAATGTTCTTTGTCAGGCTCTAGAGCAAACAAAATACCTCAAATAAGTATTAAATAACCCAGCAGAAAAATAAAGAATCTCTTAGGAGAATGTGTTAGGGGATTGTGTCAGCCAAGAAACAACAATAGGATTAGATATTTTCCTCCTCAGCGCTTTCTCTCCCCTGTGGCATGATAAAATTGCCTCGTTTAAAAACACTTTTTCACGATAGTCCGTCTGTTTCGTTCCTTCCTTCATTGCCTTGTTTGTTTTTCACGTTCAACCACTTAAATTTTTTTGCCTGATTCTGCTCTTTGCTGAATTAATGTTATTCATTTAATGGGAATTGTTGTTTTTACGTCTATTTTGTTAGTCTCTCTGAGGAATCCTTTTTTCATGGCTGAAGAAATTATTTATCAATCAAGCTATAAATAAATAATAAAAGATTCACGCTAATGTCACATATGGCTTAAACAGTGAAGAAATTGCAAGTTTGCTATACTGTCCTACAAGGATGGGGAGGCCACTAACAACTATCAAAGCATCTTCATTCAAATTCTTTGAGGTTTTGCACATTTTAATGCAGAAATGTATTTTACTTGTTTGCTAAGAAAATTTATATGGCCGCACAACTTACTCATGCTGATTCAGTGGGGCTTACAGGAAAAAAAACTCAATACAAAGCCCAATAACCCCCCATTCTCCTGGTGATAACAATCAAATCAACCACTTGATGGCTCCATATCATCAAGGAGTCCCCAGACCCATTGCCAAAACCACATCTCCAAGGTCTTTTGAAAGAATGTCAAAGTTGTACTTCCGTAGGGAAGGTATTCCACAGAGAGGGAGCTACCAAAGCTAGAGTCATTCTTGGTCCCATTAAATGGCCTTCCTTAAGAGATGGGACCATAACATACCCTACCTGCTTTCTCTAGTGTAATGGGTAGGTGTAACTGGGAAAATATGGTTCTTCAAATAATCCATGAATAGAAATACTATGATTATTGTTTTAACTCTATCAATGCAAATCAACTTTGGCCCAATTCTATTCATATGATGCTCCTCACCAGGAAGAACATTTTGGACAGTTTGAATCCAGAACCGGTGATTAAAGAATGTTGAACCAACAGCTAGGGAATTAGCAAAATATAGTATAAACAATCCTGAAACAGAACAATGGATCTACTGATTTTCCAGTTTAAAAACCCTATTCTTTGCCTTTATTTTCTGAGATGAAGTATGGATCCACATATATTCTGTTATCCCTAACAGTAACTTTCTGGGCAATCTCAGTCCTTTGGTAGTCATTTTCTTTGTATGAACCCAACTAATGGAATTACATTTTGAGAAAAAACAAGTAAGCATTTTCTCTTATCTGATTCATACTGAGCTGTAATCTTGAAGTCGCAAAAGAATAACTTAGAAAGGTTAAATAAAATCTTTTGCACATCTGATTTATGAAACTCATTGACATGAGCCCACAAAAGTTCAGCTTAACAAAAAGGACATTATTTAGTGACATTAAAGCAGGCACGTCCAACTCTTGACCTAGGAGCCACATGTGGCCCTGGATAGATAGTAATGCAGTTGCACAAGATCATAAACTTTTAACATTATCATGTGATTATATACTCTATGCGTTAATTGTATTATATATTTTATGTGCAGCTCAAGACAATTCCTCATCACTTAGAGTGGCCAAGACAAGACAAACGTTTGGACACCAATGCATTAAAGGTTTCCATTCCAACTGCAGTAATACCACTTGGCTTTGGAGGGCAATTCAAGGGCTGATTGTAATATTTAAAGCCTCATTTAAGACCTGAGATTCTTTGCTGATTGTAATATTTAAAGCCTCATTTAAGACCTGAGTTTCTTTGCGACAACCTGTCCCCATAAGATGTTATGAATTCCTCTGAATCAGAGGCTGAAGAGATAGATCCAGGGGTGGGATTCTACTGGTTTGGACTGGTTTGGGCGAACCGGATGTTAAGTTTTTATTTGGTTCGCCGAACCGGTATTCCACCAACCAGCTGGCCCTGCCCACCCCATCCCTTCCAGAAGTCTCCACGCATCCCATTTTTGATGCAGGTAAGTGCAGGGTCCCTATGGAGGCTCTGGGAGGGGTGAAAATGGACCTTTTGGAAGTCTGGAAATGGGCCTGTTTTTGGCTTCTGGTGGGCCTCCAGAGCCTGGGGGAGGCCATTTCCACCCTCCCAGAGGCCCAGGGGAAGCCTCTGAACCCTTGCGAAGGCAAAAAATGGCCTCCCGGAAGTTCCGGTAGGCCACACCCACCATGGTCATGCCCACCCAGCAATCATGCAGCAAACCGGTTGCTGGGATTTTTGAATGCCACCCCGGATAGCTCCCCAAGCTCTTCAGCTCATTTTTCTCCTCATGAAGTTTCAGATTGTTCATCAACCTTCAAATATTCATTATACAAAAATAATTCAATGAATACTACTTTAACTAATAAGACTAGCAATAATCACCACCACCACGACAACATGCTAGTCTCTTTGACCAATGGCAATTTATATTAACCACTTTGAGGAATTCTGGGTGAGATTCATCAGGTTGTCAGCTTCAGGAGTTGGCAAACAATAGCCACTGAAGTTTATTCAATAGAAAACCAGCAGGAACAAATGCAGGAGGATTCAGATGATAAGGACATGAGACCAGGGTATCGGAGGAACCACCTAATCCCAATGGGACTAACCTGCCCCACTCATTCCAATGGGAAGAGCCTATTTCAGATGTTGTCAGCCAAAGAATTTCAGCTGCTGGGGTCCAATAGAAGAGGTTTTTCTGCTGCACTGTCCTGCCCTCTGGAATATTTTCCTATCAGAGGTGAGATCCATCCCTACACTCCTGGCCTTTCAGAAGAGCCTAAAACTTGACTCTGTTGCTTATTCTGAGCCCTGACACAGGTTTGCTACATTGGGGTAGCTGATGAGGTAGAAAGATTCTCACTCCAAGCTTCCCATCACCTTGGTTTTTAATTTTTAACTTTAAATTTTTAACGTTTTATTCTAATTAGCACTTTTTAAACTTTTTAATATTAATTAGTGTGTAAGCTAACCAATGTCACTGTATCAGTGAAATTTAATTAATCAATAAATAAGGGGCAATTACTGGCAGAGTCCTAGATTGTGTCAGAAGTTTCAGAGACATATCATTAAGCAATGCCTGCATCTGGGCTTCTTAAGAACAGCTGCCAAACACTGGACTCTGTTGGAAACAACTCACCAACCTTGGATCTACGTTCTTGCTTCTTGTTCTGCTCTTTGGCTTTTGGCTTACATTCAGACTAGCTGACTAATTAATTAGGTGGGAATGACAGTCACGGACCATGTTTGCTTCTCCATTGCTGCTGCATTCCATTTCCCTGAACATGTGCTTGGTTGACTCCAACAGCTTGAGTTTGGACCAAACTCTCTGACCGCTGGCGATCAGGCAAGGTCTCACTTTTCTGTGTTTTTTTGGAGCAGAGAACCATATACTTAAATCTTATATATCTGTAAGGGAGG
The DNA here is from genome assembly GCF_049901715.1 of Pseudonaja textilis. Taxonomy (NCBI): domain Eukaryota; kingdom Metazoa; phylum Chordata; class Lepidosauria; order Squamata; family Elapidae; genus Pseudonaja; species Pseudonaja textilis. Next base: position 33,063,552 of record NC_141997.1, read on the forward strand.
GCTCCCTGGGGGGTCCTAAGCCAAGGGTATGTCATCATTAGGGTCATGGAGACATGCCTTCTGTACTGTTTCCCCCTTTTTTTGGAATAGGTTCAACCTCATGTTTCAACTGGCACAACCGTATTGCACTTAAGAAAGCTATTACGACTTGGCTGCTCCAACCAGCTTGGGACATGATAATGTAACTAAACACTCACAATAAAGATTTGTGTTATTGATTGTAGATCGTTGCTTGTGGTGTGAGATATGAGAACTTTTCTTGTTTTGTACTTAGATGATAGAATAATAGGTTGAAAAGCACCTTGGAGATCTTCTAGTCCAACATAAAATTGTTTATTATTTTAATCTTTTAACTTGCAATTGTAGGCCACTTAAAGTTAGCTCATGACTGAACCAGGCTATAAGACTGAGGAATTAAATAAGTAAGAATAAATAAGGCCTTTTAACATCATCATACAAGTCTTGAATTCTATCATAGATAGTTATTTTCTATAGAAGATATATAATTATCTATATATTATCTATATATACTATAGCAGCATTCCAGTATTTGAGGGGCTGCCACAAAGAAGAGGAGGTCAACTTACTTTCCAAAGCACCAGTAGGCAAGACAACAAACAATGGATGGAAACTAACCAAACAGAGAGACAACCTGGAATTAAGGAGAAATTTCCTAACAGTGAGGACAATTAACCAGTGGAACAGCTTTTCCTTCAGAAGTTGTAGGTGCTTCATCACTGAAAGTTTTTAAGAAAAGACTAGACAGCCACCTGTCTGAAATGGTATAGGGTCTCCTGCTTCAGCAGGGGCATGGATTAAAAGACCTCCATGGTCCCTTCCAGCTCTATTCTGATTGAATAGATGGAAACTCATTTCCCGAATGTCATATGGATCCACCCTTGAAGATTATCTGGAAGCTCCAGCTAGTACAGAAGGATGCAGCTAGAGAATTAGAGGGACATATCTTCTATAGAAGAGTTCAAGCTGGTCTTTGCTTTTGGATAAAGTTGGCAATCAATAATATCTATATGTATTTTATGTAGACATAATCCTGATTATATTGTATTAATGCTATGTTGCTCTGAGGCTATATGATTGGGGCAGGTGTCAAATACTGTAGACAAACAAGCAAAATCCCCAGCTACTTAGGAAATCAATTCATGGGTCTCTCTCAGAGGCCTCATACTGGTTGGTCTCTTGAAAAGCTAAACAAATTTGGGTCTAGTTAATACATGGATAGGAAACCAATGAAAAATCCCAAACCCCACCCAACAAAACAACACTTATGTATTGTTGCCAAGAAAGCAACATGGATGTGCCTTTCAAGTAACCAGAAGGATACCACAACGAAAAGGAAACATTGTAAATTATACTAAACAGCCCTGTTTCTGTATTTCACTGATCTTAGGAAGTCACATGATCATCACTTCTTATGCTCCCTGCCAGTTTTCCATGTAGAAAGTCAATTTGGTAGGTGGCAGGAAGTCAAAGGTTCTGCTCACTTCTGCTGGAATTTTTTGCTCAACTGTTAGGTTAAGGAGATATCTCTGAAATGATGACCCAACCAGTCATGGGTTGTCTAGTACAGTGATCCCAACCTTTCTGGCTCCACAAACGGCAGCCTCTTATGCGGCCTAGGAGTTGGTCTGGTAGATGTGGGAATATTTCTGAGAAAGGAAACAAGTGAACCTAGAAAAAAAGGGGTTTTCTGAAGCTGGGATAGGAAGAAAAATCTGATTGTGAGTTACAAATATGATTACCATTTCAGGGTTCAAGGGGAAAAAAACAGGCTAACAGCACCATGGTGCATTGTGACTTTGCAAACGTTCCATTGCATGCATAAGCCAAATTCCTCTTGAGACAGCTGATCCCCACTGATAAGTTATAACCAGCATTGATAGTTATGTACACAGGGGTATTCTGATCTGCTTTAGCTGATAGGACAATATGAACCTAACATATAGTTATACTTTAGTTATACTTTTAACATATAGTTATACTTTAGGAGTGATACGGTAGCCTAGAGGTGGAGCTCTCACCTCACAATCAGGAGGCTGTGAGTTTGATCCTAGGTAGATGCAGATAATTCTCTCTCTGGACACAATGGGAATATATCAATTGAACAAAACTCCGCATTGGTGACAGGAAAGGCATCGGGCCATTAAAACACTCTGGTAGCTCCATTCAGTTGCTCAGACTCCACCCCATAAGGGATTATGGGGTCATTAAAAGAAGAAGAAGAAGATGATACAGGCAGATTTTATATGTTCTTTCCCCCAAGGATTCAGAGCCTTTAATACCTTTATTTTCCTCCAACTTCCACAAATATTCAACAAGTCTAAAAACGTTCCAGTTATGTCTTGAAAATTTGGCCTGTTGTTTGTTCTGAAAACCTGGGCTGTTCTGAAGTGCTGATCGTAAAGAAATGCTCATAAATTTGGATGCTTTCCCAGAGATGCATTGCTCATAAACAGCGCAGCTCAGCTTTCATAGACTTCCATGGGACTTATTTGGAGGGGGAGTGAATGGTCTGAGGAAGAGCTTGATATAAATGCTTTCCAGAGTGAGTGCATTTAACTGGCAGCCAAGGGGGGAAATCATAATCTCATTGCAATACCGCTGATGAGATGAGAAGCTAAACTGTTATGTGTTAATGGAAGGAAGTGAACAATTGGCTTTGGGGGTTTCATAGGAGTTCAAAATAAGATGTAACAATGAAAATCTTTATTATGCATTTGTGAATATTCAGTTCAGAATATTTTAATTCAAATAAAATGCCAATTGAAATAAAAACAAATTGAATGTTTTTACTCAAATGCAACACACACACGCGCGCGCACACACACACACACACACACACACACACACACCTTTGTCTTCCTTCTACATAAAAGATTCCACTAGAACTTGACCTGACATGATTTTCTGAGTCTGGAACTTTTAAGCCTGGAACTCAACTTGACATGATTTTCTAAGTCAAATTGACGGCTTGAATAGCAAAATTTAAATTTTGTAAGCCATCCAGAGTCACCAATGTGTGAGTTGGGCAGATAAACAAACATACATACAAACAAACATGATTTTTATAGCTCTAATATTTAGCTCTCTGGACTAAACATAGTCATATATGATAGTTATATTGTCTCATGTATTTTTCCCCTTAGATTGTTAAAATATGTTAAATTGTTTACCAGGTATAATTATATTAATCCCAATATATTGTCACTAGCCCATAATGTATTATATAATGTCATGATACAAGAACATGTAATTCTATGCAATGTACTGTATATGTGTGAAGGTACAAATAAGTATGTATGAAAGTTGAAGTGCATAATAATGGAATACATACTATTCAATGCATCTCAGATGTCAAAAAAGAAGACATTGGGCTCTACTAAATGAGGAGCATGATACTTCAAAGAAGACTTGAGAAGAGACAATTTTCACAACTGAAGATGGCTTCCAAAAGAGCAAATAGTTCCAATAGAAGATGTGGAAAAAGTACCAGTGAGACTAGCTGCACTTTTATGGACTACTGATACTTCATTGGAACCTATAAACATGTGTGGGAATTGTAATCCTTTGGAGTCATCACCTTGAAGAAGCAGGCCATGTAAACATCCCAGTTCAATTCACATGCATTTTAAATATAGTTGATGGAGATGGATTTTGAGTTGGATAGTAAGCATGGATGAACTGCATGTGAATCAGAGGAGGTATTCAGCAGGTTCTGACCAGTTCTGGAGAACCAGTAGCAGAAATTGTGAGTAGTTCAGAGAACCAGCAAATACCACCTCTGACTGCAGATTTTATAGTATCCTTCCCCTACCACGCCCACCAAGCCACGCCCACAGAACCAGTAGTAAAAAAAAATTGAATCTCACCACTTCTATGAATACTAAAATTATGCATTTTTAATTGTAAACTGCTTTTGTTTCTGCATGTCCTTAGTCTTTCAGTAAAAAAGAACAAGCACTAGCACTGGTCTTCATGAGATTCATGAATCTCCTTGAAAGATCTATAATAAAAACATAATAATCTGAATCTACAAACTACGAAGGGTTGATCACTAAAAAATATTGCTTACATCTATCTTATGCATCCCAATATTCAATAGTGAAATAGAATGCACTAGCAGAATGTGTTTTATCCCCCCACTTCTATTGTTGTACAGCCTCTTAATTGTGCCATCCCATCAGTTTGCAGAGTTTTACTAATATGGACTTTAGAGTTTTCACAGTCCATTACACTGGTGCAATCATAATTATTGCTTTAAAGGTCAAAATTAAAGTTAAGTGTTTTCATCAGCCTGTTTTTCCACATTTCCAATATTGTGGGTAGATAGGTGGGATATAAATAAACAACAGCAGGATTCTTTTCTACCTTTCTTTTCAACCCTTTCCAAACTATTGCTCCCCACCCCCTTACCAGGGGATTATTGGTTTTGAGTTCCCTGTCTGAGCCCAATTGAGATTGCAATGTTTTCTTCCTTGGATCCTTTGTTTGCATTCACCTGTTGGGTGAGGAAAGATAGACAAAGGACAGTTGGTTCATACTGTAATTATTTTTCAGCCCTTCGAAGTAGACCAGACTAGAAAACCAAAATTAAGAATGCTAGTATTACTATCATTCCTAGGTTACAGTAACTGGTTCTTGTAAGTCTAAATATGCTTCCTCGCCTTCCTTCATCTTTGTGAGAACTAGGTCAGGTCAGGTTTGAGACACTATTTCAAATTACATTTCTGTCTCAGACTTAAATTACTTTTATATGGCCATAATTTTGGTTCTTTTCTCCTGTACCTCACTGTTACATTATAGTTTTAAATAAACAAGACTTTCCTTTGTTGAAAGGCGTCTTAAAATGCCTTTCTTCTGAGGATTCGATTTTCCTGCTGGGAGAGCTCTGGTGCAAGGATACAGACTACTGCTTGAAAGCTGGTTCTTTTTAGTTTTCAGGAAGGCGAGAGATAGCAAGAAGTCTGCATTCCTGGGGCTAGCTAGCTTTGTATAATAAACCCCTGATTTTTATACTTTTTTCTCCTTTTGTGTGTGAGTGCTTGTGTTTGTATTTCTTAATGTTTTAAATCCTGTCAGGGGTTGTCTTCATTTCCGCCGGAGGGTAAACTCCGCGGGGTGGTTTAATTGGATTATCAGTTTCATCCTAATGTTTTCTTATATTTGTTTTGTGGCAATCTCCTGTCTGCTATGGAATTTATTTCGTATCTTTTGTCTATTTGTTTTGCTGATTTGGCATGACCTGTTGTTTGTAAGGGATTTCTTTTTCTTGTTTCCCTAGCTTTCTTAATTACTTGGTTTTTGTCTAGGGGGCTTCTTTCAATACCTTTTATTAAATCTCTTTTCCTATGCAAGTTTGTTTTATGGCTGTCCTGATGTTCCCTTTGGGCTTTTCCTGCTTGGGTGTCACCACTGTCCTCATGAAGTTCCCTTTCCACACCTGTACAGAGGTCTTTCTGTTGCATAAATTTACTCTCCAAATGCAAGGAGATGGAAGAAAAATTGCAGAGGGAGCAAAATGAATTCTACCTATCACACCAAGCTAGCATGTCATTACAACACTGGAGGAAAACTATGGTGTTTTTAGGATTTATGCCCTGACAGCAGAGTCCTTTCGCCTTTCAATCTTTCCCTACAGGTAGTCCTCAACATATGTCTGGTTTCTTAATGGCTGTCCAAAGTTACAACAGACCCTGGAAAGATACTTGCGGCCCTGTTCAAAAGTTACATTGGCTGCAGTTCCTGAGAGGTGGGTGAGGAGTAGTCTGAGTCCTGTGAGTCACTGAGGTGGATGGATGAGCAGTTGGCAAAGGCCTAGAAGCTGTAACTGCCATTTGCATTAGTAGCTTCTTTAGGCTCCCTGGTGGGACTGAATGGTTAGCTTGGGAACAGTCTCTGACCTGGGGGAATCCCAAAGGACAGAGAGTGGAACATTGGATGCCTCAGGGCAGGCCTTGGGAAGCTCCGAGTAGGTGGGCATGGATCTGTGCTAGGCCTCCAAGGTCCTGCGTACCCCACAATCACCCAATGCTCCACTTAATGACCTGCACATTTGTTTCATGATTCATTGGGGAGAGCAAGGATGGAGGTTGTTGTAAGGTTTGATGCTTCACTTAATGACTGTTGTAACCTTCTACAATGGGTGGGTGTTGTGGCCTGTCAGCGGCCAGCAGAGCTGGCAGCAGATTCGGACAGTGAGGAGGTTGGGGAGGAACATGGGCCAGTCCTGGAGTCTGGGGAAGGCTCTGCATCGGAGGCAGAGATGGGGCCAGAGCCATCTGACAGTTATCAGCTGCCTTCAGAATTGGACATAGGTGAGGCAGAAAGACAGCTGGAACCTATTCCCAGTGTGCGCATGCACAGAGTTGCCAGATGAAGGGAACAGCTAAGGAACAAGGGTTGACTTGGAAGTAAAGCCATAGGTGGATGGGGAATGGCCCCTCCCATAGGGAATAAAAGTGGAGTGAAAAGGGAGTGGGGTTTTGCAGGAGACAATTAGTTCATTCCTGCATTCTTGCCAAGTATTGTGGCATCTGAAAGATAATTGGCTTGGCCACTCTCCAAGCCTGCTAAAGGTCTGTAATTGGGAACTATCTTGAAAGGCTGGCCGGGACTTTGCTGGAGAGAAATTCACTGTAAATTAAATAAAAGGGGTTTATTAGAATGAAGACTCAGCTTCGTGATGTTGGGGAAGCCTAGGTCAGAACAGTGGGCTCCATTAAAGTCATAAGTCCAGGACTACCTGCCTTCTCTCCTCACCTGCCCTCTTGCCTACCTTTGAGCAGACTATGAACTAAAATTACAGAAGCTGTCCAATGCAGGTAGTCCTCCACCTACAACAATTCATTTAGTGACCATTCAAAGATACAATGGCACTGAAAAGAATGGCTTATGACCATTTTTCACACTTTATGGCCATTGTAGCATCGCCATAGTCACGTGATTTGAATTTGGATGCTTGACAATGGTTGCAGTGTCCTGGGGTCATGTGATCATATTTTATGATCTTTTGATATGCAAAGTCAATGGGGAAGCCAGATTAACAACCGTGTTACTAGTTTGACTACTACAGTGGTTCACTTAACAAATGTGGCAAGAAAAGTCATAAAATGGGGCAAAACTCAGTTAACAAGTTTCTTACTTGGCAACATCAATTCTGGGCTCCATTGTGGTTGTAAGTCAAGGACTACCTGTACTGACTGATCTTAGATTAGGTAGGATTGAACTTGGTTAGTGGTGTGTTGGGACACCAGAAGATCTCAAAGAAATCTCAGGACTGAGGCAAAATTGAAAAAAAATAATTGTTTTCTTGAGGTGATTCATATCAAGTTCATATTGCTGTCAAGAAAACTACATAGATATTTCATGAAGTCTCTACTTTTTATTGAACTAAATATGTTATATTAATCAAAATTTATTGTCCCTAAATATGTTATCAAAGATTGAAATCTCCTTTGTTTCTGTTGCTGCTGCTCTTCTTCTTCCCAGGTTTTATTTGATTTCTTCTAATCTATTTAAGATTCAGCTTATTATCTGCCAGCTAATGGGAGAAAGAAAACAAACAAACACATTTGTCCTTAGACAGACTGTTCCACTCAATTCCGCTGTGCTTCACTTCCCTTAAATGTTAGAATGAGCAATGGTTGCCCCTCTCCCACAACCCAGAGTTTTTCTTAGTTTTACTTTTCACAAAAATCTTCCTGTTTCTTTCTTTTTAAATACCTCCTAAATGTGCATTTGCTCTCTTTATTCATGTCTTTATTCAGGTCTTCTCTGAACAACATATACTTTGCCTCACCATCAGTCCTTCCAGGAAATTTGGGAAACCATAAGGACAAGCTTATTTCTCTCCTACCGCTATTATCTTTTCTGACCCTCTTCTTAATTCCCTATAATGGCTCTCTGTGCCACTGTACTTTAACAGCAAGCTTTCAGTCTCTGTATTCAGGCTATGTCAGGCTTTTTGTTGGCCTCACTGCTGAGCCATTAAGAGGAGCTTGTGGGACACAGCGTTAGGCAAAGCTTTTCCTTGCACTGACCTCCTTGAATCCAGAGTTTTCTTGAAAAAGAATATGTGCTGGGGTTGCAGGGAGAGAGAAAGAGATGGACAAAACAATCATTACTCTGCAAAGAATTGAAACACAAACTGCAGGAGGCTAACATTAAATGTGAACGAATTTAGCATATCTGTCAGGTCTGCCATCTTCTTCAGCTGCTTCGCTTTACTTTATTGGCACCCTGCCATAACTGGAAAGAGGTGGGGAGGAAGGAATTTGGGGAAGTTAGAGAGAAGAAGACGGATGAAAAGGGGGGCGGGAATCATGTTGACAGAAACCAGAGGTGTCAAACTGGAATAAGCCAGTCGTCAAGGATGCTTGGCCTGGGAAAGGAATGCTAAACCACTCCGAGAAGCACCTGACATCAAAGTGATTCCCCAAAATCACAATGGGATGCCATTGAATACTGTTAAAGTGGCCAAGCGGGGAGGGCACAGGAAGAAGAATTGGTAACCCTTTGCATGGGGATACTTCACTTTTGCTTCAGACACTAAACTTTAGTAAAAGAACCTATTACTTCGACCAAATGGAGTCAAGTGTGTTTCTTTCCTAAGGATCCAGCTGGGTCAGGCCTGACAATATCACAATTGCCAGAATAATTGTTAGAGACCTCACGTTTGTGCAAAGGTCTCTTGGGGATGTATATACTTACTGCATATATTTGACTTTTTTTTTCTTATATCCATTCTGTGTCATACTACTAAGTAAAAATATCCCAGGAGAAGGCACTAGTAGGCCATTTTTGTGTTGCTGTCATGGCAATGAAATCCCCAGGCATAAAGCCTAGCTCAAAGGAAATTTTTTTTTTTAAAGCTTATTCCTGACATAAATTTCATTTTCTGCTAGACCATTGGGGTCTTAGAAGTTCAGATGTAAAACTGTGCATTTAGTTAGAAGGAGAATTCAAACTGTAAAATCATTCTATTTTAAATCATTTTATAGAATTGTTGAACTTTGTAACATTTCCATCAAATATAAAACCTTATCCAACCTAATTATTGAACATTTTCTACAGAATGAATTATATACTTTAAGAATTAACAATAAAATTTAACAATTAATATAGGTTTAATAATAGCAATTGGATTTCCAGTTTCCAGTTCAAGCTCACAATCACTGTTGTTCAGTGATTTGTACAATCACTGAACAAGAGATTGCTAACCAATAAGAAACCATCAATAAGATGCACCGTTTTCTCTAGATGTAATATAAAGTGCAAATTAAGTACATATTTATATTTATATTTCGCTGAATTTCCATTGCTGCATACATTTAATCATTTTATCAATCCTATTCACCACAACTTACAAAAAAAGCCGCAGCAAATTTTCTGAATTTTTCACTTTTAATTTGATCTAGTCTCTAAATATTCTACCTTCTTTCTGTAATTCCTTTTATCTGCTCTGCTTATTTGGAGACATTGAAACCAGTGAAATGTTTCTTACTGCGACAAAGAAAAACTCTCAAAATGTTCATATTTGTCTTATTATTAATCAAACCTTGGAGTTCATATGAGTTATTATATTTCATATTCATATTCATGAAAACAAATATTTAGTATGGAAGCAAAGGGGAAGCCTAGACTAGTTCTTTTTCTATGTCTATCCCCTACTTTTAATGCACTGTTTATAACTAAACAATCTTTCATAGATTGTGTATTTCTATTTGTATCAAAGTCAGAAGCTATCAGGAAGGCTACCTCCTCTATAAAGATAATGTATCCATGTTATAATCCAGTCTAAAATCTGAGTTAAACAGCTAGTTGGATAATACAATTCAAAATATGATAGTACCAAACTGCCTTGTTCTTTCAAGTCTGGTCTAATTTTTCAAATTATTTCTGTTGGAGAAGAGCAGGTGCAGCTGGGAGGCAGAGTTAAGCACATACTCAGTTTTGAGTCCTTGCATTCCCACTGATTAACATTAGGTGCAAAAAATCAGATCATCCATAAGGTTGCAGTACAGAAGATTTATTTAAGCACAAAAATCTGGTCAACTAAAGTTCAATACTAATTTGCTGCCAGATAAGGGTCAATGGAATTCAGAAGGGGTTGGACTTGGAATGCATGTTGGAATTAAGGATTCTAAACTAATGACACATTAAACTCCAACCCCTGTTCTGCCTGCTCTTCTCCTATACTTTTGTCCTTCTTCTGCATATTACAGGAATTATTACTACCACCAAGGATATTTTTTCTATGCTTACTAACTTCAATTGTAAATTAAAAATAACCATTAAGTCATATGCCTTGTTAGTAGCCAACATTTTTATTGATTGCCATTTTTATGTGAACTGCAACCTATTGTACCTTTTCTGATTCTTATAATAGGGAATAGGGTATTTCTTTATTTCAGCTAAGAAATATAATTAGCAAACATTTTGTCCAAAATAATTGCTCTGAGAACTATGCAGTTAAATCATTTTCAGGGGGGAAAGGGCTTATTACTTTAATTCATTTCACAGTAGCAAATTTTTATGGGCTATTTTTCTGCATTTATTTTGAAATTCATGTTGTGCACCTAAATTATTTGAGTAAAATAGAGTGAATGGCTATAGGTTCAACACAGTGTTTAAACTTGGACAGACATATTGGCTACCATATTATAATAACGCCTTCCCACAACATTGTCAAACTATTTACAAAGACTGTATTATTATTCTTTTCATCCTTCCTATTACCTATCTCCTCCCACTTATGAATATAACCTTGTTGATTGTATCTTTACAATTTATATTGTTTTATTTGTTTCCTAGTATTATTTGATTGTTTATTAGTAATCTATGACTATCACAAAGTGTTGTATCTTATGATTCTTGATGAATGTATTTTTTTCTTTTTATGTACACTGAGAGCATATGCACCAAAGATAAATTCTTTTTGTGTCCATTCACACTCGGCCAATAAAGAATTCTATCTATCTATCTATCTATCTGTCTGTCTGTCTGTCTGTCTGTCTGTCTATCTATCTATCTATCTATCTATCTATCTATCTATCTATCTATCTATCTATCTATCTTATCTTATCTATCTACCTTTATGGAACTTTAATAAAGATGTCAAAGAAATATTACCTTTTTAGTTTCTCGATCACTGAGAAAAAGTAATTATTCAAGATGTATGGGGACCCCCAAAATAAAACAAAGTAAATGTTTGCAAAATACAAATTACTTTGTAACCCTCCACCCAATTTCACCTTTTAGAATCTGCAGTTGGGTTTCTGGATTCTGAAATTACACTCATCCACTAATCATCCAAGTCAACACTAGAGATTAAAACATATGGACATTTAAGCAAATGATATCTATCATAGCTGAGAGAGAAAAGTGGATGTCAAAACTCTCTGATAAATTTATCAACCCTTTGATGTATTTATGACAAATACCAGGCTTTCAGTTCTGGTCTGATATTGTTTCCTTATTATAGATTGAGGAAGGAAGATTTGAGTTTTGAGATTCACTGAACATTCAGACAACCTAGGGGTTAGCCTAGAAAGTCCTGTCTCCATATTCACTTAAGCAATATATGTCAAATAAAATTTGATTGGTCTGTTTGGACTAGGTGACATTTTTTTAAAAAAGTAAAATATCCCAGTGACATCTGATTGACCAACCCCATATGGTAATTTATTTAAAATGGTGTTCAAATATGAGTTTTGGATATGGTTTTCTTTCATTATTGCTCCCCCAGCACTAGAATATAGTAATATTAATTGTATCTATCCCAATTCAACAATCAACCCAGAATTCTCACTGAAGACACACGACCAGCCTCAGATTACCCTGCTTTGGACATTATGCCAAGATCCAGCTCTCTGAAGACAGCTCTGAGATTGGGAAAGGTGGAAGGGAAAAGAAAAAAAAGGATGACCAGCAACAAGTGAATAGATTAAGTTACAGTGGTGATGATTGCACCATCAGGAAAAAAAAACTGAAAGACCAGATCAGGGACAAATTATTATGCAAAAAATAATAATTCTATCTATGTAGTCACTAAGTGTTGACAATGACTTAATGGCACCTAATCAATCAATTTAACAAATATCTCAGGAAATCAGTAGAAAACAGAAGGAAACTCAAGAGGGTTAATATCTTCCAAAGTTGATTTAATAACATATTTGAATATATTTCCTAATTATTTAGTTTGGATGAATATTTTGATCAGTGCCAAGTCTCTTTCTTCAGTTGCATTTCTTCAAGATGTGGCTCAGGTAAAATCAGATATAATTTGCTGGATTAGCATTTCCAGTGACTGAAAATGACTAGATGGAATTATCACAGCAGTAGGCAAAGATAGAGGAGAAAAGCTCCTTTCTTCGTTGGAGTTAAGCCAGCTAAATGAAGATTTTTGGTGCTGCTTACTTCTCCCTTAGTTTTATCTAAGTTAGGGCTTAACTTTACTTACACAATTACTGGCCAATAAACAGCTTCTTGAGGGGAAAACTTCTCCTTAAGTTATTGTTATAGGTAGTTCTCAACTTACAATCCTTCACAAATGAAGGGAAATATACATGTTGCAGGATACTGTTGCAGGATCCAGTCTGACTCGGTCACTATAATCAGAGATTTAATCTTTCAAGCCTTTGGACTTGTGTGAGAGTCCATCTTTGGTAGTGGTAGAGTCTATGACAACTCACTGCCATCAACTTGCTTCAGCCAATTTGCCATAGGATAACTCGCCATAGCCAACTCACCACAGGGCAACTTGCCATGGGACAAGAGTTACACTAAAATCAAAGAAATCATGGAATAGAATCATTAAAGAAAGGATGCTAAAGGAAGGACAAAATGAAAATTGAATGACAAAAATTAAGATATTTTAAAAATTATTTTAAATAATTAAATTGAATTTTTGAATTGTCCCGCATCAACTTTCAGTAGAGTTGGCCATGGTGAGTTCTCCTGTAGCAAGTTGGCCATGGCAAGTTGGCTATGGTGAATTGGCTGGGACAAGTTGAATGTGGTGAGTTGGCTACCACGAGTTGCCCCATTTTGTCCTCAGAGAACTTCTCTCTCTTTCTGTCTCTCTCCTTCCTGTTACAACCCTTCATTGAATGACAATTGAAAATCATGGCAGTCTTGGAAAAAGTGACTGACAAATTGCTCTTATGACCATCACACCATCCTCATGGTCACATGGCTGCAATTTGACTGCTTGGCAACCAGCTTGCATTTACAACCTATTGTCATTGCATGATTGCCATTTGCAACTTTTATCTCTGCCTTCCAACAAAAAACACCCATCAGGGAAGTTGGGTTCACTCAATGTGACTTAACAACCACCATAAAAATTATCATAAAATTGGATCTGACTTAATTTATGGCCACATCAAACTTGTTGGAAATTCCGGTCCCAACTTTGAAGACTCCCTTATAGCCACACTTAAGAAAGGGAGGTGTAGCAATTATATTTGATCATTACTTCTCTGACTATATTTGGTTAGGGAGAGCCGCAATTCATTTTAAGCGAGCAGTGTTATTAAACATCACAATGATTATATATAAGATGGTAACACTAAAAAGGAAAGTGTTGGAAGGACAAACCTTCATCAAGCCCAATCCTTAAGAAAAATTTCCAAATACAATACATGACAATCTTGCTCTTTTGCTGCTGGCAGATCTTATTAAAACAGGGCTGAAATTGCACAGGAAACATAACTTGTTAAACAGACAGAGATAAACATTATCATCTGTACTCCAAGATATCGCATTTGCCTGTAGCAGTTCCATCGCACACCAGTGTCCTAAGTAAACCAGAAAGTGATTTATCTGAAAGGATTGTCTTCCCATTAAAGCAAATTTGTGCAAAAAAGCATATTCCGTCAGAAATCTCAGTAACGTTGCCATTCAAACTAGCAGGGAACGAAAGTCTCTTCCTCCATTAATCAGGACAATCAAACTCTGCTACAAAAAACTGCCCAGTATTTCAGATATGAAGAGTTTAAGGGCCATTTGACGTAAAATATTTTTTCCTTCATGGGAATAATTTCAGGAGAGCTGAGCAAAACAAGTACCCAATGGAGAAAGGTAGGGAAGATGTTCAATTGAGCTTGGCTTTTACATCTGTCTGCCTTTGCTGAGTTTGTTTATAAAAATAGATGAGGAAAACTCAGCTTAACCTCTTTTCTCATTGGAAACTATTATTTTATGACTCTTCTGCTTCACTAGCTATAATTCAGAATCACAGACATGAAATTTAGAGGCCTGGGACAGTAAAAATAATTTGTGTTGATAATTAAGACCAACAACAGATAGATGATTAATTTAGCAGAGCTTTCCCCCTTTTTATCTCATCTTATTTATTTTATTTGAACCCCACCTTTATTATTTTTACAAATAACTGAAGGCAGGGAACATATCCAACATACCTTTCTTCTCCTCTTTTCCCAACAACAACAACCCTGTGAGTTGGACTGACCGGTCTAAGGTCATACGGATAGCTTTCATGGCTAAGATGGGGCTAGAATTCCCAGTCTCCTGGTTTCTAGCATGATGCCTTAACCACTAAACCAAACTTATCAACTATACAATTTCTTGTGGCTATTTCTTTGAGATTCCCATTTCTATATGAGAAGGGAAGAAAAAATCTATAAAAACAAAGACAGAGCAAAATAAATATTTAAAAACATTTGAAAGTTATAAACAGTACTTCTAGGAGGTATATAACACATGTAATATTCTTTATTTTTAGGGACAGCTCCAAACTTCCATCAATGCATCCAGCATAGTAGTAACTAGAAAGCTTGGGAAATCACATTAGGAGGACTTTTAAATGGAAAAGGGCAAAAAGATCACAAAAGAAATAACACTGAGAACTTACCATCAGTCATACTTGTGGGCTGATCAACTAGGAAAGCAAAATGATGTGGTGAAATAGAGTCGGGATACCAGCTGTTCTGATGATAGATACTTTGGCAGAGGTTACTAGGCAAGCTAGAGGAACATCTTGACTCTTGAGTTGAAGCAATTTCTCCCCAAAATGGAACTAAACTTGTTGCCTGATAAGCTAAGAACATTCCAGAAGTCACAAATTCCTCTTAGTTAATCCAGACAAAAGTTTAATATTTTCCCTCATCGCATTTCATTTGGCTGCATAGATTCATTTCGCCAGAATCTCTTCTGATTTAGCTTTTAGAAAAAAAAAATTCTTTCCACTATTTATCTAATTGTAACAAATACATTTTCTGAACTGTTTATTTATATAACAACTTTATTAGTAGGCCTCACATTTAAGACAGGATCTACCAGGAGTGGTTTAGACTAGAAATCCAGGGATTGCTGAGTCCTTTCTTAACCATAAAGGCTAGCTTGGTGTCCTTGAGCCAATCCTTCTTTCTCAACCCAACCCATCTCACAAGATGGTTGTTGTTGGGAAAATAGGAAGAGGAAGGTGTGTTGGATATATTAACTGCCTTGAGTTAATAAAACTAATAAAGGTTAAATAAATAAAAAAGCCAATAAACAAGAGAAGAATATATACCATCTTTATAATGCTAGGGCAGACGGTCTAATAAGTCAATAAAGGACATGTGGCCAAACTATAGGGCAATTTTCTCATCTACTTTGTTTCATTGAATGTATTGGCATGGGTGGCATTTATTTTATTATTTAGGAGCACTCAGCACTGAAGGGGCAACACACAAGAATAACCAAATCATGAAACAATATTGAGTACTGGCATGCTCAGGCTGAGCAACAGATTCTAAGGGAGATAATAAATAATATATATCCATTGCAAATCAAATTTCTCTTTCTGAATAGATCTTAGTTTGGCTTAGACAGATCCACCAGCCACCATATTACTTGGACAATGTTGTTGACCTCCCATTTGAGTGCCTGCAATGTGTAGGCCTGCTTTTGAGAACCACTGGAAACTTTATTTGGCCAAGAATGACTGATCGATAAACTGAATTGATAGACCATCTAATTGCATAGATTTGTCATCTGCGGTGGCTGCCAGTCCATTTCTAACCCTGGTTCAACTTAATTTTCCACAGAAACAAGGAATGTCTACTTTCCTATTTACTAAGAACTCCCAAATTCCCAGCCGAGCACCTAAAAGAGAAAAAGCCTCTCTGCCATACTTTTATTATTACATATATATTACATATATTATATATTAATATATTATACATATAATATATTGCATTCAACAAGTTCTGCCCATCCTTTTTCCAAAGTGTTTTCAGGACAATGATGTTCAAGAATATTGATGCCATTATTATTTTGTGTGACTTACTTGTTGTGATACCAGTCTGTATTCACAACTATGCCAGCTGACTTCCCAGAATGAAAATACACACCAGTTTGTCTCACAAAACCTATGATGACACAGAGTTAACATTGGCACAAAGTTAACACTGATAATCAGTAGGAGTCCCTTTATTAGCTCCAACTTTGCCCCTAATGTCCAGGTTACCTTCTGGCTGGAGAAAAACTCTCCCAGGAACAGCCTTTGACTACAGAGAATCAAGTCCACAACATGGTCAACAAAAACTGTAACTATATGTCCAATCAAGCCAAACTGAGGTAATTAGTTTGGCAGGGCAGGAGCAAGAACTCTAGATGTGAAAGTACGACAAATTCACATGGTTGGAAATACAACAGGAACACAGATAAGCAAAGACAACACAGAATAAAGTCATGTTTGCTCCCAGCAGCTGCCACAGTCAGCATTCAGTTCTTTTAAACTTTCATTCCCAGTTGTGGCTAATGAAGGGAATCAGGGCCCTTTCCTTCCCCGTAAGCCACACAACCCACGTTGCTCTCTTCTCCATTCTACCCTTTGTGCCCTAGGATGAAGAGGTTCTACCTCTCTCCTGCTCTTCCCAGCCAGACTTTGCCCTTCCCCAGCCTCCTCCACAGCCAACAGAGCCACGCTTCCACTCCCTGTCAGCTGTTCGTCTTCCTCCTCAGATTCAGACTTTGACAGGGGCATGACAAATCCAATGTCCAGTGTTTTCTAATCACATTGCCATGCTTTTAACCTTTCATCTGAGCAATATTTGGACATGGGTTTGGCACTTTTTAAAAAATAGAATGCTAAGCCCATGTTTAAAAGGGGCTTAACTGACACAACCAAAGGTGTCAGTGAGCACCTCCAAGGCTGCATCCCATTATCTGAACATTCTGACAGGTGGCAAAATCTGCTATTCAAGGTACTTATCTAGTCTCATTCAGCCCTATCCATGACACGTTCAGGAGAGAAATTGGTGGCTGTTTTTCCCACTGGCAGGCAATGCTCAATATGAGAGGAAATAAAGCAAACAGAACCCGCCAATCATTTTTTTTTTAATTTGTACCTTATTAAATGTGTTCTCTTGGTTACTGAAACAGAATAGGACTTTGACTTTGGGGGCAACAAATTTTATGCCAGCATATTTTTCGGATGGCTCAGAAGCTATACTTCAATGCGGCCATGTGTTGGGTCCATACACTGAAAGATAAGAATCCTCTTCTATGGGACGTATTATATTACTTATAAAAAGTCACATGAAGTTGATGTTGACGAAGTACAGTGTTGATTCAACTGACTGGTATGGATGCATTTGACTGTTGAATGATTTAGTATTTAAATGAAATTAGTTCTCTGAGTGTCAGAGGGAGAACAAATGTTTTGAGCAATGTATACATTAATTATTTCATTGACATGAAGAATGGCCTTAAAAATCCCACTAAATCTTTTTGTTGATTTGAAAATGAACTATTTTATTAAAGGAGGGGAGCTTTAAAAACTTGACAAATTTTGCATGTAGTTTCAACTTCCTGCTAGAGATTTCAATAAACAGAAAGCTTACCAGAGACCATTTGTCTTGCTGAAAGACCATTCGTCTTATTGGAACATAGTGGATTGTTGTAAAATGGATCAGAAATCTGTCTATAGATCTGTCTACATTTCTCCCACACACACTCAGCCAGGTGGCATCTATTTATCTGCTAGAACAATCCCCTACAATCGTGAAACTTTGGAAGAGCTTGAATGCCATATGGCAAAGTGAAGATCTGCCTAATACATAAATCTAACTAAGCAGACCTTTCCTTCAAGCTGTTGTATATATGTCTGGATTTTTTTTTCTTTTCCTTATTAATGTATTCTACTCGTTGTTTCAAACATCTGGGCTTCACAATGAGGATACTGCTCATCCCACAAAGATATTCCAGTCCTCTATTTTCTGCATCATTGACTTTGAATGTCTAAAATGGTATTTTGCTGCTGCCTCACAGCTATCTTTATGAGACATGAGAGATATAAAATGGAAAATGGAACGTAAGTATGGACAAGGTGGATGTTTGGGGGGGGGGGGCGTGATTTTCATCTTCAGTGTTGCAATGAAGGGAAAAATATTTTGATAATAAAACTAAGCATTAAAAGTGGTAAATTAAGCTGGGTTTGTGAATGGGTACATCGGTATAAACACAAGAAGAGAGCTAGGCATGTGTATTGTTTGGCATGTGTATCGTTTTTACACATGCCATTAAAACAAACAAACTACTACATAAATTGTGGGTATACATCAGACAGATATATCCAGAATCAACTGGGAAGAAATTATACTGGCCCTGTTCCTCTGTAGATAATTTCATTTATCTCACTATACTTATTACAAGACGTGGCCAGATGCAACACCCCTAAACTAAAGACAACTAATTTACAGGATGTATTGTAAGCATGTTCTGAAAGTGCCTTTCTTCCAGCTTTGAATTATTACATATATAAAATCTTATTCTTCTATTTTCACAATCATATTGCCAAAAAACACATTTCGTGTATGGCTTCCACTTTGGCTGAGGTTATGGCTTACAGCTTTTCCTATTTTATTCTTTTGCCCAATGGAATTCTGTACAATTAAATCCCATCTCAGGTTCGGCATTCTGTTTGGGTTACCTATTTCTCTGGAAGATGCCCACTATATTTGTGTAATCCTTACTATTCCGTGTTGCCTTCGTGCCTCATAGCAATCAGCCCATTTTGCCTGTTTTCTATACTTTCAGTGTACAGTAGAATAAGTTAAATTGACAATAAGTTAAATTCAATGTGACAATAAGTTAAATTCTGTTGTTCATTCACCATTTCTCAGGTCTGTATTTCTTTTGCTTCTTTGTTATGTAATTTCCAAAAAATTGTGCTTTATTGCTGCATTCAGTCAGAGTATTTGCCAATTCATTATTTTTCAATGTTTTTATGCTCCTTACCCCTTCATACTCTGCTTTAAAATTCTGACAATAACAGCCAGATCTTTTTTTTCTTTTTGTTTGTTTTAATTGGTTTTATGGTTATTTGCTACCCACAGTCACTGGCTTGAGATGAGTAGCTATACAAATTGAATGAATGAATGAACAAACAAACAAACAAATAAACAAACAAATGCTTTCCTTCTATCTTGAGATGAATTCCATGTCTGCAACCCCCCCTCCCCCAGCTCCCTGTGATGATTCCCCGTGGATGCTTCACCAGATACCTCTACAGATGTCAACTTCGAGGAAGATGAACCAGTTCCAGGCACATCTGGAGGGGAGTTGGTAAGTGGTTCCAAGCAGCTATGTGAGACTGATTTAGCTGAAGCACAGTTGCAGCAGGACAGCTCTGAGGCTTCAGGTGGGGAAAACATGCAGCTGAAGCCGGACAGTGAGGAGGAAAAGGAACTGCCTTCTGCACTGATCCAAGAACCTGTAGGACAGAGAAAAGGCAGGAGCAGAGAAGGTCAGCTAGATTACTCACAAGGAGAAAGCATTG
The DNA here is from genome assembly GCF_049901715.1 of Pseudonaja textilis. NCBI lineage: Eukaryota > Metazoa > Chordata > Lepidosauria > Squamata > Elapidae > Pseudonaja > Pseudonaja textilis. The sequence continues at coordinate 33,083,359 of NC_141997.1, forward strand.
CCCTTCTTGATGGGCTGCACCAGAAGCTGGCTATTTAACATAGCAGACAGAAGGAGGTGATGCTGGGAACAATATTCACGTTTCCTTGCGGTATGTTCTTGCCTTGAACTTTGGTTGGCGTCTCTTCAACTGTTGCCTTTGCTTTGAAACTTGCTTTTGCCTAGTGGAATGGAGGATTAGTGTTGGCTTCATTTGAGCAGCCTGAGGAACTCATTGTGGTTGGGCTGGTGTGGGCAGAGGGAATTGCTGGGGAATACCAATGCAGGCTCGGATATCTTAATAAAGACTCCTTACACCATGCTGTGTGGGTGTGTGAGTGGGACAGCACACTCCCTGATTTTTATACCATTATTGAAAAATACTGATCATATGGTGCATGACCTCATGATATCACTTGAAAAAAATTTCCTCCTCTTACTGGATTTTTGCCTTCAAGATTTTTGCCTCCCCAAACCCAATGAACCACTTTTCATATTATAGCCTTTTCCACCTATTATTGCTGAGAGAATCTCAGCCACATCTGGAGGCCATTCCTGGTACATGGCTTCAGGAATGATAGTAGTCAGACATAGAATTCATTTGTGTGTGTGTGTGTGTGTGTGTGTGTGTGTGTGTTTCTATGAAAGTAGGTATGGCGTTTCATCTTTAAAAGCAAGCATAGGGGAAGACATGTGTGGTGAGCTAACAAACTTTTCATTTCAGATCTTGTAAGGGTCTTTCAAACAATGGCATAGAAACTTTCATCCACATCCTGACCCAATTAATGCATAATTCATTTTTAGTTTGTGTTTTGGCTCATTATTTTTCCATTGGCTACAATGAGTCTCTTTCCAGCTGTTTGAAGAGCTCCTTAATATTTCTGTTTTATATGCAGTGATTTTTAAAAATACTCTTAACCATATTTCCTCAAGACCTCTTCAACTGAATACCACTATCAACTAGTCCTTCATTATCCCTCAGGAAATCTTTTCTTTGCCTTGTGTTTCTTTGCTTAGTATTTCTAAGTTTTTCAGATCTAAAAAAGAAAGTAGTAGGAAAGATGCAGCCACTGTAGACTATTACATGGAAATGCCGGATTACAAAACCCATCCTGAATAATAGATTGAAATAAATTATCAGGATTCTCTTCTACGTTCATGGAGCTCCATCCAAGCTGGTGGGGTTGCCATGACAACTTGAGCTGGCTCTGTCTTCTCTCACTTTAATCAAGCTTTTTCAGCAGCCTCAAGCAGGAAGCTAGACCTTCTGTCAGGTAGGTGAGCAGCTGCTTTGGTTTTATTCTTTTACTGTCCCTTGGAGTCCTGTTCTACTTAGTTTGGAGTGCCTGGTCTACATTATGTCAGTAAATTGTCAATTGCTCCTTGGGGCAAGACATTGTGGTTGTATTTAATCCTTAGACTATTTTATTTCTGTCAACTTTTTTTTTTCCTTTGATGATGGCTTTGGTTAAAAAAAAGTGAACCAGTGGTGGTATGCTACTGGTTTGAACCGGTTCAGTCGAACTGGTAGTAAAAAGAAAAAGCCTCCAACGATCGGCTGACAGGAGAAAGAAGAGAAAAGCACAGGATCGGCCCTCCCATCTGACCCTGAGCTTTTCTCTTTGTTATCTTCTCAGCTGATTGGCGCTGCAGGCCTCAGCTGGTGTGGGGAAAGCTGCGCGTGTGCATTAGGCAAAGCATGCCCACCAAGCCATGCCTACCGAACTGGTGGTAAAACAATTTGAATCCCACCGCTGCAATGAACAATTAGAAATGCCAAAACATCTTACTGCTATCCTATGGTGACCTGACCCTTTTTTTGGATTCCCTTGGGAATTGAAAGCTCCCTGTGGACCACCTTACAGTAAAAGTAGCAGGATGATATGATGTCACCAGAATTTCAACAGAGAAAGAACCAAAAAGGAGTAAGGCCAGAATGTATTGAGAGAAGAGGACTAGTTGATAATCATTCAGTAGTTTGCAAGGTATAATTTTAAAAAATCTACCGACCATTGCATATTAAAAAGAAACAGAGCTTCAATAACACCCGCATGAGCTATTCTCCAAAGCACCTGAAGGTGGGACAAGACGCAGTGGGTGGAAATTAATCAAGGAGAGAAGCAACCTAGAATGAAGAAGAAATTTCCTAAGAGTTCAAACAATTAATCAGTGGAACGACTTGCCTCCAGAGTTGTGAGTGCTCCAACAGTGGAGGTTTTCAAGAAGAGATTGGGTGACCGTTGGTCTGAAATAGTATAGGGTTTCCTGCTTGATCAGGGCTTGGGCTGGAAGGTGTCTTCCAACTCTGTTATGCTGCTATGATGAATAATCAATTCATTCAATTAGGAGAAGAAATGTAATTATAAGATTTTATTCCTCATTCTCAGTTAAAACATAGAAAACTCAAAACAGCTTAAAAACAATTTTGGAAACCAAAATGGAATATAATTCAGCAGGAATCAGAGGTTTGGAAAACATTAAAAAAAATTAAATTAGTCCTTCACCCCAGTTTATGTAGATTAGGATTTTTGTCCCATGTCTCCCCCCACCAAAGAATAACAATAACAGAGCATGAAAGAACCTTGGAGGTCTTCCAGTCCAACCCCTTGCTCAATTCGAAGACCCTCTAGCATTCTCTACAAATGGCTATCTAATCTCTTCTTAAAAACCTCCAGTGATGGAGCACCCACAACTTAATCAGCCATTCCACTCATCAATTGTTCTCACTCTTTTGTTGTCCTGAATATTCCTCAAACATATTCCTCCTCCCCACCTTTTCAAGCAAACAGGTCTTGGGGGTGGGATAGAGTTTTCTAAATCAACAAGTGTGCACAATCTATTTAGCAGTGTTCAAATATTGAGACATCATTCTTGACAGTTGGACAGAGCAATTAGATGGTTCAGGCTAAGCTGCCTTTAGCTGTCTTCTCAGCATGACGGAAATGAACAACAAATATTCCTGATTTCTGTTTTTGTTCTTGTGTGTGTGTGTGTGTGTGTTTTAAATTATGCCATTAATCACACTGGAAAAGTACATATTTTGGCCACTGTAACAGTCAAGCTCTACCTGTTGGAGGTTGGAAGAGTTGAGAAGTCTACCGTGAAATTTTTTCCTTTGGTTATTACAACCTTCTACAGAGCACGGATGGTATGGCTTCAAATTATAACTTTACTGCATTTCAGAATATGATAGTTTATAGGTACAGCAATCAACTGCTTGCACTCTTTGTTAGCAAAGAGAATCTTTTATCAAAGAGCAGACTTGATTTTTCTCTTAATGCTAACCCCCCATAGTGGCTATTGATAATGGTTGCTTGTTTACATTCTTTGATTCCTGTGATCTTGTTCAGATAAGTCCTGGAATTCACCAGACATTCATTGACCATTGAGAACTATTCCTTTTGATTAGGTTCTGATATTTGAACTTTCCAGTGTTAGAAACAACCAATTGCAGAAGCATCAGGGCTACAGGAAGAGACTTTGATGTCACATACCCGACTTTTCTGATCAGAGGTGGCTGGCTAGAATCTAAATATTGCAAAACACATATTCCGATCCATATTTTGTGAGAAAAATGCACATTTAAATAAACACGATAGAAGGACAAAGAGGATTCAAACCTGCTGAATATCCCTCTCTGTGTTACAAATGGTTCATTGGCGCCAAGTGCTTGTGGGAACAAATTAGAGAGAAAGGGTGAGGAAGGCAAAGAGCTTCTCAGAACATGGCTGCAGCCCAATGTTTTGTCTCGAGCCAAGTGACATTAATTACTCTGTGACAAGGACTTCAGAATGTATGGGTCTTGTTTTATTGTGTTTACATTAATTTATTTTGAGATGATTTCAATTCCAGTAAAACTATCCTCTTTTCCCATAGGACAGATGCTCCTAAAAACCCTAAATCAGGGGTAGGGAAACTTGACTCTTTTATCACTTATGGACTTCAACTCCCAGAATTCCTGAGTGAGCCATAAAGGTTCCCCAACCCCGGCCTAATGGTTTTTCAGTTGTGAGGGAAATCAATTTTTGACTTGAATGGGACTGTTTAATATACAAATGTAGGACATATAAAGAATGTATAATATATTAAACAGTCCCATTCAAGTCAAAAATTGATTTCCCTCACAACTGAAAAACCATTAGGCCGGGGTTGGGGAACCTTTTATGGCTCACTCAGGAATTCTGGGAGTTGAAGTCCATAAGTGATAAAAGAGTCAAGTTTCCCTCATCTCATTGAACCTTTGTCCAGGGCAGAAATCTGATATTCTAGCGTTGATAACAGTTGGGCATCTTCATTTCAATATGTCCAAAGAAGATGAATCCAACACAACTTGAGGAAATCTATAACATTGTTAAATAGCTCTTTTGAATTTTTTCCTCATCTCCAGTCAAAATCCAACTCCCTATCTTCTGGAACAGTTCTGAACAATTCTGCTCCATCTTTTATATGACAGCCTTTAGATAAAGAGAATTATAGTATTTTCCCACAATTCATTACTTGCCCAGGTTTAGTTTACTTTATTGTCATTGCACCTCATACAACGAAACATCCTTCACCCTCCACACATTGAACCGAAAACCCCTGACACCACACCAACACTGCACTATACAGCAGAATTCAACAGAGCTACTGCCCTGGGATAGAAGTTGTTTTTCAGACTATTTGTCCTTGTTTTTATTATTCTGTACCATCTGCCAGATGGTAATAGTTTAAAAAAAAAGGGTTTCCAGGATGAGATGGAACTTTGAGAATGTTTTAAACTTTCTTAAGGCAGTGGGAGCTATAAAGCTCTTCCAAACAGGGTTCAACAATCCAGATGTTCTTTATAATATTTTTTTCCTCAGGCACCTTAACTTCTTGCTTGCTCTCCTCTCCAAACACTCTAAGCTGTAAATGTCTTTTTTTAAAAAATGCAGCATTTAGAGCTGGATAAAATATTGTAGGTGTGGTCTCGCCCCCTTTTTGAAATGTTGATTTTCCAACTCTCACAAAATGTTTCTGTGTTCCAATTGGACACGTTAGAGTTTATATACAAGTAGTTCTTGACTTACCGCCACAATTGAGCCCAAAATTTCTGTGGTTAAGTTTGTTGAGTAACTTTTGCCTCCATTTTATGATCTTTCTTGCCACAGTTGTTAAGTGAATCACTGCAATTGGTTAGTAACTCGGTTGTTAAGTGAATCTGGCTTCCCCTTTGACTTTACTTGCCAGAAGGTCGAAAAAGGGGATCATCATGTGACCTTGGGACACAACAACGGTCATAAATATGAACCGGTTGTCAAGCATCTGAATTTTGATCACATGATCATGGAGATGCTGCAACGGATGTAAGTGTGAAAAATGGTCATAAGTCATTTTTTTCAGGGCCATTGTAACTTTGAATGGTCACTAAACAAACGGTTATAAGTTGAGGGTTACCTCCAGTAATATTAATCTTCTATTGATTAAAAAATCTAGAAAAATATACCTAAGTACTGGTCTCTTCAGATTTCCCACAAAGGGAGAGACTGTTTATTTAATAAAGCAACAGTGACTGGAGATTGTTCTTTACATGTCTTGCAGCTATTTCCTTAAAATGAGATTATTGAAATTATCCATCTAATCTTCTGACTACCCACTGATAATTCTAACTGGGCCTGAAAGACCTGCAGTGCAGAAGTAAGATCTATATTAACACATTAGTTCTTCTTTAGGCTAGTTGGGTCCATGTTTTTTGTATTTGGCTCAGCAGGCGTTTTTTCTTAACACTCTATAATCAAAACTCATCTAGCCAATCAGGCTTGTTTACCAAAAAAGAATGAGATCATTAATCAAGAAGCCAGCAATAAGAATAATTCCCTTACACATCCTTCGAACAAGTGGGGTTGGTCATGGAGAGGGAATAATTTTGAATGATGCTTAATTGTGAAGGAAATTCCTCCCATTGCTCTCCTCTTCAAAAGCTCAGCAGGAACAAGTAAAACTTGGCATCTTTTGTAAGTAAGGCTGCCACCTGCTTCTCATTCACCTCCACTGTCTTTAAAAACAGCCTGACAAACACAAATTAAGCAGCTTAACATTTTAATTTCCAAGGGGCGTGTTGAACACACAAAGAGGTGAAGAAATCCCACCCAAATGCTGGAAGATAAGGGGAAAAAATTGTGATGAAAAAAAAAGGGGGATGCTTTACTGTACAAAACATACCGATACATATTTAAAGAATGCCTCTTTAGTCAGGAGACAGGGAAAAAAATTGAAATGACATTTTTACAATGTATAAAACAAACCCCAATACATCTAAAACAGCCCTGAATATCAAGAAACAATATGTGTTCGTAATGAAGGGACAGAACAGGATGAAACTATGAAAACAAAAATGTAAAACAAAGAACATCAAGAACAATACAGACATAATTTTTAAAGGGAAACGCCATTGTATCTTACATGTACTCAGACTAAAAAGCTATTAAAATTAAAATATCGAACAAAACAAGAATAAGAAATGCACAAGGATCCAGAATGGAATAAATAATCAGTCAAACTGAAGGGAATGTGAAAATAATTCCACTCAGCAATCCCTATGATTTCTGACACAAGGGGTTAATAACTAATCAAATCTGCTTTTGAGTCCGTTCATCTTTTACTCCACTGACCAACTCTTGTTTTATGTCCTCACTCATCAGCTCCAATTCCCCAAGTGGTCATCTGCCTCTGTCAAAATGGTTTATTGAGAGCATCCATAAAATTTCTTTCACCTGACTAGATATGAGAAATTCTTCCTTTCTCAGTCTCGTCAGCATTAAGATATATGGGGACTTCATCTCCTAGATTTTCCTGCTGGAAGTTGACTTCTCCCTCTCTTTCTCCATCGAATGGGGGGAGGGAGTGACGAGGAAAAAGTCGATGGCCTTTTTTTTTTGGTAACATTTGGAGTTCTGCAATGAATTCTGAATATACTCTGCAATCCATGATTTTAAGCAAGAGGGTAGTCACTTAGATTTAGAAGAGTCACAGTGGTGCAATGGTTAGAATGCAGTCCTGCAGGCTACTTCTGCTGCCTGCTGGCTGCCTGCAATTTGGCAGATTGAATCTCGTCAGGCTCACGGTTGATTCAGCCTTCCATCCTTCCAAGGTGGGTAAAATGAGGACCCAGATTGTTGGGTGCCATAGACTGAATCTAAACCGCTTAAAAGCACTGTGAAGTGGTATGTAAGTCTAAGTGCTATTGCTATTTGCACTGAATTTAATTTGGAATTGTACCTTCAGGATTGCTGCCTTCTCTTCTTTTTCTGCTACCCTCTTTCTCCCAATAACTCCCATGTTTATATTGCAAATGTTTAGTTTTAAACAGTTTCTTGTTACAACTTTTCTGGTAGATTGCATGGATGTGCAGCCACTCCAAGTGATTCTGGGCGGATTTACAGTTTGTCAGGTTTGAAGTGCCTGACAGAGGGCAAAGTAGCTATTTCTTAACTGTCAACCGTCAGTCATCTAGCAAAGGAAGTCTCCAGGCCATTTGTTTTGGCAATTCTATTCGTTACTGAAGCTTAAATGACTACAGAAGTAGCGTAAACTGAATTGGAGGTTTTCCCATACAAACAACACAAATGAAAGCTCCTTCTCCCCCTCTCCCAGCCACCACCCTCCCCACCACCAGTTATCTGCCAATGTCCAATCAAGTGCTTGCATATTGTTCAGGAAACAGGTGCTTGGTTCCCAGCTCTGCATATCATAAGCCCATTGTAATTCTGATTTTCTAGGGAACCTCCAGCTCGTTTCTGCCACTTAAAGGTCATCCATATTTGTGCAGTTTAGATGTGGTACAAGTCAGGGGTGGGATTCCACCAGTATAACAACCGGTTTGGTAATTCACGCCAAATGTGTGCTCCGCATTTTTAAAAGCCCATACTTACTTTCAACTGCAGCCTCTGTCAGTGGTGGAATTTAAATATTTTTACCACCTGTTCAGTGGGTGTGGCTTGGTGGGCGCGCTTTGCCCATGCACACACTTTGTATGCGCATGCACACCAAACATGCACTTTGCACAGGTGCATAGATGTTTGTGAAGGTGCAGAGACGTTCTAACTCACCTCCTGCAAACCTGCACAATCCTGGTCACTTCAGCAGCTGCGCGCGACACACTTCTGTGCCACACAAAGCAGCTGCGCTTCAAATTCAGAGGACAAAGGTGAGTATGGGAGCCCAGGTAAGTGGGTGGGCCCAACAGCAGAGTGGTGGAGAGAACCAGTTTGGTCTCCGCTGCTCATTGCTGCTACTGGCTCGGCAGAACTGGGCCAAACTGGTAGAATACCCCCACTGACCTCTGTGAATAAAACAGCTGAGGTGCGATAAACTGCTCTGTCATGCAAATCAGCTGTGCTCTAAACAAAAGAAATAAAGGACAGGAAAGAGCGGAGGCGGGTGAGCAGGCCCATGAGTTTGACACAGAGGTTCAGAGTCAGCTGATAATTGGAACAAGGGGTTTGCCAGAACCGGTCCAAACTGGTAGAATCCCACCCTGGTACAAGTCAATTTTTCAAAGCAATCAGCATATTCAGTAAAAATAGAATAGGAAAAAAAAGATTCCCTCCCTTTCTCGCTTTTTTATTTTTACATAGATGCAGAGAACAGAATTGCACATGGCTACAAGTTAAGGCCTTGCTCATGGTCATTCATGCTTTAATCACTTGTCCCGTGCAGTATTAGCTCCAGCTACCAGCCCTGGATGATATCTCCACATCTCACTGTTTGAGGAAGTTGCACAACATTCTCAGAGACTCTTCCCATCCTGCTCACAATCTTTATGACCTCTTGCCTTCTGGCAGAAGATACAGAACAATTAAAACTTGGACCACATGTTTTCTGAACAGTTTTTATTCCAGAGCTGTAATTGCACTTAACAATGAACTTAAGGACCACCATCAGTGAGCTGTTGGACAATATTACTTGGTCTGTTGTGTGGATGCTTGTGTGTTTTTAGGAGGCGGGGAATTTTGGCGGGTGGGGGTGTGTTTGGGGATTGTCATATGTGTGTGCACGTTGAGTCTGGTCTCTGAGTGTTATGTGAATTTTGTTTTATGTATACTGTGTATATTCAAGAAGTTGCAACTTGTCCAAAATACAGCAGCATCTACAATGTTGGGCACCTCTAGGTTTGCCCATGATTTGCCCATGATACACTCCTGTTGTGTAAGCTTCACTGCCTTCCAGTTTCCTTCTGGATGCAATTCAATGTGCTGGTTATCACCTTTAAAGCCCTACATTGTGGGAGTTGATCTAGGCTGAGAATTTTTCAGAAGGTTCAGAGAAAGGTCTTTAAAAAATCACCACTCCTTAGAATAACATGATAGACATGATAACTTATGTGGTATCCCTCAGCTGCGACCTCACTGGATGATGGTGCTGTTTCTGTATACATCTTATTTGTATCAAAGGTTATTTAGGTTAGATGAAATTTAGATGGGTCCTGAAAAATTTCTCTCCTTTAAGATCCATAAAAGATCTACAAGAAGATAGATTCAGCTCCTTCTTTGTCTTTAAAATGTTTTCTGAGTTGGAAACATCTATAGATAAAAGACTGCATGGAAGAAACAGCTATTTCTGCAAGCTTCATGAAGCTCATTCCGTTTATGCAATATTTAAGGTTTGGAAAACAATCAGAATATCTCCAAACAGCCAGCATTAAATATATAAATATTCAGAATATGTAAAATGTGTGTTCTGAATAAAAGCAAGTTGCATTTATTTTTAAAAAAAGTTATTTTGTTTATTTAGGGAGCAAAATCTTAAAACAAATAAAGCAAGCAAGCAAGCAATTAAATAAAAGCCATTCTTATGTTTGTCTACTCAGAATCAAGTCCGGAGCTGTCGGTGTCTATGTGACAAAAAGGTTATTATGAGCTTAAAGTATTAGTCTGCAGCTGTATTTAAACAACTCATTTATCCCAATTATTGAATTAAGAGCCATTTTCTGTATTTATGCTATAGGTAGACTGTTGTTCATCAAATCAGTTAAACACGCTGAATATATGTAAAACAATAAAACATAAAATAAACAGAAGGTTAACCTTAATGGAGTTTAACAAGTTCTGCCAGTTTAGTTGTTTGGGTCTATAAGTGATCTGGTTATGCTTATTTATGATTTCTGCATAATAAAATTAAACGCAAGGGCTAGACTGCATTCCCAAGTATCCTCAAAATGAGGATGAAATATGGGGAAAGGAAACATTTCATGCTGGGCTGGGCAGAAGCAGCAGGTGAGTTAAACATCTCTGCTGCCTAGAATTTGCTCATGCAAGTCCTTTCGTTGCCTATTAAAATTCGGGGTTATGAGACTCAGCAATCCTTGCAGAGATGAAGGGCAATTAAAATGATTTGTCCATGGAGGCCGATGGTTCTTGTGTTTCATATTCCCCTAAAGGACTTAGAGGTGGCCTTTTTCTAGCTCAGGGAGAAGGAATTTGTTAAATCTGGGAGGATGGGTCCAAGAACGGAGACAAGACTCAGATAGCAACAACAGCTCTTTATTAGTGACTTCAGATCTGAGCGAAATATCTCAGCCTCAGCAGCCCCTTATATAGGGCTGGCTGCAGCCAGGCAGCCAATGACGGCGATTTGAGTTTGCCGCGCTTGGCTGGGCCAATCGCAGCAGCCCGTTTACTAGCCAATCAGATCAGTCTGCGGTGACCAATCACGATCCGTTATTCACGGGCCAATCAGAGTTGCAGGCTTTCGAGCCTGCTAGTCCGGAGCAGAATTAGCTTTGGTTCTTGAATAGGACACTGGCTTGCTGCACTGGCTGCATTTAATTATTTTTGGAGCAGATACTTCTGACATCACTGCTTATGACACAATATCCTCTACTTAAATAAATATGAAGTCATTCACTAGTTTCCTGGGAAACTGTTATTTATGTATTTGTTATATTTATACCCCATCATTCCTCCCTCCCTGGAATTAAGGTTGCATAAACAGCACCTTCTCTGCCATTGATACTACTTTGAGATATTTGGCCTGAGAAATGTTGAGTAACCTAACGTCAGCCAGGACTTTCTGTGGCTATTGGCAGATACTGAATCTGGGTCTCCTCGTGTCCAACATTGTAATTTAATATCTTAGCCATATGAGACTCATTGCTAAAGAAAGATGGCTGAAATGCTCTCCTGCCTTACAGTCAATTGGATGAGAGGTTCTTTCCAGCTCTATGATTCTGAATACCCATAACAAGTCTGAACAAATATACCTTAAGTCTCTTTGATATCCCACTACTTGAAGGTGTTCATGATCTGAACTAGTTAGTGTGTCCCTTCCTTGTACCTGAGATTTGAAGTCGGAGCTTCCTAATCTTCTAAATCTAAAATTTACTTCTCTGTGGTTAGACATGAGCTCTGCTCGTGTTGGTCCTATCTATATTCTCATTAGTGAATTGTTTTGCGGCTGTTTTTAGACTTAAATGTTGAATAGCATTGTACATTTTTAATTCAGTGCTAAAGCTTTTATGAGATGGATTTATGTTGTCTGAGCTAAAATTGGTAAGGAAAGTGCTTAAATAAGTTAATGGATAGGGCTATGAAATAGTAGGAAATATGCTTAATTATCCTGGCTTTATGAAGGCTGCATTTATAAAATCTGTATAGTTTGCATCTATTATCAAGTATTCCAAGTATATTACTATCTCTCCATCAGTGAAGGGTATCTTTTTTGCATATACTTAAATAAAAATGTAAAAATGTCCTCAAGTTGATCTCAATTCCTGGTTTACATTTAAGTAATTTTATTGGAAATAATATTGAAGTGTTTTGACTTTCTAACACAGCCTATAATTGAGTATTTCTAGCTCAGGAAGAAGGAATTAGCTTTGTTTTTAGAATAAAACCTTGGCTCCCATCCAAGTATTAACTCAGCTGCTAGTCAAGCAACAGGGTAAATCTGACCCTAAACATTTCTTGCTCTGTTTTTAACATTTAAATTATCTAGAATCATATGTCATATCCGTAATAGCAATAGCAATAGCACTTAGACTTCTATACTGCTTTACAATGCTTTACAGCCCTCTCTAAGCAATGTACAGAGTCAGCCTATTGCCGCCAACAATTTTGGGTCCTCATTTTACCCACCTCGGAAGAATGGAAGGCTGAGTCAACCTTGAGCCTGGTGAAATTTGATCTGCCAAATTTCAGGCAGACAGCAGTCAGCAGAAGTATCCTGCAGTACTGTACTCTAACCACTGTGCCACCATGGCATAATGGAATAAAGAAAAAAGAATAATCTCCCCCCCCAAAAAAGAAACCTTTCCTATTGCTTCTTAATACAGTGTTTGCATTTTCTACAAGTGCAATTAAAGGACTCATTTCATTTTCTACTATACCCACTTTTACAACTCACATAAGACTAGAGACGGAGTTTACCAATATATGCATTTTTTTTCATCTATGCTGTGAATACACATAACCTTTTTTAAAAAATTAATCAATGCCATGAATACACATATAAAATAATTTTTTTTTTTAATAATAGACAAAATCCAAAGTTTTTGTTTGTGAAAATGTGGATTTAGGAAATAACATCTTTTGTATCACTAGCTTCTTTTTGATGAAACACAGATTTGTTTTCAGTGTTCGTGATAGATTTCAGAGTTTTCTACTAGAACTTATTCAGAAAGTAATCGTTCTTGCATTGTGTGCTTGGAGAACATCCACTGCTGAAAGCTCTGTGTTCTTGTAAAAAGGAATCCTTGGGTCATAAAATTCACCAACTGGATCCTTTTTGTGGTAGCCTTTACATTCATCTGCTTGTGCGTGCCAGGGATCTCTTAAAATGAGAACAAGTTAGAAAGCAAAGCTGAATCAGATTGAATAACATATTGCCTTAACTTCTGTAAAGAGAGGCAATGATTTACAGTCGATGAGAAGAATTAAGGAGAATCTCCCAGAATTAAGGAGAATCTCCCAGAACGAAGACAAAGCCCATCAATTAGAAGAGAAGTTAGAAACCCTTAACAGAAGTTTTAATTCCTTCCTAGGGAGCAGTGTTAGACATTCGTGGTATTCAACAATTGGTCTGTCAGATTTATATCCCAGGAGGAAGGTGTCTGTCTCTGCATGAAACGGGAAATGAGTTCTGGTTTGAAACAACCAATTTTCATTCTGGGAGTTCTGCCAAACCGTTCTGGATTGGCCACAGACTGGTAAGGGCAAAAACCCAGAATTGTTTTGTCTCACATTTTAATTGAAACAAAAGTCACAGGATTCCGCATGAGTAGGGTAAAGTGTCTCGCTGTCTCCTCTCCTTCAGAAACAAAGTTAAGTGATGGCAGCATGGTTTCCTCTTCACAAGCACTTCCTAGCATGGCATAATTCAACAGCTTGTGGGTCTCCAGATGTTCTCAGCGCCTTCTCTCTATTTCTCAATTGTCACTGCCAAAAAGCTTGTCTTTTCCCCCCTTTTTCATCCCAAACATTCTGCATTTTAATCCATGTTTATTGCAAAGCAAGCCTGGTTTGGCCAGATATTGACCAAATGCAGGTATGCCCTCTGGAACAAGATTCCTCTTGAGATCTGGGTTCCTCCACTCTACTGTTGTCAGGAAATGAATTTGAAGATGCATTTAGTAAAAAGCAAATGGAAGACCAATAATAACAGCAGAAATTATCAAAAAATTGAGGGAAAGGTTTAAAAAACTGGACAGCTTCTAATGTGATCATTTGCATGGCTTTGGGCTCAAATATCAGTTTAGTAGTGGTGGGATTCAATTTTTTTATTATTGGTTCTGTGGGCATGGCTTGATGGGTATGGTATGGCTTGGTGGGCATGGCAGGGAAAGGATACTGCAAAATCCCCATTCCCTCCCCATTCCTGGGAAAGGTTACTGCAAAATCCCATTTCCTCCCCACCCCACTAACCTGCTTTCCAGCTCCATTCTCCTGTGCAGGGAAACAAAAGACCCAGTCAATCAGCTGGGACTCAGGAGGCAGAGAAAAGTTGGGGGCGGGGCCAGTCAGAGGTGGCATTTGCTGGTTCTCCAAACTACTCAAAATTTCTGCTACTGGTTCTTCAGAACTGGTCAGAACTGACTGAATACCACCTCTGCAGTCTAGCTTACATCCAATTATAGCTCAAGAGCTTAAGAAGCATTACATAAAGGAGGCGTCAATAATTAGTTAATAATTGGCAAAATATATCTGATTAAAAGAAGACCCAATAAAGGGGACAACAGAAGGAAACTATAGCAGGAAACTTTAAACAGGGGTGTCAAACTCAAGGCCCAGGACCTGGATCTGGCCTGCAGGGTGCTTAGATGTGGCCTGCAGGGCCACCCTGGAAACAGTGAAGGACCAGCCCACACTGCCTCTGCCAGTGAAAACAGAGTTCGTGAGAGCCGTATAGAGCCCTCCCAAGCTCTGTTTTCACTGTCAGAGGTTTGCAGGAGGCTGTCACAAACAAAGATAGAACTTAGATGCCTGTTTTTGCTAGCAGAGCACTCAGGCCACCAGAGGTTTCCCTGACATGAGTGATATCAGATTGGCCATGCCCACCCTGGCCATGCCCATCCCCCCCGAGGTCAAACACAACACTGATGCAGCCTTCAATGAAATCAAGTTTGACACCCCTGCTTTAGAAGAATGTTTTGGGAGTCTTCCATTTTCATGTTGTTTTTGAATCTCTTCCAATTCTGCATCCCTGAATATTTTATTTATGATAACATCTCCGTTGATCTTCTAATAATTGTTCAGTGATATTTGAGTCTGGTTAAATTCTTTTGCAGTGTTCGGTACCCCCACTTTGTTGGTTCTGATTTATGGAAGCAGACCATAAGGATGCCGTGATGGCCCGTAGTGTCTCAAAAATAACACAAAAACTAAAACATGAATCAAGGTCTTGTAATGCCTTCAACTTAGCTTCGCTGTTTTATTAGTCACAGTTTAAATTCAAAAAGTAGATAATGAAGCAAAAGGAAACCAAAAACAAACCGTATTGATGAGAGTTCCAAGGCAAACCAAGATAATTAATCACACTTTCCAGGAATATAACCAGCAGGGGTGGGATTCTACAGGTTTGCACCTATTCGCTAGAACCGGCTGTTAACATTCTAAGCAGTTCAGAGAACCAGTTGTTAGAAGAAATTACAAAGATAAACTTCATCCAAGGAAAGCACTACTTTGACTCCAGTGTCTGTGAACACGCAGTTCCAAACTCTTATACAGAGCTCACAGCTGCAACCCATGAGCAGGATCATGGTAATCTCTTCCTGAGTAGACCTCGCTTTTCCCTGATCCTCTCCTCCCTGCGTGCCCTCAGGTGGATAGGAGATAGGCCTGGATCCTCCTTTGATTGCTCAGCTGGCTTCTGCCCTTTCCAGCCTCCTCCACCACCTCTGGAGCCACACTTCCACTCCCTATTGGCTGTTCCTCCTCTTCCTCAGAGTCAGTCTCCACCAGGGTCATGACAGATGCAATTTTCAAACGTAGTATACTTTTGTCTTTTCTGTGGTTTTTATTTTTTCCAGTAATTCTAATGGGCTAATCTCTGGTTGCCCAGCCATAGCTCTTGAGTCCCGTTGCCCACTTGTCAACAGATGCCCAAGAACTCTAACATCTGACAAGGTCCTTTTTGATCTGAGCAATGATCTGATATAGGTTTCTGTTTCAGTTTCTCATATTCTTCTGATATACTATCACCAGCATAGCTCAGAACCTGTTACAGTTTGTTGCACAGTCAGCCAGGTATTTAGACTGAATTTGGCAATTCTATTTCCCAATCCAAGGATCTAGGATAGGTAGATGTTGTTATTTGATTGTGTTAAAGGTATCATCACAGGATATGTTCCAAGCAAAGCTGACTTACGGTAACTGATCAATGTCAATAGTGTTTAAATAGTGCTCTGGTTGCATGTAAAGTTCCTGTTGTTATAGATATTATCTCTGCTTTCTTTTGCCACAGTTATTCTATTTTTATTTGCAGGTCTTTGTATTTTGTGAATTTTCTTCAGTTCTTTTTTTTCTATTCTACTGCCTTCAGATATTATTATTATTATTCAGACATGAACCACTGGAACCAATATTTCTCTTTTTCTCCAAGAAGTCAGAGGAATTTACACGGGAATCTCTCTTCTTTTGATTTTCAGAACAACCTCTTGTGGACAAATTTGTCAAAGTCTGGCTCATTGTCACCCATGAATTTCCATGGCTCAACTTAGTTGTCCCAAGATTAATGTCTTAATCACAATACCACCTTTTGTGACAATTCGCCATGGCCACCATGCCACAGCCAATTCACCATGGTCAACTTGCCACAGCCAACTTCCCACGGCCATCTTACTGCAGCCAACTCACTGCGAGACAATTTGCCAAGGCCAACTCCTTGCAGGACAACTCGCTAAGGACAAGAGTTATACCAATATCAAATAAATGGTGGAATAGAATCATTAAAGAAAGGATACAAAAGGAGGAACAGAATGAAAAGGGAATGACAAACAGTGAAATGTTAAATTGTCCTGCTGTGAGTTGTCCCGCTGCAAGTTGGCTGTAGTGAATTGGTTGTGGTGAGTTGGTTTGGTGAGTTTCTCAGAGATAGAGGTATCATTTCGAATATGGTTGCTGCATTAAATATATGCAGAAAATTCACTGGGTGAAAAAAGTAGGATGTGTCCATCACCTTTAATATGAAGCCCAAGAAAGACATTTTTATGTGAAATCCCAGCAGAGTCCAGCTAAATACTGTTTTTCCAAATTCTAACTGTTCTTATAGTTTTTGTTACTAGCTGGGTGGACACATTTCCTATTGCTTGTTGCTGAATCTGTAAATTTTAATTATCATCAATTTTGTTTTCTGATTATGGAACATCTTACAAATGGTAGGGAGAGATTTCTTGGGCTCAAATCTTCTTTGGAGCTGTTATAATTTAAAATATTCCACATGCAAATAGACTTCATTATATGTATTTTCCTTCATTTTTCAATGCACTCCCTTCAATCAAAACTGCATTTGGAATATCTTGCAGAAATATAAAATGTGCATAGCAAAAAACATCTGTTATTAGGACTGCCAAATGAATTGAATGGTGTTTAATCTCAAGTAAGTTGTTACAGAACAGTAAGTAAATTGCTTTTAGCAGAAGTCATGACCGCACACAACAGATGTCACAACCAGCGGTAGGTAAGCTCTGCTGATTGAAGCTGTCCTCCTTAGAGCAGCAATGAAAAGATGTTTTCTCAGTGGTTGCCTAAAGTAATTGGAAGCCATCTACAGTTTATATTACAGTTGGTCCAGCCTCTTAGAGCTATTGCTTTTAAAGTTTGCTTTCCTGAGTTTGAATCCTCAACTTCTAAATAATCAGGTAGATTAAAATGTTAATTCAGTAGAAGAATGACTTCTAAAGCATGCAGCTTGCACCTCAACCTTCCTTAGGAGAAAATAATTTCTTAACTGAAAATTAGATCCATTTGAAAGAAGCAATCAAATAACTAGCCAGCCTCAGTAAACACAGGTCCAGAAGAGAGCATGTCACTGGTAGGTCACCTAAAAGGTTTAAAGAGCATTAAACTAAAGCAAAGTTTTAAGAAATTTCTTCAAAGTACAACTAAGGGTACTGTACTAGATCTACAATCCTATATGCTAGTTGGTGATCTTTAAGTGGATAATCTACTCTGCAGTTGGCTAAAATCTGAATATTTAATAAATATTGTCCTCTTCCAAAGAAAAGTAGGGTTCAAGGGAAAGAAAGTTAAAGATTTTTTTTTTTAAATTTCTGGACAGTTTTGGCTGGAAACCTATAAAGGAGCGAATTAGGAATGAAACAGATTTCAGTTGACCAGGTCTATAACTCAACCCCATTGCCTATGATTCCAGTGATGTTAGAAGGCAAAGTATCACATTTATTGTATTTGTAGTGCTGGTTCAATAGCTTTAGTGAACCATGGCTCAGAAATCCAAAATTCTCTTCATAGCATTACTGATTTATTTCTAAGATCCTTTGCTCCCTCATTGGGTATTAACCTTTTGTCATAAGTACTGATGAAAAAACTAGCTGTACACTTCACACTTTTCACTTCCTGCCTAGCTGCTCATAAGCCATTGATATTGTTTTTAGGGTCCTTATCATATCATTTGTCCCAATATAAAAGAGGAGAAAGAGATAATTGGTGAGCTTGATTATTTGTGTAAGCTTCTCTGTCACATCTTTGATTTTTACACTAAGGGGACAGCATACCTCCTTTGATGGTTGTATGATCTAAAAATTGCGGATTCTGTTCCTTTGAGAAGTAAGTCACCAATCACCACCATAGGCCTTTTTTTCTTTAGGAAATTCAGTGGACTGTTTTTCTTTGTTGAAGAATCTGGCAAATGTGATCTTGGAACCACTGAATGAAAACTTCCAGAGCTCATGAAGCATGGGTTATTGCCAGAGGACTAGAAAGGAGCTGGCTCCAATCTTCAAAAAAGTGAAAAAAAAGTGGATTCAGGAAACTGTAGACAAGGGGTGTCAAACTTGATTTCATTGAGGGCCGCATCAAGGTTGTGTTTGACCTCTGGGAGCCTTGGGTGGGCATGGCCAGGATGGGCGTGACAAGCTCAATGTCACTCATTAGTGTTGGGGGCACCTGTGATGTCCTGAGCCAGTGAAAATGGGCTCCTGAGCTCCATTTTTGGCTGCCATGGCCTCCTGCAACCCTCTGCTAATAAAAACAGAGCTCAGGAGGGCCACATGCGGCTCTTCGGAGCATTGTTTTCACTGGCATAAGCACCACCGGCCAATCCTTCACTGTTCCAGGATGGTGGGGTATATAAGTACTCTGTGGGCTGAATCTGGCCCCCTGGCCTTTAGTTTGACACCCCTGCTATCAATACCAAGGAAAATGCTGGAGAAGATAAGCAATGGATTTCTGAACACCTAGAAATGAGCAATTTGATTACTAAATGCCAGCATGGGTTTCTTAAAAGCAGGACATGCCAAACAACCCTTATTGCCTTCTTTGATAATGTGACTAAATTAGTGAATCGGGAAATGCTGTGGATATAGTATATTTGAACTTCAGTAAGGCATTTGATCAAGTTGACCACAGGCTACTTGTTAATAAGATAAAACAATGTAAGGTAGACAGTACCACCAATTTTTGAGTTTTTCCATTGCTGTATTTCTTAAATTAGAATCCCTCTATCCAGGGGTGGGATTCTACAGGTTCTCACCTACTCGCTAGAACTGGTTGTTAACATTCTAAGCAGTTTGGAGAACTGGTTGTTAGAAGAAATTACTGGCTTAATCCTGTAAGGAAGGCAGGAAGGAAACATTCTGGTATTGCTTACAGAAATTGTCTCTCTGTTAACCCTTATTACATTCTTGGCAGGACTAGACTTCCTGTCTCAGGAACATCTCTGGAGTACTTTTCCCCTCCTTTGCTGGTACTTTGCTTGTGTGGACCATTTAAAGTTACAATGGCACTGAAAAAAATGACTTATGACCATTTTTCAACACTTACAACTGTCACAGCATCCCCACAGTCATGGGAGGGCAGGCAAGGAGATGCGTGCCTCGATGTGAATGATATTGAGTTGGCCACACCCAGCCAATAACATGACCACCAAGCTATGTCGACCCAGTCACATGACCATTAAGCCACACCCACAGAACCAATTGTTAAAAATTTTCTATACCATGCCTGCCCCATCTTTTGTTTCTCTGGATTTGCTAATGTCTATACTCCAGAGTCACATAGGCCACACAACTGTGTTTTGAAGGAGAAAATGAGCCATTAATTTAAAATCTTATTCCTGGAGGAGGAAGGCTTCATATTTTGCCTCATCTAGATGGAGCTCAGAGAGAGAGAAAGTTGAAAGGCCTGGAAGGTCTTTGCTGCTGTTTATCCCTGATATAGATGCATAATCATAAAGAATTCTCTTGGTTTCCCTGACAATGGGGAGATAGCTAAATGGTGTTTATTTTGATAAATTTTAAATAAAAAGAAATGAAGAGTTATAGCAACAGCTGCTTGAACAATTGAACTGATAGCTGCACCAATAATGTTTTCCATCTACAAACGCTGTCATTGAACTGGATCTCTTATATTTTGTGTGCAGAATGTGGAATGTGTTTTAGAACATGGTTCAGTATTGCTAGCTGAGGTTAGTCTATAACACATCCTCAAATAGTCAAGATTAGAAAATAACAAAAATTCATCCAAGAGAGAAAAACAGAGACCAATAAATTGTGTATGCTTTATTACATTAGAGTTACATTTTCCTTTTTAGATACATAGGCCATTAATTGGTAATTTTCACTTCTAATATGTCTACAGGACTGTAATGTGATCCTTCAGGCATATAAAAGGTTTCTGGTGATTCTATTTAAAAGAATTGTTCAGTCATATTCACACTAAAATTGCAAGCATGAAATCAACAAGTGCTCAAAAATATATGCCATAAAAGTATAAGGAGCAAGGAATAGTCATCTCATTAAATGTTCAGTCATGGGCAAAGATAGGTTTATTGCCTTGTAATACATAAAAGGCCTTTGCACTCTAAGTTGTAATAGCAATATTTTGTAGAGTTTTCTACTGTATCAATATCTACTCTAAATAACCTTAACAAGATTTAGATGTGCTTTAAGCTTCAAAGCATTGCATGGTAAGCACTCTTCGCTTCATGGGGTCATGTAATGGCAGAGAGCACTTAGGAGTAAGTCACAAGGCAGGGGAAAAATCTTTAAAAGCCCAGAAAGGAGCTTATACAAGACAGGAATCTCTTCAAAAAGGACCACCACTTTGCAATCATTACCTAATGGATTATAAGATAAAGTCTTTGGACCAAAGCATGCTTCTTGGAATGAAAATTCAATTGAAATAAATAGAAATAACTTCCATGTGAAGGAAAGGATTATAAAAAAGTGACTGATAACGAATGCTGAGGTTTTGAGAAAAAAGATGATATATTTTTGAACCAAGAGTGTATGCAGGGTATGGTCAGGAGAGGCAAGAGTTCTCTCCATTTTTATGTGATCAATTCTAGCTTGAATGCCATCAAAATGACATTAGTTCTTGCCATCAAGATGACAAGAGACAGAAATGCAATTTTGGGTTCAGAAATATCTGAAGAAACAGGGTTGCAAGTGCATAAAAATGGCTTATTAGGAAATATGCATCCAAATATTGTAATGAATTGTTTGACTGCTGAACCCATTAAAGGTTGTTGCAATCTGAATTCACTGAGTTTAATCTGCTTGTTCAGACATTTTCATAAAGAAACTTGGAGCTGAAAATGATGCATCTTAAAATTGTTGCGGTGGCAAAACAGTGCATTTACAGTGATTAAAGCCAAAATCAAGACCCTTACTTTTTTTTTCTTCATAAAATTAGAGTGGTTTGATAGGAATGGCCACCACATACAACTACAGTTTTGGTGGTAACTGTCTCAAAAGTGATTATCTTCATAATCACTTTTGCCAGAACTGGCCCTTAATGTGACATATTATTCTCCCGATTCTTTAAATTTTATTCCATGAACTTCAGCACCTTTTCTAGTGTCTCATTTTCCCCTCTTTTCCATCCTCTAATTTAAACTGAAATATGCCATTATCCTTCATCCACCTCATTATATTCTGAGCAATTACAGCCAATCTCTTTGATAAAATGTTGAGTAACTTTAATTTGAATCTAATGTCTTCTAAGATGTTAAAAGAACCCATGAGTTCCAAAAAGTTATAACTGCAGCTAAGAATGCTTTGGTGTTTTTTTTTTTTTTAAATGAGTGAATAATTAAGAAATAGCAACCCTGAACTGAATAAAGAGTTGTAGTTAGCACGCAATGTGTTTATATGTGTGTGAGAAAGAGGTGAGATGAAAGGAACACTTTTTAAAAAAGAAATTTTATTAAAATTTTATTAAAACTAACAAATATCAATGCAGAATAATGGAAAGAAAGAGAGAAAAGAAAGAAAAAGACCAAAGTCCAGGAAAAAAAGAGAAAAAGTAATAAAGGAAGCTTCTGATTTCCTATGCAACAAATGCAAGTACACTTAAGAAGTTATCTCTTATTCCATAGTTACAAAAATATAGTTCATTATATAATTATTTTTCTAACAATCAAACCCACAAATCATGAGTACCTTTTTCTGTTTCATGCAAAAAAATTCTATAAGGGGTTCCAGTTAGCTGTAAATGCAGTGGTGGGATTCAAATAATTTAACAACTGGTTTGTGACAGCCAACCTGACCCTGAGAAAACCGGTTGTTAAATTACACACACACACACACACACACACACACTATCAAAGTGGATCCTGGGCACTGCGCTGCACTGCAATGGAGAAATGGGAAACGGAGCGGCTGGCACGAGGGAAGGAGGAGAAACAGGGAGAAGAAAGAGGGAAAACAGTCTTCTCCTTCCCTCACACCGGCTACTCTGTTGCCCATTTCTCCATTGCAGCACAGTGCAGCACACAGGATCCACTTCAATAGCAGGGAGTGAGTAATTTAACAACCGGTTTTCCCAAACCAGTGAAAACCAGTTGAATACTACCGCTACATAAATGTCGATGTTTTCTTTTTTCTAACCAGGGATGTCAATTTAGCCATCTGTGAAAGTTCCATTGTCTTCACAAACATTCCTCTGTTATGGATAATGTCAGAGCTTTCCACTTTTGAACACATATTAATCTTGCTGTAGAGATTAAAGGAACTTAGAGGTCAGCTTCCTCCTTTGCATCATGATCAAACAGATGCCTTCAAATCAAGGCCAAAGAGCCTTGCTTTGCTTTTCATATACCCAGTGGCAAAGAGCTTGGATGTAGAGATAACAATTTATCATGGCTAATAACCCTGGCACCTAATTGCTAATGCTTTTCATCCCTAATCTTTCCTTAAAGCTGTCTAAAATCAGTAGTGAGCCACATGTGCTGATGATTTTCATACATTAATTAGAGTACTTAATAAATGTTAGAATGATCAGAGGATGAAAACTACTTATCTATCTAATAATCATCAAGCCTAGACATGAAGGACATTTAAAGGAACAAAAATATTGGAGTAAGAAAACGTGGTCTTCTAGACTCAGCCTGGGTTATGAATGATTGGGTTGATGGGACGTTTTCTTTTGGGGTGGGGGGCAATATCCTCTTGGGACCATTCAATTGTATGGCAATTTAGGTACCCCTACTCAAATGACATTTTTCAGCTTACTGAACAGAAGCTGACAATCTGTACATGAGATAAAGTTAAACACAACTCTCTTCTTTTTTTTTTTTTGTAAATATGAATATATACTTTATTATTTATGTTGAATTATGTGCTTGCTAAGCATAAACTGCTCTGAAAAAAAAGGGCAAGAATGGGAAGGTTGGAGAAGAAGGTTGAAGGGCATGCCAGATAACAATGAAGAGAAGCCTACACTTGATACGTTAGCCTTTTCAGCCTATACACCGTAAATGACATTCCCTGCCGTCTGACTACAACTTATTTCACTGCCCAGCTCATCTGTGGTGGGATTCAAATTTTTTTACTACTGGTTCTGTGGACGTGGCTAGGTGGGCAAGGCTAGGTGGGCGTGGCTAGGTGGTCATGTGACTGGGGGTCAAAACTCTTTTTTTTGCCTCATCGCCCCCCCCACCACGTCCTGTTTTTGGCCTACCGGGCCTCAGGGAATCTTCCTGGGAGCTGAAAAAAAGATGCATTTTGAAGCCTTCCGAGGTATGTACAACAGTGAGGGAGGAATCAGCTGTGCCATGTGATTTAGATTAGCTAGAAAGCAAGAAATCCAATGTTTTCCTGCTTTCTAGCTAATCTAAGTCATGCGGCATAGCTGATCATTGCTCAGCTGATCATCGGAACCGGAAACATTTTTTTTTTTTACTACCGGTTTGAGTGAACTGGCAGCATTTCACCTCTATCATTGGTCATTGTTAAGTTACAGCCAGGGAACATAGAAAGGTGGGGCAGTTCATTTATATAAGCTGAAAAGGGTAACCAATTGTGAGAAGCCCCCCTCCTCTTGAAGAATGAAATATTTGGGGGAATATTAAAAGAAGAAGAATATTATATTTCCCCAAAGGGAGAAACGGTGAAACATGCTCCAGCCCCAATTTCCTGCATAGTAAAACAGCTTCCAGCAGAAATCTTTAGAGATAGAGATTTCGGGCCCATTAAGAAATCCGGACCAATCTATTCATAAGCAAAACATCTTCAACACCAGGGTGATGGGATTAAGAAGGGTAGGACATGACCTTTTAGGACATAATAGGATTAACCCACCACCATTTAGTACAAGACACAAGCCCCTTCATTGCACAATCTCCCAGAACAGTTCAAACTTCAAAGTCATAGAAACTTATAAAGGTCCATCAATTCATTCAACCATTTGGTCAGCTGCCCCAGAACTGCACATTATGTGTGTGTGTTGGTTCTGCTCATCAATAAACACAGTCTTTCTTTCCAATCATCCTCCATGTTATTTCCAGTATCTTTCTCCCAGCTTGGAACTGAACCAAATGGATTTTCCTTCCCATAATATCAAGTGTTTTCTCTGTAGACTTCTTTTTGTTGGCATCTGGCATTAACTGGTTTCTCACATTTGAAAACCTTACTCAGAAGAAAGGAAGATTACTCAAGTCAAAAATTGCTCATACAAGTTTTAATTTCCAAGGTTATGACAGTAATTGGGATTGGGATTTCGATCACTAATCCATACAGCTGTAAATGCAATGTCACAAGACCTTGCCATTTAGTGATGGCTATCCTTGCAGTTCCCGTTGCCAGCATTAAGTGAAGGCTGTGGATTTTCAAGTGAGGACCTCACACGATGGTGACTTGTGACTTCTGCAGGCTTCCAACAAACAAGTCAATGGAGAAGCCATCAGAAAGTCATGGACACAACAAGCCTTTCCTTCTTAGGCAGATTGCAAGCAGAATGGAGGGTGAGAGTAAACCTGAAAACCTGCCACTAAAAAAGCTTGCAAGTTAGAGGACCTCAGGGGGACAGAGATAGTATCTGATAAGGTACATATCATCTTTGGCTGTAGGCTAAATATTTCTGATCTAGGTCTTGCTGAGGTTTCATGGGCCATTTTGTTCTTGAGAAGACTTTAGAACAGGGGTGTCAAACTCACGTTGTCATGGTGGCGTCACATGATGTATCGGCACTTTTTTCCCCTTTGCTAAACTGGGCATAGGCGTGGCCAGTGCATGACATCTCTGGCCCACAGGCCGTGAGTTTGACAGCCCCGCTTTTGAAAGGCAAGAGGTTAGTCTCCAAAAAGCAATGCTACCACTTTTCTGTCTTTGACAGAGGGGGAATAATTGAATAATTGGCAAGTCTGTTTTCTACTCGTAAAGAAAGCTTTAATTAGGTGTTCTTCCTTCCCAGTGTTCTAAGGGAAACATAAAGCATCTTTGTTTTATTTATTTTTAAACAATGGGGTTTTTGTGTATCCTTCCCATTTCATGGTTTTCTGAAGTACATAAATATTTGTGTAAAATAAAAACCATTAAAAAGCTAAAGAGCTAAAAGCTTTTTCAAAACTGAAAGACCTCCTAGGTGAAACTACTGTAAACCATAACAAAGGAAAGCCCAATCTCATTTCCAGCAGGAAAATATTTCATAATTCTTTCTGTAATTATGGGTTTATTAGGTCTGGCAAAGGCTTAGATGAAGATCACTCTTCTAAGTTGGGAAGATAAAGCTGTCCCAGGTTTATAGGCTTGGTTATGTGTTCACTTTCTGTTTATGGGCTGGCTCTTTACTATTGCTTTGAAATGAATTGTAAAGTCCCAGAAGTTTCCCCGAGCCACGGAGATGCCAAAGAGTGAGACTCGAGACAAGACTTGCAAAATAACAGCTTTTTTATTCTTTGGCCAAAGCAAAAAGTCTGGGTGAATACTATGTCCAAAACATCCAGACAAAATGCATGTAAGGAATAGCCACACCCTGCGAGAGTGGCTCAGAGTATTATATACATTTTACGCTGATAGAAACAAAGTTTATCCAATCAGAGACAAAGGTTCATTATTAACGTGGGCAATGTCTTGCCCATGCCCTCCCCTTCCTTATCCATAGATTGCTCTTTGATCGTGCTCTGTCCACACTTTGTTGTTTTACACAGTATCCCTTGTCCTTCTGTGTTCGTGCTCCTAGGCAGCCCACCCACTTATCTATGGAGCAGGATGTTCCTGGGAATTGTCTCCAAGGATGTGTCTAGCTCTGAAGCAAATTGCAGAGGCCAGAAACCAGATAGAAAAGGATACAATTCTCTTACAGAATGAATTCCTAGCAAACGATTTCCATCCTTAGCAAATAATACAAGCAACTTCTTTAACAGATGCAAAGAGCAAAGGTTAGATTGATTCATGTCAAAATGTCCTTTCGGTATGATGAACATGTTCTCATGTTGTTAGGTTTAATTATGTGCTAAAAAAAAAATCAAGGTAAATGATTTTGTGCTTATGTCATAGGATGCCTTATTTTCATTGCAGCTCTGGTGGCCTAGAGGTGGAGTTCTCTCCTTACAATCAGGAGGCTGTGAGTTCGATCCTAGGTAGAGGCTAATATTTGGAATAGACTCTCCTGCTTGATCAGGGGGTTGGACTAGATGACCTGCAAGGTCCCTTCTTCCAACTCTGTTATTCTATGATCATCCCCCCCTTTTGTATATTAGAGTAACAGAATTTTTGTTGCTTTTCTCTGTGCTCTTTCTAGAGTCTCAACATCTTTTTTTATATTGTGGTAACCAAACTGGATGCAACATTCAAATATTAACTGTCAGAATATTTATGAACTGAAAGAGGCATGGTAACAAGGTCAGCCAATGAATAGGCAAAGCAACTAAGTCAGCCAATGAGGACTGTTTGGGACCTGAAACTGGAAGGAGCCTGGGCATGGCTGTGTATTAAGCTCTGAGCTCTGAAGCTGCAAACTCGTCTGCAACTCTGAAGCAAAACTGAAAGTTCTTTGCTGTTCTCTCCTCTGCTTGTGTTTTTGCCTATAACTGCTACCACGTTGGAAGAATCTGCTGTTGGTATTGTAAATTTACTTCATATACTGTATTATTATGTACATAAAGAAGTTAATGAATCCTGCTGAATCAGTTATCTGTGTGTGGTTTCTGGATTTGCTTTTTACAACAAACTGATATTAACTATTATATTAAGAAGAAGTTAAGAAAGGACCGCTTCATAGTCAAGATCCCATGAGGAAAATAGCAGTAATAGTTAAACATATCCATGAGACCTGCTAAGCTTAAAATATATAGAGTGAACCATATGGGGTAATGGGTTTGGTATTTCATCTGGTCCCATAAGATAGCCCATTTGAGGAACTTGAATTGGACCCAGAAACCATCTGGTAATTAAGGAAGCTGTTACCAGAGATGACAAGGCATTTATTAGAAGTGCCATCTATCTATCACCCATAGCTCTTAATTCTGGATTAGTTGGAGTTTCCAGAGTATCTTCAAAAGATGCCCTAAGAAGAATAGATTATTGTAATGCAATTTTAGATCACTTGAACATTCATTACTGGCTCCACATTTCTGCCCTTCTGAAATGGAATTGCTAATTTAATAAAATTGATAAAAGTGCCCTTCTTGTTATTGATCATCAGTGGTGGATCTAAGAGGACTCTCAAATGGTAAACCAGATTTGGTATGTCTTCGAAACTCTGAAGCTCATCTGCACTCATCAGCCATTTTGTTCGGATTCCTTGTCTTTTCCCACATGCTAGTCTTTATAAACTTTTATACGAAAAGGGGGTAAAATTCCTGAAAAAGAAGAGAACAAAGACACATCAAACTGATCTCACTGAAGGTTAAGATACAAATCTGAATAGGTTCAGAAGATCTCATTAAAACACCAATACTATTTTCCAAGACATCTAAGTTTGTTGATCTTCTGCTGTGCTTATTCTGTATTTCAAAGATACTTGTTCATATGATTATATGTGATATGTTCATGGTTTATTTTTGCTTTTTCTTCATGGTTTGGTTGGACAATAAAATTATTCTTTGCTTGTGAGGACAGAAGAAAAGGTTAAGACGGGGAAAACCTGATCCTGTTCCTCTGTTCTACCTACTATTTCTCAGCTTCTCAGGATACCAAAAATGAAGGGAGACACTGGCCCATTTAGTGCACTGGCCCGTTCCCTACCATTCAGTGTAGAATTGAAGATGCTTCTTGGATGAGAAGCAAAATGTTTTCAAGGAACAAACCAAGAAAATCCTGTTGCCTTTTAGGAAAGCACCTTTGGGACTACAAACCAAATAAAATATAGGCTTGTCCTCTAAAGCACATGACAGCCTATTCAACCTGTTTTATTTTTTCCCCCATGATTTCTTTTAGATATGAAGAATAACGTGTCTTAAACCAGAAATGGTAGAATGATAATCCAAGCTAATGGCAGTCTGTGATTCATCAAATGGCTTCTTCAGTAATTCCTAATTAGATGCAATATTTTTACAGTCAGGATGTCATTTCAGATTTTATATTCAGTGAATAATAATATCAGTCAAAATTAGCATTGAAGTTCAGCATTGCTACACGCAACAAATATTGACATTGTGGTTATATCAAGCCTGAAAAAGGGCTTCATATAAAGCTAAGTCAATATTTATGTAATTAAGTCAATACATATGTGATTCAAAAGGTAAACTTTAATATACTGCAACAGACACATTAAAGGGAAGCACAGTTCTAAGCTGACATATTGATTTTAAAGTCTGTATCTCTGCATTCTTTTTCTTTTCCCTTCTTTGGATGTTTAAATTACCTTTCAAAGATGAATAAATGTGGATGAGGATGCCTGCACACATAAGAAGATAATGGAAATCTGGTGAGTTACTCTGTGATATTGCTTGAGCTCTTAGACTTGTTTTTACACTTGAAAAAGTCTGGTACAGTTTCTGGCCACTCTGCCAATCTTAAAAAAGAAAAGAAAAGAAATATCTCAGTCCTTCACGAAGTCTTGAGAACAGTAGCACCCTTTTCTAGTTTCAAATCCTTGCAGCTTGCTTCATTGAAAACCAGAGGTGAGATTAGGCAAGTTCTGACCAGTTCTGAAGAAGCGGTAGCGGAACCAGCAAATCCCACCTCTGGCTGGCCCTGCCCCCATCTATTCTCTGCCTCCCAAGTCCCAGATGGTTGGCTGGGTCTTCTTTTGTTGCCCTGCACAGGAGAATAGAGCTGGAAAGCAGGTTAGTGGGGTGGGGAGGGAACGGGGATTTTGCAGTATCCTTCCATTGCAGTGCCCACCAAACCACGCCCACCAAGCCACACCCACAGAACTGGTAGTAAAAAAATTTGAATCCCACCACTGTTGAAAATATATATAGCATTGCTAAATAGCAAAGCACCATTTAGAAATCACTTTCTAAATAAATATATCCACTTTTATTTAAAAAAAAAATCCTCAAATGAGCATGGATAAATGGTCACCAAATTGTTCCATCCCCTGAAGCTGAGTGCAAACTGTTGTTTTGCTCCTTCCTTTCCAAATTGAATGTGGGTGGATTCTTTCCCAGACCCTTCGCTTACTTCACATGGCATGGATTCTACAAGAAAATAAGTGCTTTTCAAGTGAGTGGGCTAAGTGTATATCAAGAGGAAGAGCCCTGCCAAGGCCTCTCATGGCAGAAAAAGAGATTGAAGAGTCCTTGACCTAGGTCTTCCCTTGGATAAATGGAGGCACAAGGTATATGAGAGAAACAAAAAACATTTTTGGAATCAGAAGTTTTACAGCAGCATCTCACCAGCCCTCTATCACTGTGAATAATTTAGATAATTGAATCAGGCTGAGGCTTATGTATACTGAATGGAGAAATGGACAAAGCATCAGAGCTTCACGTGAAGAGAGGAAAGTAATCGGTTAAAATAGAATTGTGTACATTGCTGAATCTACAGAATAGTTTTGGGTCAGGCTTAGAGTCAGTCCCTTAAAATCAGCTGGTCTAAAACAGTCATGCTGCCTTAAGTTGCAGTGATATTTGTAGCTCTAGTCCAAATATAACTCAGTCTGGATTCATACCATAGTCTCCAAATCATGTCCAGGAATACGTATTCATTCAAGAGGTTTTATGCGTTTTCCAAGTGAATTAGGATTGGGTCTCAGTAATTTCCATGGTATAAAATCACAGTAAGAGTTGTACTTCCTAGCGTTCACACATTATGGTCACAGTGTGGTTCACAAGGATGAATACAGCTGCAACATTTGCACGCACACAAAAATAACCGGAAGTAGCAGGTTGAAGGAAGCTGTTTCAGATACATGCTTTCCTTCCCAGGTAATAGACAGGTCAGTGGGGTTGTGGGATAAAGAGAAAAACTCTCTCTTGAAGTTTAATCGTCATCTATTCCAGCAGTCACTTTTTAGACTTTCACCTTATAGATGCATAATTGGCCCAGAGAAAGAGAGCTGGGTGGAAATGTAACCGCTATTGTAACACTGCTAAGAAAACCAAGTGCCTCTTTTTCATGAGGTGCTTCTGGAAAAGAGTGCTTTTATCAAGTGGTTTCTCAGTCGTATCTGTTTCAAGGACCTTTTTACCATAATTAACAAACACAGCCTAAGATCTCAGCAGAACAATCTAGCAGCATTAGGGATTTGGCAGGAGTGTGAAAGAGAAAGACGTGTGTGCATCAGCGAATTAATGACCGGCAGTGTTTAATATGCCACTACTTAATACTCACTTCTAAGAGCTGTTCCCATATATGGAAAATTGATGGATCTATTTGACACACATGAGAAGAACTGGCTGACTGTCAGTGGATATCATTGCTGTAGTCCTGAATTTGATTTATTTCTGTAGGGCAACTGAGGACACAAAAGGATGTAGAGAATTAATCTGAAGTGGCTTACTAGAGAGGTGGTAACATCTGCAGTGACACAACTGGGTTTGGCTTTACTTTAGACAAATTGAATGGGGACCTTTCTGTCACCATCTTGTTTTGCTCCTTTCATATTTTCTCTGAGAGGTCTGCAGGGACAAATGCAGGAACTAGAGATTCCAATATATGAAGAGTTGTTTGCTTGAAGATCCTTGAAGATCAGGTTGAATGGCCCATGCATGGCATGAAGCTAGAAGTGGTTCAGGGAGCAGAAAAAAAGTCAAGAACATCAGTAACCAATGGAGGGAAAGGTGCTGGGAAGATACAATCTGATAGGTTAGTGTATACTTTCTGGCAACTGTGAAGGGGAGAAAGAGCTTCACGCACACCAGCCTGTACTATGCAGAATAGAACAACAGAGTTGGAAGGGACCTTGGATTCACCTGCTATAGTCTTTGTTTTGCCCAAAACCAGAATAACCCAAGCAACCTAACATTCTGGGTTTTGTTTCTGCCAAAGCATGGCTTTGGGTCCTGAACCTCTGAGACCAAATGGATTATTCTGTATTCAGAACAAAGCATTTTCCCCATTGCATGCATGGCATTTGAAATGTTCAGAGTGATGGAGTGCTTAGGGAAGCCCTGTGTTAGAAGGCTGCTTTAGGACATTTTCTTGACCAATGAATAATGGAAGAGACAGTTATAGAATCCAAGAAAAGCTGGTTTATTGGGTGAAGGCTTTAGTTTAAGTAAATACTTTTGGGTTAATTAACTGTGTTAACTGATCACTTTTAAATATTCTCACAACTCCAACTGATCTAGTTTACTACACTATGACCTATGGGTATGATCAGATGTACCAGTACCTCTTTTACTTGTTCATTGCAAAGGTTCAGGGATTACTTCACACATCTTGAAATCTAGTGGTAGAATTGATGGAAACAAATTAAGCTAGACAGCTACAGTTAAACCAGAACTCTCAAGCGAAGCATTAAAATAATCTACCTCTTGCTCTGCTGAGCCAATCCCCTTTGTTTCACCAAGAAAAGTGAAAGGAAGCAAGACTCCTCCATGGGCAGGCTTTCATGGGAATTTATATATTATATGTTAGCACTTTTGAATGTGCCAACAATTTTGTGATGGTGGTTTTTATATATAGTATTTGTCTCCTTTTAATTATTGTCATAATAACATTGTCATTATGTAATTGAAATTTGCAACCCATAAATGGTGGGCTCAAGGTTGACTCATCCTTCCATCCTTCCAAGGTCACTACAATGAGGATTTAGATTGTTGGGGCCAATATGCTGACATTGTAAATTACCCAGAGAGTGCTGTAAAGCACCATGGGCCAGTATATAAGTCTATTGCTATTAATTCCCATTGCATTTGCAGAAATGAAGATAA
Organism: Pseudonaja textilis; assembly: GCF_049901715.1. Taxonomy (NCBI): domain Eukaryota; kingdom Metazoa; phylum Chordata; class Lepidosauria; order Squamata; family Elapidae; genus Pseudonaja; species Pseudonaja textilis. Next base: position 33,115,515 of record NC_141997.1, read on the forward strand.
GAAACATTTCAACTATCCTTAAGATTATAGTCTAGAAACCTTTTATGTTGCCCAAACATCTAGTGATTTGAACTCTTTATGTTCTTTCAGCTTCATAATTTTCTGGAAGAGTTTTCAATACTGGGCTAGGTAACCTTATCAATGCATTTTGGCATCTAGAACAGAACAAAATAGGACAGAACTGAATAACAAGGAACCTTGGATGTGTTCTAGTCCATCTGCCTGCTCAAGCAGGAGACCCTATACCATTCCAGACATCCAGCCTCTTCTTAAAAGCCTCCAGTGATGGAACATCCACATCCTCCGGAGACAAGACGTTCCACTGGTTTATTGTCCTCACTGTTAGGAAATTTTTCCTTAGTTCTAGGTTGGTTCTTTCCTTGATTAGTTTCCATCCATTGCTTCTTGTCCCGCCTTCTGGTGCTTTGGAAAAAAACTGCTATCATGTCACTCCTAGTCTAGGTGGGATTTATTGAGAGGTGAACCCTTTGGAGATAGGTCTCTGGATGAGGTTATCTGAATGTACCAATAAAGGAGAATATTTGTAGGTCAGGGTTGAAATAAGGACCCTTATCAGAATGCAACTAATAGGAACCATTTGCTCCTACTTGGTAGCAAAGAGCAAAGAGTGTTTACTGCCATCAGTGTTTACTGCCACCTAATGTCATTCAGATTTGGCAACCCAGTTCTTGTAGTCCTATTTCTTACATCCCAGCAATAGTGTTGGTGAAACCAAGCAATTTTGTATTCATTTTTCTTTGTCTTGTGGAAACGAACAATACTTATAAGGAAGTTGTAAAAAATACATTTTGCAATGCTGTGCACACTATGAGGATAGTTATTTTAAAATAGCTAACTTTTGGGGGGGCATTTATGTGTGTGTGGAAAAGGTGAAATTTAAAAGTTGCTTCTTTTTGGAATAATTTTATTAAGAATTGTGAGTGAGGTAGGTAAAGTAATGAGCAGGAAAAAACAATTTTAATAACCTCTAAATAAAACATAATCTTTCTTTTCCCCATGGCTCATTTTTTAGATAAGGAAAACAAAGTCCAAATGCTATATCAATAATCTTTGTCAGCAAAGGTTCAGCAAGAAGAGCTAGATGTAACTATTTTCTTTTTTTCTTTTAATCCTGGTTGAACAAGTCAAACTTATAAATCTTCCCTATTTTTTTAAAAAAATATTTTTTAATCCCTTCACCAGCAAAAGTCCCAGAGATAGTTTACTGCTCATCTCAAATCTAAAATCCTTCAGAACGTCTTTTGAATCGAAAAGTAAAAATTACCTTTTTATTTGTCACTTCTAAAAATGTCCTTCCAAATCTTAGCAGGACTCTTTTGTATATCCAGGAAGAAAACAATCTATATCGGTTTCCTGGTTTAATATCTGTTCATCTCCTTTAAGGGATGAATCAACCATCAAATACGTTTATATTACATTTAATGTTGCCTTATTTTAATGAGTGGATTCCTTAAAGCAGCTGTATCATTTTTCTCAGTCTCGTGTTTCTAAATGTTGGCAACTTTAAGACGTGTGGACTTCAGCTCCCAGAATTCCCCAGTCAACCTTGGTATTACACAGAAAGGTTTTCAGCAGGACTCCCTCAGATGATTCCATTATTCTGATATATTGTAAATATACACCAGAAGAGTCATCCATTCAGATCTTTCCTTTCCTTTCCTTTCCTTTCCTTTCCTTTCCTTTCCTTTCCTTTCCTTTCCTTTCCTTTCCTTTCCTTTCCTTTCCTTTCCTTTCCTTTCCTTTCCTTTCCTCCCCTCCCCTCTCCTCTCCTCTCCTCTCCTCTCCTCCTTACACAGGAAGAGTCATCTCTTCAGAAATTATGGTTCCTACCATGAAGACTTCCTTCTCATATAAAAGTTCACTTCACGAGTACTTGAATCTTCTTTTATCTAGGAACAGAATAGCATTATTCTCTGTGCCTAAGGGTAGTCAGCTAATGGGGTGCCTACACAGCTCTTTTAATCAAAAGATTAATTTTAATTAATTCCTTTCTTTCCAGCATCTCACTCAGCTGAATGGCAGGCGAAGCCCTGACAAACAGACAAAACTGTAACTATGGCAAGCCTGAAAATCTGATATTTAAAAAGAAACACCCAAGAGGACTTCATTTTACAACATGATTTACCATCTCTACACTCAGAAAGAAATGAAGAAATTGAACTACTGTTAAATGGAATTGGAACTTCCTTTATTAATGAAGAGCAAACTAAGTACTTATCCTCAGAGCCCTGAGAATTCTAAAAAATTCAAGATCTGTTCCAAAGAGGCTTTGGGAATTTGCACATAGAAGTGACTTTCCTATTTAAGGGGGAAAAAATCAATTACTGTGTGAAACACATGGGTTTCATCATCTAAATTAAATATATTTTTAACGCTTGTGTTTATTCATCATTCATGGCAGCTACGTAAGGTGATATATTGCAGTTTGTAAAAGGCAGACTGAAAATAAAACAAATGGATGTAAATGAGCAGTTGCAACTGATTTGAGCATCACAATGTCGGTGGTTAGATGCAGAGAGATAACTTAACAAGACATCCATAACAAAGAACATTTATTGGTTCATCAGGTATCCTCATAACTCACGTTTGTAACGAAGTTCTTCTTTTATGACCAATCCTTTGTATATCTGCCTTGTAGTTAAAGATGGTTATCTCCTAAACCATCTCGTAGGGATGGAAAGAAGGTGCCATGAGTAAGAGAGTTCAGACAAAGAATGAGGAAAACTTCCACCAACCCCTTGAGGGTCAAACTAGTGAGCAATCAGGATTACAGATGTGGTCACATGACATGAACTAAATTTCCCAGGATACCTTTAACTACATTTACCATGATGCATTCCCTTAAGGGGACAGCTCATAATTCCTAAGTAACTATCCAATTCCCATAGACTGGCTGGGACAGCACAGGTTGCTTAAATGCTTTCCTGGCCTGTCTACACAAATAAAATACTTTTTATATTATAGGAATGCTTCCTGAGGAAACATGAAGTTTTAGTTTATGTTGATATCCCAGAGAAGAATAAGCTAGTTTAAGAATGCATTATCTGTGTTAGTGCTCCAGTCTGTCAATAGAGATTCAATATTTTTCATTAAGATGCATGGTTTGCTTCCAGAAGAATAGCTTGTGCAATTTCACCTGTATTGGGAAACTTCAAAACAGACTATTAGGATTCAGATTTCTAGCTTTCATGATTACAAAGCAATGATATTTTCTAAAATCTCAACAGTCATAGATGATAGAGGATTCCTTAAAGTCAATGTCCAGAGCAGAATCAAGGAAGGCTACAATTCAAAGAAATACTATATTATGTTCTTGTATGTTTCCTGATATTTCTGTATCCCAGACAACAAACCTGTAGATCAGAGGTCTTCAAACTTGACAGCTTTAAGATTTCTGGACTTCAGCTCCTAGAATTCCTCCTCCAGTCATGTTAGCTCAGGAATTCTGGGAATTGAAGTCCACAAGTCTTAAACTTGTCAAGTTTGAAGACCCTTGCTGTAGATTGTGGGTCCTAAATGGGAAGAAGAAATTATCAAATTTTAGGTTTGTGCACCCCTTACAATTCAGTTTCCCAAATTGCTTCAGGATATGTGGACAGTTGAACCTCACTGATAATTTCTAAAAAGGCCCCTGAGATTCACTGTAATACTTACTCAATGCTATCAACTGTAGTGCAATTTTAAATATTTATATCTATGACTGACTGCATATAAACAATGTTATGTCATGGCAGAAACATTGTTTTGTCCCAAAAAGCATTAACTGATCTCAAAAAAAATTAAGAAATGTTAATAATTGGATTATTAACAGCAGGATTCCTAGAAAATTGGTAAAGCACCCAGAAAAGGGTAGCAATTTACTTTATACCAAGAAAACTAATTAAGCTTGACTTGCGGGACGCATCACTTTTCACTTTAATCAGGATGGCAATATTTTAAAATTGTACCAGAATTGTTCTGGATGATACTTTTTTTTTTTTTTAACTGTGGCACACTATAGAAAATTCTAATTATAATCAATGATTATTTAATAGGTTATTCTTGCTGTGATAGCAATTAGGATTTAGCTAGTGCCACCTTTTGATAATTCATTTTAGAAAGGATTCCTGCTGATCTAATAAGCAATAAAATATATAGTGCATGGGGGGAAAAAACCACCCAAGTATGATATTTACATTTTAAAGGCATCATTTGAATTCAAAATTTTTGATTGGATTGTAAAAAAAAAAAACTTTCCAGTTGAGAGGGCTAGGCAAAGACGATTTGAACTGAGTGAAAGTCCTTACTTAGAATATACATTTTATATGGCTGCAATCCTATTCACAGTTAAGTTTGCCTAAATCACATGACCGGCAGCCTAACTAAGGTGGTAATCTAATATGTTTGTGGCCTCCATGCAATTACACATTCATAGGTACAAATGTGCAAAGTCTCTACACATACCTACTGTTCCTTTTTATTTTTCTTATATGTATCCATTTCATGTACTCATAACTATGTATACTTATACCTGTAATCTTATAATCACTTGACTAAATAATTAAATAAATAAATAAATAAATATACTTTTGTAGAGAGCACTATATTCTTTCTTTTATAAATTTTATTAAGTTTCCAAATTTTAAAAACATAAAGCAAAACTTTATACATTGTTATCAACATCAAGACATCTTTTGCATTTCCTCACATTTTTCAGTATATGTATTTACTTATTCCTTTACCATTGCATCTTACACTTACTATAAATCAATATCTTTTATCCTTACATCTCAATCTTCGCCATGGTATATTTACATATTTACATATTTCCTCATTGTTTTCCTAATTGCCATTTTATTTTATTTTTATTTCTAAACCACTCATACCAGGTGTTGCATTGTGGGAAAAGAGACTCAAGACCCAGTTGACTTTTTTCTCTTTTTATTTTCTTCTAGGATCTGAACACGGAGAAACCGTGACAGCCTTTTTTATAGCTGGCTGCTCGTGGCTCATGGCCAATGACGGCTCTTCAAATCTCCCGCTGCCAAGGACCAACCCATCATAGGTAAGTATGCAAATATATAACACCCCTCCCCATGTGGTCCAATCTAACCAATCTGGGCCCTGCCTATATTACATAGTCACGTAGGTAGGCGAGGCTCTTATGGTTCCGACTGGACCTGCGCAACTCAGTCATGAGTTCGCCTCTGACCTGTTCAGACGGGGTTGCTGTTTCTCCTGTCCTTTTCCGTGGGGACTCCTGGAAGGTAGAGTCGGCCATGTCGCTCCTGCCAGGCCTTTCCTGGCTGGTTGAGTTGGCTCGGCCGCTCCCGCCAGGAGTGGCTTCCTGATGGTTCTTCGAAGCCTGCTCCAGTGTCCCCAAGTTGTTTTCTTCTTCTATGGTTTCAGGTACGTGTTTGCGATTTCCGACCGGGGCTAATGTTAGCATTGGTTGTTGTGTCATTGTTAGGGTTTGTTTTGTCAATTCTTTTACTAGTGGAGAGTCTCCCCCTCCCTTTTTGTTTGTGTTTGAGGGGTCTCCCCCCTCTCTGGTCCTTCATGGTTTCCATAGCAATATCTGTCGCTGTTATGGGTAGGTTTGTCAACGTCTCGATTTGAAGGGTTGATGTGGTTGGTGCAGGATCATCATCTAAGTCGGGTAGGGCGGAATGGCTCAGGGCATCAGTGTGTGTTATGTTCTTTCCTGGTCGGTAGATCATGTTGTAGTTATAGGCAGCTAGGAATTCGGATCACCCCATCATCCGCGGTGACAGTATGTTAGGTGTAGCTTTGTTTCCTGCGAGGATTCCTAGAAGATGTTTATGGTCTGTGATAAGTGAAAAAGGTCTGCCATAGATATAATTGTGGAAATGTTTTATTCCTGTTATTGCGGCCAATGCCTCTCTGTCTAGTTGGCTGTAATTCCTCTCTGGTTTAGACAGAGTTTTTGAATAGAATTGTGATAGGTGCTTCTCTTCCATTGGCTAATACGTGGCTAAGTATGGCACCAATGCCGAATGGTGATGCATCACACGTTAGTGTTATTGGAAGGGTCTCACTGTATTGTATTAGCACACAGTCTGATGTAAGTAAGTTTTTTATTTCCTGGAATCCTGTTTCTTCTCATCGCCCCCAGGTCCAGGTAGCTTTCTTATCAAGCAACCTGTGCAGTGGTTCTGCTATCGTTGCTTTCTGTGGCAAGAATACATTGTAAAAATTAATAAGTCCCAAGAAGGCTTGCAAGTCTGTTTTATTTTTGGGTCTCGGAGCTTCCTTTATTGCTCTGATTTTGTTTTCAGTGGGGTGGATCCCTTCTTTGTCTATAAGATATCCCAGGAATTCGACTTTGTCAGTGGCTAATTGGCACTTCTCTTTTTTTACTTTAAGTCCCGCCTCTTTAAACTTTTTAAAGACCTCCCTTAGGTGGTCTTTCAGTTGTTCTTTGTCCTTGGCTGATACTAATACATCATCAAAGTATGGTACCACCCCCTTTATTCCTTGCAATAGGCGTTCCATTAAACTCTGGAATACCCCTGGGGCCACGCTAACTCTGAATTGAAGTCTGTTGCATTTGAATGTCCCCCTGTGTGTCACAATTGTTTGTGCTTCCGCTGTTTCCGGGTCAACTGGTAATTGTTGGTAGGCTTGCACAAGGTCCAATTTTGTGAAGATTTTACCTCCCCCTAAAGAATGTAATAGGTGCTGTACCACCGGAACTGGGTATGTGCTTTGCTGTAGCGCATGGTTAAGGGTTGCTTTGTAGTCCCGCAGATACATACTGACCCATCTGGTTTAATAGGGGTAACAATTGGGGTTTCCCACCTTGCATGGTCTATTGGTTCTAATACCCCCTGTGCGATAAGTTTATCTAATTGTTCATCAATTTTTGGTTTTAACGTGAAAGGGACTTGCTTCACCTTTAGTCTTATAGGGGCTATATTTGTATTTAAATTAAATGAGATAGGGGACCCCCGGTACTTGCCCAGTTCTCTGTTGAAGACGTCCTGGAATTCTTTCATCAGGTCCTCTTCCCAGTCTGCCTCAGTAATGCTGTTTATTCCGGTTACTTCGATTCCTAATGGTGCAAACCATTTGAGTCCAAATAGGCTGGGTCAATCCCAGTCAACTGTTGTTAATGGGAGGACTTTAGTGTGTTTTTTGAATTTAACTTTGAAATGTCCAGTACCTACTATAGGAATTCTGTTTCCCTGGTAGTCCTTTAGTGTAAGCTTTTGTATTTCGAGCTCTCCCTTGTTTATATCAGATATTAGTCCTTTTAGGGTATTCCACGATACCATTGATAAATATGAGTGTGAGTCCACCTCCATCCCGCATGGCTGGCCTTCTATGGTGACTTATACATGTACCTTTTTTGCATTGGTTGAGTTTGATTGCCCAATGGTTATTGTTTGATGTTTTCTGTTTGCTTCTTTCCATCACTTGTTTCTGTTCTCTTGACTCCAATGGCTTCCTATTTGCTTTTCCCTCTCCTGGAGGGAGGGGGGTTCCATCTTTGTCTAGGGCCATAGTTATTTCTTGTTTGGCATGCCCTAGCTATGTGTCCCCACCGTTCACAATATCTGCAAATAGCATCGAAGAAACTGCGTTCAGAACATGCATGGTTTCCTCCACACCCGGCACAACGGAATTTTGATCTTCTTTCATTTTGCTCCCATCTACCTTTTTCCGACCAGAGTTGATTTACCTCTTCTTCTTCCTCTTCGTCTTCTGATAGGGATTTGATGTCCTCGTGGTGTGTTGTGGTGGTGGGTATTTTTGTTTCCTCTGGTGTCTTACTGTGTGTTTGACTTTGTGTGTTTGTCTTTTGGGGTTTGTTTTGGTAATTTATTCATTTGTCACATAGTGGCTGCCGATTTCTGTGTGGCTTCCACTGTGGTGGCTTCTTCTATTGCCTCCTTCAGTGTTATCTTAGGTCTTGTTAGTAGCTGACCCTGTAGTGTAAGGTCCTTTAATCCGAGAACCACGCGGTCCCTCATGGCTTCATCCATGTTTAGAAATTCCCATGCTCCACCAATGTCTCTTAGTGCTGCAACAAAATCTCCGATGCTCTCATCTTCCTTTTGATCCCACCGATAAAATTCGTGTCTTTTGATGAGTCATGAAATGGTTGGTGCATAGTGGGCTCGCAATAATTTCTCTAGGTCCGTCCATGCCATCGTCTTTACATCAGCGGGTGTTGCTAATGCATTTGCCATTTTGAATACTGTGGGACCGCAATGGGTGTGGAAAATGGCTTTCTTTCTATTTTCGGATACTCCTTGGAGGTCGCTCCCTTCTAGGAACATGAGGAATCAGTCGATGTAGGATTCCCAGTCCTCGGTTGTTGGGTTGAATGGTGCAGGTGGTGAGTTGTTCCCAGCCATTTCATCTCACTCAGTCCTCATTGCCACGTGCTCAATTGGGCTCCTTTGTCTTAGTATCCCACCTTCGTCGCCAGTGTTGCATTGTGGGAAAAGAGACTTGAGACCCAGTTGACTTTTTTCTCTTTTTATTTTCTTCTAGGATCTGAACACGGAGAAACTGCTGCAGCCTTTTTTATAGCCAGCTGCTCGCGGCTTGTGGCCAATGATGGCTCTTCAAATCTCCTGCTGCCACGGACCAACCCATCATAGGTAAGTATGCAAATATATAACACCAGGCATCCCAGGCCCTATAATAAATTGAATCTTCTCTGTCTTTTATTTTCATTGTTAGCCTGTCCATCTCTATACCATCTATTATTTTTTTTAATAACCATGACTTCCGTTGGAGCACTATATTCTTAAGGTGTTTCCTGACTTACTATCTACTTTATAAAATTCCCTCTAGATGAAGCTTAGTCTGAATTTATCCATGTACAGTCTCCTTTTTATATTGGTTCTCCATCATTTCTTTTTGACCTTGTGTTGTTTCATGTTTGTGAATATTTTGTACATTTCTTAGAATGCAACCTTTGGAAAAGAAATCCCAAAAAATTGTGAGTCAGAGAAACAATGTCCTGTGAGACAAAAAGTAAAGTATACATATATTTTATTTAACATACAGTATATGCAATCAAAGAAAATCACAGATTCTACCCTAATTTGCAACACACAGAATGGGAGTCTTCCAGAATCAGTGGTGGGTTACATTATTATAAAAAAGATGTAGAGACTCTGAAAAAAAATGCAGAAAAGAGAAAAGAGCAATAAAGATGATTAAAGGCCCGGAGATCCAAACTTATGAAGAATGGTTGCAGGTATTGGGTTTGTTTAATCTATTGAAAAGAAGGTTTAGGGGTGACATGGTAGCAGTATTCCAGTATTTGATGGGCTGCCACCAAAAACAAGAGGGTCATAGCAATGTTCCAATATTTGAAGGGCTACCACAGAGAGGAAGAGGTCAAGCTATTTTCTAAAGCACCTGTAGGCCAGATAAGGAATAATGGAAGGAAACTGAACAAGGAGAGATTTAACCTGAAAATAAGGAGAAACTTTCTGACAGTGAGAACAACCAACCAATGGAACAGCTTGCCTTTGGAAGCTGTGGGAGCGTCATCACTTAAGACTTTCAAGAAGAGATTGGACTGCCATTTGTCAGAAATGGTGTAGGGTCTCCTGCTTGGGTGGTGGTGGTGTTGGACTAGATGACCTACAAGGTCCCTTCCAACTCTATTAATCTATAATCTAAATGTATTTTCTAAAGTACTAGAAGGCAAGAAAAGAAACAATGGATGGGAACTAATAAAGGAGAGAAGTAACCTAGGACTAAGGAGAAATTCCCTAACAGTGAGATCAATTAACCAGTAGAATGGCTTGCCTTCAAAAGGTGTGGTGGTCCATCAGTGGAGACTTCTAAGAAAAGCTGATCAGTCATTTCTCTGAAATGGTATAGTGTCTCCTGCTTGGATAGAAGACTTCCAAGATAGAAGACTTCCAAGTCCCCTTCCAACTTTGTTATACAGTTCTGTTTTGTTCATAAAGTTGGAAGGAATTCTTCCTAGATCTTCACTGCTTTTCAACTTAGAATCTCAATGATGGGCAAAAGCTTGAATGGGACAAAGAAATAAAATAGTGGGCTTTTAGACCGGCTCCATTCAGTTACAACCAGCATAGGTGCTTAAAAGGACTTAGGGGAGTTTTAGTCCAGTGATATGAACGAAGTAAGAGGCATATTTTGGATTTTTAAAAAAGGATATGTTAATTCACTACTTTCTTGTGCAATTTATCTTCAGTTCTTCACAGTATTCTCCTAGTTGTTCATTATTCTAAAAGACCATGAACACTGCAGATGACTCAGATTTAATAAAACCTGCAGATGCACTCAACATTCAGAGATAAGGATTGCCTGTTCTATGATTATGGGTCATAGCAATAAGACAAAATGCATTTGTTTATTTACATGGGAGCAATACATCAAGTTTCCCCACTACAAAGCAATAAAGGCAATCAGTGGAGGTAAGTCATTCAATCATTTTTCTGTGTAAGCTTTTCAATCATGCTATAAAACAATGCACAATCTACAGATCTGATATCAGTAATACCAGAAGCTTACAATACCTGATGTTCTTTGAAGGAAAATAATAATACTACTATTAAGAGAAATTGGCCTCAATATAACATCCTTCTCCAAATTGGGGTGGTTTTTGGGGGGTGAGTGGGTTTGATAGCTACAGAATAAAGCAAAAACATCTGAAAATTGTATTTTCTCTCTGTTTCCAAAATATTCCAGGACACAAATGTCAAAATTTTAATCTCAGAGTCAAAATTCTACAAATCTTACTTTTTTTTTTTCCAACAGGGAAAATGTTCCTATTGAAACAGGATTCAGAACTAACTAGATAACCCATGCCTCACTGAGTCATTAATTCAGAGATATTTTCTTACCTAAACAGAGAAACTGAAAGATCGAGGTGGACAAAACTTTCTTATGACTTCTAACTTTCTGCCAGCTTCTCCATTGAGTTTTCTTGTGGGAATCTGGCAAGGAGAAAGTCAGTGAGGAAACCAGCAGGAAGCCGCAAGTCCAAAGCCAGCAGGCAACTAAATGGCTCCTGCTAGGTGGGGGAAAGGGTGTGTGAGGGTGTGGTCAGGAATAATAAATAGGGGTGTGAGAGAGTGCCTTGTGGGTTGGGAAAAGCGTGTAGGGATGTGGCATAGATTGGGAAGGATACCTGGGGATACATAAGAGATGTTGAGCAATTCAGAGAGGATATTCAGAACGACATCATGGGTCAAGAAGAGTTTGTGGAGCTTATGGGAGCAAGAGATCCTGCGTGGGTAAAGTAGAGTGTGTAGTGGAGTGGGACAGGTCAAAAATAATGCCTGGAGTAACAGCAATCTAAGTGTTATGCCAGTTGGGGATAGTGCATGGGAGAGATGATGTGGGTTTGGAAGGATGCATGAGGGTACACAAGGAAGGGCAGCCCCAGTCCAGGTGTGTACAGGTGGGTGTCATAGGCCAAGAAGGATGCATGGACACCCCTTCCCCTACCATTTGCCCTTGCCCTTCACTTTTTTCCTTCTCTTTCCCATATCAGCCAGTAACACCAAAGCAGCCACACCTTTCTCAAATTTCATTCCTTTGGGAGTCATGGGTCTCTAATTTGGGGCGCCTTCTGTAAGTTGACCACCCACGGTATACCTTGGTTCAAAAACTGTTGTCCTCTGATGTCCTATTTTACCCAGTTAAAGAGGAGCACAGTGGCTCACGTAGTTAGGATGCTGGGCTGGAGGTTAGCAAGCTTATGTTCTAGACCCAAATACTGCTGAGTGGCAAGAATGAGCTCCTGTCCTTCCCACTGGCTCCTTGATGGGGACATGAAAGGTTCACCCATGGGTGCCCCAGTCAATGGTGATATCATTCAGTAATCATTTCAACCTGGTGCCTCTGACATGAATGGGATGGGGACCCAGTTAAAGGAGAGTTTTAGTAGTATATAATGTAGTATATAGTATATAGTATAGTGTATAGTACTATATACTAGCCAAATATTCCAGCAAAATGGTAAACATTTATTATTTTACGAATAAAGGCAAATATATATGTCCCAGGATAACATAGCAGAATCCAATATTTTTTGGTCACTGGGACTGGTGTAGTCTTCTGAGTTTTCAGAGTCATGCTGGAGCCAATCATTGGGAAACTTCTCTGTGCCAGAATGTATATTTTGGGGCTATTCTATAATAAATGATTGAAGCCTGGGAAATAGGCTCCTTGTCAGTCAACAGGACTGCTGATTTACCACCAGGTTATTAAGTACTTAGGAGCCAAGGACTTGGCAGCACAAGATAACAACAGCCAATGACTTAATAGCCAGCTATCAACACCCCAATCAACAACTAGAGAGCAGCAACAAAGATGATTAGGGGACTGGGGGCTAAAACATATAAGGAATGATTGCTAGGATTGGGTATGTCTAGTTTAATGAAAAGAAGGTGTGAGGTACATGATAGCAGTCTTCCAATATCTCAGGGGTTGCCGCAAAAAAGAGGGAGTCAAGCTATTTTCCAAAGCATCTGAAGGCAGGACAAGAAGCAACAGATGGAAACTAATCAAGGAGAGAAGCAACTTAGAATTAAGGAGAAATTTCCTGACAGTTAGGACAATTAATCAGCTTGGCTAGGAACAACTTAACTCAGGAAGAAGAAATTGGACAACCATTTGTCTGAAATCTTATAGGGTTTCCTGCCAGAGCAGGGAGGTGGACTAGAAGGCCTCTAAGGTCCCTTCCAACTTTGTTATTCTCTTAACTAAAAAGCCACATGCAACCAGGCACCACATATATACTACACATAGAATAACCCAAAGAGAGAAAAGATCCCTGAAGATGACCTCCAGCATGAATCTGAAATTTCAGAAGATTCAACCTCTGATTCTGGTGACTGAACCAGATTGGATTTATTATTTTATTATCCCATATCTTTTGAAATATACTGATTTATTCCAGAATCAGAATATTATAAATTTTGCTGTTTGTGGGGTGGAGTGAAAAAAGTTAAGTGTGTAGTCTTAGCAATGATGACATTTTTTGCACCCCATCCCACATACTGCAGATGCCCAAGATAGCCAATAACAGATGGTTGGATTTGCCTTCTTTGAACGTTACTGTGTTTGATATCTACAATGTAGAAAGTCTCTGTGTTTGTACTGTTGGTCTACGAAGACTATTTTACACACACAACTGAACTGCTTGCTGTAGTGCCCATCAAATTAAAATGCATGTATAAATTAAAGGTAAGGCATGGCTCCGAGTCTTAAAACCTTTATGAAGGATATCCATATGGAGGTATGGAAGAAGCAACATTTGGCCCAGAGTGACCATCTGGATGACAGCAATTAAAAAAATGAAACTTTGCCATAAAAGTTTAGCTGTGGGCATATTTGCTTTTGATCAGGTGTTTTTTTCATTCCACAAGGATGATGTAGAGAATGGGGTAGGAAAATCCCTCCTCTGGATATAATGTCAGAAGACAACAAAACAAAGAAAACAAAGAAGCAAAACATTTCCCCCCCATAAATTTTAAAGTTGAAGATTTTTTTCTAAGATTTTTAATCTATAAGTTCCAGGCATTTAAAAAAAAAAACACAATAGAAATGTAGATGTCAAACATAGCAAAATGACCAATCCCATTTCAGTGTCTTTATTACATGGTTTAAGTTGAATGCCTAGAACAGTGGTCAGGGAACAGGGGTAAATTACCCCAAATGGGGTAAAAGTGAAAATCTGGGGGTAATGAGGAGGTTGCGCTGGCCAATGGCGGAACTATCGGCATAGCAGCAGTTATTAAAACACCCTTGAGGCAAATTTATCCCCTCCACCCCACCCTTGTTTCCTGGGTCGGAAATGACTCCAGGCTAGATTCTGCAAGAGCCGCGCCGCCCGTTTTTAGGGAAGGCGAGCTTCTGGCATAGGGCAGAGCATTTTGGGAAAAGGGACGCTTTCCCCCGCTGCGATGACCGCACGCACCAGCGCGCAGTTTGTGTCACCGTGGCTCCCAAATATCATCCTCCCTTCCCGCTTCCTCGTCCCCAGGCCCTGCCTGCCTGCCAACCTAGCCAGCCAGCCCGGCTCCCTCCCGAAGCCTCTCATCACTGCCAGGCACACAGGAAGCGAAGAGGCACCTGCAACGGCCGCCTTGGCCCCGAGAAAATTTCCAGAAGCCCTCGGGAAGCCTGGTGACATTTCATTCCTGGAGCGAGCTATCCCGCCTTCTTCCCAGCCGCGGGGAGGCACCTCCTCCCGCCTCGACCTCCAAATTATGTGTCAGCAGCCTGAGGTGGCTGGGGAGGGGAGAGGCCGGGAGGGGTAACGTCTGCGTTTATAAATTTTTTGGGGGGTAAGAGGTAAAAAAGTTCCCTGACCCCTGGCCTAGAAGATCTTCAAGGTCCCTTCCAACTCTATTATTCTGTTATATTGCTGTCAGGAAAACTACCTGAATGTATCAATGCTGTCACAGGAGTTCAGCACAACGTGAAGGTGATTTACTGTTTCTTCTACCCTTTAGATATCATATGAAGGAAGGAATTATATCATTTCCACCAGATTTACAGTATAGATACTTGGCTTGGTTTTTCTTTTGTTCAAATTATAATTCAGTTGCCAGTCCTTGTACATTCCCGTGATAGTTCCATCTTTCAGACCATCAGTTCTGTCTCTATTACTGATTAGTTCATTGGGGTACAAAGCATGTAGTTAATATTTAAATATAAGCTCGTGGGGAAAAAGAAAAAGACCAGAAAAGCTTATTGTTATTAGGCATGTAAAGAGAAGACAATGAAAGGGCTGGAAAACCTTTGGGGTCACCTGGAATTCTAATATGGTAGAAACATCCATGAACAACAAACAGGATGTGTCTGTTGAGATTTTTAGCAGCTTTCTTAAACTGCATCTGCAGTTCTCTCCTTGTCATTTAATACCATCTGGGACAGATGCAGAAACAATGCCGTTGTTTTTCAAGGACAAAAACGGTGTCACATTTATAATGCTTGAAAGCAATGACTGATATACAGGTAAGGAAGCAAAGATAGTTTCTCTCCCTTTTATCGATGTTTGGAAAATGAAGAGGAGTTCTAACTATATAATCCTTTTATTGTCACAAGGGTTCCTCCCTCCAGGTGTGGGCTATTTGGAAATCCATTTTCCAAATTAGATTTCTAAGATCGTAAATAAATATGATGCATTAAAAAAAAAACTCAGTTGTGTATTCTGTATACCTTCTGTGCAATTCTGTCATCTTGAGAGAAAAATAAAATTCATATGGCTTGTGTATTTCATTCCATCCAGTCAACTCAAGTTAAGGAAAAAGGAAGAATGGATGTTGGAAAGGAATACAACATGTACATCTATCTTTCTGCAGTAAGAAGATTCTGAATAATATTTTAATTAGCTGTGAAGAATGATTCAAGTAATGGAAACCTTAAATTAAGATCAAAGCTATACTCAATAATTATATGCTGTGGTTTATCTCAATCATAATGATTCTTAATCATCCAGGTCATGATTGTCCCAAAGCATTTTTCTTCAATTCAGTTAGAAATGAAGAAACTTCTTGAATAAGAAGCAAAACATTTCCAAGGAAAAACCCAAGAAAGTCCTGTTGTCTTTTGGAAAAGCATTTGGAACATATATGCTGTGGTTATTGAACTACATTTCCTACAATTCATCATTATTGACCATACTGGTTGGAGCTGATGGAAATTGTAAGGCAACTGTATCTGGAGGCCATATTCCCTATTCTCAAATCAGAAGATTGATGTCAGAATGCTGGCAGTTACCCCCATTTAAATCATGACTTCCAAACTTCCAAAACTGAAAAAGGATTTATTGGGAATTAAACTGTTCAGCACTGCCTGAATGTAGCCGACTCCGACACATCATTCATTGTCACTCTTGACCCTGGTTTTCCCCCACCCCCTGGGTGTATCATAATTCATATTCTCCAATGGGATACATCCATAGCCAAGAGTCTCCAGATAGAATTTTGCATGGCAGAAACTTCAGTCACCTCGTTACTATGTTTGAAAACATTTATGGAATGCAGTTTCCATTTGCAAGCTGCTGCACTGCTCCTGCCTCCCTTTCTGTTGGCAACTCTAAAAAGACCATAGAAATATTTTATGAGTTGACAATTGATATATGTGTAATGATGACTATATATGCAGAAAGCATCATTCAACTTAAACCATGTAATAAAGACATTGAAATGGGATTGGTTACTTTGCTATGTTTGACATCTACATTTTTATTGTTTTTTTTAAATGCCTGGAACTTTATATAATGTTCTTTATGAAGAGGTAAGATTGCATAACCAGAAATTAATTCAGTTTTCAAAAAAGATAAGTATATAAATAATACATACCATAAATGACCTTGTTTTGTTCAAAGGAGTCCAAATCCAAATCAAAACACTGGCAGAATCTTAGCTAGGAACTGGAAGAAAAGGGAACAACTTGGCCAGTTTGGAGTGACCATTTAAAGTGGGATAAAAGGGTTTTTTTTGTGGGCTGCAGTGAAAGCTCTCAAGTAAAATGCAGCTCCGTTGCCTTTTATATCTCAATTTGTTTTCAGCATTTTGTATTGAGCATTTTGTACTGTTTTTCAGAGCATTCTGCTCTCTGCACCAAAAAAATGCTCAAGAAAGATATTACTCTTTTGAGGGTGAGGTGTGATTTTTCTAAAGGTGTTTTATTAGTATAACAGCCTTAAAGCACCATGGAAATACTGAAATCCTGCCTTCTAATAGCTGTTGTTTACTATCCTGTTTATTTATTTTACCAGGTTTATTTCTCTGACTACAGTCTACAGACCACTTATTCAAAACCACCCCTGCAGCTTCCAGCATGAAGATAGGAGTTCCACTATTTTCCAGTAAATACTGTGTAGAACACAAGAATCTCTTTTAAATGCATGAGTAGAAGTTGAAGATTGCAGTTAGTAAAATTAAATAGTAGGATATCCTGTTATAATTTTTAATATCAAATTCAGATAGCAGGTGTCAGATTATAAGTATAGGATTTTTTGTTTGTATGTTATTTTTATGGGGATTGTAAATTTATCTTTGTGTATGTTGATTTTTGTAGTGT
Organism: Pseudonaja textilis; assembly: GCF_049901715.1. Lineage (NCBI taxonomy): Eukaryota > Metazoa > Chordata > Lepidosauria > Squamata > Elapidae > Pseudonaja > Pseudonaja textilis. Next base: position 33,132,579 of record NC_141997.1, read on the forward strand.
TGAGTTTTTTTTATTACTTTTTTAACACAACTTAATACTGGTTAGGGTTGGACTGGGGTGGGATATACTTTATTAATATGTTATTTATCTTCCTTCTTTGCTTCTGAAAGTTTTATTGCTTAATGATTAAGAAAGACATTGCCCCAGTGTCAGAAGTTTTATGTTTTTACTAATTTTGGAAAGTTTTTTTTTAACATTGTAGTTATTGCAAATCTATAATAAAGATTCCTTTCACCCTTTAAAGTATTATTTCCATTTAAGAAGTCTGCCCCTTTAAGGCTTAACAAGGCTTTCAATGGGAAGACTATATATGTGGAATGTAAAATCACTAGACTGGCAAGATTATCCCAAATTTATTACAAAATCAATCTATTGCCCTTTCAGATGGATTTTGTTACAGCTGCAGATGTCAGCTTCCCCAGAGTGGTCAATAGTGAGAAATGCTGGTAGTTGTAGCTCAAGAATACCTGGAAAACCACAGGTTCCTCACTCCTGGTCTAATCTGAGTTGTTGAAAACTTAGAATGATAGGTTGAAGGGAATATTGGAGGTCTTCTAGTCCAACCCCCTGCTTAAGCATGAGACACCATACCATTTCAGACAAATGGCTGTCCAGTCTTTTCTTGAAACCCTCCAGTGATGAAACATCCACAACTTCTGAAGGTAAGTCATTCCACTTATTCATTGTTCTTATTATCAGGAGAGTTCTCCTTAGTTCTAGGCTGGATCTTTCTTTAATGGTCTCCCACCCATTACTTCTGATCTGTCTTCAAGGGGAATAGGTCAACCCCCTCTTCTGGTCAACTGGTCAACCCCAGTTAGAGGACTGCTAACATATCAGCCCTAGTCCTACTCTTCATTAGTCTAGACATGCCTAGAACTTTCAATTGTTCATCATATGGTTTAGCCTCAAGACTCCTTACCAACTTTGCTGGTCTTCTGTGCATTCTTTCTATGTTCTCAACGTCTTGCTTTGTACCATGGTAAAAACATAAATTCTTCTGTTTAGGATACTTTTAATAAACCTGTTGCTATAGGTTGCATTCAGATTTACTAATAGATGTGTGTTTGTTAGAACAAATGTACAAAAATCAGTAGGTCTAAGATTGATCATTTATCTTTCTGTAGGTTTAAACCAGTATGACCTAACACAACATTCTTACTTTTTTGTATTCTTTCATCCCCTTTGTTATTTCAGGCCCTGTCTGGAACATCCAAGTTATAACAGCAGTTTGAAAACACCCGGCAGTCTAAGGCAGATAAATGTATGATATTTTAAACACTAGTTTTAGACCTAGATGTGACCAGTGTGTAAGTATGGCATACAGCTGCTATTTATTTACAATAATGAGGGCCACCTGATTTTCCTCACACAGAAAAACTATAGGAATATTTTATCTTTTCTATTTTCTGTGCTGGATGCCAGATGAAGCTATTCTATAGTTTATCTGAAGCATTTGAGAAGCTAACAGGAGCTTGCAAGGAGAAAATAAATATCATTGTGTGTACTAAAACTCTAGACAATATTTGAATCAGAAAATACTTTAAACATTTTTGGTTTAAATATAGAACTGGGTATTGTAAGAGAATGACCATATCTTTTTTTCAAGCACAGGAATTAGTTATGTTCTAAAACATTCAAGAAATGTAAAAAGTTTGGATTGGAAAAAAACATGCAAATGTCAATCTTAACTGATTTTGTGGTTTATAAAAACCTTTAAATTCACTTTAATCCATTTCTCAATCAGTTCCCACATTTAAAATAAGTTCGTACGGGATTAAATATTCCTGTTACAACGGAATTCCAACGTGTATATTTTTGTAAGATTTTTTAAAATCAAAGTGCAACGGTGTTCTTTCAAAAACATTTCTATTCCATGTGCTTTTTTGACTAATTATGCCTTTTTATTTGTAACTTTTAAATAGAGTATGGAATTGTAAAACTGAAGAAAATGCAATTATAGAAGGTTTTTTTTTAGCCCATGTATTGGTTTCCCAATGGCTTTGAAGTTTAAAACAGATAATTACTTACATTTATAATTAGCTTAATACTTCACTTTTAAGGCGAAACAAGAGGTCATTTGAAAAGCTTTTTGGAAAGAGGTCAAGAGAAACACTACCAATATTATCTAATGCACGGTAGCAATGGTGTCTAATTCTAGACTGTGTTTTGTAATAAATCTCCAGTGGCATTCAAATAACAAAACTGTCCCAAAGAAAAAAGAATGAGAAGGGCTCATAGCAGAGATGGCCTTCAGCAGGTTCTGACCAGTTCTGGAGAACTGGCAGTGGAAATTTTGAGTAGTTCGGAGAACTGGCAAATATTACTTCTGACTGGAGATTTTACAGTACCCTGCCACACCCACCGAGCCACGCCCAAAGAACTGGTAGTAAAAAAAATTGAATCCCACCACTGGGTCAAAGCTGTCATGAGACAGTTGTTGCTGGCCAAAACTGCTCAAGATCCATTGATCTGTTTCAAATTGTTTAAGGCACAGCAAACAAAGAAGATCAAAGGCTTCCACTGGAATAAAAACAAAGCTATATTATATGATTTCAAAGATCTGTTTTAAAAAAAAAAAAAAATTCAGTATTCCTCAAAGTACTTTTCTACTTCTTTTTCCAGAGCATAAAAAAGCAAATATTGTTTGAAGGAAGAATGCGTGGTTTAGAAATCCTGAACCACTAAATGCAAACTTAATCAAATCTGAATTATTATTATTTTTTAAATAAATAGGAAATGAATTAAGGCCAAACTCCAATGAATTCAGTGTGTTTAATCTCTATATAATTACATCAAGATCCAAATAGAATAACAAAATAACAGAGCTGGAAGGGATTTTGGAGGTCTTCTAGTTCAATCCTTTGCTCAACCAAAAGACCCAATACTATTTCAGACAAATGGCTATCCAATCTCTTCTTAAAAGCCTCCAGGATGAAGCACCCACAACTTCTAAAAGCAAGACATTCCACCAATTAATTGTTCTCATTTTTAAGGAAATTTCTCCTTAGTTCTAAATTACTACTCTACTTGATTAGCTTCCATCCATTGCTTCTTGTCCTGCCTTTTGGTGCTTTAGAAAATAGGTTGAGTCCCTCTTCTTTGGGGCAGTCCCTGAGATATTGGAAAATTGCTATATCACCCTTAATCCTTCTTTTCACTAGACTAGACATATCCAATTCTTGCACGGTTCTTCATATGTTTTTGCCTCCAGCCCTGTAATCATCTTTATTGCTCTTCTCTGCACTCCTTCCAGAGTCTTCTCATTTTTATAATGAGGTGACCAAAAGTGGATGCAATATTTCAAGTCTGGTATTCCAGTTTGAACCAGTTTCAATTAATTTATTCACTTCTTAATCTCTAGGCATAGATTGCACTATGATTTGGTTAGGCGTGTGCAAGCCATGAAAAATTCTAGCTATGCTGTGATTTTTGAATAAAGGAATGATAAAATCATTCTCAAATAATGACAATCACTTCTTCCTTGTTCAAATTCTTTGGTGACAGATTTAGCTTTAAGATATAGTAAACTCTATAAATGATAAAAAGAGAGATCAGCATATTGTATAATATCAGTTTCAGAGCTATAGCTAATTTCAACTATAATCCCAAATCTGTCATGGAATATAGCTGTATGAGGGAGGGGCTCTTTCCTGGGGAGCAAAGATATGACATAGCTTGGAATTTTTAGCAAGAAAAAGAGTGAATGCCCCCCCCCCCCCAACTCATTCTATATTTAACTAGTCAGTTGGATACCCGTACGGAACTATGTGATTAGGCTTGATAAATTGACAGTTAAAGCTTGAACATTAATGAGTAGTTACAATTGGCCTTTCCTCTCCACTTCTCTCCCTCAGGCTTGTCCCACAGAAGCCTTTCCTATATCATCCCCTTCTCTCTCTTTTAGGTGAAGATGGGGAGTAGATTGTCTAAACTCCCAGCCCACAGGTTGGATGAGTCACATACTGGCCACGCCCATGCCCAAGTGGCAGTTGGAATAGATTTGTTTTCAGGTGGGGAGGGGGAGTAGAACACCTAACTCCTTAGCATTAGAGCATGTTAATAATAATATAAGAAATACTAACGATCTGCGGGTCATTTTAAAAATTCCTTTCTTAGTGAGCACCTAGAAGCCAATATGTGCCAAATTTCAAGTTTGTAGGCTTTATGGTTCTGGGGATTTTGTGATGATGCATGAGTGGTATGTCACTTTTATATATATAGATATACAAAGTATATAAAGGGTATATCTAATATATAAAGGGTATATCTAATAGTTATGCAGATAAGTACTTTAGTCTGGCAAGAGTTCTGTCTCCAGGGAAACAACAGTAAAACTACTCTGAAGTTCTTGGTTCCTTGGGCCTGACAAAATCAGAATTATTCTGAAAAGTTTTGCATGAAAAATAAGTCATGTTTTTCTGTGTTATTAAGATCTTATCTGGGACTAAAATAAGATGGCAATGAAGTCTACTGTATTCAACTCTAACAGAAATGTAACAATTGGAAGCAATGAGCAATTCATGGCTACTGGCTTAGTCTCCTGGTTTTCTCCACAATGCATTTCTTTTCTTTAAATAGAGACTGTAAATGATGACCAGACTGAACCTGAGGGAGGGGTCAAATGCCCCCTTCATCAGACTACATCAAGTCCCTTCATGCCCACAAGAGAGCTAAATTCATCTTGAATTCCATTGACTCTTATCATTGATTGATTCCCCAATTTGTTTTGACCATTAGTAGTTCAGATTCTTGTAGAGCAATGGTGTCAAACTCAATTTCATTGAGGGCTGCATCATGGTTGTGTTTGACCTTGGGGGACTGGAGTGGGCATGGCCAGGGTGGGCATGGACAGCTTGACATCACTTGTGTTGGGGGTGCCTGTGGTGGCCTGAGTACTCTGCCAGAGAAAATGGGCTCCCAAGCTCTGTTTTTGACTGTGATGGCCTCCTGCAACCCTCTGTCAGGAAAAACGGAGCTCGGGAGGGCTGCGTGCAACCCTCCCAAGCTCCATTTCCACTGACAGAGACACCACAGACCAGCCCTCATTGTTTCCAGGATAGCTTCATGTGCCAGATCAAAGCACGTGGCAGGCTGGATCTGGCCCCCGGGCCTTGAGTTTGACACCCCTGTTGTAGAGACTGTAAGCAAGCAATAAAACTGTATTCATTTAAAATGCCTTGACTCTTGATTTCCTGTGCTTGATCATGGGATTATTCACCAGCATGAGACAATTGTTGTTGGAGAAAAAATAATGAACACTAACTTTGCAATATGGTTTCTAAGTGGTTCATTCCCACTGTGATGCACAAATGTTTAATGGAGAAATATGGGCGATATTTATGATGTCCCTACCATACAGTAACACACTAAGATAAAAATGTCATTACATCTTTTATGGCATCTTTCCTTGTGGTCTGAGAATATTGGCAGCTAAGTAGGCCAACTGTTACTCTACATGAAATGAGCACAAATGAACTATGAGAGATTCCGTTGACCTTCCTAAAGCTCTTTTGGCATCCTTAGAATTTTCTCAGACACTTCAGCTGAGAATAAATGCTTAAACTATTTCCATGTACATTTTGGGAAAAATCCACCATTGTTGAAAAACTCCCATGAAGAAAACTGCTGGTCTTATCAAAACAATGGTTTTCTTAAAAATCTGCCTGATGTTTGGGCAGATTTTCCAACAAGCTTTTCCTTCACAACCCCCATGCTTTGAATGTTGTTGATTTAAAAAGTAGCGATTCCAGTTACAGTAGAGCCAATTATTTTTGCAACGGCAGTTCCAAGAGACTCCAAAATGAGGTATACAATGGTTTTCAACAGTCAAGCTCACTCAAGTTAAAATCACCTTATACTTGTAGTTTTCCATAGCAGAGATTAAGGCAGCCGAAGTATTTTATGTACTTCAGTTACAATTGAAACAAACAGGAAGCCCTTTGCAAAGTGTTACGATTGCTTTAGTGCCTGTGTTGCAATTTTTGAATAGCTGTAACATATATTGAAATGTCAGGATGACACTGAAGAGTCTAAATGTCATAATGCATTCTTTGATAGCTACATGTGAATGTTACTTTTATACCTGTGCAGGAAACAGCTGCCTCATTCCTTTTTTCTCCTAACAGGTGCAATGTGACAGATACTACAATACCTAATTTATTGTATTCTTCAGTTAGGGCATGAAGTACTTTCTGTCAGATCCTAATGTTCTTATGAGCAGAATGAAGAAAGCCTTGCAAGAAGTTTACTTGGGCTACAACTGTTCCCATATACAGGTCAAGCCTTTCTGGGATTCAGCAATATTCCCTGGAATTTAACCTACATAGGATGCTCCCTTTTATTCCATTTTCTGCTTTGTTACATTCACCAATGATTCCTAGAACTTTAAATGATGCACATGCCAAACCCTTTACGCTTAAAGGGGTCTTTATTGAGATTTCAATAATTACTCAAGTCTTGACCTGTAAAATGTTCTGGTATAACTTCAGTGTTTCAAAATAGCCATAATTTTACTGAGACTTGCCTGGGATACATACCATATTAAAAGATTCTGAAAGTTAACCTAATCTTGAGATTACCTATCTAGAGGCCATCCTAAACATCTCCCATAATGCTACCACAGGTTCCAGTCTTGGTTCAGAATTCATATAAATGTTTCAAATATTTATAGAATACCAGAGTTGGAAGGAAACTTGGAGGTTTTCTTGACTCCTTCTCAAGCAGGTGATCCTGCTTTCATTGCGTTGACCATCTACAAAGTAAAATTCTACTATTCAGAAGGTGATTGGTTGATGGATTGAGTGACTTGATTTGATTTATACAGCCATTTATCTCACAATAGTGTCTATAGCTTCTCCACAGCACCATTTACCAAAGTCTTAGTTTATTGGGACATCATGGAACAATAATGGAGCTCCTGCTACTATATAGGCTCCAATTTAACTTCTCATTAATATTGACTGTAGAGTAAGGTAGTAGATTATCCAAGCGTACAAAGCACTGGGGGCTAAGAACTGAACCAGGGACAATCCAAGCTTATCTTCTGGCTCCTTCTCTGCAGGAGGTGTGGTAATCGTGAAGTTGTTCTTGAATGGCCCAGCTGACAATCTGTGTTGGGAAATCTCTGTTCAAAATAGCCTTATAACCAGTCCATGGTTGATGGAATGGCAAAATGCACTTTTCCCCCTATCCAAAGCTTTCATAACACTTCTCATTCTGCTCATGTCATACACTTGAATGGCATTGCACTCTGCTATTCATCAATTCTCCAAGTTGTTCTTGTGAAGGATCCCCTCTCATTTCCTTGAGATGCTGGATGGAGATTTAGCCACAAGGAGTTTTTATCATATAGACAAAATTATGAATAATGCAGTAATGCATTTTCAGCAAAGATAACTTAATTCTCACCTAGTTCTGTTTGCTCTATTGTGTTTGGCATTGACAGAAAAGATGTATTGGTCTGCTAAAATTAGTTTGTTATACTTTCACAACCCGGTAGGCTTTTAAGGCATCACATGTGAGAGAGGGCTCAATAGAGTGTCCGTATAATGTTACAGAAAATAGATGAAGACATAATATTGTAAAATTTTGGAAGAGCGCATAATTTTATTTACACATTAAAACTGTTATATCATCAGATTATCTTAGCAACATATAGTTGAACATAAAATCAAATATATTAAAGCCAACAATTAAAAATTAAAACCAATGAAGGAAAGCACAATATAGGGCCTTAAAATGTAATGAAAAGAAAGAGGTCAGTCCACTGAACTCAGAAGTAAATCCTTGGGTTGGCTGCCAAGATGGCAGGGTCTCAGGTTGTCATGACAACAGGCCATAGCAGTTGTAGGCAAATTTCCTTGAATGTGGGAAAATCACAAAGAAATAGCCTGGACCAAGTTTTAGAGGGCTTTAAAGTGATAGTTAATAATGTATTTAGCACTGGTATAACATGGCCTGAGGAACACGGTGACTCAGTGGCTAAGACGCTGAGCTTGTTGATCAGAAAGGTTGGCAGTTCAGCGATTCGAATCCCTTGCACCGTGTAATGGAGTGAGTTTCCGTTACTTGTCCCAGCTTCTGCCAACCTAGCAGTTTGAAAGCATGTAAAAATGCAAGTAGAAAAATAGGGATCATCTTTGGTGGGAAGGTAACAGCATTCCATGCACCTTCGGCGTTTAGTCATGCTGGCCACATGACCACAGAGATGTTTTCAGACAGTGCTGGCTCTTCAGCTTTGAAACTGAGATGAGCACCGCCCCCTAGAGCCAGAAATGATTCACGCGTATGTGCAAGGGGAACCTTTACTTTTACCTTAACATGGCCTGTTTGGGTTTAAACACCAACCTGGTTGCTGAGTTCTGAAATCAGTTACAATGGGAAGCCATAAAGGAGCATAATATGATAGTAGCCAAGCCTTGGTCTGCTATGTCTGTTCTGCAAAAAATCAGATAACCATTAGACGGCAAGAAAGGGAGTGTTCTGTATCTCACTACTGCCACCTTGTAATCATTTGTATATTTCTAGCTGAGACAAAGGACTAGCTAACATTTAAGTATTTCCTCAGATTAATTATTTCTCAATTTCATAGAACAATGAGCAATAAGCCAGCCTAATCAAACATCAATTACATTAATTTGTATTTCTTATTATTATTGGGGGCAGGGGGATCAGAGACTTTCAGATAAAAAGTAGATATTTTGTAAGTAACATAAAATTAGTCACATGAGAAATGAAGCCCCATAGTAAATTTAGAATCAGCCAACCATTCCATTAAGTGCACAGATATATAAAATTGTTTTTAATGAGTTATATTTGTAGAAAGTATACTAGGAAAACATAATTCCACCACTGTTGGTGGTGCAACATTGCAAATAAAGCCCTGTTATAGATCTCAACAGTCACTTGCTTGGGTTCAGAGGACATAGGCCAGTGAGAAGGACCTCCAAAATCATTGTCTGTATTGATTAAATTTAGGTAGCATGAGGGATAGAAGAACCTATTCTTTCAGAGCAGTTGGATTTTCCTCTCTCTGGGCACAGGAGACATTCAGAGAGAGTACTTCCATCTCCTCAGGCTGAGCTCAAGTTTATTTGTGCTCATCCTCTTCATTATAATACCTTATTGGAATTGAATTCAACAAAGAAATAAATTTGGCTATTATCACTTCTTCAGAAACCCAATGCTTTCATCAGTTTCATTCAAGAGATGGGATAGAGCCCTTATTCATAAGAGAGACAGACCAAGAGACAGTCAGACAGACAGAGAGACAGAGACAGAGACAGAGAGACAGACCTGTGATCAAAAGTGACTTGAAGGAATGTTGAGTGATTTATTGAAATGTTTATGGCATTCTATTCTTAATTCTTCCAACATTTTGACCCAGATTTCAACTACAAATTAAAATACAGAGTGTGGTGCAGTTTCACACTGAAAGGCAAGAAGGTGCTTTAGAGTATATGGAAATCCTTACAGCACAAGTGCCAAACTCACCGCATCCCCATTTACAGAGCTGGGGTGGGCATGGCTTACATGTGACATGCCCGGCCTATGGGCTGCCAGTTTGACACTCCTGGCTTGCAGCATCTGTCTATAATTCATTAAAGCAACTGTGTCTTTTTCAGTGTATGGTAAATGGTGAACATATTTGAGTTCAGGAATTGCACAGATGTAAGTAGAAACTGTTGTAAGCCATTACCGCAGGAGTGTCAAACTCAAGGCCCGGGGGCCAGATCCGGCCTGGGGGGGGGGGTGCTTAGATCTGGCCTGTGGGGCTGTCTTGGAAACAGCAAAGGACCAGCCCGTGGTGCCTCTCCCAGTGAAAATGGACCTTGGGACAGCCACGGGCAGCCCTCCCGAGCTCCATTTTCACTGGCAGAGGGTTGCAGGAGGCTGTTGCAGCCAAAAACGGTGCTTGTTTTTGCTGACAAACTGCTTGGGCCACCACAGGCACCCCCAACATGAGTGGTGTTGAGCTGCCCATGCCCACCCCAACCAAACCCACCTTGGCTCCCCAAGGTCAAACCAACCCTGGTGCAGCTTTCAGATTACTTATGGATAATTGTCTGTTAGGTGTGTGTCGTGAAATGCATTCTAGTTGTCTACCACTCATCAGGAACTTTAATGCCAATTGTCTCATATAATAGTGAATGATAGAGCACAGCTCATTTTTACAAGGTGAAACTTCTGAATTTGCCTAGAAAAACATTGATGGTGCCTCAAAGAGGTCGATCTCTTTTTGTTTGCTAGTAATACTGCAAAGAAGCTGTTGAAGGAAGAGAGTTAGCAGAAATCTCACATAATACAAAGTCAGAAGAAGGAATTTATAAGTCCAGTTTAGAATATGCTTTTACTATTCTCAATTACCTGCAAGTTGAATCATTTGACAATGTTTACCGTGAATAGAACACCAATTCCTTTGAAGTTTCATTTTATTCCAGTTTTTACCTTCATGCTTTTGACCTGAATTCTGACAAGAGTGGTTGACCATTATTCTCCAGCTTTTCAGGATGAACATTTCTCTTTTCTCCTCAATATCAGGAGTTGAATTAGAGCCTTTTACATAAAGCTCTGAGCAAACTCTTGAGGTGTTCAGGATGTTTTCTCAAACTGATCAGCTTGGGACAAACCAGACATATATGTTGACAAAGGATATAATTGCCTGCAGGAAAGTGAAAGTTCAGCTTATCAGAGAAAACATCTTGCAGAGAACATCTGTGATACTTGAGGGCTGTGAGAGACACTAAGGCAAGAGGAACATATTGTTTTATTTCTTAGGGCTTAGCACAAGGGTCTTCAAACTTGGCAAGTTTAAGACTTGTGGACTTCAACTCCCAGAATTCCTAAGCTAACATGACTGGAGGAGGAATTCTGGGAGTAGAAGTCCACAAGTCTTAAAGCTGTTAAGTTTGAAGACCCCTGGCTTAGCATCTGATGTGAGCCTGATCAATTGTGGCATTCAGCCCTGGTGATACAGTGGTTAGAATGCAGTATTGCAAGCAAACTCTGCCAACAGCCTGGAGTTTGTTCCCAAAAGGGCTCAAGGTTATTTCAGCATTCCATCCTTCCAAGATTGGTAAAATGAGAACCCAGATTGTTGGGGGCAATATGCGTGGCATTGTAAACAACCCAGAGAGTTCTGTAAAGCACTATGGGGCAGTATATACTGTAAGTCTAAGTGCTATTGCTAGTTAGAGTGCTGTTTTTACATAAACTTCCTTTCTCTTCACCTGACTAACATTTCTCATCTGTGTCTCTTAAATTTATTGCTAGGTTTTTATGGCATGTTTCCTTAGCTGTTTTGCGCTCCAGAAAACATCCTTTCTGAGTTTACCCGGAAAACCCTGAACCCCCCTTTGAAATTAAAATTAAATTCTGAAATTAAAAACTCTTCTACCTTGTTTCCACTATTAATATATTGGTTAAATTACAATGAGTAACCTTTTCATTAATGCAGAATTCTTCCAAACCAACTACTTGGGTTTAGCTATCACTCTTTGATTCCAAAGATGGGTATCCCTCCCACATCCATCCAGTCACATACATATAATAGACCTCATCCCACCTAAACTTACATATTTCTAGTGAAGTGAGTTATTTCACTCAATTGGATAATGCAGTAGGTTATAAATGACCTGGATAGATCTATTATTACAGACAGTTAACTTCCAGTAAATGTCAGATGTATTGTTTCTCACATATTTCTAGTTGAATGCACTCTATTAACTGTAATACATTTCTTTTAGAGAACCCATACTAAAAGTTAGTGTATGCCCTTGGATTTTTCCTTCAAGCCATATACACAACTATGAATGGAAGTACAAAAATACAAAAGGGATGCCAGGTTTCCATTTCCAGGACAGAGTTAGACTCTTTCACAAATGCATATAGGAAAGGTAGACTGGAAACCTCAATAGGCACAATTGAAATTAACAATATTGTGTTTCCCCCAAAATATGACCTACTCAGAAAGTAAGCCCTAGATTGATTTTTACACATGTGCCCAATATAAGCTCTACCCCCAAAATATACCCTAATTAAGATCCCACCCACTCCAGGGTGCATGAGTAAAAATTAAGCTACAGTGGAGATGGGGGTTTGGAGTTGCCCTACTACTTACCTTCGGATAGTTATAGCCAGGCATTGCACACTTCAGTCCATTTCTTCTGCAGAGATTTCCTGAAGGCCTCTGTAGCTGATAACAGAGCTCTGGATCAATCCAAAGCTTTGTTATCAGCCACAGAGACCATCAGGAAAACTTTGCTGGCTACAAATGAAATGGTCCAAGGTGTGGGAGGCCTGGTTGCAACTATCCGAAGCCGAAGAAGTTCCTGAAGGCCTCTGACAGTGAAAAGGAGGCCGGGGTGATGCACGCAAGTGAGGTGAGTCAATGGATGACATCCATCCCCAAAATAAGGCCTGGTGCTTTTTTTGGTAGGAAAAAAAATAAGATGAACTTATTTTGGGGAAAACATGGTATCTGTAGAACACACCCTACAGAAGCATCAATTCATGTTATTTTAGGGATAAAGCTAAAAAGGACACATGATTATAAATATGAAGTCTAAATGTGCATATTTGTATCATATACAGAAGGCATACTTGTTACAGGTGTTTATTAAAGTCATAGTCAAATGTCTATGGAGATTCTCAGTCATCCAGGTCACATTTATCCCAATGGTGCTTTTTCAAGAGACAGCTGGATTTTCTGGGGTTTTTTTAAAGACATTTCACTTCTCATGCAAGAAGCTTCTTCAGCTCTGACTGAATGGTGGGGAATGGAGGGATTTATATTTCCCTCTATCCAGTCAGAGCTGAAGAAGCTTCTTGGATGAGAAGAGAAACATCTTCAAAGAAAAATGAGAAAGTCCAATTGCCTCTTGAAAAAACACCTCTAGGACGAGACTGTAATCAGTTTGTTAATTTATATTTATTTATTGTGCACATTTCCACCCCACCACAATTTGGAGACTCTTAGCAGCTTACAAAACATCAATACCAATATCAAACAATGAAACTCACCCTCATAAACAAAAGCCATAGGCAAATAAAAATAATACATTAAAATCAACAGAAGCTTCTCCTGGACAACTGGTCCTTAAATGTTCCTGCAATGTGAACATGGAAGGTGGTCAGCCCAAGGCCGAACCATGGTATTGGCACTACTATTGGAAAAAACAGAACTTTCAATAGCAGATCAATAGCAGTTTGTCTCTGTTCAATCAACTTGGGTGAAGTATATCTGGTAGGAGTATGTATCATTCATACATTTGCAGAAACAGTAGCAGAAATTTTGAGTAGTTCAGAGAACCGGCAAATCCCACCTCTGACTGGCCCCACCCCCATCTATTCTCTGCCTCCCAAGTCCCAGCTGATTGGCTGGGTCTTCTTTCGTTGCCCCGCACAGGAGAATGGAGCTGGAAAGCAGGTTAGTGGGGTGGGGTGGGAATGGGATTTTGCAGAAACCTTCCCTGAGGAGTGGAGAGGGAATGGAGATTTTGCAGTATCCTTCCCCTGCCATGCCCACCCAAGCCATGCCATGCCATGCCACAACCACCAAGCCAGGCCCACAGAACTGGTGGTAAAAAAAATTGAATCCCACCACTGGTGCAGGATCTCCTGAAGAGGTTGTACATGACTGTATTCTTTGCCTAACTTCAGAGAGTCCAGGGCTGCCATCAAAAAGCTCTGCAGAGTATAATCAGAAAAATCAAGATGATGACTGCAGTAGTAAAATCAAAACTCCACCAATTTTCAGTTGCGCCATCGCAGTCGCTGTCTGGACTATTTTGGCCATGCCCTGCACATCTTCAGTTTGCCACATTTCATCTCCATGACTATTGCTGTGAAACATACTTGAACCTTGGCCTTTTGTTTGTCTAGAAATTAAACATTACACTACTGTCCACTGTTATTGGGTGTCTACTCAGTAGGAAACCCAAGGATATATTTTTCCTCCCTGGAGTAACGTGTGACATGGATGTGAATTTGACCAGTGGACAATGTTCTGACTTTCAAGGGAAGCTAGCATATAAATTTTGTCCTATGTTCCTCAGTGATTGGTATCTCGCCCAGACAAGGAGCTGGTTCTAATGGATATGAATAATAACCTATCATTTAGATCAATTTCAGCTCTTTTGTAAAATGGAGGGGATGCCTTCCAGATGTGTCCTGATGAGTATCCATCAGCTCAAGTGGTCACATAGCACAAGCTTTCTGATTAAAACTGGGATATTTCAATGAGAAATTCAATCACTTTGCACATAAGATGGAGATCAGGAGGCATCAGGTTATGCTTAATATGCCCAGAATATTTTTTTCTGATTGCAGGGGTGATGGCCACTTCTTTTTTTTCTTTTTTTTTGCAAATATCAACTATGTCTCTAATGAGAGAAATGTTGTGTCTCTCTCCCATGCCCTTATTATGATTGTTCCAATGGCAAATTGCCATTTCCTTTTTATTCTGTGAAAAAGTTTTGAAACAGAAACATTTTCCAGATGTAAACAGAGGAAAAAGCCACAATACAAAAATTAAAGCTCTTGTCATCTGCTAAGTATCTTATCAAAGCAACAGAATCTGACATGTTTTTTTTTAATAGTTAGTGGTGGGAACCTCCTTAAGCCCACCCGAGCATAAGCATTTTTTAAAATAAAAGCGCTATTGGGAAGTTTCCCAAATCAAACTATGTAAATGAATGGATTGTTTTGGAGTATTTTTTTTTAAAGGTTTTAAAAGCAAGGGAAGAAAAGATAAAATGATCTACCCCCTCCACCCCCCAAATCATACCAATCTGTTTCCACTTATGCCTTGGCAAAATAAAAAATAGAAAAGCAGCTCTTGTCAGATTTATTTTGTATAGTAGAAAATGAATCAAGAAATGCTTCTGGGTTTGCTTTTGCCATAAGTAAAAAAAATCATTTTACATGAAAGAGCAAAATAAAATAAAAACGGGACCTCGTTTTGAAGGAAAGCTGGCTTCTGCCATTGTTTAAAAAAAGTCCAATAGTAAACGCAGCAAGATCAAACTTAATAGTCAGGGAATGTTTTCCTTCAGAGATATGGAGAATTAAGGAGGTGATATGCAAGGAAGGATATTTTCTGATCCTTAAAGGAGTCAGCTTAACATTCACCCCTCCCATTCACAGAGTACTGAAGCTGGCAAAGATCTGAGTCAATGACTGATGACACTCAAAGTTTCATTGATCTAATCCACGTGAATGACAGCCCTGCTGTACATAATAAATGTAATTTTCTTTGGGCTAATGTTTTAAATCAGTAATACTCAAGTGTATCCTTATTTAAAAAGGACAATAGGCTTTCTGCTCTATTCTTCTCTTTCTAAGCATTAACTCAGGGGAAAAGAAATTACTGAGCACTGCCTGGAAATCATTACAGAAGGAAAGCCAAGTGAAATCAATTCAATCAATTGAGTGTTGGTGGCGCAGTGGTCAGAGTGTAGTATTACAGGCTAACTCTGCATTCCGCTGCCAGGAGTTCAATCCTGACCAGCTCAAGGTTGACTCAACCTTTCATCCTTCTAAGGTCAGTAAAATGAGGACGCAGATTGTTGGGGGTGATATGCTGATTCTGTAAATTACTTACAGGATGGTTTACAGAGCACCATGAAGCAGTAAGATATTGCTATTGCTAAATATATTTATTTGTTTCTCTTTAGCTGTATTTTCAATTTATCTCCAAGGAGTTCAAGACTGCATACAAAGTTCTCTTTTCCAATATCATTTTAATCTCTTTATTGGGAGAGGCAGGCTTCCGAAAATTAGGATGAGAGATTTTGGATGCTCTCTGTTTGTCTAATGAATATAATGGATGAATTGGGATTTGTAGTGCAGATTATAATTTGCCTTTCCTCCAGGAGCCTACATTAGTTTAAGAGACTTCCTCTCTTCATCTTAATAATGCTGTAAGTACGTTAGCCTGAGAGACAGTAACTCAGTGAGGTCTCAGAGTGTCTTGAACTTTGTTTTTCCAACCTCCCATTCATTCACCTTTTTAAAAAAAGAGGTAATGGAGTCCCTGCAAATTTTACTCTGTGAAGTCATTGCAATGATCATCTCCATTTCAGGGCCATTGAGCCAGTGCTCTCCAAAGACATTTCCACAGTGATGTGGCCAGCATGACATCATTGAACCAAAGCAGTATGTCTACTCACATTTGAATTGTTTTGAACTGCTGGGTTGACAAGAGCTGGGGTGAGGATGGGAGTTCAACTCGTTGCATGGAGCTTGGGTCTCAAACATGGACTTCCAGCTCCCCAGCCAAGATACCCAGTGTCTTAACAATTGAGCCCCAACACCACGTCTTCCATTCATCTTTGCCCCACATCAGTTCTACATTTGGACTTAGATTTCTAATTTCATTCAATCATTCTTACCATCTATCAGTGTTGATATCACTGAGTTTCTGCAGCACTTAAAGCACCAGGCTAAAACCCAGGAGACTGGGACTTCTAGTCCCACTGTAGGCACAAAACCAGCTGAGTGACACTTCTGAAATTTTGCCAAGGGACTTATCCGAGCAAATACTATTTCAGTTCCCAAATGGCCCTCAACTCTCTCACATACTGACAGGATGCTAGCCAAATGCTGGTAGCCAGAGGTAGAATTTTTTTTCCCTTATTTTCCTCCCCCAAAACTAAGCCCAACCACATAGTTTCATAGTGAAGCACGGGTATCGAGCTAGTACAGTATAAGTGTTTGTAAAAGGTGTCTGTTTTGGAGGGAACAAAATGGAGGTGCATGCGCAGGGGGATGGGGAAGTTCTGATGGGTCCTACGTGCATGCGCAGGGGGGCAGGGGGATTGTGGGGGGTCCTGTGTGCCTGCGCAAGGAGAGCATGGGGTTCCCACGTGCATGCTCAGGGAGGTGGAGGGAGCGTGGGGTGGTCACACATGCATTGCATTATGGGTGAAGGCACGCATGAGCATTCTCGTGCATGCACAGACACACTTTTGGCACACGACAACAAAAAGGTTAGCTACCACTGCTTGAACAGGCAGTTGCATTAGTAGACCTTCCAACTCTTTATTCTGTTGTATCTAAGTGCAGTACAGGTAGTCTCAACTTACAACAGTTTGTTTAGGGACCATTCACAGTTACAATGGCATTGAAAAAGTGACTTATGATAGTTTTTCACATTTACGAACATTGTAGCATCCCTATGATCACATGATCAAAATTCAGAGACTTGTTAAATGACTCGTATTTATGACACTTGCAGTTTCCTGGGGTCATGTGATCACCTTTTGTGAGCATCTGACAAGCAAAGTCAATAGGAAAGCCAGGTTCACCTAACAACAGAGTTACTAATTCAACATCTGCTGTGATTCGCTTAACAACTGTGTCAGGGAAAAAATCATAAAATGGGGCAAAACTCACTTAACAACTGTCTTGCTTAACAATATAAATTTTGGGCTCTGTTGTGGTTATAACAGTGGCAATATTAAGGCTAACCACATCATCATTACATCACCTGTGTTCATTAGACAATGCCACAAATCAATAGTGAGGCCAAGCAGACCCTACCGATGTTTCCAACTGGGTGACTGATATGCCGACACTTCCTGACAAATTTTGCTCAAAATAAACAAAACTACTTCCATGCTCCATGGCACAGTATAGGACAAGAAGTAATTGCTGACTGATCATTAAAGAGGGATCCAACCTATTACTAAGGAGAAATTTTCTGACAATGACACCATTCAATGGAATGGCTCGCCTTCAGATGTTGTGGGTGCTTCATCATTGGTGTTTTCATGAAGAGATAGACCAACCATTTATCTGGGATGGTGTAGGGTTTCTTCCTCAAGCAGGGGTTTGACTAGAACAGGGGGATCAAACTCAAGGCCCAGGGCCTGGATCCAGCCGTGGATCGGTGGGATGCTTAGATCTGTCCTGCAGGGGCACCCTGAAAACAGCAAAGGACCAGCTCGTGGTGCCTCTGCCAGCAAAAATGGAGCTGGGAAGCCCATTTTTGCTGGCAGAGTACTTGGCCCATCACAGATGCCCCCGACATGAGTAATGTCAAGTTGGCCATGCCCATCTGGCCCCCCAAAGTCAAACACAACCCTGATGCGGCCCCCAATGAAATCAAGTTTGACACCCCTGGATTAGAAGATCTCCAAAGTCCCTTCCAACCAGTAATGGGATTCAAAATATTTACAACCTGTGGGTATGGGTTGGTGGGCGTGGCAGGGGAAGGATACTGTAAAATCTCCATTCCCACCCCACTCCTGGGGGAAGGTTACTGCAAAATCCCCATTCCTTCCCCACCCCACTAACCTGCTTTCCAGCTCCGTTCTCCTGTACATGACAACAAAAGAAGACCCAGCCGATCAGCTGGGACTCAGGAGGTAGAGAATAGATGGGGGCAGGGCCAGTCAGAGGTGTTATTTGCTGGTTCTCCAAACTACTCAGAATTTGCGCTACTGGTTCTGCAGAACTGATCAGAACGTGCTGAATACCACCTCTGCTTCCAACCATATTGTTCTATGCCCTATGCTCCACTATCAACTGTGGCAAAACAAGGACCATAACAGGCAACCATTTAGACCTACATTGTTGCCAAAAGAGAGTAAGGGAGTTCAGGAAGAAAACGGTGCTGTTTTCATATAGTTCCTAGGACCTGCTTTGGTCTCTAGCACCAATATGAGACCAAGTGACATCCCAACCAGTTAAGATCTTTCTTAAATGACAATTCAAATCTGCCCCCTTTGCCAATAAAATTTGCACTTTGAATTGGGACATTTTCCCTCAGCATTCACAATTTGTATGCTTTAGTTATCTAATCTGTTGGTAACCATCAGAAATGGAGTATCATAAACTGTCAAACATAGCTTCTAAATATCATTAAGCATCATGCACCAAGTGTCAACAGCTGCTAAATATCATAGTCAGCTATTAAACCACAAAGTGCTAAAAGATCATTGTGTACTCTATCCAATGTAGCTAGATATTTCAAAAAGCTAGAAAAGGGCAAATGTCATTTTGTGGTTTGGATATTTGCATAATTTATATGGCTTTGTTTTAAAAAAAAAACTGGTAACATTTGAGAAAAAACAAGTTGATGTCCGCTATTAAAATTAGATATTGTAGGGATTTTTCTAAGGTCTTGAGGATTTCATGAGGAGAAATGGCAAATAAGTGAAATTGTATCCATACATCTCACTGGATATTATTTATGCATATGTGCACCTGACATTTATCTGTGAATGGATGAATATATAGATAACAAATATGTCCTCCTATTTCAGGTACAGTATGTATTATTTTTCTGCAAATGGCTTCTGAATTTTTTCTTCATTCTTCCTCAAGTATATATTCCTCCAGGCCACGCTCTTCCTGGTTGCCCTAGATCAGGAGGGTCAAACTTGCAATGACAGGTTGTCAATCATGTGACTTATCACAACTTTTTTCCCTTTCACTAAATCAGGGGTAGACGTGGCCAGCACATGATGTATCTGGCCTGTGGTCTGCGAGTTTCCACCCTTGTCCTACATGGATACTTATCATTAGAGATAACTTTAGATCCTACTCAGGAGAAAGTCACTGAAATTATTCAACTCTTGGAGGGGAAAGAAATACAAAATGGCTTATTTTTTCCATCATATTAAATGAGAAAAATCATCACAGTGCCCATCCCCCAAAATCAGAAATAGCTATAATAAATTATGAACTATGTAGTTCTCGAATTCAGAACAAAATTGTCTGACGTACTGTTCTGTACTTTAATAATCATGTGAATAAACACATAAATGCAATCATATTCATAGTCACTCCACAATAATACAGAAGATATTCAATATCAAATTCTTCTTCAGTAGATTTATTTACCAAGTGTATCATTTGTTCCCAAAGAAAAAATGATTTATTTTATAATTCAACAAAATATACAACGATGTGAATACCGGTTCTCTATTTGGTGACAGACTGCAACTGTTCCAGAAACAGGTGTTAAGGAAAAAAGAAAATTTTCAATTTGCCCATAGAAATTTGGGTTACTAAATTTGTATTGCAAAAATCTGGACTACCATTGAATGACAGCAAGCCTTTACTACTTGTTATGACAGGAGGTGCATTGGATCCTGGGCTTGTCAACTAGAAGATTGGCAGTTCAAGATTCCATGATGTGAAGCGAGATTCTCTTCTTGCCCAGCTCCTGCTTAGCTTTTCAAAAGCATATAGATCATCATCATCATCATCATCATCTTTTAATGACCCCATAAACCTTTGCAGGATGGACTCTGAGCAACTGAATGGAACTAGGAAAGTGTTTAATGGCTGGATGCCCTTCCTATTGCCAATGCAGAGTTTTGTTCAACAGATATATTCCCACTGTGTCCAGAGAGAGAATTATCTGCATCTACCTAGGATCAAACTCACAGCCTCCTGGTTGTGAGGTGAGAGCTCTGCCTCTAGGCCTCCGCACCACTCCTTTCGAAAGCATGTAGATGCAAGTAGATAAATAGGCATCTCTTTGATGGAAAGGGAACAGTGTTCTGTGCACTTTGGCATATAGACATGCCAGTCACATAATCACAGAAGCGTCTGGATAACTCTGGCAACTCCTTCTACTTCTAGTGGTAATCTGGTTTGTTGCAGTCCAGATCTAGTGGACCCAATACACATATCTATAAATATATCTTATGCCTAGATCAGAATGGTTAGAATTGGAAATGGTCAAATCCTAACTCAGTCTAGAAATCCAGAACATTTTTGGCATCAGGATTTGCAAAGCTGGCAACAGGACTTTTTACAAAAAATCTGCAGAACAGTCTGCAAAATCTTGGCTTTGCAGATTTAAAAGAAAAATCCCGATGCTATAAAAGCATATCTCTTGACATTATCTGACGAATAGCATGGTAGCTGAAAAAATAAAGAATGAAAAGCTCTCACAATGTGCATTCTAAAAAATCACAACTCTAACATTATAAAAGTTAAGAAAAAGGGTACAACAGAAAGAGTTGGTAAAAATGGAATATATTAATTCAGGCTGAAATTGGGAGAGATCACATATCTAAGTGGTTTGAATTTTTTTTTTTCATTTTATAGAAAGTATTTTCAGCACTTCTTCAATATAGTGGAAAGTTAAAAATAAGAGTTTTCAAGATCCAATTGCCACTTTCCAGTGCAGAATGGGGCAGTCCTACTTTGATGAGTCTAGAGAGATTTGTTTGATTTTTTCCTTTCTTAAACAGTAGCTACCCTCTGTATTACAAAGTGAAGTGGGAAATGAGTTTTATAGTGATTTAAGAAAATGAGAGAAACGTTCCCTTAATTTTTTTTTTTTTTTAGAAAAGTCATTGGGCTATTGATTTTCAATTGCAGCTATTAACTAGATGATCTATTGTGGGAAACTTTGAGAGATTGGATGGCTTAACTCAAGGATCAATTCAAGGTCAGATTTCATGGCACCTGAAGTCTGTTGAAGCAGTGATTTTGAGATACTGCTTGACATAAACTCAGGAGGAGGGGGGAAACACCCTATAATGTGAGATGTATTGAAAATGAATCATTTTTTAACACATACTGTGGCTATATCATGGTTTTATTGATTTCTTGACCTCCAATTGGCTGAAGAGAATTGAAGTGGGAAGATGTAAAGCTTTAGTTTCTTGGTTCAATAACTCATCTATAGTGAGTGATTAATCTCTCTCTCTCTCTCTCTCTCTCTCTCTCTCTCTCTCCCTCTCCCTCTCCCCCCCCTCCCAATCTCCACTTATTTAACATGCTTCCTAAAGTGAAGATGTGGACATCAATATTTTTACAGGCATCAACATTTAAAGAAAAATAAAATAACATACAGCTATTGAACTTAAAAAGAACAAAAACCACAAGAATGGAAGATGTATGTGCATATTATGTGTGGTTGCTTAATGCTGAATTCAACAAGTTGTTGATTTTGTGATAAAAAAGGCTCTGATTTAGTGATCTTGAAACCTTGTTTCCTTTCGAAATGAGCTTATTTAAATAATATCTCTTTGGCTGTGGTAGTATTGCAGTATATCTCTTTCTACTACAGGCAGGATAATAGTAAAAAGTGTTTCAGAAACACTTCGTTGCTTTTTTGTAAACCGTCAACATTGCTCCTCAGGCATCTGTCATGTGGGGAAAGGGTAATAATTATGAGTAATGATGTAATGATAATAACAAAATAAAATAATTAAGGCTCAAACAGAAGTGATATGAAAGAGAAAGAAAAATGGAATACCTAATGAAACCGTTGTAGCTGTAATGAAAGCTGTCTGGTAGAGTGATAAATTATATGTATGTATGTATGTATGTATGTATGTATGTATGGCATTCAGCTTTGTTCGGGTATTTTCCCACGTCATTGTAGTTGTGCTTTTAAAGTTGTAGCAACATTTTGGCAGAATCTCATTTACCATCATCAGGCTTCTGTATAGTGTTTGTCTGATGATGATGATGGCAGATGAGATTCTGCCGAAATGTTGCTACAACTTTAAAAGCACAACTATAATGACATGGGAAAATACCCGAACAAAGCTGAATACCATACATATAAATACCCGCAAAAACTTAAGATAACA
Source organism: Pseudonaja textilis (assembly GCF_049901715.1). Lineage (NCBI taxonomy): Eukaryota > Metazoa > Chordata > Lepidosauria > Squamata > Elapidae > Pseudonaja > Pseudonaja textilis. The sequence continues at coordinate 33,155,147 of NC_141997.1, forward strand.
TATATATAAATACAAAGCTGAATACTATATATATATAATAATCTTAATATGAAAGAACAGATTTATGGAGCCTAAAGCTCTGAATTGGAAAGGTGAGGTTTATAATGAACATTACTACCAGCAAAAATAGAGACATGTTTTAAATATGTGCAGAATAAGAAGAAAGTCGAAATGGTTGGTTTGCTGGCTGAAGAAGGTGCGATTTTCTTTTTTTTAAATAAACTTTATTAAATTTTTATTACATTAAAAACATAAAAAATATATCACTCAATAACAGCTATTTGTGGTGCTTATCATATAACAATCATTTGTGCAGTATTTACAGACATTAATTTGTGAATAATTATATTCTTATTCTATCTATATTCAGTTACCTATCCTTAATCTGTCTCCGATCTATCCAGCTATACCATTGTTCCCATACCTTATAAAATATTGAAGCTTCCTTATCTTTTAAACTCAGTGTTAGTTTATCCATTTCAGCACAATTCATAACTTTTTGTATAACCAGTTCCTCTACAGGTGTATATGGCTGTTTCCAACATTGCAGCAAATCCTGGCAGCAGTCAATATGTGTAATAATAAGTATTTTGCGCTTGAGGAAGGTGAGATTTTTGTAGGTTGTACTGCTCAGTTCTTATTTTGCATCTGTCTTTTTGCTATAGTCCAAACTTTCAGAATACAAAAGAATGCAGAACAGAAGTTCAGGTCAAAATAAGTAAAGAATTTGTAAGAGAACATCAAGCTCCTTTGAGTGAGTTTAAGTCTCTGGAGTGCAGAGGAAATATCTGAAGACTGGAAAAGAAAAAAACTTCTAAGAAAAATAGCAATGGCATTTAGATTTAAATGATAGGTTTGTCAGATTGACATTAGTACCTTATTATGTTTCTTGACAAAATGACTAGATTAATTGACCAAAGGAAAATTACTTAGACTTCAATATTTTTTTTGACAAAGTTGACTGTAGCCTCTTTCTTGTTAAAATGGAATAATATATGATTCTACTCAGGGGTGGGATATGACAGGGTTAACTACTGGTTCGGGATTTACGAGCTTCCCTGCATACTGTGAGCTGTAAATCTGCTGTGTGCAGAGACGCAGCCTTTGAAACAGCCCTCTTTTTCTGCTTTTTTAACTGCAGCTGTGCCTCGTTCGGCAGCTGAAGTTGAAAAATCAGGAAATAAAGATCAGGTAAGAGCCCGGGTGGGCAGGTGGGCAAAAACATCAGCAGACATAGAACCAGTTCTATGTCTGCTGCTCTTCAGAGCTACCGGTTCTACGGAGGTGGACAGAACCGGTAGAAACCCACCCCTGATTCTACTACCAAATGGATCTACTACCAAATGGATTTGTAGCAGTTTGATCATCCACATAAGGTCCTTAATAGTTCTATTAGAGGTTGATATTGAATGGATTTCTCAGGATTCTATCCTAGGTCTAGTCTTATGTTCTTCAACATTTTCTTAAATGTCCTTAGTAAGAGAGGGATAAGGAGCACCCAACACATTTACAAATAATGCAAGCTCTGGAGAAAGGGAGAAGGATTTCTAACATCTCAGAAGACACTCAAGATTCAAAAGGCACTGCCCGACAACATGAAGTTCAACTGCAAAAAAATATAAGGTTGTGCACTTAGACAACAAAATACCAATGTATTGGTACTGTTCAAGATAAAGAGCACCTGTGTCAATTATAGTACTTCAATTATAAAAATGGGTCCAACCATGAAAGAAGATTTTAAAATTAAATAGTTTAAGTAAAAATCATCTTCTCTTTATTCACTTATTAATATCTGGAAGTTACTTTTATTTAAAGACCAAATCTGCACAGTTGAAAGCACACTCTTCAAAGGATAGCCTTAACATTTACTGATCAATAAAAAATAGTTACCTATTGCACATTTGTATCAGCAGTGGGGTAGAAGGGTGAAAATATCACTGTATTTTAATGTCTTTCTGAAAGGATCACTTGGGGAAGACAGTGGGGAGGAGGGTTATGGAAACACATACAAAATGGAGGAAATTATATAGACGTGTAACATAATTAAGAAGATCTTCCCTTGAAAGCTGGAGTTGAGAAACATATTGGTTTAATTACAAGAACCCAAGCATATTTATCAGATATTTCAAACAGCAAACTGCTTTTCTGTGAGCAGACACCTGATTCTACCAGCTTACATCTGAAGCAATTACCATGGATGGGCTGTCTTTCTTTTTCTTTTCATTTCTGAAATCTATCCAACAAAGACTGCATCATTTGAGAAACGAGATCAAAATGAGCATCTGAGTGGATCTGAAGTAAACAAGCCCATGAAATGAAGATTCATCCCCTTCAATTTGTTAGCAAGAATGAATGCTAACAAGCTTTAGCCAAAGACATGCTACTGTCTGCAAATGTTTAAATTCAATTATTTACCACAAATGATACACCAGTTTTAAGTGGATTGGGGGAAAAGGAATCTTTTGGAGAATCAGATACTGCTTGAGAGAATATTCATTGACCTAGTCTATCTCTCAATCTTAAATAAGTCTGAGCACTGTACATGGATTGTATTGATCACTTTTTGAAAATGAGAGATGATCTGAACATTTAACTTGCAGATAATGTCCTTTTAATAGAATATGGAGCTACTTGTCAATTTTGGAATTTTGATGAACACGTTCTTCTTCTTAGCATTGCAAACAAGTATATTTCCTTGAAGTATTACAAATAGACTTGAGGGGGTAGTTTGTTAATAGTTCTGCAAATTTAGACATAGAGTCTAATTTGATGCTTTATTGAAGATAAACATTTAAGGATTTAGTACTCATAACCTAGAAAACTCTATGATAGCCTGGGTTATACTCCTCCAATTCATTCACTGTGGATCAAATTTACCATAGTAAATGGAACAAAAATTTCAGGAAGAGCTGGACTGTGCCAAAAATCGGTGTTGATAATAATGAATCTAACCAACCTTTTCTAACCTCAAAATTAGATCTTTATCAGTTACCTTTCATTGTTCCCTTTTGAAAAGAAGTGCAGAGGATTTATTGAAGTTTGTTCACCCCTGGCACTACAAAGTAATTTTGGGCGCAGCTTCTTAAATTTAATTGCACATTGCTACTTTTAAACCATAAAAATATTTCACGTGTTTTAGACACTTTGATTAACAAAGCTGTCTTAGATCAGGATGTGTTTCATACTTAGACAGATTAAGGACAGCAAAGACTACTTATTAGACAAATAAACTAGATAATTTTTATTAAAGTTCTTATTTCAAATTGTTCATGGAACATTAAAACCTGTAATAAATTTTCTTTTTGCTGATTATTCATTTCAATACTATATTTTTTCATGCTTAAAAATATGAATAAATAATTTTAGAATATATGAATCTCTTTGGGAAGAGTAAGGACAATGCTTCCGTTTCATCTGCTATCACTTCAAAGACTAAGCTGTTGTTCCAAAATTCAAACTTCCTTTATTGACATTTTCAGTTTCTGAAATAAAAATGACCTTCCTTGAAAACTATTCTACTTATTATCTGTCCAAAGCCTTTTCATTTAAAATATCGCTTCTGCCATACACAAAATATGTGAATGAAAATCAGAGAGTGATAAGTCATCCAGATTTGTGTTACTTTTTACTCTTGTCAGGAAATAAAAGGAAACAGAAATAAATATGCCAACAAAACCCAATTATATACCTCCTCTCCAAACTGGTGCCTTGAGGTTATAAAATCTGAAAAACAGGTTGAGACTCAAGATTATTAAAGGTCAGTGATGCTTATAAGGTGCTGCCATTTACCTGTAGACAAGGCCATTTTAAGGCAGGGGCTGGGAAGGGATCAGGCCAAGACGTGTCACCCAGGGGCCAACTTGAGCTCAAGGGCAGATCAAGATTCAGTTGAAAATGACTGATTGTGAGTCTCAATTAGAAAAGGCCACACCTTGAATATTGCATCCAGTTTTGATCACTACATTACAAAAAAGATCTTGAGACTTTGGAAAAAGTGCAGAGAAGAACAACAAAAACATATGAAGAATGCTTGCAGAAATTGGGCATGGCCAGTCTAGAGAAAAGAAGGACAATGGCTGACATGATAGCAGTATTCCAGTATTTGAGGGGCTGACACAGAGAAGAGAGGCTCAACCTATTTTCCAAAATACCCGAGGGCAGGACAAGAAACAATGGATGGAAATGAATCAGGGAGAGAAGCAACTTAGAATTAAAAAGAAACTTCCTAACAGTGAGGACAATCAGTGGAACAGCTTGCCTTCAGAAGTTGTAGGTGCTTCATCACTGGAGTTTTTTTAAGGAAAGACCTATCTGAAATGGTATATGTTAGATCTGGGAGGATGGTTCAAGAATGGAGGCAAGACTCAGATAGCAACAACAGCTCTTTATTAGTGACTTCAGATTTGAGCGAGCTATCCCAGCCGCAGCAGCCCCTTATATAGGGCTGGCTGCGGCTAGGCAGCCAATGAAGGTGATTTGAGTTTGCCGCTCTTGGCAGGGCCAATCGCGGCAGCCCGTTTACTGGCCAATCGCATCAGTCTATGGCGACCAATCATGATCAGCCATTTGCGGGCCAATCAGAGTTGCAGGCTTTCGAGCCTGCTAGTCCGGAACAGTATACGGTCTCCAGTGTGAGTAGGGAGTTGGACTAGAAGACCTCCAAGGTCCCTTCCAGCTCTATTATGATCAACTGAAACTGATACTGCTGTGTCAGCTCCTCTGTAAAAGCAACTTTCCAGACCACTTACTTCAAATAGAATGTACTATCTAAGGCCGTGGCACATAGAGCCATTTGTGCCGGCACATAAGCAGCAGGCAAACTTACCTCACTGCGCATACACATGCCTCAGAGCTGATTTTTAGTCCCTTTGAGGCCTTTTTCAGCCTCCCGGGGGCTCGAGGAAGGCCTCTGCAAGCTTTGCAGGACGAAAAATAGGCCTGTTTCGTCACTTCCTGTATTTCTGTAAATACCAGAAGTGATGAAACAGGGCCATTTTTCGGCTTGCAAAGCCTGCAGAGGCCTTCCTCAAGCTCCTGGGAGGCCGAAAAAGGCCTCAAATGGGCCAAAAATCAGCTGTGAGGTGCAGTGCAGGTAAGAGGACATGGCGAGGATTGCGCATGCATGCACGGGGAGTGGGGGGGTGCGCGCATTGCCTTCTGGGTGCTGGCACACAAGTGCGCAAGCGCAAGCTTGCACACAATTTTTGGCACAGGAGCCCAAAAAGATTAGCCACCGCTGATCTAAGGCATGTGTTTACTGAGATATTTCACGCTCTGCAACTACCAATATTGAGCACAATGTTGCTAAGTGAAACATTTGTTAAGTGAGCTTTGCCCCATTTTATGACCTTTCTTGCTACAGTTGTTAAGTGAATCACTGCAGTTGGTAAGATAGTAACATGGTTGTTAAGTGAAACTGGTTTCTTCATTGACATTGCTTGTCAGAAGGACGCAAAAGTGATCACATTGTAACTCTTGTAAGTCCAGGATTGCCTGTACCTGAGTTGTGATGAATTTTGTTATAAGATATTATGGTTTATACCATAAGGCAATTATGGTTAATTTATGTTACTAATATTTATCAATCAATCTTGTATTATAGTACCAGACAGTGGTGGGATTCACATATTTTAACTACCCGTTCTGTGGGTGTGGCTTAGTGGGCATGACCAGGGAAGGATACTGCAAAATCCCCATTCCCTCCACACCCCACTAACCTGTTTTCCAGCTCCGTTCTCCTGTGCAGGGCAACAAAAGAAGACACAGCCGATCAACTGGGACTCGGGAGGCAGAGAATAGATGGGAGCGGGGCCAGTCAGAGGTGGGATTTGTTGGTTCTCCAAACTACTCAAAATTTCTTCAACCAGTTCTCTAGAACTGGTCAGAACCTGCTCAATACCACCTCTGGTACCAGACCAGAGTTAATAATAGTTATTATTCTGAAAATAATAATAATGTTGGAGTTAGTATAAGCTACTGTGTTTATGTTGTAAGCCACTTAAAGACCCATTATTGAAGTCACATAAAAGTACAAATAAATCAATGTGTTCCTTCTAGCATTAGTAGCTTACTTTCCTATCCATAGGGTGGGATTCAGTGCCTGCAGTGAAGAATGGGAGTACCTGGGCATAGAAAGGCAAATGAGCAGCATCAACCAAGGGTACTTACAGGAGCTTTCAGATCATTGGAATAAATGTTTAAAGATCTTTTCAAAGTCTCTTTTTACCCCCTGGTTTAATTTCATGTATGTACAAACAAAGGTCTACATAGAATAGAATAATAATTTTGAGCATAGACACAGAAAGGGATTCCTTCCTTACAAAATCCATAGTGGCTAACCTACCCAGTAGGTCAATACGTGTCTTAAAGAGGAATGTATTCTATGATTTGAAACCATTTTTAAACATGTATAGTAAGTTTTTTTTTAAAAAAAACACTAATTCAACATATAGAAAAAATGTTCCTTTGCAGAAAGACAGGGAAAATTAAGCAATTGGAATCAAAGGGCTGTTATTAAAATGTAGTCATCCCTATCGATAATCACATTAATAATCCATTTCAATAATATCCAGAAATTTGCTTTGTTTTGCATGCTTTCAAATAGCCCTTGCTTCGCATGTGTACAATTTAAAAGCAAATCATAAAATGGCATAAGGTCGGGCAATATTTATTGTTACCTCTGTTTAAAACCAAGGGGCTAAATGTTTCTCCATAGAAGGAAACATTGGTCTCTTGCTCAGGCAATATAAAGATCTGCCACTATAATGATGAATTGTCCTGTTATGTATTTTGCAGTGGGATGGTGTCTTTGTAGTAGAGTAGACAGCAGATAAGGCAATGTAAATCTTGGGAATTAAAAAAAGCTAGTGCCATTGGAACAGAGAATAAAGTTAGGAGGTTCTGATGATACAATTAATAACAATTAAATAAAAGCTCAGGCATAGCTTGCTTAGGCCAAGTAATGAATGCATGGCAGATAGAAGATCTGCAGTGGGGAATTTTGGATCAATCCCTTTATAAATATACTAAGTTAAGATGTCTCATAGCCTATACTACAACCAACCAACATTAAACATTTGACATTCAGTTCATGTCAACATCCTACTGAAATTGAATACTGTATTCCTAAGTTAAGACATTCAAGAAAAAAATACCTACAACATTAGACCCAAGAGGTTTTTACTTTATTTCCAACAATGCCCAGGCAGAAGGTTTTAGCAGCCCATGAAAGTTTTGTTTAACTAGCAAAACTAAGCGGCATCCACCATCAGGCATTCCTGAACTGGATTGCCAATTCCTGTAAAGGTCCTTCAATTCTAATCAGTCTTTCCCAAACTAATATCTTCCTAATATTGACCCTACTATTAACATCTCTCTAATATTAAAACTGTATCTCTTAAGTTCTAAGATTTCAAAATCTCAGCATACCTGTAGGTATCTGGCTGTTGTAATAAAATGAAAGAAGGGAAAATATAGTTCAATCCATTATCCCTACAGTACTGATAATTAAACCCATTTGAGACATATAGACAACTATAAAATGTTGGGATAACAGAACATTTAACTTTATTCCTAGAAGTGAATTCTTCCAGTGCATGCTTAAGACATTATGACAAAATTGTTGCACCATTGACCTAACACCAAAATTCTGGTTTCTAATTCCATGCACTAATAATAACCCAACATGATGATCAAAAGCTACTTTTCTTCACAGAATTTTAAAAACCAGTTCCGTTGTTTAACTTCTCTAGCTAATATTAAAAGATGTAGGGTACCAGAAAATGTATGCTTTGATTTAGGATTCAGGATTTATAACTTAGTTTATTATCTCGGGGGCCTTTTTAATAAACATTGATTGGAATGAAGATTTGGTAAACATAATGGGATCCTTCAGCTAAACTAGTCAAATTGCCTGCACTTATTGTTATGTAAGGAAAACTTTTCTATCTGGGTCGCTATACAGCAAGATAAAGCCACAATGATAATGATATACAACAAGATAAAAACAACATAAAGCCACCAATATTAAAGATCATAGATCATCACAACAGGATGTTAGCTTTTTTCCAGGTCGTGGAAACATAATTTTGTTTTGTTTTGTTTTTAAATCCTGCACAAAATAAAGGGAATGCCAAGGTTGTACATTGTTCTGAAGATTGTGAAGGTATACTTCACTCTTACCTCTTCAGGAGGTGGTAGCTGAAATTCATGCCACACTTGCTTTGCTGTTTTCAAGTCAGTCTTAACTCTTGGAGATTTCCTGGACTTGTCCTGCAATTGTCAACATTTTTGGAAATGGTTTGTTATTTCCACCTTATTCCTCAGACTGTGAGATAATGGCTGATTCTAATCATTCAAGCTAGGTCTCTGCCTAAGACAGACTAGACGTCACAATTTCTTGTTTTCTAACCTGGTGCCCTCGTCACTATGCTACAGCAAGATAGACCTATGCAGTGTTTTACACTGGGGAATGCATATGGTTCCTGGCCATATACAGAAGTTACAATTTTTCAGACTAAATTGCCAATTTGCTGGTGCGCCTGCGCACGCCCATTATACCACTGCATGTTGCTGAAAAAGCTACCTGAGATGGTTTTGAATTGTGTCTGCAGCACAGAGAATTGCAATAGGAATAATAATAATAAGATATTCCAAACATGAGCCGGGTCCCAGATCTAAACTCCTTGGAGGTTATGACTCAAGCTATGGACATGTACTCTGTATTTGTAGCAGGTAGATGAACAAAAATGAATGTCTCCATGGAAAAACTTTCCATATGAGCTAAAACAGCGGCTAACATACATGCCAATAGCATCCAGTTCTACTTCACCTATTAGCTAGCAACCTCTTTGCCTTTCTACTTTGCAGTTCAGTGTAGAGAAATACTCAAGTCTGAAGTTTCTTTTTATAGTGCTAGGTATTTATGTAACTTTTGAAGCACACTGAGGTTGCAAACCCAATAAGCTATGCTGTTCCATCCACTGCAATTAGTACCACTCTGCTTTTATTTTTTTTATTTTTACTTTAGATCTGGGAAATTGTATGATGTGCATTAAAATAGCCCAAATAATTGAATGATTCAAAATGAAATAAAATAACAAAGTGGAAACATAAAAGAGCCTTTGTATCCCACTGAACCATTTATTTGTTGCTAGACCAATGGCAAACCACTGAAGCCGAACCTTACATTATCATAATCCACAGCCTCGATTATAAATAGATATGCTTTTGTGGGTATGATACTCTGAAATTGATTTTGATTTTTTTTTTTTTACCGGCAGGATGCAACAGTTCGACTTCATCTTCTAGCCTTCCAGCTATATTAATGTGAAAAGGAGTGTGTATGCTCACAATTTATGTAGCTTGTATACCACAGAGCTACTTGAATATTTAAAGGTACACTTGGGCAGAATCAATGGCACAGATGTTTTTATCATGCAAATATTGTGTATGCAGCATGGTAGAACGGAAACAATAATTAGGCAGAAAGTGCAGTTGGGTTTTTATGGCCTTTCATCATATTTTCATACATTTTAGGTTGAAGGTAGAAGGTTTCTGGTTAAAAGCACAGCTTGGACTTCATTTGGAGTTTGAGCACAAATTTCCATCTTTCCTAATTTTTAATCCCCAAATGAATTAAGGGCAATTTTCACCTCTCAGAAACAGCCAGATTCAGTAAGCAGAGGTAGCTCCACCGTAACATATAACTTGAGAAAGGTTGAGAAAGGTGTGTGTGTGTGTGTGTGTGTATGTGTGTGTGAGAGAGAGAAAGAGAGAGAGAGAGAGGGAGAGAGGGAAGGAGAGAGAGACAGAATGTTACTTGGAACGTTACTTGGAACGTTACTTGCCCTATAACATTACTTGGAAGCGTCAGAATACAGCAGCACAAGCAGTGATTGGCATGTATGTCCATGCAACACCTCTGCTTCATGAGCAGCACTGAATTAAAATTAGAATACAGCTGAAATACAGCTGGAGTTCTTCTAGTCCAATCCCCTGCTCAAGCTGGAGACCCTATACCAGGGGTGTCAAAATCGATTTCATTGAGGGCCGTGTAAGGGTTGTGTTTGACCTCAGAGAGACTGGTGGTGGGCGTGGCCATTCCAGGGTGGGCATGGCCAGCTCTACATCCCTCATCGAGGCTCCATTTCCAGCAGAGACAGCCTCCTGTAGCCCTCGGCCAATGAAAACAGAGCTCGGGAAGGCCACATGCAGTCCGCCTGGGCTCCATTTTCTCCCACGACGACCTCTGCGGCCCCCTGCCACTGAAAACAGAGCTCAGGCGGTCCTCCAGACCTCTGTTTTTGCTGGCAGAGGCACTGTGGACCGGTCCTTCGCTGTTTCCAGGGAGGGCCTGTAGGCCGGATCTAAGCACGTCACAGGTCAGATCTGGCCCCCAGCTTTGAGTTTGACACCCCTGCCCTAAACCATTTCAGATAGGTGGCTGTCGAGCCTTTTCTTAAAAATCTCCAGTGATAAAGCACCTTCAACTGCTGAAGGCAAGCTGTTCTACTGGTTATTGTCCTCACTGATGGGAAGTTTCTCTTTAATTCTAAGTTGCTTCTCTCCTTGTTTCTTGTCTTGTCTTCTGGTGCTTTGGAAAATAAGTTGAGCCCCTCTTCTTTGTGGCAGCCCTTCAAATATTGGAAAGCTGCTATGATGTCACACCTAGTCCTTCTTTTGTCTAGACTGGCTATTCCCAATCCCTGCAACCGTTCTTCATATGTTTTTGTCTCCAGGCCTTTAATAATCTTAGTTGCGTTTACACTTCTTTGAGTTCGCACTTTGGTTCACACACTCTGAGTTCTTTGAGTTCACCCACTGGTTGGCACTTTGCTTCCATGTGCAATTCAAGATGCTGGGTGATATCTGTAAAGCTGTATGTGACCTGGTTACTTGAGGGACTGCCAGTCTCCCATAGTGTCTGCCTGGGCAAATTGATCTTGAAAGATTGCTGCCCTTGGGGTTGCTTTGATTAAACAATGTCATCCATCAGGATCCATGACATGTGCTATCTCTGTCATAGCATCTGCCCTCCAGAATGAATTTCCTCTAGGATCCTGTCTGTTGTTATTTAGGTGAGTTACAAGGCCTGGCCCTTGATGGCATTTGGATATCTTGTCCAAGGTTTGCATAACTGCTCTACCAAATGACAGTCTGCACTGAATTTCTTGATTGCTTGTTGTTGATGGTTGATCAGAAAAAAGCAGGAACCACTTTCATAGCTTGCTTGTGAATTCTAAGGTTTGTAACTGTGCCTGTTGTTGTTAGATTGGTTTCCTTTAGATTTAATTTTTGTCCTATTTTTCACTGGGTTCCTTGACTTTTATTATAATCATATTACAGTTAAGGGAGCAGGATCAGGCCTCAACACTGAACCAGAAGTTGTGCTGAATGTGTCACTGGTTTCTGTATCAGTTGGGTTTCAGATGTTAATAGCAGGCATCGAGGGGTGGTTTTTTTCAATGTGAGAAAGAAGACAGCATTATTTTCTTCTTATCGTAGTCATTTCAAGAACCCTTTCCTGCCATATTGATTTTAAAAGGAAAGATTTTAATAGCACCAATGAATTTTTTTTCCTCTTAGAAATATGTATATTTGACCAGTTTTTATTGGGACACTAGAGTAAAAGGAAGGATAAAATGATTATTATATGATGCAAAAAATAACTTGCTTCAGGTTAGGAGCAATATTTTAGGAGTGGTGGCTGGGGGTTAGACTTAATTTTGAGGGCTGGTGGCGTAGTCATTGCTAGAGGGAATGAGTGATGATGCCAAGATAACAGCACTGAATTTTTTCCAATTTTTCATTTATTTGCTTGTTTAATGAAAATGGGGATAATTCTTTTCTCTTTAAAGCTTTACTAGGCCTATTTTTTTTGGCTTGTGTTATAGTTTACATATATTTTCTACTCAAAATGTTGAAATTGATGATTTCTATCATTAATACTGCCAAAAATTAAGAGCACAGTTGGTAGGGTATTTGACGATAATGAATGAATGTATGAATGGATTAATTAATTAATTTTAAAAATTGATTTGGAAACAAAACAGAGAGAAAATACACATGGACTTGTGCAATGTGTATATGTGTAATGTGGAGCTTTGTCCACCATTGATGTATTTCCTCCCCCCCCAAAACTCAATTTCTAAAGAATTCAAACTCTAGTTTAAAAAACAAACCCTGTTTGTCGGGCTCTAAGTCTAAAAATGATGAAAAGGGGGAAAGGGGAAGCAAGCAAGCATTATTAAGGTTTTTATGTGTTCTCTGTATGAGTTCTGTCATAAAATACCCAAAGACCTTGGGGAGATCTTTTGATGTTTTTTGTTAGAAGAACACAGCAAATCCTTCATAGATACATAGATAGAATTCTTTATTGGCCAAGTGTGATTGGACACACAAGGAATTTGTCTTGGTGCAAATGCTCTCGGTGTACAAAGAAGAAAAGATACATTTGTCAAGAGTCAAGAATCATAAGGTACAACACTTAATAATAGTCATAGGGTAGAATAAGCAATCAAATCATACTAGGAAACAATCAATATAAATCCTTCATGTCAGGGTCCATATATATATATTTGTCTGCAGACTTTGGTATGATGATAGATATTTTTTTCCTATGAAGATTCTTATTAGTTGAAGCTTTTAGGTTCTTTTATTTTGTCCTGTTAACTAAACTCATAAAGAAAAGAAATAAAAAGTAAAATAGCAGTGGGATTTCAGTGCTTTTCCTGGAGATGGCTGTTCCCCCTCTTGGATTCTTCTCAGGTAGGGGAAGATAGCGGCCTGATTGCTTGTCCCATTTTTCTCTGCAGCTGCAGTCAGACTGTGCTTACCTATTAAAAGCTCTTGAGAGAAACATTAAACCTGGTCACCTGTGGAGCATGTCAGTACAGTCGCTCAAACAGGTCACTAATTTTACAGGAAGCTTCAGCAGAATAATAATATTTTTTAACTGGCTGTTTCAACTGTCAAGCAGACCCTTGGTACCTCAGTTCTTTCAGGAAAAAAAAGAAAAAGAAAAGCAACCAGGGATCCTTTCCAAATGCTGTTCAGAGAAAGATAGCTCATTTTCATTTACAAACAGGAACTCATTGCACTCCTTCCAATACAAGAATCAGGCTGCTTCAATATTTCCACCATCCCTGCTTTTTTCACTCAGTCTAACATCCAAAACATCTTCATTGCCAAGCAAGTTTTCAAAGTGTCTCTCACCTCAGCCTGACCGAATAAACCGGAGGGAAGAGATGGAGGATCACCTCTGTTTTGGCTTTTAGGAATGCTATGTTGTTTGGATAAATTCTGCTCTGCTGCTATTGGTGGAATGGAGTTCTTTTGTCCTTTCTGCTTGTGATAATTTCATGACTGCAATGCCTCCTGTTCCTTAGCATTGATGGTAATAAAACATCTGCAGGAAAACAAGCATGCTCAGAGAGCACCAAGGACCCCTCATGTCAACCCTGATATACAAATATTCTCCTTTATTCATGCCTCCTGTTCTTCTGGAGTAGATCATGTGTTCTTTCCCCTTCTTGCCTTAACTAAGAGTTGAAACACGTTGTGCTCTTGTCCTCTGGTTTGCAATTGCATCAACACCTTATAGAGTTTGCAAGGAGGGGCATTCCTTTTTCTGGGGACAAATGACATACATTCCTGCAGTTACGAAAAATATTTGATTTTCTCTCTGACTTCTCTGCACAGAAAATTGGAGCAATATGTTATGCCAGATATGTATATGTGTTTGCTTGCTAGATTTATATCCCGTGTTCTTGTTCGAAAGTTTCCTTGGTTTTCAAGGAATTTTTGAGTTATAATTTGTTTATAACTTTTAAAGATTTTTTTTTTTTTGCTGCTAGCAACTTGATTAAATCCTTACTTCGCACCTATCAGATCATAAGAAACGATAGCAGGTGGTCTCTTTCAGTCTTAAATCTGACTTCTAGGCAAGACTTCCTGTTACACAGAATAACAAATGAATCCCAAAGATCAGGGCAATCTTATGTTATAGGCTGTCTTTACTGTTTTTATGGTGTGTACAAGGTAAATGTACCATTTCCTTAAATTGCTGCTTCCATATGAAATCCAGTTCAGCGGTAAAGCTATAAGCATCTTAACTATTCTCAACCAAAGTTTTCTTGAGGGTAAAAGAAATTCTTTTGTTCATGGGGTTCTTGCTGCTGTTGTTAAGGATTAGAATTAAGGAGTTGAACTGAATGGCTGCTTTCAAGTGGTAGGTGGCTTTTAAAGCCTTGGGCAGTAAGGTGGAAGGGTCTTTTCAAATGATAAATGCAGGTGGTATTAGATGGTATTAAACAAATGAGAAATCAGTAAAACTAAGTTCTAGGGAACACATAGTTTTTTTTTTCCTCCCAGTGATGATGTCATTTATGCAGTGGTGGGATTCAAATAATTTAATAACCAGTTCTCTGCCCTAATGATTTCTTCCAACAACCAGTTCACCAAACTGCTCAGAAAGTTAACAACTGGTTCTCCCGAACTGGTGCGAACTGGCTGAATCCCACCACTGCATTTATGGTGGACTTCCTTGAACTTCCTTGTTGATAGGCTGTATAGAAAACGTTCAGGCACACTTTCTTAAGAACGTAAGAACAATTCTGCTGGATCAGTGGGGGCGCAGGGGTTAGAGTGCAGTATTGCAGGCTACTTCTGCTGATTGCTGGCTGCCTGCAATTTGGCAGTTCAGATCTCACTGTCTCAAGGTTGACTCATCATTCCATCCTTCCGAGATCAGTAAAATGAGGACCCAGATTGTTGGGGGGCAATATGCTGACTCTGTAAACTGCTTAGAGGGGGCTGTAAAGCACTGTGAAGCAGTGTATAAGTCTAAGTGCTATTGCTATTGCTATCAGGCCAAGACCTAACATGATCCAGTGTATTTTTTCATATGGCCAGCTATATGCATTTAGGGCAGGGGTTCCCAACCCCTGGTTCATGGACCAGCACCAGTCCGCAGCATGCCAGAAACCAGACCACATAAACAAGCAAAGTCCCATCCCAGGATTCAGGAAGCACAGGAAAACACATTCCCTCCAGTCCATGGAAAAAAACTCTCTCCAAGGTACCAGTCCCTGGTGCACAAAAGGTTGGGGGCCACTGTTCTCGGGTGCTTCCAATGGGAAATAGATACACATTTCTCTTCTGCCATTTGGATTTTGAAAATGTGCTATCCCCAAACTGAAGCTAACACTGATTGTCAAGACTTAATAGCCCTCAGAGTCATTGATTGAGATGGATGGCATAGAAATTGAACAAGCAAACAACTAAATAGATCTGCTCTCCATGAATATATCCACTCTTCTTAACAGAATAACAGAGTTGGAAGGGACCTTGGAGATCTTCTAGTCCATCCCCTGCTCAAGCAGGAGATGCTATACTTTTCCAAACAAGTGACTGCCCAGTCTCTTCTTAAAAGCCTCCAATTATGGAGCACCCACAATCTCTGAAGACCAGTCATTCCACTGATGGATTGTTCTCACTGTTAGAAAATTTCTCCTAAGTTTTAGGTTGATTCTCTCCTTGATTAGTTTCCATCCATTGCTTCTTGTCTTGCCTTCTGGTGCTTTGGGAAAAAGCTTCACTCCCTCTTTTTTTCTGGTAGCCCCTCAAATATTAGAACACTGACATCATGTCACCTCTTTTTTTCTCTAGAAAAGACATACTAAAAGAAAAGACATTCTTTTATGCAAGTTAGTGGCCATCAATATGCTTATGATACTAAATTTCACAGGACAACTATGAGTAGAATAAAAGACAACATTCATTTGCCTGTCCTAAATCTCTTTCCAATCAACTCTATTTGAATGTGTCATAGCTCCAGTATTTTGAGAAAGGGACAATTCCTTTATTTTATACACCTTGATCTTGTTTCTCCTCATCTACTTGTTTTTTGAGCTGGAGTCTCAAACATTCTTGCCTTTTTGTGTCATCCTAATTTTGTTGCACATCTTCCAGGTCTATAACATCTATTTTCAAATGTGCCAGCCAGAATTTCTTAGACCTACCATGGCTTTGCATAATAGCATTACAATATTGGCAGCTCATTTTTCAGTCACTTTCATAATGATCCATGGCATGGAATCTGCATTTTTTCCAGCTGCCACACACTAAGTTAACATCTTCATTGAGCTATGACCTAAAGATCTCCCCCCCCCGCGAACTCAAATTCTACCAATGTAGGAAGTAGTAATCAATGGGCAAGCATCCCCTACCCCCTTTTCACTGTCAGCTAGCAGCCTGATGGTATCTAAATTAAACTCAGATCTATGATAGAAATACGTTTTCTTTAGCAAAATTTGCAGGGGTATCACCCAAGACTTCCCATGTTACAAATGGATGTAAACCAAGAAATACCTGTACTGTCCTCCACTGAGTCTATCTTGCCCTTTAATCTCTCCCTCTCCCTCCC
Source organism: Pseudonaja textilis (assembly GCF_049901715.1). Lineage (NCBI taxonomy): Eukaryota > Metazoa > Chordata > Lepidosauria > Squamata > Elapidae > Pseudonaja > Pseudonaja textilis. Next base: position 33,171,573 of record NC_141997.1, read on the forward strand.
CCCCTCTAGATAGATAGATAGATAGATAGATAGATAGATAGATAGATAGATAGAGATAGAAGATATAGATATGTGTGTGTGTGTATGTATCTATAACTATCTATATCTACATCTATCTATCTATCATCTATCATCTATCATCTATCTATCTATCTATCTATCTATCTATCTATCTATCTATCTATCTATCTATCTATCTATCTATCTATCTCTATATCAACTATATCTATTTCTCTCTCTCTCTCTCTTTTCTATTTTTAATCAGTCAGCATTCTGGTTAAAGAAATGGTCCTCTTGAATAGCCTCTGTAGGTTTATTTTCAAGCAGAAATGAGAATTTTTTGAACCGATTATCAAATATAGATATTCTATCTTCCTTCTTCATCTGTTCCTGGAATTAGGGAGAAAACGCTAGAAATTAGTGAGGGTGGCATTTCTCTAGCTGAGTCAACCAAAGGGCTTGTTGATATTCTAAACAACTACATGAATATACGGTAAGTTGTGTGGATACATTAATTCTGAAAGCTTTATTGCAAAGCTCACAGTTGAAAGGGATAGAAAGTTCATTGTAAGAAAACAGTGACTCCTAAAACCTAAGAACTATGGTAAGATGAGATGCCACTGGTTTTTTCTTCTTCTCATGTAATGTATGTATTTTTCTTTACATTTCAGAAGAACACCTTTTGGTTTTGTTAGGATCTCAATTTAGCAAGAGTCAGCTCATAATTTCTAGTGTTCTGTTGTCAGAAAATGATCTCCTGTGATCATTTTCAAAGATGCCTAATAATCAAATGGTTCAGAAGTCTTATTAAATTGGATTTAATGAATAATTCATGCAATCCATCTTTTTATCCCAGACATTTAACATAGGCACAACTAATGCCTTTCAAGATAGGTCTTTTAAAGATGTTGTACAGCAATTAATGAGATATAGACCCATAATGAAGGAGAGAGAATTTTCACAAATTAGAGCCAATTATAACCTCTGATGTATATAAAGGTAAAGGTTCCCCTCACACATACGTGCTAGTCATTTCTGGCTCTAGAGTGTGGTGCTCATCTCTGTTACAAAGCCGAAGAGCCAGCGCTGCCGGAAGAAGTCTCCATGATCATGTGGACAGCATGACCAAATGCCGAAGGCACACGGAACACTGTTGTCTTCCCACCAAAGTGGTCCCTATTTTTCTATTTCCATTTTTATATGCTTTCGAACTGCTAGGTTGGCAGAAGGGACAACTAATGGGAGCTCACTCCATTACGTGGTGCTAGGGATTCGAACGGCCAAACTGCCGATCTTTCTGATCGACAAGCTCAGTGTCATAACCATTGAGACACCACATTCCCTCTGATGTATATAGGAATACCAAATTTCTTCAGACTTTTTTTTTTTTTTTGTAATATATGTGTGTTGTAGAAATTATTAAATATAGAAACCCAATCAGTTCTGTTTTGCTGGACTGGATGTTCAAGTTGGGAAAATGCACTTTCAGAACAGTTAAGCATGCTATCTTTCCATTAAAATTATGGAAATGCTATCTGCCTCTTTTTGCCACTACATAAGTGTTGCCACACTCTCAAAAGTAATTTAGCATTACTGGCCTTACAGATGTAAAATTAATTGTCTCCTAGTGGATTATTTATGCAAGAAAGTGTTATTGTGGTTGTCAATTTCAGCAAATGCTTCCCCATTCCTTAAGTAAATAATATATTTGAAGTGGCGATTCAAGTTAGAATGGAACAGAACTAAATTCAGGTTGTGAATAACAGAAAGTCTAGCGATTATAATTATATCAGATGAGAAATCTGTGTACTGTATGTGTTAGTTTAGATGATTTACGGCAAGCATCAGGTAGAAATTCAGGAGACGACTTTGTTCTGATTAGCTGATTTATGTGCCAGTCTACCTGGTCTTTTTGCATAAAAACTGATTCTTTTGACACATAGTTTAGTTCAGTCTGACACATTCCAATGATTATATCACACCATTAGGTTGCCCCAGCAATTGCACGTGATGTTATAGTGCAGTGGTGTTCCTTTCCTCACGAGCAATCCCTAGGTTGGGCTGAGGAACAAATGAGCAGACCTAAAGCCCAAAGTGGTTGGTAACATCGATTTTTTTTGCTCTAGCAAACTCTCCCATCTTTTTCTGATCCTCCATCTCACCCCACTTTTTTCTTTTCTGAATGCATTACTAGCAAATGACCGAGTGTTCTTATCTGAGCTTATCTGATCTTTTCTAGGGAAACTTCTGAAATTATTCTGTAGATTATATGTAGCCTTCTGGCCTCAGTTTGCCCATTCATGAACCCTCTGGTTTTATTGTCCTTTCAAGATGGCATAAGATTAAAATTTAGCAACATAGTAGTATTAAAAACAACAACCTTCCAACAACAGCTAACCAACTGCACCAAGATTCAAAGCATCTTGCTACTGGAAGGTGCTTTATAGATATTAAACAATCCCTTCAGATCAATACAAGACAAGCAGCTTTTCCCACCAGTCTCTGAAAAAACCAGCTCATCTTTTCAGCAATTAAATAGGTGTACCTGTTATATCTCCTTCAGGGATGACATGTGGAGCAGACAGAAATATGCAGATGAGTCCAAAGTGTTATTCAATATCCAGGCAAGATCTATCATGATTAAAGTCTGGATTGCTGATCTTCAAACCTCTGCAAGAGAAACAGGACTGAATAGGCAAGGGCAGCAATTAAACGTCCTCTTTCCATCTGATTGCGGAAACAATAGGCACTCATCTTACCGACAGCAAATTCCACCCAGCAGCCCCCACATTCTCACAGACAATCCCCTCAGCAGCCCTCAGTGGTTTCAATCCTTTTTCAAATTAAACAAGTAGGAAAATGAGCCAAAAAATACTGTTCTGTGCTAATTGGTGTAATACTAATCAAACATAATGGTCAGCATTATTGTTAAAAATTCAAGCACATAATTAGGAATAATGATATTGAATGTCGTTCATGGAACCAAAAGTTGGAAACAATTATTTAGGCCGTCACATTAAGCCTCATGTTCAGTCCATCAATCCAAATTGAAGTATTCCTGTTTCAGCCTCTTCAAGTAACATCCTATTCCCTTTTTATGCACCTGTAATCCTTTAATTCAGGATCAAGTTGGGGCAACTGGAGGGAACTTAACATGTACTGCCTGGATGCCCTTCCTGACCCCTATGTGGAGTTTGCAGTTACTTTTTCTTTGCTCCCTAGGAGAGAAATATGTGCCTCTACCTAGGATTGAATTCTCAGCCTTCTAATTGGGAGGTGAGTATCTTTACCACTAGGCCACCATGCCACTCTCTTCAATTAACATCCTAAATTCTCTTATTATTAGGATGTTTTCCTAAGACTGGAATGGAATCTTCTTACCCATAACAGAAAAAAACAAACATTATTTTACTTAAGACCATTCTTTCTCTAGAATGAAATAAAACACATCTTTGTTTCACCCAATCTGAAATTCACACTATTCCAACATGTTTCTATATTTTCCTTACTTCATGATTACATGATGTGATAATTTGAGGAAATTGTCCAGCAATTCTTGCATTATCAGCAGTTTGTCTAAAGGACTAAGCCTTAAAATAGATAGAGAAAAAGCTATAGAAGAGGATGAATAGAAAATACCAATTTATTGATATGTGGAGAGGGTAAATGATTTCATTTCCAATGATATTATCTTTATTTTACTCTTAATGTCATCAACTTGACACAGCTTTCTAAATTACAAGATAGTACATACCTTAAAATGTACATGAGTATGGTATTTACCTGACAAGAAGAAAACCACGAATGTAAGATTATTCTTGAAAAGAAAGCTTCAGAAAAAAATATCTGTGCTGCCCAGCTTAGTCACTTTGTTCACTTAAAATTCTCAACTTTGGTGAAAATGATCTTGGAGACTTTTTTTTTACTCCAGACTTCTGTCTTGGTGTATTTCTATGTAAAGGTTTTCCTGTCAGTTGTGTCTGGCTCTAGGACTCCATGTTCATCTCCATTTCTTGGCCAAGGGAGGCAGCATTGTCCAAAGACAATATCCGTGGTTATGTGGTCAGCATGGCTATACACCAAAGGCATATGGAACATTATTACTTTCCCACTGAAGTGGTACCTATTAATCTACTCACATTTTCATGCTAAGAGGGCAGGAGCTGGGGCAAGTAATGGGAACTCACCCCACTGTATGAAGCTTGGGTCTCAAACCTGGGCTGTCAGCTCTCCAGCTGACAAGCTCAACATCTTTTACCACTGAGCCATCATGTCTCCTTTATCTGTATGTATCTCTGTATAAAACACACCTGTATATTTGAAGGAAGGGCATTGCCATTGTAAAGAAGTAATATTAATATTAGTTTAATTAATAATAAATAGCCTGGGAGGGAAAGCATATTATTTTAATTAAATTCAAACTAATTGCATGCTATTGGAATATGCTCACACAAACCATTCACACATACAGACTCCATGCATAGTCACATACATCCTAATGGGAGCAGTTTCTCTTAGAATTTAATTAAAATGTGTGAAGCCGTTAAGGCTGAAAGCTTAGAAGAGATTATTTATTTATTTAGATTTCCTAGTTCTAAACTGCCCATTTTCCTCCAAGACAGGCTATGGTTGGTGTTTAATATAATCAATATATAGAATAGAAGAATAGAATTCTTTATTGGCCAAGTGTGATTGGACACACAAGGAATTTGTCTTAATGCATATGCTCTCAGTGTACATAAAAGAAAAGATACGTTCGTCAAGAGTCAAGAATCATAATGTATAACACCTAATAATAGTCATAGGGCACAATAAGCAATCAAATCATACTAGGAAACAGTCAATAAAAATTGTAAGGAAACAAGCGACAAAGTTACAGTCATACAGTCACAAGTGGGAGGAGATGAGTGATAAGGAGTGATAAGAAGATTAACAGTAATAATAGTGCAGACTTTGTAAATAGTTGCACAGTGTTGAGGGAATTATTTTTTTAGCAGAGTGATGGCGTTCGGGGAAAAACTGTTCTTGTGTCTAGTTGTCTGGTGTGCAGTGCTTTATAGCGTCATTTTGAGGGTAGGAGTTGAAATAATTTGTCTGGGATGCGAGGGGCCTGTATATATTTTCACAGCCCTCTTTTTGATTCATGCAGTATACAGGTCCTCAGTGGAAGGCAGGTTGGTAGTAATTGTTTTTTCTGCAGTCCTAATTGCTCTCTGAAGTCTATGTGTGTCTTGTTGGGTTACAGAACCAAACCAGACAGTTATAGAGGCACAAATGACAGACTCAATAATTCCTCTGTAGAACTGGATCAGCAGCTCCTTGGGCAGTTTGAGCTTTCTGAGTTGGCACAGAAAGAACATTCTTTGTTGTGCTGATGTTTTGTGCTGTTTTGATGATGTTTTTGATGTTAGGTGTCCATTTTAGGTCTTGTGATATGATAGAACCTAGAAATTTGAAAGTCTCTTACTGTTGCTATCCTTGTTGTCTAGTACTGTAAGAGGTGGTAATATGGGAGGGTTTCTTCTAAAGTCTACCACCATTTCTATGGTTTTGAGTGTGCTCAGTTCCAGATTGTTCTGGTTACACCACGAGGCAAGTTGTACCAACCTCCTGTCTGTATGAGGATTCTTCATCATCTCAAATGACATATACATATAAACATTTTAATTTTTAAAATTATAAATTTTACATAAACATTGAAATGTACATGAATATGGTTTTGTTTTATTATTTTATTATTGTGTTGTATTATTGTATAATAAAAGACAGGATATAGAGGAATGATTTTTATCTATGTTCACCACCTTGAGTTGTTTATAAAAAAATAATAAAGGTGGGATAAAAATGAATAAATAAAAGTAACTTACACATAACTTGTATTGAACAAAGCTATTTACTACAAAAATGTTTGACTGATTACTCTGGTTGTACTCTAAATATTAAGGATGAACTCCTACTCTGCTTGCAATTATTAGTATTGTCAGCTCATAAAATATTTCTATGGTCGTTTTAGAATTGCCAACAGAAAGGGAATAGGGAAAGGATTTTGAAAGAGAAGTTTGGCAGCTTGGAAATCGAAAGTGCATTCTATAAATAGTTTTTCAAAGATAGTAACTAGGTGAGTGAAGCTTCTGTGTTCTCCTAAATGGAGACATGATTGATGACACTTGGCTATGGATGTGTCTCCTTGGTGAATATGAATTATGATACACTCAGGGGAGTGGGGGGAACCCAGGGTCAAGGGTGACAATGAATTATGTGTCTCAGAGTCGTTACACCCAGGCAGTGCCAGACATGTTAACTTTCAATAAATCCTTTGAAGCTTTGGAAGTTTGGCTCAAGACTCATGATTTAATTGGGGTAACTGCTGGAATCCTAATAGGTATAATAATTAAAGTCACTTATTAATGGATAATATACTATAGAATAATATCCTTATTGAAGGGTTGAAAGGCAAATGAAACCATAATCTTCACAGGCTAAGTGTTCTCCTTCCATTGCTTTAGAACTTACTTTGTTTAATAACAGCATTTTGCAGAATAGTGTTTGTGAGGTAAATGCGGGATTTCTTTTTTCGTGTGTGTGTGTGTTCTGTGGAGATGAACAATAAAGGAAGTGTGAAAAAAAATCCTATGCTGGAAAATAAAGTGCAATGTTTACAATATTTGGAGGTGACTTTTTTAAAAAAAAATATGTATCTATTATTATTCTAATTTGTATAGACATTCATTTCATTTATTTGATTCTGAGCAGCAATATAAATTAGAATAATAAATTAATGAATGTCTAAGAAACATCCAGAAAACAAAACCCCACCACCTGACTTCTTAAATATTGTGTATATGACAGTTTCCAGAGCTTATTAGGATATCAGTTATTGTCCATGATTTATGGACAAATAATTTAAGGATACTGTTATACCAAACTTCTTCAGAGAGACTGGGAAATTCTGCAACAGTGTTTCTAGAGTGGTGCTATCTATTTGCAATGGCAGTATCACAATCAAGAATTTCTTTGCTTGATGGAGTTGCCCATCAGAATTTAATTTCTAGAGAACTATAGGAAAAATAACAACCAGCGCTTTTGTCAACCTAAACACAATACAGTGTTTCTTCCTGTTCCCTTTACTCTTCCATCTGTCCAGTAAAGGATTGAATATTCTTATTTACTAATTTATATCCCACCTTTATTATTTTTATAAATAACTCAAGGCAGAGAATGTACTTAAATATTTCTCCTATTTTTCCAATGACAACATCTCTGGGTGGTGAGTTGAGTTGAGGAACAATAGTGGCTGATGCAAAGCCATCAAGCCAGCTTTCATACCTAAGATGAGACTAGAACGGACTTTCTCCTGGTTTCTTGTCTATTGTCTTCACCAAACTGGCTCTCTTGAATGAAATTTCCACATGGGTCTCATTTCACATGCTGAGCTACATTGGTGGTTTTCAATGGAGAACATGCAAAGTTCTGCAAACTCCATTTTTTCCACTGAGTGAGATAAAGCAAAAAACAAAGGAAAAAAAACCCATATGATTAAAAGTAGTTCAGAAAAATTATTTCTGTCTTCTGGCTCACCTTTTAAAAATGGGCTTTGTTTGGATCACAGCCCAATTCAAATTTTAATCCAGCCTGTGACAACAGCTTTGAGATAGCAGCTTTTTATTAAAAACAATTCACATGTGTTCTCCTCAGAAAGTAATTCTGAGTACTTTTTACACAAAGTTTGTCATAATGATTCATAATAAAATATCATGGTACATAGACATGAAGTCTGACTGTATTTAAAAGAAGGAAATAATCACACATGGTTTTATACAAAACATGCCTCAGAGTGTTATTCTAAAGCCAGCTGCTCATTGTTCGTATTAACACATATTGTAAGTCACACACCCCATTCATTAATTCTCTCTGACTTTTAGCGAATATTTATGTGTTCCCTGCTTGTTTTGTACCAAAGAATGAGGAAGGAATGCAACAGTCAGCAGGGATCCATCCATGTCTGGAAATCCAATGTTCTCCAAAGAAGCAACGTGAATGTGATATCAAACAGAAACAGGGTTACTTTTTTTCTCTAAAATTGGAAGAAAATTCAAAGACTTGTCTGGAAAAAAAAGATTTTGAAGGAAATTAAAATTAATTTTGGAAAGATTAACAGAACATATTAGCAGAACATAGCTCTCTGTCTCTGTCTGTCTGTCTGTCTGTCTGTCTGTCTGTCTGTCTCTCTCTCTCTCTCTCTCTCTCTCTCTCTCTCTGTGTCTGTGTCTTCTCTCTTTGTGTCTGTCTCTCTTTGTGTGTGTCTCTCTGTCTCTCTAGGTTTGTACATACTGGGTTTATATGCTAGAAGTAGTTCTTTAAAAAGCATTCTATTCAGAGCAAAAATCCAAGAAGATCCATTGGGCAGCCTTAGAACCTATTCAGGGGTGGGATTCAAATTTTTTAACAACTGGTTCTGTGGGCGTGGCTTAGTTGGTGGGCGTGGCTTGGTGGTCATGTGAATGGGAGGATGTGACTTGGTGGTCATGTTATTGGCTGGGCGTAGCCAACTCAATATCACTCACATCGAGGCACGCATCTCCTCGCCTGGCCTCTTATGACTGTGAGGATGCTGCAACAGTCATAAGTGTGAAAAATGTTCATAAGTCACTTTTTTCAGTGCCATTGTAACTTTGAATGGTCACTCCACACAAGCAAAGTACCAGCAAAGGAGGGGAAAAAAAACTCCAGAGAAGTTCCAGAGACAGGAAGTCTAGTCCTGCCAAGAATGTAATAAGGGTTAACGGAGAGGCAGTTTCTATAAGCAACACCAGAATGTTTTCTTCCTGCCTTCCTTACAGGATTAGGCCAGTAATTTCTTCTAACAACCAGTTCTCCAAACTGCTTAGAATGTTAACAACTGGTTCTAGCAAATAGGTGCAAACTGGTAGAATCCCACCCCTGAACCTATTATTGTTTGACCATGGCAAGACACTAGAACTATGATCCACTGGTGTCCTTATGTCCTCTATGCATTTCTCGGACATGCAGAACAATTTCCTCTTCTAAGAAATATTACTCATGTGCATGGAAAGATCCTGTTCAATATACTGAATGACTTCTGTTTTTATTTGGCTAAAAATATGGCTTTGGTACAAAGATTACATTCAACCAGATAAATAAATAATGATAGTAAACAACTGGATTCTTATCCAATCATACTAACAAGTTCTTTTTTCCTAGTTGAAACACACACACACACACACATATATGTATATGTATATGTATATGTATATGTATATGCATATGTATATGTATATAGCATTCAGCTTTGTTTGGGTATTTTCCCACATCATTTTAGTTGTGCTTTTAAAGTTGTAGCAAGTCATGTGGCTGGAGTGTGTCAGCAGTTCCTGCAAGATGAAGGCATGGACTGGCCCGCTCGTTCCCCAGACCTGAATCCAGCTGAGCACATCTGGGACATCATGTCACGCTCCATCCACCAATGCCACGTTGCACCACAGACTGTTCAGGAGTTGGGGGATGCTTTTAGTCCAGATGTGGGAGGAGATCCCTCAGGAGACCATCCACCACCTCATCAGGAGCATGCCCAGGCATTGTAGGGAGGTCATACAGGCCACACATGTGGCCACACATGCTACTGAGCCTCATTTTGACTTGTTTTAAGGACATTATATCAAAGTTAGATCAGCCTGTAGTGTTTTTTCCCACTTTAATTTTGAGTGTAACTCCAAATCCAGACCTCCATGGGTTGCTAAATTTGATTTCCATTGATAATTTTTGTGTGATTTTGTTGTCAGCACATTCAACTATGTAATGAACAAAGTATTTAATAACAATATTTCATTCATTCAGATCTAGGATGTCTTATTTTTGTGTTCCCTTTATTTTTTTGAGCAGCGTACATGTCTTTTATTTCAGCACTGATTTTGCAATGGATCCGGTTCACTTATGCTAAGCCATGCTCAGTTTTCTATGATTAAACAGAGTCAACTGAGTTAATGCAACATACTACAGCCAGCATATGTGATAATATTGGGTGTGATGAAATATGTTTGCGGCAGTCCTGAAATGAAGTACTGCTTCCATGGAGCTGCTGTATAATTGCAATACGTTTATTTCTGCTTGTTCCACTCTATTTATAGCTGGTTCTAACCCATGAGTCTTTCCCATGACTTTCTTCTTTCTTTTTAATAAATATATCAGAGATTAAACTGGGGGCCTTCATGGGCTGCATTTATTTCTTTATTTGATTTCCATAGCCACCCATCTTGTAGTTGTCACTCGGGGCAGCAAGCACAAGGTTAAAGAACAACAGAAAAAAATATAAATAATAACAACAAAAAGAAAATAGCCCAATAGTACTCAAAAGCAATCAAATTATGACCACAGACGTATCAGGAAAAAACCCCACAATGAGACCTCCTTATGTGTCTGGAATTAGGTTGAATTTCCCTCCAGTGGAAAATCTGAGGCTTCAAACCAGGTTTTTCCACTTCCAATACAACTCATAATCACCTTCCCTTGCTTCATTCCCACATTTTTCACACTACACCTATTTCACAAAGAAGACTCTTCAGCTTGGGCAAACCCCTTATTTACCTATAAAGACAACACCTGGTAGATATTGTATATCAGTATCCACCACAAAAAGTTCACATTTTTTTTGATATTTAGCACATATTCTGATGTTCTGCTGACACAGAAGTGAATCTTTTCTGCATGTATTACTAGAGGGTCCATTTAATGTATAATTATATGGAGGACAGAACTCATAATACCGATTGTAGCAGTGCTCCAATATTTGAGGGTCTACCACAGAGAGGAAGGGGTCAAGCTATTTTCTAAATGCCTGTAGGCCACACAAGGAATAATGGATGGAAACTGGATAAGGAGAGATTTAACCTGGAAATAAGGAGAAGTTTTCTGACAGTGAGAACAATCAACCAATGGAACAGCTTGCCCTCGGACGTTGTGGGAGCGTCATCACTTGAGACTTTCAAGAAGAGATTGGACTGCCATTTGTCAGAAATGGTGCATGGCCTCCTGCTTGGGCAGGGGGTTGGACTAGATGACCTATAAGGTCCCTTCCAACTCTGTTAATCTAATCTTATTTGATCCTCTGAGCAGGAGAACTCTAAGCCAAATGGTCAATTAATCAGAAAATATCAACGTTGGCTGCAAAAATAATATGGTTTCTTCATGGTACAATCCTTCACAATTTAAAGTTTCCCTTTCTTCATGACTTTGCTTTTGTTCAGCCAGAAATATAGACTATGACTGAATCCAATCATTCTCTGATCCAGACCAAGCCCTGCAACCAATTTTAATAAGAGTTACTTTGATTTTAGGTTCCCTTTGTACTTCTTCAAGTTGCAAGCCATGAATGGCCTGATTCCATCTGTGGCTTATATCGACATTTGTTTTCTTAATTTCTAGTTCTGATCAAGGTATAAAGTGATAAATTTCAGTCACCAGAATTTTCAGCCCTTTATTGAGATTAGCCAGAGGGAAAGCTAGATGTTTAATATTGAGAGATAGCAAAGGGACTAAAAACATTTAGAATTTGTTATGCCTACAGAGTAGTTGTTCATGACTTTCATCATTCCCCCATCTCTTCCAGAATTAATATTCTTTACCCTAACTTCTATCTTGCTGATTGCTTTTATTTTTCCTATGTTCTATGAAGTATTACAAAAATGATGATTTTGAACTACTTTTAACTCCCATGCTTGATTATTCCTTTTGCAATCTCAAAAGAAAATCAATCACATTGTATTCCAAAGCCCACTGAGTGACATCCTCTAGAGTGCTCCAAACCATGTGCAAGAGGCAAAAAAAATAAAAAGAAAAATCCCTTAAAAGCAAATCCAGATACATGAGATGCTAACTCTGATTTTTTCCAAAGCCAGAGATTTGTGAAATTAGATACAGTCCTGTGAACCATATATTAGATTTCCACTACAGCTTGGGATTCTAATACAAAGGCCAGGCACATTGCCAGAAGCTTGATTTTTCAAATGCTATGAAAATTCTTATTTTTGCCTTCGGCCTCCTCCCTTTTTTAAAAGAACTGTTTTATTTATAGGTTTTTAAAAGTAGTGAAGAACCAGAATTTTTAAAAATAAATTTTTATTGTACTTTTGCACATTTTAAAAAAACTCATATACAACCTTTGCAACACTGTGACATCGATATTTCCATTTAGATCAACATACATATTTACATTAATTTTTGTCTCTACTCTCTAACCAATTATACCATTTTCCCCAAACCGTATAATATTCCATATCTTCTCTATCTTGCAGTTTCAGTGTGAGTTTGACCATCTCTGCACAATCCATTACTTTCTTTATTATCATACTTTTGGAGGGAGTACTATCTACTTTCCAATTCTGTGCAATGGCAATTTTTGCCGCCGTCAATATATGTATTATTTAGTTCCTTTATCAAATACTCCTATAATTTTTCCTACTAGAAACATTTCCAGTTTACACTCAATTTGAAGAACCAGATTTTTAGAGATGAGATAAGTATATTGCCTGGAAGTAGGATTGAATGCCCACTGGGTGCTCCTCTAGTATATATATAGTATATAGTATATAGTATATAGTATATAGTATATAGTATATAGTATATATATATATATATATATATATATATATATATATATATATATATATATATATATATATATATATATATATTTGCCATTTCCAATTCTCCCCATTCTTTGTAGGAAACCACAAAAGATTGTGTGACATATAAATAAGGTACTGTGAGAAAAATAGCATCTCTTTTGTTTTTAAGACGTGTCTGGTGCCGAATTCAGTTCCTCTTGAATACCATTTTTACACTTTTCTTTAAAAATGAATTCTACTTGTACATAAAATATATTTTATAGCAAATGTTGCTCTTCCCAAGAATGTTAGGTACATATTTTTTTTTGAAGTGGACACAGAGATGGGTCAAAATACCATGACATAAAAGGACTTAACTATGCAGAAGAAGTTTCTAATTTTTAATTCAGTTACCATGTATGCAGTATTGTTCCCTTGGATTAATTACATTCCTGGTTGCCGAAGGGTGTTTATTCATTTTAATATTACAAAGCATTAGATAGCTATTTTTATCTCTTCACCATTCCTCCCTGATCAATAAACTCCCCCCCCCCAAAAAAAAAAAAAGAATTTTAAGCCTGCACAAGATAATTCTAATGGAAGTTATATTTGTAATTTACCGACTATAAGTCTTTTCATATACCCTGTGTCAAAAGCAATTAATATGCAACATTAATGAAGAGAACACGGGTGGGTATCTCAAGTGATTTAAAAGAATTAACTAAATTTTGGACTCTATTCAATTAAGTTAATATTCATATTATTCAGCCTGGATTTCTCAAGGCTGCTTAGGAACTACTAAATAAATGAGGTTCGGGATTTTATTCCTACGGTTCTATCAAGCTATCCAATTCATATCCCACCTGGCTTTTCCCTGGGTTTCTTAAAGGAGATTTCCTCCAATTGCTATCCAAATTAGAAATGTATCTTTTTTATTTATTTTGTCAAGATGGAGTCATGTCTCAGGTAGTCTACTCTGCTACACTGAATGCATTAATCTCTTTCTATTGCAAAGCATTGTAAGTCCATTTTCTATTGCAAGTAAGGCACTGATTAAAATACGCAGAATGCAGAATTTCACCCAAAGAAAGAACATCTACTGTCAACAGTTTCCTCTAAAAGCCAATTTTTATCTTTTTTTTAACCTTTACCTTCTTTTTTCAGTTTTATTACCTCTTTCCTACTATTAACTTATTCTTATTTCTACACCCGCCTTGTATTCTGCTTGCCAGACTTTAAAAAAATATTCTACTTGAGGAAAATGATGGTTAGACTGCAGAGTTTATATATTTCATTGCAATTTTTGAAGTCACCCTATGAAACTGTGGTCTCTGACTCTGCCACAATTCCCATTGGCAAGTGGGTGTAACAGCAAGAAAAAGACATCCAAACCAGTGGTGGGATTCAATATTTTTTTACTATCAGTTCTGTGGGCATGGCTTGGTGGGCATAGCACTGTAAAATCTCAATTCCCATGCCACTCCAGGGGAAGGATATTGTAAAATCTCCATTCCCACCCCACCAACCTGCTTTCCAGCTTCGTTCTTCTGTCCAGGGCAACAAAAGAAGACCCAGCCGATCAGCTGGGACTTGGGAGGCAGAAAATAGATGGGGGCAGGGCCAGTCAGAGGTGGTATTTGCTGGTTCCCGAATTATTCAAAATTTCCACTACTGGTTCTCCAGAACTAGTCAGAACCTGCTGAATACCACCTCTGATCCAAACTACGTCAAGGAATCGCAAAAGGAATTCTTGATTTCTTAAAATGTGCAATATTTCCCCCAGATACAGGTAGTCTTCAAATTATGAATATTCCTTCAGTGACCATTCAAAGTTATGATGGAGCCTCCCCAAAAAGTACTGATGACCCAGGTTCAAAGCTGCCCCTCATCAAACTGGTCTGCCTCTATGGCTGTTTGCATAACATGACCATGATTATTATTTCAACCGGCACTTCCAGTTTCCAGGAAAAAACACCCCTTTGCAGATAGTCTATTTGCTTAACAACCATTGCAAAAAAAAAAATCAGATCTTTCACAGGATGACCTGCTTAACAGGCAGCAGAACTTATGGCCACAATTCCTGGCTCAATTGCAGTTGTGAGTTGAGGACAACTGTAGATACATATCAAAGAAAGGATTTGGGAAGAGCTTCAAAATATTGAAGGGCTCTAAAAACCCTAAGCAATTGAGATGGCATGCAACTTCCTGACTTCTCAAGTGAATTACTCTGTTATATCTCTTTCAATAAATATATGATATTTGGACTCAGAGAATGAAGAGTCAACAACTATTGAAAAGAGAATAAATAGCAATAGCACTTAGACTTATATACTACTTCACAGTGCTTTACAGCCCTCTCTTAAGCGGTGTACAGAGTCAGCCTCTTGTCCCCAACAATCTGGGTCCTGATTTTACCCACCTCAGACGGATGGAAGGCTGAGTCAACCTTGAGCCTGGTGAGATTCAAACTGCCAAATTGCAGGCAGCCAGCAGTCAGCAGAAGTAGCCTGCAGTACTGCACTCTAACCACTGTGCCACCATGGCTCATGGTGTTAAATAGTGAGGAGGGACAGAAAACTGAACCTTTTTGGGGTGATTCAGGTATGGATTTAGTGGTTAAAACTGTTTACTAAATGCATATACAGGATCTCCATTTATGACCACTTGATAGAAACTAACATTAAAATAGATGAGTAAAATCATGGGCTGGAGTCAGATATGACACAATCACAGGAAAGAATTCCAAAGAAGGAAGCACAGATCTGTCTGAGCAATGTAGCCTCTAAATCCTCCCCAGGTTAGAGAACTACTGGGAGAAGGTTTGAGACAAACAGCTTGCCCCGTCCCTCCAAAATGGCCCCCTCACTCTGCAAGTCAGGGGCTCAGTATGCTGAGGGCAATAGCAACTCAAGTGCTTTCCAGCCAAGCAGAACTGTCGTGTTGATCATGTGTATCAAAATCACATGAAGTTTATAAAACTTTACCAAGAGCACACCTGGAATACTGTATCCAGTTTTGATAATCACATTGCAAAAAAGATGTTGAGACTTTGGGAAAAAAAGTGAAGAAAGGAGCAACTAGGATGATTAAAGGCCTGGAGACTAAAATATATGAATAACAGTTGCAGGAACTGGGTATGGCTAATCTAGAGGAAAGAAGGACCAGGAGTGACATGATAGCAGCACTATTTGAAGGGCTGCCACAAAGAAGGAGACAGCTTATTTTCCAAAAGCACCAGAAGGTGAGTGTTTTGTTTGAGCAATGAGAGGCTGAACCAGAGCATGAGTGCAACAATACTTTATTTTACAATAAAGGGCTGACCGTGCTTGCCAAGCCTGGAACTGGCTCGCAGCAATCAGCAACCGGTTGGACCCCGCAGCCTGCTTTTATAGCTGGCTGCTGGGAAGAGCCAACCAATGGGAATGGGGGAATAACGCCCACGTAAAGTGAGTGGACCTGAGTGAGAACTCCTTGAGTCCTCAGGACATAACAGTGAGACAAGAAACAATGAATGGAAACTAATCAAGGGGAGAAGCAACCTGAAATTAAGGAGAAACTTCCCAGCAGTGAAAACAATTAACCAGTGGAACAGCTTTGCCTTCAGAAGGTGTAGGTGCCTCATCACTGGAGACTTTGAAGAGGAGACTGGACAGTCATTTGCCTGAAATGGTATAGGGTCTCCTGCTTGAGCAGGGAGTTGGACTAGAAGACCTCCAAAGGTCCCTTCCAGCTCTATTCCAATTGCTTGATTGATCATGGATCATAACATAAATCGCAGCAGATGAAATAACAATAGTTCATTCTGCCAATTTTTGAGCACAAAACAGCAGTTAGCCTTATATTGAAGATATATGACTGAGTTACATTTTAGTTACATCACAGTTACAACACAGGCCTGAAGAACATTGGAGTTGTTTATTTCCTATTACAAGTTACCTCTGGTGTATCAATGCTAAGACAGTTTACACAAGTCCCAAATCTAAGGATGATCCAGTCTTTTAGACCTAAAATCATACAACTGATTTTACTTGAGAATTTAAAAAAGAAATATTTTGTGGCTTTTCACGGTTTCCTAACAAGAAGCAGGTTTATTATGTACCCAGGGAGGGTGGCAGTGGTGGGATTCAATTTTTTTTTTACTAACGGTTCTGTGGGCGTGGCTTGGTGGGCCTGGCAGGGGAAGGATACTGTAAAATCTCCAGTCAGAGGTGGTTTTTGCCAATTCTCCAAACTATTAAAATTTCCGCTACCAGTTCTGTAGAACTGGTCAGAACCTGCTGAATATCACCTCTGGAAGGTAGGTTATGTATTTATTGCCTTTTAATGTCACAATCATTTGCAAGACTTCTTGAAGTGAAGGGAAACACAATTGCAGTAAAACCATTAAGATATAAACAAATAAAAATTATAATAAATTAAAAACTTTCAGTATTTCATCATACTATATAATTAGTTATTTTAACATATTGTACAATATAATTGTGCAACTGAGCTTGTCATGCACATAATTTAAAAAGGAGCCCAGATGATATTATATTTCATTGTTAATCATTTCATGGCTTTTCATGGTACATAATTTTTCTTGCATGCCATTTAACTTCTCAACAGTATTGCTGTAGATTGTGAATCCCAACTCAACTTCCCCTAACAGTTACTATCTTAAGAATTCTAAACTTATCTCCACACATCAACCAGTAAGTGAATACTACAAGGTTATCTTCCCTTCTCCCTTAAACATTAAAGCATACCCCCAGCAATAATGACAGGTGGGTATACTTTTTCCACCTAGGCTTACTAAATAAGTAAAACTTTGAAAGTGCTTCATTAAATTATTATTATGCTAGATCTGGGTACAGAATCTACATCCTCCAGATGTTGTTAGATGCAAGCTTAATAAATAATGATTAAAAACACAACAATGTAAAATTACAGCTGCCAGTTTTTTTATTTGGTGTTGGCTTTTATATGCACTGAATTGTTACCAAGAACCTTAGTTGTTGTAATGCATCAGTATAGTATATGTGCAAATCCAAGCAGTTTGGCCTTTTATAATTGACTGATGGAAATGATGTCATCATGCAGATTTTCTGAGTGCCATCCATTTGGTATGGCGGTACATCTGATTTATGCCATTATCTTTCAACTTCAGTTTTCAGATGTTGAATTATTATTATAGTTGATCACACAGTTAGCCAGGTGTTTAAAGTGAATTTGGCATTTTTTAATCCAGCAAATGCTGCTGTTTGATGGTGTTATTATTATTATTATTTCAACCCCCACCAGCCCAGGTCATCATTATTGTCAGACATGTTGGATTCAGCAGGAGTCCAACAATATCAAGAGAGTCACATTTGTCCAGTTTCCAAAAGTCACATTCTTTAGGCATGGAGTGGAAAGTATCAAGAAGGTGCAACCAGAAGAAGGTTCCGTGAAGGCTACCAAGCCTTGCTTCTAATACACAATAACCAAATGTATATGTTTGAAGTCAAGGAAACTAGACATTACACAGGTCAGATTAATTGGGCTATTTTCTTATGAACTAACACCTTTCAGATGTTAAATTACTGGAGGGTAGTAGGAGTGAACAGCTCAATAAAGCATTTAGTAATAGGGGATGGAGGTCCATAGGTAAATAAATAGTTTATTTCTGGTTCATATGAATATAAATAATACATACTCTTTGCTAAAGCATACCATCAATATTATATTTAATTCTGTGAATTTAAAACAAAAAGTATATTCTGGATCAGAGCTTTGATTTTATTAACATGTAGTTGGAGGTCCAGATAACAGTGCACAGCAAGAAATAAATTAAATAGAATAAAACAGAATGGGATAAATAATAAGGGTAAAATATAGCCGTAGTCTTCAAACCCATTCTCTTCTGAAAATTGCAGTGGCAAGCAAAAAGCAAATTGCTTTAGTTTTTGGACCAGATTGCACAATGAAGAAGAGAGGTTGTGAACTCTGCATGCCAAGTGTGTTGATTGTGGAGTCAGAATTAATGAAGAAACATTCTGCCCATGGCATATTATTGTATCAACCGTCTCTATCAAAGGTCAAAGGCAAAGCATTAACAGAATTGTTGGAAGGGACCTTAGAGGTCTTTCAGTCCAACCCTCTGCTCAAGCAGGTGGCCTTGTACCATTCCAGATAAATGGATGTCCAATCTCTTCTTTAGAACATCCAATGATAGAGCAGTCCCAACTTCTAGAGGCAAGTAATTCCACTGAATAACTCTTTGCATTGTCTGGAAATATCTCCTTAGCTCTAGGTTGGATATCTCCTTGATAACTTTCCATTCATTTCTTCTTGTCTTGCCCTTAGGTGCATTGGAGAGTTAAATTACCCTCTCTTCCATGTGACAACTTCTCAAATATTGGAAGACTGCTCTCATGTCACCTCTACTCTTTTTCTTCATTAGACTAGATATTTTCCATTTGATAAACCCATGCTGGCTTTTGGTTATAACTTTGCTTGCTTCTAGGTGTTCGCAGATCAGTTGTTTGATTATCTTTTCCGGGATGTTTGCAAATATTGATGTCTGTAGTTTCCTGGATCCGTTTTTGGGCCTTTTTTGAAGATGGGTACCAGATCAGCAATTTTCTACTGCTTTGGTAGTTTGTTCTGGCCCAAACCTGGTTCCAAGGAGCAAACATGAGACAAAGGTAACAGCACAACCTTTTAATGTTTCTGTTCAAATCCCGTTCCTCCATGGGTAAAAGGCTGCTTCAAATCAATTAGCTCCAATAAGAAAGAGCCTTGCCATGGTTTTGCAAGGCTGCCAAAATACCAGATAACATTACTAAGCAATAATTCCAACACAAAGAGTCTCCAAACACCAACTCAGATATTCCTAACATCCATCAGGCTCAAGTGTAAAACTTCTTTGTCTTCTGCAAAGAACTGTGGTTTCTTAGTTGGCTTTTATCTCCTCAGGGAGGGGCCATTACCATGCAGTCTTACTCCTGAGTTGCCGGTGCTGCTGCAGCTCTTTCCTTCAAGCAGCCCTGCATGCACGCATACTGGGCACAGGCCCCTCGGGGACCTCTTCATCACTGCTGCCAGCCTCCACAATCTCCAAAGGCAGCATTCCACTTCCTGATGGTCCTGGCATCACACACAGGCCCCTTATCTGAGTCTTCGCTCACCGAGCCCTCAGCCGTCCACACCTGCTGCCAGCGAACCACAACATAGTTGAACCTTGCTAATGTGAATGTTGTTCTGTAATGCTGCAAATGAAATTATATGGAATACAGATAGTCCTTAGTCAATAACCATAATGGAGCCTGCCCATCATGGTTTTAAGTTGTGACAGTTGATTACCCATGGGACTAATCTGATTTTATGACTTTTTTACAGCAGTCATTAAGCCAACCAATGGTTTCTTATCACATTTATTTTGGCCCATAACTTCTCCAAACACAATAAGGCCTTGATTTAAAAGACTCCCTTTAGTGGGCTTGGATATAGTGGGGTGTGTGGTGGGGGGATTCTTCTAGATATTAACTTAAAATGGATGTATTTTAGATGTACTTTAGATGTACCCAAAGTAGTTCAGATTATTTACATACATTAACATCATTTCTGTAATTTACATCATAATTATGTAAATGATGTCAACTGAGGCAAATAATATAAATGCAGATTTAAGGCACATCTGGGTATAATCGACGTTGCATTCAATTGAGGTTTTACTTGTATATAAGTTTATATATATAATTTCTGAACCAAGAAATATTTGAAGATGGGTGGTAATTATGTGTGTGTGTGTTTGTGTGTGAATTGCCTAGCTATTTGAAGTGTGATGGAGTCTATTTTAGTGGATTACTTCATTTTGCTTCATAAGAAATCCATTTCTTCAACTTCTCTGGAGATGAGAATGAAAGAAATTGAGCAGTAAATGTTGATGGAATATTAAATGTTTTACATCTGTGCTTCAATTTACATCTATAAAATGTTTGAAGATGTGATTATGTGTACTGTAGCTGTTGCACATACATATTGTACATTTGTAA
This sequence comes from Pseudonaja textilis, assembly GCF_049901715.1. Lineage (NCBI taxonomy): Eukaryota > Metazoa > Chordata > Lepidosauria > Squamata > Elapidae > Pseudonaja > Pseudonaja textilis. The sequence goes on from NC_141997.1 coordinate 33,192,211, forward strand.
GCTATATGCAGTACATAACATTCAAAGTAATTCCAATTTTCTAAGCAGACCCTATTATTAGAGTCCCAGATTATGTCTTTCTAGTGTCACTCATTTGCCTAAAACTCTGCTTTTCTTTCTCGTTTAATTTTCATTTCTTAATTGAATGTGTAAGGGACTTGAGAACTGCAGAAACCCAGAGATGTGATCTAATTGGTTGCTGGCTGACTTGTATCAACTGAAATTTCATGGCAGTATCAGCAAGCCGCAAGGAACTCAATGCTGACAATAATCAGGCTTCAAAGGGAAAGGAATCTCTATGATGGCATTTCATTACTTATTCCTAATATAGAAATAAGATTTCTTTTGAGTTAAAAATAAATAAAAAGGGGATTCAGTAAGAATGAAAGGGAATGTATAAAAGCTAATAATTTTAAAGGTTCGTTCATACATAAGTTCTTCCTGAAAAGCAAAGTTTGATTTTTCTTTTCACTTTTTCAAAGTTTACAGAAAATTTGATAGCAACTGAAATAAAAGATACAGACAAGATCCCTAGAAACTGAAACAATTTCTACATTCACATTTATCTAGTCACAATCTAGAAACAGAGTAACAATTATCAACAGCCAGAACTTCTACTGTGTGTAAATTTAGTGTAAACTAGCTACTGACAGAGTTCATTAGTAGTTGATTATTAATATTCAGCGTTCTTATGACTCCATAAAGCAGCAGCATTAATGTTGGAATGCTATATATCACATCCTAAGAATGATGTCTCCTTTTTATCACCACATTGTTTATACATTTCACTCAACCCATTTTCATTCTACAACCATTAAGATTTTTTTTTATTTTTAGATTATGGAACCATGATTTATGGGTTGTTGCTGTTGTTGTTTTGCTTTCTCTTGCTGGCATAACTTCTTTATACAGTTAGGTTTTTAAGATGGGGAAAATGTTGATCAACTACAAATGATGTCAGAATACTAGTTTGGCAAACTCTAGAAGACCATAAGTTCTCCACCTCTGACCCAGATGTTCTTTCTACTAAGCAGAACTTCACCTGGGTTTTAAAAGTTCTGAATAGTTTCAGGATTGATCTGTAGATCCACAACCAGGAACTCTTAAGCAAAAACTGCACATAGAAAAAAATTCTTGAAGTTGAAAGGAAAGAAGGATATAAATTACCTTTACTGGCAATTTGACAAATAATAATAATAATAGGAAAGATTATAACTAAGACATTGGGGGCAAAGTTAGAGATAATAAAGGGACTCCTACTGATTATCTGACTGTGTTGCTTTTGTGCCACACCCTTGGTCATCACACTTTTTCTGTCTATCCTCTATCTCTAGAGGATTCCAAAACAATCCTAATTTCCCTCTCTTCCTGAATATAGTTGTAGCCCAAGTATAAAAACATTATGTTAGAGTTTTAAATCCCTAGTTTAGCATTTAGACAAGCCATAAAAGCAACTCTCCTATGTTGAAATCCATTTCATTTCTAAATGAACACATACAGGATTGTAATTTACTCAATGGCCAGAGATCTTCATAAATTCCCATCTTGTATTGGCCATTACTAAGAGGTCTGAAATGCACATATCTAGAGAATGCCAAAATCAGTGTATTGGAAATCTAAATCTAATAGCAGCGAGTCTTCAGTGTGTCTAACTTACTGATTGCAAGGAGTGAATATGATGTAGCCAGAATATGATAGTTTCCTTGCTTTTTCTTTGTCTATCACTCTGCTTGCTCATTTGATGAGTTTACTAATCTGAAGTCACTTCAGTCTACCTTTCTTCCTGGGCAGAGAAGGATAAAGGACATATCCTAGTAGGATTTTTTTTTTTCTATATTGTATCTCCTGTGGGGGGAAATCTTATTCCTACCAGTATTATATGTAGAATACTTATTCACTCTTCAGATGAGACTCCATCTATTAGAAATGTTCACAGGCATGTACAAAACGCTTTATTCTCCTAATATAGAAATGATAATTCTGTCTCCTATGTAAATACAATCATTTTAAAAAAGAAAAAAAATCCATAAATTGTTATAGGTTGGAACATTCTGCTCGGTGATATTTCTCTGATATTCCCTCTCCATGGGAAAAGAGACTCTGGGCAGCGTTGTCTGCAGTCGTATTTTTCAGAGTTATGGTAAAAATGACTCACTGGAGCACGGAATAATCTATTTTGTGCAGAATCAGCATCTGGATGAAACTTTTTTTTTTGTTGGTGGTAGTCAAATCTTTCTTTAGAATAAGGATAACTTTTATTTTACTTTTTTGTATCAGTCCAATGGAAAATTTCAATATCTTTTGAAAGGATAAAATGCAGTAGGCTTGCTTTTGGCTTCGTTAATAATTAAAAATCACTTAAATGTGGAAATGAGATAGTTTGAAGGAAGACTTTTAGAAACTCCAATTCTATATTCAACTTTATTCAAGTCACTTGGTGTTCTTGTTTGATGTGTGCATTATTTTCCATCTGGAGGCAGACTACTTGAATCTTTTCAAAGGTAGTAATTATATATCCTCCAATAAGATAAAGAATTAACATGAGAATCATTCTAAATATTGCTTATAGAGTCTTTTCTTTTGAGTCCTGATTATCAAAGCTTTTTTTTTTTTTTTGGCTTGATTGAACAACAGACTAAATTTTAAGTGGGGCCTTTTGAAATGAAAAAAAAAATTAGTCTCTCAATAAAAGCTATAAGACAAGGGTGTCAAGTATGATTTCATTGAGGGCTGCATCAGGGTTGTGTTTGACCTTGGAGGGTCAGGGTGGGCAGGGCTGGAGTGGGTGTGGCCAGCTCAATGTCACTCATGTCAGGGGTGCCTGTGGTAGTTGGAACACTCCGCCAGTGAAAATGGGCTCCCAAGCCCCGTTTTTGGCTTCAACTGCCTCCTGCAACCCTCTGCCAGTGAAAATGGAGCTTGTGAGAGCCACACGCGGCCTTCCCAAGCTCTGTTTTTGGTGGCAGAGGCACCATGGGCCAGTCCTTCATTGTTTCCAGCATGGCCCCATGGGCCAGATCTAAGGACCTCATGGGCTGGCTCTGGCTCCTGGGCCTTGAGTTTGACACTCCTGCTATAAGACAAGAGTATTGGAAATAGAGATCATGGTAACTCTTGGATTCTCTGTGACTTTCCCATAGCTAAAAGACTGATATTCCATCACTGGAAAGATAAATATATGTATCATTTATTCAACAGATTGAAGAGCTGATTGCATTTGTTACTTATGAATGGATCGCCTATAGATATAGATTTTGTATAAACAAGTAGAATGAAATATGGGACACATTTATAAAGAATACAGTAGGTTAATAGGTTATTTACAAATATAAAAGAAATATGCCTATTTGAATAATATTTGTATTTGACAGGTAAATATAGAATTGTAAGTAGGAACAATTATACTGTTATAATGATATTTTATATTAATTTTTTCCCTTTATCATATTTCTATCCCTTTTCTGTTACCACACTTTTATGTAGGTTTTTTTTAGCTTCTCTTTAATAATTGTATGTATCTTCATTACTATTACAGACATGTTTTGTCTTTTTTCATTACTAATGAAAAAGCAATAAAATATATACATAAAAAGGTCATATTAACCCCACTTTTTCTGGAACTTTAAGACTAAATACTTGGGCTTTTTATGACTCAGCCTAGACTAGAGCTTCCTCTAACTAAAGTTGAAATCTGACTTCAAGATAAAGTAATAGCAATAGCAATAGTATTTAGACTTATATACCACTCCATAGTGCTTTACAATATGCTATGAGTGGTTTTACAATGTCATCCTATTATCTCCAACAATTTGGCTCCTTGTTTTACTGACCTCAGAATAATGGAAAGCTGAGTCAACTTCAGCCCTATCAGGATTTAACTCCATGCAACAGGCAGAGTTAGCCTGCAATACTGCACTGTAACCATTGTGCCATCATGGCTCCTCCAAATAGCCTTAACAAGGAGTCTTCCACTTTCGGAAAACAGATACTGTAGAGGGGCTTCCACATCGCCACCAATAAAGTCTGCTATTCCTACTCATGCTAGAAGTTTCCCTAATGATCTAACCAGTGTTCCCATCAGCTGGGAAGAAGGCCTCCTCCATTCCTTTCCTTCCTTTGCGCAACTATCCTTTGGTACAATGGTAAAACAGCCATTTTAATTTAAGGAGAGAATGGGCAGAGCAGAGAACAAGGCAAAATTTCCAACCAATGGCAAGCCACCAACTAACCTTGCGCTCTAAATAGAATTCCACGATCGATTAAATTACAGAAAGGCTACAGAAGCCTCATGGAATTGTGTGGGTTGCAGGTGATTGGTGCTGACCCTGGATGATTACAAAGGAATGCAAATAATCCAGGCTGTGCCCTCCATTTCTGTGGAAATGTATTTTGCTTCAGTGGAAATAAAAATCCACAAACCCAATCATCAACATTGGAACTCTGCAAAAGAAAGAGCTTTACATTAATATAAGACACACCCCTATATATGCAGTCATGAAAATCCTTATTTCAGAGCTTACAGCAGGATATGGAGAGATGGTGATTAGACAGAAAGATAATTTCTTGTTGTTGGTTGCAATGAGGAGAAAAACCTTTTTATTTTTAAAGGAAGAGCCTTACTAATGGAAATGGAAATATCTAATTCTTCATTTTTGCACTGAAGCTAAAATTAACTATAATTATTAACCTGTTAACTATAACTATTGACATTATTGAAACTTGTAGCTCTATGATATGTTAGTCCTATAAAACCTTTGCACTTTTGAAAATAATTTTGAAATTCTATTGTGGGGAGTTCTCCATAGAATCTCTGGATAATCCAGAATTGCACTTCATGTAGAAATATATTGAACATCCTTGAAATCACTTTCAATTTTGGATTTAAATTCTGTGTGCTTTAGCAAACCACGTTGCCCCAAGGTTTCTTGCTAAACTTTGGTGTATCTCCAGATGTTTCTGAAAGAAGAGACTCCTGCTGATTGTGGCAGATTAAGCATATGGCCAACTGTCAGGATGCATCTGGATCAATAGAAGTTGAGAAGAGCAGCTGCAGTTTCTATATCCAGGAAGCCCTGTTAGGCCAAATAGGTAAAATGCTAACCTAATTCATTTGACAACCTAACAAGCGCTGATACAGTGCTTGGCTCATGAAAAGGAAAAAAAAAGTTCCATCTCATCAGTAATGGTAGAAGGAAACGAATCAGAATAACAGGACTTTTGTTTATTGCTTTCTATGCTGACCTTTCTATGCTGACCAACAGACTCTTGAATGATTCATCATATAATTTCTATAATATAGAAATATTTTCCATGTCGGTATGAGTTGGAAAAGAAGTTATAGGCTGTCTAAACCCACCAGTACAGGAATTTTTTACTTTAATCTTCTATTCAAGTCCCTAAGGTGATTTTTTTCAAGAGGCAACTGGACTTTCTGGTTTTTCTTTGAAGATGTTTTGCTTCTCATCCAAGAAGCTTCTTTATCTCTGTCTGGATGGGGAGAATTCCATCCATTCCCATCCACCATCCATTCCCCACCATCCAATCAGAGCTGAAGAAGCTTCTTGGATGAGAAGCAAAACATCTTCAAAGTCCAGTCCTCTTGAAAAAAAGCACCTTTGGAAGGTGAGGATCTCCATAGACTCCAATACTTATTCAAGTATTTCTCAACTTTGGCATTTTGAAGATATGTGGACTTCAACTCCCAGAATTCCTCAGCCAGGAATGTTATTGGGGAGTTCTGGGAATTCATATCTTCAAGCTGCCAAGGTTGAGAAACATTGTTTTAAGCCATCCTCAACAAATGAATATCCAGCCCCATTTGAAAACATTAAATCCACTTCTTCAAGACTATTTCATTGCTTAACATCTCTTACCATGAGTAAAGGGCTCCTGATACTTGCTCTAAATCTCCTTTCTTTTCACTCCACAGGTTTTGGGTTCCATAGTGAATAGATCCACCTTTTCTCATACATTAAAGCCTTCCAGGTATTTGCTGAGTATCATATTGTCCTTTGATCTTCTGTTTTTAAAAGACTCAACTGGCTAATTTAGATGTTTGACCATATTTAATTTCTGGTTCACTTGAGCCACTAGATCTTCCCACAAGTAATGTTATTAAGCCATGGCTCCTCATTCTTATACCTACCTGTGTTTTCCTGAAAATAAGACCTTGTCTTATATATTTTTTGCCTCCAGGCAAAAAAAGGCACCAGGTGTTATTTTGGGGGGATGGCATTCACTGATTAATTCACTTGTGCGTGTTGCCCCCGGCCTTCTTTTCACTGTCAGAGGCCTTCAGAAGTCTTTTGCAGCTGGCAAGGCTTTCCTGAAGGCCTCTGCAGCTGATAACAGAGCTCTGGATTGATCTGGGTCTTTCTTATCAGCTACAGGGGCCTTCAGCTGAAGAACAAATGGACTGGCAAGGCAGGTGTTGGGTTATGCAAGGCCTGGCTACAATTGTCCAAAGGTAAGTAGTAGGACAGCTCCACCCCTCATATCCATCCTAACTTAATTTTTACTCATCCACTCTGCAGTGGGCGGGATCTTAATTAGGGTTTATTTGGGGGATAGGGCTTACTTTCAGGGTAGCTCATATTTTGGGGGAAACAGGGTATGTATTTGATTTTATTATTATTTTCTCTCTGTCTCTGTTTCTGTCTGTCTCTCTGCCTTTGCATCTTTGTTGACTCCTGGCAATTGGCTGGACTAGAATCTGCAGATTTCATGGGAAGTTTTTGGTGTGGTTTGCCTTTGCCTCCTTCCTAAGGCTACGTGAAAGTGACTGGCCCAAAGTCACCCAGCTGGCTTTATGCCTAAAATAATACTAGCACTCACCATCTCCCAGTTTCTAGCCTGATGTCTTAACCACTACACCAGATTGCTCTCCTTTTTTATTTGCTCTATCCAAATGTAAAAAAATGTGCATTTTTGACTATAGAACATCCTCTTTCTAATATAGTCCAGGCCTCATTTTAAAACGGATTTTGCCATTGAAGTGAAAGTCAGATGAACAACCCTTCCATTACCTAGAGGATGCTCTGGGCAATATATAATGATACCCAATAAGTGCTGGTCTGGGATAATCCTATAACACTTCCCTCCAGAAAAATGCAGGACCATTTCATATTTGTTCTTCAGTCCGTGGCAAATCTATTAGGCTGCCATTGCCTCTATCCCACTGTGACCACAAGGATATTATTTCAGAGTTTGTAAATGCTGTACTGAAATCAACATATTCTATCCCTGAAATATTCCCTTAGCCTACCAAACTTGTCACAGTCCAAAAAAGAGTTTACTATGGTACAACTTGTTCTTGACAAACCAATGTTGGTTCTTGTTAATAACAACATACTTTTCTAAGTGCATGTAAACATTAGGTAAAAGACTGATTAGCAAGCCTAGTATAAGTTATATAATATATTCTGGTGTATTTAGAATAACCCCACTGGATATTTCAACAGGAAGGAGAAACATGACAAAGTATAGTAACCACTATACATTTGTGTAACAAATGCAAACATGCAAATAAATACAAGAAATTGCTCCACTTTCCAGAGGATTTGATTATAAAACTATAATAATGCCATTCCAGTTAGAGAAGACAAACATACATGCATACAAACACACTCTTCTTAGGCTGCAATCAATTCTTAACTAACACCTGTGAAAGATAAAAATATCCATTCACAAAATAGACAACTGCTAATTCTGCTTTCCCAGAATTAGTTTTATTTACATTGAAACTAAGGAGGAGTGTGATGAAGAGAGGAGAAAGGAGAGAAAAAAGGTAGGAGAATTCCATTCTATAGAAAAATGTGTAGGTTTGTATGTTTCATCTCGGAGTTTTGAAAATAAGAAAAAGAGAGATGCTGCTATGATTTCCTTGTTTTTAATAATATCCTTTGGCAACTGTTTTTAGAAGGTATCTGCTTATGCAAGGACTCAAGATTAGGGATAAATTTGCGAGGAACTAAGAAACAGGAGTTTTTCTTCTTCATGATTTAAGGAACATTCTGCATTCAAACCCATATGCTTGTAAAACTGGTCAACACCGATTTATTTCAATCAACCTCTGTGAGTTGACCTTTATTTTCACTTTTTCATTTCTCCTTGGGCCTATGAATGTGGATTCATGAGGTACATTTAAGGATTTGAAACATTTGATTCAAAGAGACAGTGAAAAACAGCATTCCAGGGTTTTGCCCCTTCTTAAAACAACTGCTGATAAAACTACAGCAGAAATAGTTGCATTTCCAGTTAAATTTGGTTTGCAGCTACTAACTGCACTACATACCAACAAGAGATTTTTTGCCCTGCTCCAGTTACGATGCTGTTTCAAAGATAAACATGGGATAATTATTTTCGTGAACTCTCAATTTTCTGCCCTAATCAACTGAAAGCATCTATATGTGTGCATATTATGATACAAGAGTAAAATAAGACCCCACCTCCGTTAATAAATGAAACAAAATTAACCCCTGAAATGAGCTCTTTTGTTACCTTTATTTATTTCTCCACATAATCACCATAATTTGCCAGACATTTCTGCCAATGATAGATGTTATGAGAAAAGAAAAGTGGAAAACAACATTGAGAAGGAAAACTTAAAAGCTTACATGAATTATCATCCATTTCCACATGTCAGGGAAACTGAGACATTGTTACAGTAAAAAGATAAATTTATATAGAAAATTGAATTCCTGGTACAAATAACACAGTTGTGTGTCTGTTTAACAGGCTTTTATGTCAATTGGTTGTGTTTGGCTAATTCCATAAAAAAGGAATTGGTCAAGGGGTTTTCTCAACTCAACAATTAACTTCAAAGAATTACAGTGGGTATTTTAATTATTGTACTTGTACTATTAAGCCTTGCATTGATTCAATCAAGGTCAAAGAAGAAAACTGTTGCTTTCATTCAATTAGGAAAGCAAAAAGGTGTTAGTGAGAGCCTTTTTCTTGATTCTATTGATGGAAAGTCTTCGCTGTGCTTTCTTGTTTGATTAGTAAATGAAGTCAAGAGGAGACAGAATTGTTTGGAAGTTTTTGGTGTTGCAATGTAATGCTCTGAGTTGGTAATGGTGACAACTTCAAGGAAAATCACGTGAGCAACTTTTTTGCTGCAACTTGGGGTCTGATTTGTTTTTTGTTTAATATTTCATAGATTAATACTATTTTTCTGGGTCTTGACAATGAGCCTATATTTTATAGGTTATCATGATACTGCGATGAAATTCCACATTTTTATTCTTGTGACTGCAATTACTGAAAAATTTCAATTGTTGACATTTGATCTCTGCCATCAGCATGCAAGGAATTTATCTTGCACCAACTTGACATTTAAAAAAAACATCAATAATATGAAACTTAAAACAGTTTTCTTTCAGTGAGCAACCAATTGTCCTTAATTGGTTCAACACTCTTTCAATTTAAAACTTATTGATTGCTCTCACTGGTCATCTACTTGCTCTTGATCATATAGATCAGCTTTTTGATATTTTTTGGCCCAATAATTGACTCAAGCTAACAGACATCACCAAAACTGTATTTGATAGCAGTTCTCCTGCAGGCTTCTATTTTATTAACAGCAGCAAACTTTTTATATACTAGGTTTCTATCAATTTAAGTAGAAGAACAGATGTGAAGGAAGTAGATCACTTATAACTTTGGAGGTATCACTTTTCATTCATCTCTTATGTAATAGTCACATATGGTTCACAGAGTGTTTTGTCCTCAGTCCTAGTAAATATCCTTTGTGATAAGTACATAAGGTCCCATGTCCATTCGCTTTTTCTGCACTTTTTCCACAAGTTATGATCATGAGGACTTACGGAACAATGGACCACTCATGAACTGAAAAGTTTTCTGCTGTGTAACTAACCAAACCATTTTATTGGCTCCCTGCACTGAAACCAACAGTCCATTTTCAATAGCCACTAGAACTGCCCAAGTTCATCTTACTCAAATTAGCTGCCAGCCGTCACATTCACTTCCAAGCTGCTTCTGTTCAGAGTCTTAAGACTTTCCCAGTTGCTGCTTCAATCTGTCATTCCCACCTCTATGAGAATTTTTTTTCCCTGTCTCTGAATCTAAATTACCATTCTCAGCTCTTTATCAAAAAAAAAAAAAAATGCTGGCTGTTTTTGGATGGCTAATTCAGATATGACAGTTACCAGTTGATAAATGTACTTTTCAACAAATTCACCTGCTTTATGAACATCATTGTTTATTTCTATGGGATTTACTTTCATAAAATGCACAGGGATTGCTTTTATTACTTTTTATGAGTCTCAGAGTAACAACTTCAAGTATAATAAGTCATAGCTATATACACTAATTGGCACTCAGTTGCAGCTATTTGTACTTGTCTATAGGTGACTGAAAAGAGGAGATTGTTCTGCCATTTATACAGTCCTTTTAGATCGAACCCTTCATTTTTCTACAATTTTCTGAAACACATAGATAAGTATATTAAAAAAAATATGACTATTGTAGCATTTTAGCAGAAATGCATCAACAGGGAATTAAATGAGTCACACGTTCACACAACAACATAGTTTTTAAAAACTAGTTGAAAAATATTTCATTGTCTTCATAATACCATTAATTTTTTAATCTTTCTTTGAAATTATATAGCTTTGGATGAGGTAGAACGGGAAATTTCCCTTCTGCACAACTATGTTTTTAAATAAACAGCTCCACTTTTCCCTTATAACCAGAATGTCAGCCCTTCAAAGGAGGCCAAGTCAAGAAGCAGGCATTGCAAGAAATATTAAAAACTATTAATGTAGGCATAATAACAGAATCTTGAAAGCCAGACAGAGTTTATCTTGCCCTTCCTCTTATACCCAAGTGACTCAAAGTAGAACAATGTTGAGTTTCTTTCTTGCTACATTGATACTTTTGTAATGGCTGTGGCCTACTTTCAAGGCATTCCCTAACTCTGCACTCCCCTACTCTGAGGCTCATAAAAACAAACAGGGCCAAGTAGCTTTGGAGTGTGCAGTCAGTGCTAATACTGCACTGGATGAATAATAAAGGAACTTTATTTTAAAAAAATGCAACGTGCTCAAGAAAAAAGATAGCTGAGCCTAGTTTAAGATTCCTAGATCTATATGTAAGTGCTACTAATTAATCAACAAAACAAATATAAACAGAACGAGAGGCAGAAAAGGTAAAACTGCCCAAGGACATGAAGCAGTTCTGTGCCTGTGCTTTCCCTACTGCCAGTGTTCTCTACTGATCCCTGTTGTCCTTTGGGCAAAATTCTCAGTCACAGTTTCAGGCCCAGTTGCAATTTTCTTTTCCTTACTCTCAGAACATGTAGCCTGCACAGACTAGAAGATGGGAAGAAAAAAAAAAAATTCCAGCTGCCTTTGGAGAGCCACATAGGATGGACTTTGAAACACTTGCAATATGGGTTTTGTAATACTGTTATACTGGTTAACATGGGATCTTTTTTGTATTTTAAATTTGTCTTTTTCAAATATATTGCTAATACTTTGCAATTAGTCTTAATCATCAAGAAAAGCCTCCCTTATAAAATTAGCAGAAAAATCATTCCATATATTGTGGATGAAATAATTACATTTCCAACAGTTCTCAAGCTTCCAGGAACAAAACAAATACTGGGAAAATACTTACATTGGGAAAATACTGTGAATGCAGTGGTGGGATTAAGTCAGTTTGCACCACCTCAGGAGAACCAGCTGTTAACTTTCTGAGCAATTGGGTGAACTGGTTGTTGGAAGAAATCATTAAGGCAGAGAACCGGTTGTTAAATTATTTGAATCCCACCACTGTGTGAATGGAACTTACCCATATCTATTCTGACATTTTTTTCTGAATTTTTTTTTTTTTGGGAAAAGAATTCTCTTTTCAATCCTAAATGCTCACAAATCATTGGATGCTTTAATTCTTATGATGTAACTGGACCAATAACTTTTGCTTACCCAATCAAAATGTTCCTTGATACTTTTTTATTAGCAAACTATAAAAGGGAGGGTGTGATTTCTCCCTTTGTTTTCTCTCGCTCATGAAATTAAAAAGAGAATCTTTTTAAATTGAATCATTTCAAATAAATCAAATGATCCAGGTAACATAATCGGGGTTTAGTTTACCAAGGCACTTTCCTAGAAGCCACATTTGGCCAACACTTTCCTAGTCTAAATGCCACTCATTGAAAAAAAAAAGGCAGCTTTAACAGAAGTCCCCTGAATTGAGTACTCATAATGTACTCAATTCATAATGTACTCATAATATGACATAATGTCATAATGTTCCATACACACAATTAAAAAAAAAGTCTTAACTATTCCACCATTTGTTCTTCCATTTGCCCAAAAAGAAGTACCAAAACTTTGGTGATAACAGATTCTTATCATTAGAATCACCTCTTTTTTTATTGGTTTTACAGAACTAAAAATTAATTCAGGTGAGCTTAGCTTTGAAGGACAGATGGTGCCTTAAAAAGTCAGGAACAGAGATAATGGCAATTGATGGAGAAAAAAAACAGCAATTTCCTACTTTTTCACATCTGTTGGTAACACCCCAGAGACATTTCCTGTCTATATATGTTTCATCATTGAGACATTTCTCCACCATTACAGATGCAGACAGATTTCGTTTCCACATGCTTTCTTCATCCTGTGCTCATAATATCACATATCCATATGCTTCTGTGGCTGGGTAGATCTCCCACATTAACCTTCTCCAATGTGGCCAAGGGAATACACGCTCTTGCATAAATATCTTCTCTTTCATTCTGTTACCTCTATGAGTGATGTTCTGATAATGTTTCAAAACAATACATGCAAGAGTCGGTCTAGAAATTAAATGAGAGTACCTGCAAAAGAATTCTACAAAAATTTACCTATTGAGGATTTAATGATCATGCAATTGGTTTTGAAGTTAGTTAATAGCGGTCAAACTGTATAACTCTTTTTTTAAAAAAGCAATAGCAACAGCATTTAGGTTACTACTGCCCCATAGTGGTTTACAGCATTGTCAGTAAATCTGGTAAGTTTACAATGTAGAGCATTATCTGCATATTGCTCCCAACAATCTCAGTTCTCATTTTACAGACTTCGGAAAGATGGAAAGCTGAGTCAACCTTGATCCCCATCAGAATTGAACCACAGGCCGTGGGCAGAGTTTTTCTGCAATGCTACATTTTAACCACTGCGCCACCATGATATAACTGGTTAGAGATGCCAATCCATTCTGAATACATAGTTTGAATCACTGAAAAACAATAAGAAATTAGTATGTGATAGGCTGGTACAAGATGATGCATTGACCCCCCTAGACGGATAGTTTCCCCCTGCTGACTCTTCGTGCTGTAGAAAAGTACAAGTTGAAAAATGTGAGACAGTTGAAGCTACAGTCATGTTACTGAAAGCCAAAGTCTGTCTAGGAATAGGGAAGAAGGCAGAAATACACAGAATGGTGCTTTCCCCATAGTATATTAAAATCAGGAGGTATGTGCATTGCAAGACCATCAGAAAGCAGTCAGCCGTGTTAGTCATAGACAGAACACGTCGTAAGGTTAAACTCACTCTCTTCCTAGTCAGCTGTGTGAGAGGTTAAACCTCAGCTTTCTGGAGCTCAAAATGAAATGCATCCCTATATCCTTTAGGTTTTCATGGTAACAGAACTGATAAAGTGATCAGAAATGGGTGGTGGGTGATCAGACTCCCACTATCCTTTCACCTGATTACTTTGCTTTCACTCTGTTCCCCTTTTCTTTGTTTCTGCTCTGTCTTGGGGGGGAAATGAGAAAGAAATTGGGCAAGAAGAAATAAATTTTTTGAGGGTCAGGAAGAATTGTAGGAAAGATCAGCAAAAGATATCCACAATTGCATGCTGCTGATTGATGGATTCATTATGTGTTGTTTGTTGACTTGTTTTGTTTTTGTAGAAAGCAAAATTTTCTCCATCTGTCCCTAATCTGGTCTTCTGGGTGTTCCACTTATATATTCTATAATTGTAACTGATGGTCATCCTCTTCATCCTTTTCCAGTATTAAGGCCTTCTCTAGAGATGCTTGCTGCTGGTATACAACAATGAACTTGACTGATTAGGTTAGGAAATAGCTTTGTTGCTGGAATCAAAAGAATAAGGTTAGTATTTGTAACTAAACACTTTTTAAATAGATTTACTTCAGTGTTACAATTTGGCATTCTCCTGTGGACTCACATAAGGAAGTACAAAGGCTGAGAAGAAGTGTAAGTTATATACTGGCCTAGACACAACCCACAAAATGTTGTGTCTGCTTTTATCAGTGCATTATTGAGTGAAAAAAAAGATATGTCAGAAGATTAGGGAGAGATACAAGATTTTTTTTGTATAAGGCAAACCTTGTGGTTATCTGGCCAATATCTACAGAAAACCTGAGCCAGCCACAAGGAAATAAGCAAGTGGTTTAACAGTGAGCCTTTGAATCAACTTTCTTCTTGTTTGCAGATTTATATTGGAGTGTAATCCAATATCTGCCATACTCATTGTAGGAAAGCAATGAAATTTAATCTGCACATTTAGGACATAATTTTACTTCTCAGTCTAATGCACAGTTTTAATTCCGAGGAACTGGGAAGAATATAAATCATCTTTTGTGAACATTCAAAAGTTGTTCTACTTATAATGAAAGAGTGGACAAATTTAACTGGAATTTGGGAACAAGACATGATTGGAAAAAAAATTCCTTTGCAAATTAAATTATGGGCAAGGGCAGTGGTGTCTACTAATGTGGGATATTTTAAAATTTATTATTACTATTATTATTAATAAATTCTATAGCCCCAAGGAAAGAAGTCAAATGCAGTAAATATTCAATTACAACCCCTCTGAGTTTACTCACCAATTCAGCATAATATTGGGAATAAATTATATAAATTTTGTGACTGTATGACTGCAAAATTCTAAGAGCGTTATGTATTTATTAAGGATATTTATATGGCTGCCCAACTCACTCACAGCAATTTCAGGTAGCTTACAAAAGTAAAACCTCATATACAAACCCAATAAAACCTCATCTTCCAAAATCCATATACTTAAAGTTGTCAAGAGTGAGGAACACTAAACAGAATGGAATGAAATCATTCTGACTTTGTCTTCTTTCGTCTGAGAGAAGAAGCCAGAAAGGAGGAGGAAGAGGAAGAGAAATGAACTTGAATATGTTCAGATCTGACTAGAGCTTGCAGGAGTAGTGTAGAGCAGAGTAGAGTAGAGTAGAGTAGAGTAGAGTAGAGTGGAGTGGAGTGGAGTGGAGTGGAGTGGAGTGGAGTGGAATGGAATGGAATGGAATGGAATGGAATAGAATAGAATAGAATAGAATAGAATAGAATAGAATAGAATAGAATAGAATAGAATAGAAATGTCATCTAGTCCAACCCACTGCTGGAGAAGGAGAGTCTATACAAATAGCTGTCCAGAGAAGAAGAGTTTAGACAAATGGCTGTCCAGTCTCTTCTTGAAAGCCTCCAGTGATGGGCACTCCCAACTTCTGAAGCCAAGCCACTGGTTGATTGTTCCACTGGTTGATTGTTCTCACTGTTAGGAAATTTCTCCTTAGTTCTAGTCCAAAATGTGGGACTCTCATGAATAAGCTTCTTGGATGAGAAGGGAAATGTCTTCAAGAAAAAGTCCAATTGTCTTTTGAAAAAGCACTTTTGGGACAATCATGACCTGGATGACTGAGAATCTCCATAGTTCTAGGTCACTTCTCTCCTTGATTAGTTTCCATCCATTAGTGCTTGTCTTGCTTCTTGTGCTTTGGAAAATAGTCCCCCAACATCTTTGGGGCAGCCCCTCAAATACTGGAGCACTGCTGTCATATCTGTGAACATTTCATTCTAAGCCAGAATTCCTTTCCTTCAGGTGGTCGAGGAAAGAGTAGATACACTCTCCACTGGACTTCTTAGTGCCTATATACACTCATGTTCTGAGAGGAGAGCAGAAACCACATTCTTCCCCACACATATAGGCAACAATATGTATCCACCCGCTTTAGATCTTCAGTCACATAGATGCACACCCACAAAGGCAGCACTCTGAGTAATTCTTGGGCATAAAGTCTGTGTACCCAACATATTAATTATATAGATAAAAATACAAATATTTCCAATATATTCTCTTGTAAAGGAGTTGTAAATAAGTCAAGAAGCCATGCTCTGCATGTTTTCTTTCAACAGCAACAACAGCAACAAATTAACACGACAAAAAGACCATCAATAAAATCCTTCATTCAGGATTCAAGGGGTTGATATTGAAAGAACATCAGAAGCTCAACGCCATTCCATGGAAAACATTCAGACAGATGAATTTTTGTTGCCATTTTAGAAACCAGTACAAAAAATGACAGATCCATATCATCAACTCCAGTCCCTGCAAGATTCACTATACCACATCTGATAAATAACAATCCATATCTCTTTGACAACCTCCAATGAGGGGCCAGAACCATTATGTGAGGTCTCCTATTCCACTAATCGAGACAGGTCTTACTGTCAAGTAGTTCCTCTAATGTCTAACCTGTATCTACATCCTTGAAGTTTCATCACATCGGGTATATCCTTACCACCAGTGGTGGGATTCAAATTTTTTTACTACTGGTTCTGTGGGTGTGGCTTGGTGGGCGTGGCTTGGTGGGCATGGCAGTGGAAGGATAGTGCAAAATCTCCATTCCCTCCTCACCCCACTAACCTGCTTTCCAGCTCCGCTCTCCTGTGCAGGGCAACAAAAGAAGACCCAGCCAATCAGCTGGGTCTTGGGAGGCAGAGAATAGATGGGGGTGGGGCCAGTCAGAGGTGCTTTTTTCTGGTTCTCCAAACTACTCAAAATTTCTGCTACTGGTTCTCGAAACTACTCAAAATCTCCACTAACGGCTCTCCAGAACTGGTCAGAACCTGCTGAATAGCACCTCTTGGAGCAAGAGAGAACAAGTCTGAACTCTCCACAATGTGAGTGAACTTCAGATATTTGAAGAAAGCTATCGCTAATAATGTAGCTTCTTTATTGTAGTGTATTTGTAATACAATAATCATGCAAACCAATTATTTGGCTTACTTTGGTTTAGAGTTCTGGAATGCTGCATTTTGGTGGCAGGAGGGTCTTTGATATACTTCCTACAGCTACCTCAGCCCTTCTAAATAAATAAAAAAAAGGCAAAATATTATAAAGTCTTACTGAAATCTTATGGGATTTTGTCATTCTCAGACTAGATGCCCAGTCATGCACAAGGCTAGAAGAGGCTGTCAGTTTCTGTGTTAGGCTGTAATGTTTATTAGCTAAATATTACAAGACTGATGAGTCGAAAAAAATACTGTTTATTAAATTATGTTGACTGTCACACCTTAATGAAATTATTGATGATGTCTAGATATTCTAATTGGCTAAAGTAACATGGAAAAAAGAAAGGGGAAAAGTCAATATCACAAAAATAATTTGCTATGTATTATTTCAGCTTCCTTTCCATCTTAAAAATAGATTTTCTACACATTCACATCAGTATAAAAAGACAAAATTGAACTACTTTAGTAGGAAATGCTTTGTATCCACCCTGAAATATAGGATAAAGATAATCGAATCTCAAAGGTGATTTAGGTTATCTGAAATACTTAGAGAAAGACGCACCAGCCTTCATTATCCATGCAGATTAATCAAAGGTCTCTGGATTTGAATGACACTCAGTATTATAAGATTTAAATACAGAGATGCAAATGATTCAGGAAGAACAATAAAGGATATCACAAGGTCTTGAGACCATTTTATAGCTAGTAAAAAGAGAGTAAATTGCAGTGTTGAAACTACTCTCAGGGCTCTTCACTTGAGTATATTTATTGTAGCCAGAATGATATTTGATTCATAACTACTCTCGCATTCATTCCTCCATAGGGATGTGTGAGTAAAGCTGTGAAGATTCAATAGAATTTTGTTAAATTTTAATAATAAAATGTCACTGTTGTAATGTAAAGTTGCTAGTTTGTAAATACAGTATGTAAGTTCCTTTTGTGAACTTGGATACTGAAGTTTCTATGCTCTAGTTCACAGTGTGGAATAGCCACAGTATAAAATTGTGTTTTTCATTTGTGAACACCAACGTAAACACCTAGGTCAATTAATCGCATCTCAATTGCCTATAAATCAGAGGTGGTATTCAGCAAGTTCTGACCTGTTCTGGAGAACCACTAGTGGAAATTTTGAGTAGTTTGGAGAACCGGTAGCAGAAATTTTGAGTAGTTCGGAGAACCAGAAAATAGCACCTCTGACTGGCCCCACCCCCATCTATTCTCTGCCTCCTGAGTCCCAGCTGATCGGCTGGGTCTTCTTTTGTTGCCCTGCACAGGTGAACAGAGCTGGAAAGCAGGTTAGTGGGGTGGGGAGGGAATGGGATTTTGCAGTAATCTTCCACCAGGAGTCGGGAGGGAATAGAGATTTTACAGTATCCTTCCCCTGCCACGCCCACCAAGCCATGTCCACCAAGCCACACCCACAGAACTAGTAGTAAATTTTTTTTGCTGTAAATCATAGAAGCAGCAAGCCCCAATCCAGCTAAATTTAGCTACAACAAAGAACTATGGAAAATCTACTTCTGCTCTTCATTTCTGTTACGATGGCATCATCTCTATGTAATCAAGACTTTACATTACAGAGAGAGATTCCATGGATTGGAGAAGCTCTCTCTGTAGTGTCCTCTTTCACCTCTTTTACAAAGCCTGGTCATTTACAAAAAGTTCTGACTATATATAAATGTAATTTACTCTAATCAAGGTTACAGGGTGACAATTGGCTGATGCAGGAAGCATGAAGCAATACTTTTAATATACTTGTACCCAATTATGTACAGAATAGTGCCATCTGGAAATTTGTAAAGCCTCCCAAATGACAATCTCCAGCCCTCTTCCCTTTCCATGAAAACAGAGCTGATGCCAGATGTAAATCCTGGATGGACACCTTGCCATCCTTTCCTCTCCCATTCAGGTCTCATTTATGCAAGCCTGGTTTGCCCTTTCAGCCATGTTCAAACCAAGGATAGGGAGATCTGGCATTCAAAAGCAAAACCTGAACACAAGGTTGCCAAAAGTCGGGTAAGCTGGTTTCCAGGATGAAACCATTATTAGAAAGAGGAGATTGTTTTTTTCTTCTTCTTTTGCCTCTAGGCTAGGGGTTTCAAACTCAAGGCCCCCAGGCCAGATCTGGCCCACTGGGTGCTTAGATCTGGCTCACAGGGCCAACCTGGAAACAGTGAAGGACTGGCCTGAAATGCCTCTGCCAGCAAAAATGGAGCTCAGGAGGGCCACGTTTTCACTGGCAGGGGGTTGCAGGAAGCCATTGTAGCTAAAAATGGAGCTTGGGAGCACATTTTTGCTTGCAAAAATCTCAGGCCACCACAGGCACCCCAACAAGAGTAATGTCACACTGGCCATACCCACCCTGACCCCCACAAAGTCAAACACAACTTTGATGCGGCCCTCAATGAAATCTAGGTGAACAATAGAAGAACCTGTCCTATTTTTGGAGTTGTAAGAAAGGTACAAATGATTCAGGATACTTTTGTTGTCAGTCCTCAGGTGCTGCTGTGAATCTTGGGACATATTAGATTTAATCTAAAGCATCAAGTACAGAATGAAAGAAAAGCTTTGTGGTTGCTTCTTTAAAAGGTGAAGAATTTTTAATTGAGCTCTATTTGTTACGATTTATTTAGGAGCAGTATCTTATCCTGGATTTCTCCCAATTAAGGATATAAGTACATGTTCAACTTTGAATTTTTCCCTTCAGAGGAGTCTAAGATGTGAATAATGGACAAAATTGTCTAAGAATCAATAACATTCAGCAAAGATGGAATAGTGAAAGATAAGAGAATGCTAGTCTTCTGAAGACTTCAATTATTCGCAGAACTTTTTTGAGGCATTGTCTGACTAGCAAGAGTAGATTTGTCAGTAATTCCTGCTTCGTGTTTTTCTTGAAAGTTCATCAGCTTACAGGCACACCTATTTCAGCACTACTCACTTCATCTTCTTTCAGGTCCAGAACCAGGTCCAGGCAAAGAATCATAGAAACTAAAAGTATAAATCAGCACATCTTCATATTCCCAGTGGCTGTCCATCTTAAAGCTCAAGTAGAAGCTCTGCTTTCTGCATTATCAGTGATGATCAAATTCCAGATATAACTCTTAGCCTACAGGTAAAGGCAATACATTATTCAAGTGCTCCATTACAGAACAATTTCCCTCATTGCTGATAATAGTAATCAGAAATGTCTACCTGGCAATTTGCAACTTGTTTTGACATTATCACAGGAGATGGATGTTCACTGATTGGTTACTTGTAGGAACTTGCATTATGATATAGCAGAGGATACCTGTCAAGCATTTGTTACAGATTAGGCCTTTGAGGAGCATAAGAGCCTTCCATTTCTGTTAATATTTATTTGCTATGACTCTGCTAACCAGAGGCAGCAGCTAGTCAGACTCTGTGTGGTAAATCTGAAAAAATAATGTGAATATTTTTAGTTAGTAGTTAGTTAATTAATAGCTAATAATAGGCAAAATTATTCCATTGGACTATCACAATGTTATTTTTTTTAAAAAGAACACTGTGGTAAATATATTTATATGTCTCAATTGAGGGGTGGAATTCCTTTTTTATCTTCCCATCTAAAACAGCCATTTTATCTCTCCCTTGTTACATTGGACTTTAAAGCATCTGTTTTATTCATTCATTCATTCATTCATTTGATTTTGTGAACAGGAGGAGTGAACAAGTTTTGCTGAAGGGAAATATTTCATTGTCCACTATTTAATTATTTAATTAATTGGGAAGTATACTTTAAAATCCAACAGTGTATTCTATATAGTGTTCATTGATTTTAAAACTCTGTTCATTTCAGTATCTAAACTGTAAGAACTAAACTGTAAGAAAGTTGAGGGAAATCTCATTTGAGCGGGATTAATTTTCCTTGAACAATTGCCTTTATAAACATCTTTGACGTAGCATTAATGGGTGTCTTATGGCTCCTGTACCTACATTAAGAAAAGTGAAACCAGGTTACAGGTTGGCCCATCACACTTCAATTTTAATATTAACTCATTAATAAAAAGAAAAAAAGGAGATGATTTCCATTCTCCAAATGCTAATTTGGAGGATGGAAATCCTGATTTTGTGGACCATTTTTTCCTAAAATAAAAACAGAAGAGTGTTTTCAGAAGTACATCAAGTGCATCAATGGAACCCTAATAATAAGAGGGAAGCTATTTGTCATAAATCAAAATTTTGTGTTAAAAGATCTAAAATCTTTATCTATAAAAGGGTATGCATTGAACAGCTCTGAAGTTTAAATATCCTAGATTTGTTTTCATGATTCCAGATCTTAGTAAACAGTCGGCCCAGAGGTGGTATTCAGCAGGCTTTGACCAGTTCTGGAGAATCGGTAGCAGGAATTTTGAGTAGTTCAGAGAACCTGCAAATATCACCTCTGACTGGCCCCACAACCATCTATTCTCTGCCTCCCGGAGTCCCAGCTGATCAGCTGAGTCTCCTTTTGTTGCCCTACACAGGAGAATGGAGATAGAAAGCAGGTTAGTGGGGTGGGGAGGGAATGGAGATCTTGCAGTAACTTTCCCCTGCCATGCCCACCAAGCCACACCCACAGAACCGGTAGTAAATTTTTTTGAATCCCACCGCTGAGCAGGCCCCAGTTGTCTAGCAAAACATCACTGCAATACTTGCATTTTTCTTGAACAAAAATGCCATATAGGCCTGAGGCCTTTCAAGGTAAAGACTTTGTGCAATACATTTGAACCCTCCTTGGCTTATGCTAGAATTTATCCCATCCCCAGAGGTGTGCCTATCCAAATTTCTAAGATTTACTGCCTATGGTCTAAATTATTCAGAGTCGAAGATAGGATTTTGGCTGTTGTGTTTTATGTTTGATTAGAAGTTAAATCTAGTTTTGGACCTGGTCCTTTTATACAGATGCCCACTAGTATCCATGGAGCTGACATTTAGAATTAAATTTTGTGTGCATGTTCAGCAAAATATCTTTTGGCTTAAGAGTTTGATCATGCTAAAACAAACTTTAGAGGGAAGGTTATTAATATGGAACATCAATGAATTAAAAAAAATCATGTTGGCTTCCATCAGCTAAATATCTTTACAACTTAACAATTGAGGCAAAGGGAATTGTTATTTTGTTATTTCTTGAGCCCAATTTTAAAAGTTTTAGTTCATGTTATACCTCAATGGATTGTACTGCATCAGTTTATTTATTTTTTTTATGTATAAGGAAATAAATTGGTACAATAATTCTCATCATTTCCAGCAGGAAAAAACTTTCAGAATCTTGTTTCATTTCTGCTCTGATTGTTTCTCAATGCGAGTCTGAATATATCTTTGAAACCCTCTGTAGGTTTCTTTTAATATTTTCTGTAAATGTAAACCCTGCAAGGAAGAAGCAGGTTAGTCCATTTTATACTTGGCTGCACATTGTTCATTCCTGCAACTTTATAGTGATTGTACATGTTTCATTTCATGTTTCTGAAGATCTCCATCATTATCCATTACAAACAGCAGTACTGAAAGATGGTGCTAACAAGAGATATCTCACGTATCTCAGTATTAGCATGCTAGTCAGAACTGCCAGAAGCAGCTCGACAGCATGTTTTCTGGCAACTAGCTCCAAACTCGTGTTAACGTTCACTTTGGATGGGCAAAGATCATCAGGAGACATTTATAGAAGAGAAGCAACAAATGGAATATATCATTTTGGAAGTCAGGGGAACATTCAACAGGGTAGCCTCATGTAAGAAAAATCAGGGTTGGAGAAAGGTTTAGTCGGACTGTTCCTGTGGGGATTGTTATCTAACTTCAAAGGGCTTCCACCTTACAGGATATCATAGAATAGTTTATTCCACCATTTGTGTTGTGCATTGCATGTATCATTTTGCATGGTGGGTGGAGAGTATATTATGTTGTGTATATTCTGTTGCTCGGTATGTTCTGTTTGATGTAACCTGTGTTGCACAATGAATATGTGTGTTGCATGGATATTGGGCTGCACATATAGGCATCTTCATGAGGAGGTTGCATGCATTCTATTCTACATGTAGTATTTTTCTTGTATTCTACCACCCAACTTAATTTAAAAAGAATCCCTGCTATATTTATAGTTATACGTATATTAGTTATACTAATAGCTATACTTACATTACTTATAGTTATACTTATATTCAAATACATTTCAATCCCTCCTATGTAATACTATGGCTCTTATATTTCTTTCTTTACACATTATGCTAATCTGGGTATTTTAAATAAAGTTGAACATGAATGGCTTGGTATCTGTATTACATTATACTGCTTGGGGTCTTATTTTACTCATTTGTTTATTTGCCTCCCCCCACACCCTTTTTATTATTTTTACAAATAATTCAATGCTACAAACATGTCCAACACACCTTCTTCCTCCTATTTTCCCCCACAACAACAGCCCTGTGAGGTGGGTTGGGCTGAGCGAAAGTGATTGCCCCAAAGTTATGCAGCTGGCTTTCCTGGCTAGGGACTTGAATTTACAATCTCCTGCTTTCTAATCTGGTGCCTTAATCATTAGACCAAACCAGCTTTTTGTCTTCATCATGATAAATAAAATGGAACAAAGTATGATGTGAGAAAGTAGCTATTGGATTGGTTTGATGAATCAATGACAATACCACTTATATAGTGCTTTGTGGCCCTCTCTAAGCCATTTACAGAATCAGCATATTGCCCCCAGCAATCTGGGTCCAAACTAGTAGTAATTGATTGGTATGAGATGAATGCACGGTGAGCAACATTTGTGCATTGTGTGAGAGAGAACACTTCATACACTTTGCTAGAACAAGGGCTGGAGCATGCAGGGTGATGGGGGTCATGTGACACGTTTCGGGCAGCCAACATTCCGTTAAACTGTTGACTGATTATGAGCCACCAAGTTATTGTTGACTCTTAGCAACCATACACCAAGTTCATGATGATCAGTTTCTAAACTTGCATAAGTCCACTTACACAATAAGTCCATTTAATGTTTTCCTATTATCAAAATAGGAAAACATATGTAGTAATTTTCCAAGTTATTGAACTTAGTTATTAAAATCACAGTCCTTTGTGATTTTAAACTTGTTTTTTTATGTGCCCAGTTCTCATAGAATGCCTGGCCAAGTACCTACAGTTTTTCAGGCAAGGTTTTTCAGAGGTGGCTTGCCATTTCCACTTTCCTGGGATTGAGAGAAAATAACTGGCCCAAAGTAACCCCCCTTGGTTGTGCCCAAAGCTGGACTAGATCTCAATTCTCCTGCTTTCTAGCCTGATGCCTTAACTACCATACAAAGCTTTGATTTTAAACTAGGGTTTGCTTAACTCTGTTCTGTTCTGTTCTGCTCTGCTCTGCTCTGCTCTGCTCTGCTCTAACCAAAGAAACTAGTCAGTATCAGGCAGTGATAATTTAAGATTTACTCTTTTATTGTATTAGGAATCCACAGGTCTCTGAAAAATGGAAGGTAGTGTATTTTGTGTAGTCGTATATTATCTTTACAACAGCCCTACACAGTTGAATATTTATTCCTCTGCTCTGAGTTTTATATTGATTTAGTACTTGGAGTTGTGTGCTCTTCTTTCTGTTTTTAAAGTGGCATTTTTACTTCACAGTTGTGTTTTGATTTGTTATGTTTGATTATAGGTTTTGATTATTTTAACTTGCTTTAGCTTATAAGCCATACAGGTATTTTTTATTATATCTTCTAAATGCATGTATTTATAAATAATGAAACTGTGATCTGTATGCAGTTTTCCAACAAACTCAACATGTTGTGGATTTCATTGGAAGCTTCCAACATCAAATCAGACCATTGCTCTAACTAGTGATTACTCACAGACAAAACACTGAACTGTGATTTCTTTGGTTTAGTTTATTGAGTTCTGTGTACCCAATTATTTTTTTATTTATAAAGCAAGGTTTTTATGTCATTGTGTTGCACATATTTTATTTACCTAGTCAGTTGTATTAACAACATACCTAGTAAATAAAACATGATTGAAAAACATGTTTTAATACTACGTATCAATGTAGCATTTGCTCTCCAGTTTAAAAACAAAACAATTGTTTCTGAACTACAAATAATTAGGTCCTAAACAAAGATTTGCACATTCTCAGATACCCTTTCCTCCTCTTTCAAAGGTTCAGGATCCTATTAAAAAACTAATTATCGAATTGAATAGATTTTACTTGTATTTCCATCTATAAGGCCATTCCGTTTTAGCATTATAATAGGACAGATAGTTAGAGTTTAGCCTTTCACACAAAACTCTTCATTAATTCTTTTGGAATATTTCATACTCTTACTTTTTGAGTGTAGAGTAGGAGATAAACAGTTATCAGGCATAAAAAATGCTATTGTTAACTATTTTGATTTATCGTCGATTTCAGTAGAAGACATTTAAGTATGTCCGTGAATCCTTCTACAGAAATCCATGGGAGGAAATGCAGCTTCACTTTGATTGGCTGTCTTTCATTTTTGACAGAAAAGGGAACCAGACAATGCCAGCCTTTGGTCTGTATAATGAAAACATCTCAAAAAGTGCTCAAACAGATAAAAGCCACCCTAAAGCTTAGGATCAGAAGATGCTTTCCAATTGTCTGTCTCTTTGCTTTTTCTTAGTGCTGCTGTTATGTCTGAGATATTCTTTAATTTTTTTTTGGCAAAGTTTTATGTTATTTTCACTATATGTCCTCTGAAAGTCTGTTGTTATCTGTTGGCTAGACTTTTAATAATGAATGAATAAATATTTTCTTCTTACTGGAGACAAATTGATCCCTTCCAACCCCACCCCCCTCTTTTTTTCTGCTACAGAAACATCAGAAAATGCCAATGACTGAGCCCCCTCCATATAAAATAATCTATGTGGCAACAGAATCTTCCCCATTTCTCTGCTACCTGACTTGAAATGATTCTGTCTCTCTTAAGAGCCAGAATGGGATCATGGTTTAGGTGCTGAACTAGCTTCTTCCTTAGACATGAAAGCCAGTTGGGTGACTTTGAGCCAATTACTCTTTCTTGGCCCTAGACAACAGTATTGAAAACAATCCCAGAGGATAGAATAGAATAGAATAGAATAGAATAGAATAGAATAGAATAGAATAGAATTCTGTATTGGCCAAGTGTGATTGGACACACAAGGAATTTGACTTGGTGCAAATGCTCTCAGTATACATAAAAGAAAAGATACATTCGTCAAGAGTCAAGAATCATAAAGTGCAACACTTAATGATAGCCATAGGGTACAATAAGCAATCAAATCATACTAGGAAACAGTCAATATAAATCGTAAGGATACAAGCGACAAAGTTACAGCCTACAGTCACAAATGGGAGGGGATAGGTGATAAGGAGTGATGAGATTAATAGTAATAGTAGTGCAAACTTTGTAAATAGTTGGACAGTGTTGACGGAATTATTTGTTTAGCAGAGTGATGGCTTTTGGGGAAAAACTTCTTGTGTTTAGTTGTTCTGGTGTGCACTGCTCTATGGCATCGTTTTGAGGGAAGGAGTTGAAACAGTTTATATCCAGGATGTGAGAGGTCTGTAAATATTTTCACAGCCCTCTTTTTGATTCATGCAATATACAGGTCCTCAATGAAAGGCAGGTTGGTAGTAATTGTTTTTTTCTGCAATCCTAATTATCCTCTGAAGTCTGTGTCTGTCCTGTTGGGTTGCAGAACCAAACCAGACAGTTATAGAAATGCAGATGATAGACTCAGCAATTCCTCTGTAGAACTGTATCAGAGCAAGATAATGTCAAACACTTCTGTGATGAAAACTGCATGGACCTATCAATAAAATGTCTTCCACAAGGGAAAAAAGGGAAATGTGAACCGCAGAAGTCTAAACCTATCCCTTTACTTTTAGTCTCAGTACATGCACTGCAGATCATTGGCAAAGACGCACAATCTTCATCATCACTAACCTTTTCTACTAAGAGGCTGCCATTGCATAGTATCTTGCTGATGATTCCTTGCTAAGTTGAAAACTGCATGCACAAATCAATGTATTATCTTTGTACAGTCTTCTTTCGAATGTGACATAGATCATATTCCAAGTTCAGATACAAATACATACTGTACATATTGACAGTTTTCAAATTTGTTCATGTGTTCCTACTTTGGGCATCCCAATATAGGCATCTCTTTCCAATTGTCTAAACAAATTTTCAGACTGAATGAACTCCAGTCATCTTAAAACTGAACATAAATAAGAGAGAAATGAACACCTTGTCTTTCCCTTTCTCATTTCTAACTAGGAGTATCATAGTTGCCATTTATGGGTTTTTCCAATTATCTAAGGTCCAACCTTTCATTTCAAATAATAAACCCTCTTCAAATATGCAATTTTTATTTATTGAATGCTTGTAGCATCTGTCAGTTCTCATTGTTTGGTTCATGCCTTGATTGTGTCATGCCTTGGTTATTGTAGCATTGGTTGGAATCTTCCTCACAATGAGTTCGTTGAATCCAAAAGACAAAGATACTTTTGAATAGTCAATGTTGGCTTTCAATATAGATTCCACAGATTCTTTTCACAGATAACAGATATTCAGAGTTGGAAGGGACTTTGTAGGTTATCTAGTCCAACCCCACACGCCGCCCAAACGGGAGACCCTACACCATTTCTGACAAATGGCAGTCCAATCTCTTCTTGAAAGTCTCAAGTGATGATGCTCCCACAACTTCTGAGGGCAAAGCTGTTCCATGGGTTGATTGTTCTTACTGTCAGAAAGTTTCTCCTTATTTCCAGGTTAAATCTCTCCTTGTTCAGTTTCCATCCATTATTCCTTGTCTGGCCTACAGGTGCTTTAGAAAATAGCTTGACCCCCTCCTTTCTGTATCAGCCCCTCAAATATTGGAACACTGTTATCATGTCTCTCCTGGTCCTTCTCTTCGTTAGACTAGTCATGCCCAGTTCCTGTAACCATTCTTGATATGTTTTAGTCTCCAGTCCCCTAATCATCTTGGTGCTCTTCTCGGTATTTTTTCTAGAGTCTCAACATCTTTTTAATAGTGTGGTGGCCAAAATTGGATGCAGCATTCTAGGTGTGGTCTTACTAAGGCTTTATAGAGTGGTATTAGTACCTCACTTGATCTTGATTGTATCCCTCTGTTAATACAATTTAGGATTGCATTAGCTTTTTTGGCTGCTGCTGCACACTGCTGGCTCATATTTAGCTGGTTGTCTCAAGCTGAGAGATTCAAGAGCCTTCCCCTTCATCCTTGAAGCTACTGCAGTGAATTCTTTTATACATAAATAAATAAACAAGCAGCTTTTTCTTCCCTTTAATCAGATGTCCTTCCTTGCTGAATATCTGGCATAGAATTAAATTTGAACTGTGAATGAATACTAAATTATTTTAGACTAATTCTGATTTTCAGCAAGTCAATTTTTCATGACAAGGAAAAAATGTAATTAGTTTTTCTTTGCCTCCCTCTTTCACTTCTCACTTGCAAGGTCTTTCAAATCTCTTGCTGTTGTTTCTTTCGGTTATAGCTACAGTGTGCTGGTAATTTCCTTGTGCCAGATTCTGTTGTCTGAACTATAGACAATTTATAAATCCAAGTCTCTAAAACACAAATCCCTGAAGACATCTTTAATAATACTTAACTTTTACTCCTTTCATTATGACCCATTTATTGGCTCAATCCTTAGGGGGACCTCAGCCTTTGCTAGGCAAACTGAAGAGTATTTGGTAAACAAGTTGATTAAATGCCTTTTGAAAGTCCAAATAAATGATTGTGTGCTAGATCAGCTTTTGTGAGAATCTCAGAGAACATTAAAATGTTATCAAGATAGGTCATATTGCAGAAGCCATGCTGATTCACCTTTAGTAGGATTAATTCAAAGACCTGATGACTTATCTTTAACAGTATTTCACCAAATTTCCCTGATGGAGCATTAAGGTAACCAACTTGCAATTTCCTGGAAGAAATGGTATCATAACAAATTAGCCAATATTGTGATCCAAGAACTAGGGAAGTTTTAAAAGGTATAGCAAACTCTTCAACTTTTATCCTTTTCCTGGATTCCAATGGCATGTGTGTGCATGTCTATAAGAGAGAGAGAGATAATAACAGACAGATCAAGGTGGAATAATTATTTATTTGGTAATTGGTAGAATCAAAATACAATTAAATAGAAATTAGGCGGACATTTAACAATTGTTCTCAATATTCAATTAAAAAACATTCTTAAAAAGCTTGTCCTTGACTGAGTTTGTCTTTAATATTAATGGATATCTGTTTATTTTTTACACACAAGCTTGACTGTTTCCTCTCTGCCAAATCAGGCATCCATTACCTTCTACATCAGAAATCTTAAGTTACCCAACTTAATCAGCACAGGACATCTGGCAAGAGAATTTACAATAAGATAAACAACAAATGAATTTCTTGTCTACAAGGAGCTAAATCCTGGAAACAATTCTTTTTAATTGGATAGATTAATAAAATAACTACTTCTACTAATGTTTTGTAGCCTGGATACCAGATTACAGTAGCACTCAATGGCATAAAAGTTATTCAAGCACATTGTTTTAATATGTTTGTCTTTTCATTTCAAGAGTCATCAACAGTCATCAACAGTATACCAGTATTGTATACTGGCATATTAATGTATGTTGAAATAGGCTGACGTATGGAGTATTCTTGTATGGAAAATTTCAGTGAATGCTTCCATACAGAGACAAATCCACATAGTGAAAAATAGCAAATTACATGCTGGAATTCCTGGGATTGATTGGAAATTGCAAGAAATGGTTTCCAAGATCACATACTTATTACCATATTTTTCAGACTATGTCGCACTAGACTATACGTTTAGAGGAGGAAAACAAAAAAAGAGGGTTTTTTTTTAACCTCAGTGTGTACTGTTTTTGCCCTCCCCAGAGTCCAGAAGCACTGTGCAGGTCCAAAACTCATGTGCCGGGGAGGCAAAAACAGACCTGCGGAGGCCTCCGGAGGTTAAAAAGGGGCCTATTTTTGGCCTGCAGAGCGCTTCTGGACGCCAGGGAGAGCAAAAATAGGATGCACAGAGGCTTTGGGAGGCCAAAAATGGCATTCACTATATGAATGGTAATGGTATAATGCTATTCACTATATGAGATGCACAGACATTTCCACCCACTTTTTTAGAGAGTAGGAAAGTGCGTCTTATACTCCAAAAAATATGGTACATATGCATGATGGCTGCACGATTATTTTAGCCTTTGCTTCCGCAGCCTAGAAAAAGACTGTCTCAGATAATATCAGTAACTGCTTCCAATCTCAGGAAGATCTTCTGGTTATTCAGCTGATGAGATCGCAATTTTCCAGAAAAGCACAATTGTTGTATCAGACATATTGATAAGGAGTTTCTTCCATCTGAACATACAATTGTAAATTACACAACATGGCAAGAGCCATGGGCTGGATAAAATTGGATATATCAGTGACCTCGTTATAACTGAATATCATTTGCAGGCTGCAAGCTTGGGCTTTTTAGATTTTTAAATTTACTGGTACTCTTGGCTTGTTTGATAATGAAGGTACATTGGTGTTTATTATTTTTTATCTCTGTCTAGCTGTCTGTTGCTTACAGGTGCTTTGCAAATCTACAACAGGCCCCTGTGAACTGTTTAAACAAATTAGGCAGCTGTTTTCTTTCTTTTTTTTTTTTTAAATAATAGCACAATACTTCTGTGCATATAAATTTTATTGAATTTACAATTAAAAAAATAACATAACAACATTACATAAGAAACAGAGAGAGAAAAAGAAGAAAGAAAGAAGAGAAAGAGAGAGGAAGGAAAAAAAAAACGCTCGGTCTTGCGACTGAAAAAGGAGAAAAAGGACTATAAAAGAGAGAAAAAAACAACAACAAAAAAAAAAACAAAGAAATGGAAGAAAAAAGAAAATACGTTAAAACCAGACAAATATTCTTTTTGACAGTCTACAAGATCCAATTCTCCAATTCTTCTCTTACTTTAAATATACACATCTTATCGCTATTTATGGATATTTATGCTTATTTATGCTCATTGAACAGTTTATCTCTGATATAACCAATTATACCATGCATTCCAATTATTATCAAATGCTGAAGACTCTTTATTTTTAAGAGCTATGGTTAAATTGTCCATTTCTGCGCAGTCACATATTTTCTGAATGACCAATTGATCTGTAGGTAAACGGGATGATTTCCAGCACTGAGCAAATGCTAATCTGGCCGCAGTTAGAATATGAATTATTATATATTTCGTCTTTTTAGGAAAATGTTTATCAGAAATCCCTAGTAGGAAGAACTCTGGTTTATATTCAATTTGATCTTTGGTTATCTCCTCCAGCCATTTTCTAATTTTTGCCAGTATTTCTGGGCTTCTTTACAGGTCCACCACATATGAAAGTAGGTTCCCTCTATGTTTTTACATTTCCAACATTTTGGACTAGAGTTTGGGTTCATTTTCGCTAACCTCGAAGGGGGTAAGTGCCATCTATATAACATTTTATACATATTTTCTTTGTACGCCGCAGATTTCGTAATCTTAATGATTCTATTCCAGATCTTTTCCCATTCTGTTAATGTAATGCTTCTTCCAATATTCCTACTCCACATTATCATGTTCCCTTTCACTATCTCTTGCTCTAATTCTACCTCCAATAAATATTTATAAAATTTAGAGATATTCTTTTTATTTGATCCTAATAAGATTTTATCTAAGTGTTGTAATTTGCTATAGATTCCAAACTCTTTGATATCTTGTTTGTATCTACTAGGCAGCTGTTTTCTAATATTGTTTCTGGTGGTCAAGATGTGCCTATACAAACAATACTTCAGCAAAATACAGTACAATGGCAGGGTATGCACATTCAGCTGGAAACAACAACTGTGTGGACATCAAAGCTTCAATGCTTTGGAGATACTTCACCTCAGCTACTTAAAAACTACATTTTTGAATCAACATTTATTTGGTTGTCACATGCATAGCTTTTGCTGTATATTGTTGTACAAGCAGCGGGCTTTGGAGTACTTGGTTTGCATGCTTACGTGCTGTATCAATACACACGGCATTTCCCACAGGCTCTCAATGCTTGTACTACAATGGCCAGAATCCCCATCCTACAGGGTCCTGTGCTCATTCTCCCCACCACCCCAAAGGTTGGAAGAACTGCTGAACAGTAATCCATGACTGAGAAGAACTGAGTAATGGAGATACCTGGGTGAAATAACCTGCCAGCTCCTCCTTATTAATTTATCACCAGCATATCCCATGATGAATCACAGATCTGGACATAAGGTTAATGGAATAGTTTCAGGTTTAAATAGCCTGCCTGTCTGAATTCTGTTCTATATTCATGAACATACAAAAGTTGCCCCCACTGGTTTAGTACTGAATTATTCATATAACTATTAAGGATACATATTGCTAGGTGGTTGACCTTTATGCCTCAACATATGGAACATAACCTTTGTATTGGTATGCTTTTCATTAAGGAAGAAGATTGGCAGCCTATTATGAGGGAAAGAATATCTGCTTGACATGTGACAAAGTAAATGAAGTACTAATTCAAATCAGGAAAATTAGCATTAAAAATCAATGGAGTATATTGTATACCTTAAAAAAAAGAGAGATAAATTCTAAATGATATTTTAGGTTTTCTTGGAACTGAGAGTTATGGTATGCCATACACAGCAGAGGGCAATGATATAGCAGTGATGCACACAATCGAATAAATACTGATAGAGTAATACAATTAATTATGTTTTTTTTTAATTGGGCCTTTATGTGATGTATATATCCCTCAACTGTTAAACCACAGTTTATAATAGCGTAATGTGCAAACTCAGGCAAATTATTGTTTATCCATTAAATCGTGATCAGCAGCAGGAGCATCTATGTTGATGCCATCCAAAGAATTAATCTGAACCACAGTTTTGAATCTATTTGGAAAATAGAATTAATTTTAGATGCTATGCATCCAAATATCAAAATGCTCTGATCTGATTTTATGAATTAATTTAGAAAACATGCACATACGTAAAAGTTCTTTGCAAAAAGTAAATTGATTTTGGAAGCATTGGATTCAAGATAAGATTTGAAGAGTTGATTCAAAATTGAAACTGAATCTCCAGATTCAGGCTTTGCACAACTTTAATGAGTAAACAAAGCCTGACTTAGAATGACAGTTGTAAGTTTGAGTGTATATGATACATTATCTACATTATGAAAAAATAGAGTAAATAGTAAGCAGCCTGAATTCATTGCTGAAAAATCCTATAACTATAAATCAAGTCAAATAGCACAAGTGGGTCTCTGTTTATAGAATTTATAGAGTGCCTTCATTATTAGTATAGGATAAAGCTAGCAAAGCATGTTAGGCCTATCTCTTTCGTTGCACAACAATCCACCAAGCAAGTTTCATGCAGGGTGAGATCTTCTTATTATAGAGACTTAGATGCTTCCACAGTGACAAAAGATGCTTTCTCTATCCTCTACTGATAACTTCATAATGTTCCCTGAATGTAAAAAGTAATAGTTTAACTTTTCAAAAACAAAGTTAAAAGATAAAATTCTTTCTTAGCCTGAGATCAGCTTGCAAAAATTATATAGATCTCTCTGTGTTGATGACTTGGCAACCACCTAAAAACAATCTGCCATTCCTTTCTTTTGGGATATTTCAACTTCCCAGTCTAGGCCAGTGATGGTGAACCTTTTTGTTGAGGTATGCCAAAAGCGTGTGCACATGCCAGCACCCACAATGCAATGCGCCCCACCCCCTGCACATGCACATGCAACACCTTCACCCCACCCCCTTACCTGCACTGCGCATACGCGCACCTTCCAGCTGATTTTCAGGCTGTTTGAGGCTGTTTTCTCTCTCTTGGAGGCTCGAGGAAAGCCTCTGCAGCCTCGGAAGGCTGAGAAATGGGCCTTCCAGAAATACCGGAAGTGCCTGTTTTCAGCCTCCAGAGGGCCTCTGGAGCCTGGGGGAGGCGATTTTCGCCCTCCCAGAGGCTTGAGGGAAGCCTTGGGAGCCTGAAAACAGGCCCGTTTCAGCACTTCTGGTATTTGCACAAGGCCCATTTTTTGGCCTCCTGAGACTCCAGAGGCTTCCCTCAAACTTCCAAGAGGGCGAAAACAGCTTCAAATGGACTAAAAATCAGCTGGGAGATGCACGCATGCTCAGTGCAGGTAAGTTTGGCTGGGGTTTGCGTGCTCGCACAAATGGCTCTACGCGCCACCTTTGGCACACATGCCATAGGTTCGCCATAACGGGTCTAGGCCATACCCCTGGCCTTTTTTGCTAGTCCCCTACCCAAATGCTAAAAATGCCATCCTTGCTTGGCTATTTTTTTTTAGGTCACCCAAGATTGGCCACGTGCTACCGTTTGCTGAAGATGGTACTGTTTAATTTCTATTTTACTACTCCAGTGGAGAAAGCTGGAAAAGACCATTTTTGTAAGTGTCCAAAGCTGCTTTCAAGCTATTCTCTACTTCACACAGAGGTTTCCTTCAAGGTAAAAGAAGCAATCCTATGGCTCTTTAAATTCCCCAAAGGTAAATTACTTGTAAACAGCAGCTCAATTCAAACAGCCATACTCAGGACTAAAGGGCATATTCCTCTTAAGAAATCCATTTTGCAGGCTATGAATTAGGAAAGCATTTCAAGTGATTGTGGGTAGGAAGAAGGACTGTAAATAAACATGATTCTCACACTGTTTACTAGCAAACGCTTCCTTTTTCTTGTTACTCCTGCCCAGGCTATTTAACTTAAAATGTTTTTTCTATTTTTGTTTGAAGACGGCAGATGCTCTGCTGGCCTCTCCATTAAGAACTAGGCACAGTGAGGGCAGAATTAGCATTCAAATACACACCGCTCTTATTCTGGGGTTTTCTAAAGAAGAAGAATCAGGCCATTATTCCTCAACATTCTCAAAGTGGGAGCTAAAAACATTTCCTAGTTCCCAGAAATTTCTGGAACTATGATAGAATAGGCAGGAAAATATAGGTAATGTAAACTTGTGGACAAGTTTATTTTAGACCAGGCTTAAATTTTGAGGGGATAGATGTTATTTCATTGCTATTAAACTGTCTTCTTGGATTAAATGCTCACTTCATTCTGACTTGGTACAAGAATATCTAAACAAGGCTGCAGAGTTTATCTGATTACTCCTTCCTACCACATCTTGTTCCAACTTGAATTAATTTCCCCCAGCCTTTCCCCATGTTATATGAACCACTTACTGGAGAATTCTATTGTCCAGAACTGAGACAATCTCCTAGGGAGGCATCGCAAAACCAGCTTTCCGTGATGCTCCATTTCAATGTATTTTAGCCTTAATATCCCCAGGGCTCAAATGGGAAATGTGAGAGAGGATGGTAGCTTTGGGAATACATATATACTCCTCTGCACTTTTAGGTACTCATTCAAAGGACCAGAAGAATGGCCACTAGATAATTGAAACAAAATCATACATGCGCTGCTAGCAAAATAAAACTTGAAAGAAGGGTTGGCTAGGTCATTTATATTAAATGAAGGTTTTGGACATGCCAGCTGCTTCAGCCATTGCATACTAAAGCAATGACAGCACTTCAGAGTAAATTCTAGGGTGGCAAGACTGCTATATTTGAGCATGAAGGAGATCTCTGGAATAAGGAATGGGGGAGGGGGTTGAGTCAATTTCCTATGTATCCCAATCTGCCACTTAATCAGTAATTATTCATTAGGTTTTTAGATTACTCTCTACAAAATTCTTTGGGTGGTATAAAAAAAATCAAGCATTTTAAACCTAAAGACTCCAATAATAAGAGTAATTGATTGATGATCTCCCTACTATGAGAAAAGCCCTGTTCTTAATGTCATCTCTCCCGCTGTTATAAAATTTAATGCAGAGACATTAAACTACTACCTAAAAATATGGGATGACTTTTTTTTTGTATCAATTGATGATGTTCTTGGAACATAGTCGAATATCACAATAAAACAGTACACATGTTTAGCCTTTCAGGTAAGGATTGAGATACCCCAAAAATAATTAAACTAGAGACTGAAAAAAACCTATTTATGAATGACATCCGTATCTACCAAACTGAACACAGATATGCAGTATAATCTGGCATTATTTCTCACAAAGAAAATTTTAATTTAGGTGAAATAGTATTTCACTACGATTGTATGATCTACGAGAATCTAATAATGAATTAAGGTCTCTAGTCATAATGATTTAAATGGTTGCTAAAATATAAAGAACGTTAAATGCACCTATACAGTATAATATACCCATATAATTTGCACTTGGATTATGATTATTGATATATGTAGCACTTTTATTAAAACAACTAATCACCAGTATTGAACAAAAGTCCTCTTGGAATATTTACTACTTGTTCTACTATAAATTTTAAACACTGTACTCCGAGCAGATTTTCAAACTGCACTATATATGTTTGTGAGACATATTTTCTGGACAATTGAAATATCCCACAGGCCTGAATGACAAAGATCAGCTACTAAGAAAACATCCCTGAGTAGATCTTTTTCTATCGTATGATCAAGAATGTTGTATCTGTATTTTCTTTGAACCGTTTCTACCCAAGGAATTTGATAACTTCCTCAGAGAACCCATAAAAGTGCAACTTCTCAAAGGGATATCACTCAAACTACAGTATTTGGTATTCTCAGTCAAACCTATGGGCACAAATATTGCCTTTAACCGGTTACTTTAGTTAAATGCCCTTGTGGAGTAAAATGAATTTTCAACTTTGAATTTTTCATGAAACTTGTATTTCAAGAGTAATAGGAACTTAGCTATCATGGAATTGGCAAGAGTAATAGATGCTTGTGTATCGTGGTATTTGTTCCATAACTCTCAATATCAAATCAAAGGTAGACCTAAAGTCAATAAAAGCAGCATATAAAACAGATCCTGCCCTTGCTATATATTTCTCTGCCAGAAGTTGTAGGATAAAAAGATGACTTGAGGGGAGTGATCTGCCCTAAAGCTAGCTTGTTTCCTGCAAGGATTTGTTCTGTTCCCAATCTGTCCAACTATTTTGTATGTAGTCTTTTGGTGTACAGTTTGCTGGTGATACCTACAATAATAAACAGAATGGACAATAATAAGCTGGTAAGACTCTTTCCCCTTTTGATAAATAGGAGTTATTACTGATGTGCCCTGAACTTTTGGACCCAATGCAGTCTAATTAATAATAGAGAAGAGAGAGGGCTAATATTGGAATCCGCTATTCTATCCAGTAATAGTAAAAAAAAATATGTTGGAAAATGAAAAAAGAAAGACCAAAAAGCAAACAAGCTGCACTGAAAACCTTTACTACTGAAAGATCTGGAACGATTATTATCCTCTTTGCTTTCCATTCCAGGAATTCCATTTGCCATGATAAATGACAAATATGAAATTGAAATGACTATCTTATAATAATGGGACTGAGATATTTCTTTTGGCTGAATGGACATCAAATCTGCCACAATAAATAGTTTAAATTTCAAGCTTTTATGCTGCCCCCAGAGAGGGGTGGGGAAAATCTCCTATACATTTTTTTCTGTAAGAGCTATTGCAGCGCAGACAGGTTTTCCTTGGTGTTGTATGAAATGTTGAGAAATAATAAATTATTTTTTGATAATGGTTACATAAATGGGCCATTTCCTCCTGAAAATCTATATTTGATTCCAAAATTGTGTCCATCTGTAGCACACTGTTTATCCAAATTTTCCAGCTGAGCAATTCTTGTTTCACAAGAATCAATCCACAGATTTTTCAATATTTAGTCCAATTTGCTGAGGTTATTTTCTGTATAAATTCAGTCATTCTGAACGTTAGCAAATCATGGGACGGGAAAGGCCTCTGAAAGTGGCAAGTTGTTGACTTTGGCACTTTTTACAATAAAATCATAGGGTTAGAAGGGACATGGGAAGTCTTCTAGTAGTCTACCCCACCCTACCCAGGATAGCAGGTCTTATTCTATAATGGAGAAATGGTTGTACAATCTTCTGATGAAAATCTCCAGTGATGGAGCACCCACATCTCCAAGTTGCAAGATGTTCCATTGATTAATTGTTCTCACTCTCAGAAAATTCCTCCTTAGTTCCAGGTTGGAACTCCTTCTGAGAAGTTTCCACCCTTGCTTTTTGCCCTACCCTCATGTATTATGGAGAATGCATTTGTGACAACCCTTCAAGTATTGGAAATAGTTATCATCTCACCTGTAGTCCTTCTCAATGGTTAGACTAGACATATCTAGTTCCCTTAACAGTTCATCATGCAATTTTGCCTCAAGACTCCTTATCGTCTTCAGTGTTCTTCTCGGCACAATTCCTAGGGCCTCAGCATCTTTTTTTGATCATGATGACCAGAACTGAAGGCAATATTCCAAGTGTGGCCTCATCTGTGCCATACAGAATATATATTTATGTTGTCTTTCTGGTTTTTGTCAAATTTAGCTGAAACTCTAGGCTGATCTGCTGCCTGCTAAATCACCCATTCTCTATCAAATAGAGATGGGGGGAGGGGAACAAAGACATTCATGGGAAGGCACAAAAGTCAAGATAAGGTCTGTGGCTGTGAGATTGAAGCCCCACACTTTCTGGCACGCATCAGAGGGAGGGGGCGGTAGTCTGACAGATGCAAAACCACCATCTTGACCCCATCTGTTGTTGGAAAGGTGGGGATTCTATTTTTCTGCATTGTTCAATTTTCCTATTGCTAGAATGGATTTAACAACCTTTTTCTTCTGCGAGGGAAGAGCAAAAGTGATCTATTAATCTTCTGCTTACCATCAATAGATAGATGGATAGATGGATGGATAGACGGATAGATAGATAGATAGATAGATAGATAGATAGATAGATAGATAGATAGATGAAAGACAGACAGACAGACAGATTGACTTGTGCTTCGCTATGAAACTATGTAGTCCAGCTTAGATTTGGGGGAGGAAAATAAGGGGAAAAATTCTGCCTCTGCCTACCAGCATCCATTATCGGTATTCATCTGGCTAGCATCTTGTCAGTGTGCTTGGAAACTGAAACAGTATTTGCTGTGTGAGCAAGTAGGAGACAGCAAGGAGCCTGGAGTACTGTTCTGTACTAAAGCTAGTTGCTGCTGTGAAACTAAAACTGAAACTCCTCTCTTCTGCTTGTGTTTTGCATTTGGAACAGATTTCTTTTCAGGTGGGGAGGGGAAGTAGAACTCCTTAGCATCAGAGTGTGTTAATAATAATATATGAAATACTAATGATCTGATGGTCATTTTGAATATATATATATGTGTGTGTGTGTGTGTGTGTGTGTGTATCTTAGGTTTTTCGGGTTTTCTCCCGCATAAAATTGGAAGTATCCTGTGGCGACGTTTCGACGAAATCTCATTCATCATCTTCAGGCTTGTGTCTTCGGCTTTGTGCTTCTCGGAGTAATGTGAGCTTGCATCTGCTTCTTCCTGTTAACTGCTGGTGGGGGTGTGACTTGATTGGGTGGGGGCTTGGCTGTGTTCTGATTGGGTGGGGGGGTGTTCCCATTGGTTGGGGTTTTGGCTGTGTTCTGATTGGTTGGGGGTTGGCTGTGTTCTGATTGGCTGGGGGTGTGTTCTGTTCAGGTGGGGGCTTGGTTGTGCTCAGGTTAGTCTTAGTTGCTGGGGGATTTGAGTTGGTGAGCTGTGATCCTGCTTGGCTTCACGTTCATGTTCGTGCCACATCTTCATGGTGGGTGTCCATTCGCTTCATGTATGGGTCAGACGGGCTTGAAGTGGGTAGTGGTGTAGCTGCAGTACGGCTTCTGGTCCCTGGTTGTGTCTCATCATCTGTGTGGGTGTGAGTCTGCTTTCTACGTGGAAGTGTGGTGGTAGCATCATAATATTTAAAATATTATTAAATTTTTAAAGAGCATAAAAACTAACAGAAAGTAACACAGAAGAAAGAGGACAAAAAGAGAGAAAAGGACAGAAGGAGAGGAGGAAAAATAAGCTTCTGATTTCCTTTGCAACAAGTGGCACTCTAATTACAAAGTTATCTCTTAGAGACTTTCACTTATTTCTGTTACACATTTTTTTTTCCTAATCATCTAGATCACAAATTGTAAGTGCATATTTTCCCCCTGTATCATGCAAAAAATCTATAAGGGGTTTCCGGTCAGCCATACATTCTTTAATCCAATAAGTTAATTGAATTCATCATCTTTCCCAACCATTTTCTGAAACACATTTTCCATGTTCAGTTGCTTCCAGCTTGTGCCCTTCCATTTTTGCTCCTGTTGCTTGTATCTGTAATCAAGAAGGCTTGTCTACTCAGTTCAAGTCCTTGACTCCCTGTGAGAGCCCTGAGCTCCAGGGGAAGTATTACAGCAGGAAGCAGGGACAGTGTCGGACAGCTTCTTCCTCAGAAAACAAAAACATGAGGTTTTGAAGATATGGAGCCGAATGGCGTGGTACAGCACTGTAAGAACCATTCTTGAAAGTCTGTGAGAAGGTTTGGTGTGAAAGTTTTGATATTCTTGCAAGACAATAATTA
The DNA here is from genome assembly GCF_049901715.1 of Pseudonaja textilis. Lineage (NCBI taxonomy): Eukaryota > Metazoa > Chordata > Lepidosauria > Squamata > Elapidae > Pseudonaja > Pseudonaja textilis. The sequence continues at coordinate 33,232,778 of NC_141997.1, forward strand.
TTTCTCTACTTCCTAAACGTTCTTCAAATCTGCTTTCTTGCTTTGCCGCTTTTTGTTATCTAAATACACATGAAGTAATGCAATGAACTCCATGTGCTCCCACATCAAGCAACTGTGAGCAGCTTGCTTGGCTGAACATTTGTAACTTTCAGTTCTATCATGTTACCCAACACTGTACACAAATACGCACACACACACACACACACACACACAAACATAAAGTAAACACAGACATATATAACTATTTAAGACACGGTCAATTTAGGCTTCAGTAATAATATATTGTTCCTTTTATCCTTATTTTTTCAATAAGCTGCTCGGCAACTTCAAGAGAAAATATATATTCATAATCATTATTATTCCTGACATGAATCTTTTTAAAACATTTTTTTTTAATTCAAATTGCTACATGACAGCACATAAGCCCTGAATAATCTTTGCTGAGCAGCTCTGTGCTTCACAGGCCTTGGAAAAAAATTTTTTTTTTTTGCAAAAGTGGACTTAAATCTACTTGGCAGTGATAGGAGCCATATGCTATAAATTCCTCTAATGCTGGGACTATAAATTTGGCTTTGGGAAGCTTGCTTCTACCTGTGTTTTACAGCTGCTTCTGCTCTTTCTTTACCGTTCTCAGATATTATGGGCATCAAGAAGGTGAAAGAGGGTGACCCTTCCTGCCTGCTTTCTGTAGTAGGCAGAACAACTAAAAGAACTGTGAAGAAAGATTTCTCAGAAGGAGTTTGAGAAAAAGGGCTTGGAAACAGAACCCCTAGCCTGCTTATGGAAATGACGAGCCGAATGAAGAGGGAACTTGTGAAAAACAAGACTCAAACAGCATTGGTATGCTACCGGTTCCGACTGATTCAGCCAGTAGTAAAAAAAAGCCTCTCTGAGGAGGAAAAATAGCCTCTGACAATCGGCTGAGAGGAGAAAGAAGAGAAAAGTACAGGATTGGCCCTCCCAAATGCCCTTGAGCTTTTCTTGTGTGTGTTAGGTGCGTACACGTTAGGTGCACATACACACACAATCACCAAATGGAACAGGTAGGATCCCACAGCTGGATTGAATGGTCTTACGATTGGCACAAGGGGTATATTAAAGCCAGTTTATGTCAGTTTTCCTAAGGAAACTCTCACATAACTCATGATACATCTATGGTTACCCCATCACCAAAACAGGAAGCCATTTTTGTTGGGCAGGAACATAGAATGTTGTTCAGCATTGGATGCCTCCCATTGCAAATGCAAAACTCAGGCACATGTTCCTGCTTTAGTTTTGTCCTCCTTTGATCACCGAAAGGGCACCATCTATTTTGTGGCCTAGCACTTCATTGCTTGCTTGATAGAGCAAAAGAAACTATTCCCCTAATGCAATTAGCCGTTTCAATGGTCTCTTATATCTTTTAGAATTATCTGTAACAGTAACGCCATAATAATGTAATAGTTGCAAAACTTCGATTTAAGTAGATGTTTGACACTCAGTAAACATCATCATCATCATCATCATCATCATCATCATCATCATCATGTTTCCCTGGTACTTTTCTCCATCTCATTCTTTATTCAGGCACTCCAGCCCAGGGGCCACATTGTAATGATTCAGCAACAGTCTGGTAAATTCCCCCAGGTCCTATGAAGTGGATAATTCTGCCATAATTTAATTTTCCCAGTTGAGCTGATCTTTAGCTTCCCACTTACCCGGTTCCACTATCAGCCTCCAAACTGTCTGAAAATCAGACACTGCTGTGACTGTCTTTAAAACCATCGTTAGTGTTTTCTAATTGCTCTGATATTTTGACTGAAATGGCAAACCAAAGCACTTTGCAGACTTTCTCAAACAATACAGGATATGAAAGGAGGGATCCGATAATTGTTGCTCAGCATATTTGGGGAGATTTCATAACAACACATTTAGCCATTTAATTAATTCTAAATTACAGTCAAGGTCCTATAAGACCCCCATATGACATTAAATAGTAACCCCAAATCAGTTCCTCAAGAATAATAGCAATAGCACTTAGACTTATATACCACTTTATAGTGCTTTACAGCCCTCTCAAAGGAGTTTACAGAGTCAGCATCTTGCCCCCAACAATCTGGGTCCTCATTTTACCCACCTCAGAAAGATGGAAGGCTGAGTCAACCTTGAGCCTGGTGGGATTCGATCTGCCAAATTGCAGTAGGAATAACTTGTAGTACTGCACCCTAACCACTGCGCCACCGAGGCTCCTTATAATGTTATTATAGGACACACTAAGGGGATTAAGGATGGGTGGACATTTATGGAATATGGTAACCCCACAACAGACATGAGTTCAATTGAATGGTAGAAATACCAGTCTTGGTATTTGGTAAGATTTGTGAGGTAATTCAGGTGTTGTATAAGTCTGGTGGGCCCCATCTTCCCACTCTTTGCCACCAAATCTCCATGGGTAACTTTGAGCCAGTTTATTTCATTCAGTTCAACCTAACCAAATAGAAGAGAATAACAGAGTTGGAAGGGACCTTGGAGGTCTTCTAGTCCAACCCCCTGCCTAGGCAGGAAACCCTACACCACTTCAGACAAATGGTTATCCAGCATCTTTTTAAAAACTTCCAGTGTTGGAGCATTCACAACTTCTGGAGGCAAGTTGTTCCACTGATAAATTGTTCTAACAGTCAGGAAATTTCTCCTTAATTCCAAGTTGCTTCTCTCCTTGATTAGTTTCCACCCATTGCTTCTTGTCCTACCCTCGGGTGCTTTGGAGAATAGCTTGACTCCCTCTTCTTTGGGGCAACCCCTGAGATATTGGAACACTGCTATCGTGTCTCCCCTAGTCCTTCTTTTCATTAGACAACTCACAGAGCTGCTCTCAGAAAAATTCGGAGGGATTGCTGAAGATGATATCTTGAGCTTGTGGTGGAAAGACAGGATATAAATATAACAAATGCAGGTAGTCCTCTACTTACAACTGTTTGTTTAGTGACCGTTCAAAGTTACAACAGCAATGAAAAAAAGGGCCTTATGATCATTTTTCATACTTATGGTTGGCATATGTGGTGCTGATTGGGGTAGACTGAAGGGGTGACACTGAAATATAATTTTATCTTATTTTATTTATCCATATATTAAATTATATTCCAATTTCATTTTACATTGTATTTTATTCCAATTCCAGTTTAAATTGTATTTTATCCCAATTCCAGTTTAAATTGTATTTTATCCCAATTCCAGTTTAAATTCTATTTATTCCAATTTTATTTTAAATTCTATTTTATTCCAATTCCATTTTTAATTGTTTTTATCGAATTTTAGTAGTAATTTGTGTTTGGAACTCCGCACTTTCATATGACCCATGGAACAATTAATAAAGTAAACTAACTAATATACTTATGACAACTGCACTATCGCTACAGTCACATGATCAAAATTCAGATAGCAATAGCAATAGTACTTAGACTTATATACCACTTCCCAGTGCTTTCTACAGCCCTCTCTAAGTGGTTTACAGAGTCAGCATATTGCCCCCAACAATTAGGTCCTCATTTTACCCACCTCAGAAAGATGGAAGGCTGAGTCAACCTTGAGCCTTTCAAAATTGTTAACAGTTTAAGAGAGTTGGAAGGGACCTTGTAGGTCATCTAGTCCAACCCCCCTGCCCGAGCAGGAGACCCTACAACATATCTGAAAAATAGTAGTCCAATCTCTTCTTGAAAGTCTCAAGTGATCTGCCAAACTTCTGGCAGCTGGTGATCAGGAGAAGTAGCCTGCAGTACTGCACTCTAACCACTGTGCCACCATGGTTTATAAGATGCTTGGCATCTGACTCAGATTTATGCCAGTTGCAGTGTCCCAGGGTCACGTGATCACCTTTTGCGACCTCTCTGACCAGCAAAGTCAACGGGGAAATCCAGATTCACTTAGCAACCATGACGGCAGCAATTCCTTTAACATCTGTGGCAAGAACGGCCATGAGATGGGGGGCAAAACTCACTTAACAACTGTCTCGCTTAGCAACATTTTTTTACTACTGGTTCTGTGGGCATGGCTTGGTGGGCATGTCAGGGGAGGGATACTGCAAAATCCCATTCCCTCCCCACCCCACTAACCTGCTTTCCAGCTCCATTCTCCTGTGCAGGGCAACAAAAGAAGACCCACCCGATCAGCTGAGACTCAGGAGGCAGAGAATAGATGGAGGCGGGGCCAGTCAGAGGTGATATTTGCTGGTTCTCTGAACTACTCAAAATTTCCACTACCAGTTCTCCAGAACTGGTCAGAACCTGCTAGATACCACCTCTGTTAGCAATGTTGCTAAGCGCTAAATCATATTGTGGGCTCCAGTTTGGGTGGTCGTGTAAGTCGAGGACTACTTGTAAATAACTTTAAACAAAAGTCAACCAGAACCAGATGTGTAGAAGAGGGGGAAATTTTTTTGATTAGCCTAAAGTTTCAAATACAACTTTGTGATGGGAAACACAGATTTAATATTTGTATTTCAGATGGTGGCAAAGTACTTTATGTGGAGAACTGAACAGGCACAACAGTGTACAGGTAATTCTGGACGTACGACCAAAATTGAGCCCAATATTTCTGTCATTAAGTGAGACATTTGTTAAGTGAGTTTCGCCTTTCTTGCCTGAGTTGTTAAGTGAATCAGTGCAGTTGATTTACATATCTTTACATATCAACTGCAAGCCATTTTATTCTCCATGTGAGTTCTCCTCATTTCTCCTCATTTCTCCTAATAGCTGTGTATGTTCCTCTACAAGCCTGTGTAAACAAGGCATTACGAACTCTTGTTTATCAAATTATGGAGGCTGAAGCCAAACACCCAACTCAGAAAGCTCAAACTGCCCAAGGAGCTGTTAATATATTTCTACGTGGGAAATATTGAGTCTGTCATCTGCACCTCTAGAACTGTCTGGTTTGGTTCTGCAACCCAACAAGACAGACACAGACTCCAGAGAGTAATTAGGACTGCAGAAAAAACAATTACTACCAACCTGCCTTCCATCGAGGACCTGTATACTGCATGGGTCAAAAGGAGGGCTGTGAAAATATTTGCAGACCCCCTCACATCCCAGACATAAACTGTTTCAACTTCTTTCAAAACAACACTAAAGAGCACTGCATACCAAAACAACTAGACACAAGAACAGTTTTTTCCCGAATGCCATCACTCTGTTAAACAAATAATTCCCTTAAGCCTGTTCAACTATTACAAAGTCTGCACTACTGTAACTGTTAAATCTTGTCATCATTCCTTATCGCCCATCCCCTCCCACTTGTGACTGTATGACTGTAACTTTGTCGCTTGTATACTTACGATTTATATTGACTCTTTCCTAGTATAATTGATTGCTTATTGTACCTTGACTATAATTAAGTGACTATCATTAAGTGTCATACCTTATGATTCTCAGCTCCTGATGAATGTATCTTTCTTTTATGTCCACTGAGAGTATTTACATCAAGACAAATCCCTTGTGTGTTCAATCACATTTGGCCAATAAAGAATTCTATTCTATTCTATTCTATTCTATTCTATTCTATTCTATTCTATTCTATTCTATTCTATTCTATTCTGCAACATAGTTAGTAACCCGGTTGTTTCTCAGAGTCCTGATAACCAGCTGACTCTCACACTGAATCAATGATGGGGGTCCTGGGTCCCAGCGTCTCTGATTGCTCCCCAATAACTGGGATGTATGGAGAGAAACTCAGGCAGCTATGGCAGAGATTGGGAGATCAGGAGGAGAAACAGACTTGGCCTCCAGCCAGAAGCAAATAGAAGCTGATAGCCTAATTATGGCTGGAGAACAGCCCTCCTTGAATTCCGAAGTGAAGAGACTGGCTCTAGGGGAAGAAAGAAACCCAGATAAGTATCAGTTGGAAAGAAAATTTCCCCCATCCCCAGGCCCAAAAAGGGAGAAGACCCTTCAGTGAACTGGGAAGAGTGGATTGGATGTGGGACTGGGCAAAGGTCAGGGCCTCAAAGTCCCTGATGGAATCCCAGGAGAAACCCATGGAGCAACCTGGAAATGCTGACATGTCAACTCCTAATAAATCAATCTTTTTTACTCTGAGAATTGTGGCTAGAGACTTATGATTTGAATGGAGGTGCATGTCAGAGTCTGACATTGTTAAGCAAACCTGGCTTCTCCGTTGACTTTGCTTGTTGGAAGGCCGTGAAAGGGGTTCACCTGACCTTGCGACACAGCGACGGTCATAAGTATGAACCAGTTGCCAAGCATCTGAATGTTGATCATGTAATCATGGGGATGCTGCAAAGATTGTAACTGAATGAATGAATTCATTCATTCATTCATTCTTTACTGGCCAAGTGTGATTAGACCCACAAGGAATTTGTCTTGGTGCAACTGTTCTCAGTGTACATAAAAAGAAAAGATACATTCATCAAGAATCATAAGGTACAACACTTAATACAATCATAGGGTACAAATAGGCAATCAAATCATGCTAGGAAACAGTCAATATGAATTGTAGGATACAAGCAACAAAATTACAGTCATACAAGTGGGAGGAGATGGGTGATAGGAATGATGAGAATATTAATAGTAATAGTAATGCAGACTTAGTAAATGGTTGGACAGTGTTGAGGGAATTATTTGTTTAACAGAGTGATGTGCTATTGTATCTTTCAATGGCCACTAAATGAACTGTTGTACATGGAGGAGTACCTGATTATATTTTATGTTATAGGATGTGATACACCTCATAAAGGGAGTAGGCCCTTGATCATCTTGTCACACCATCATTTCTTTGTATCACTGCCGCAGGTCCCCCTGATTTCAGATGTGTTCTTCTCATCAGGAAACATAGTGTTCCAGACCAACTTTTCTTTTGGTTTAATTAATTAAAATTAATGCTCCGGTTATTTAACGGATTAACGAAGCCTGCTGTACATGAAAAGTAATTGGCATAGGGAAGGGAGATTGACAATCACATACCAATGGCAAATTGTATTTAGTTATTGATTAGTCTCCCTCCTTCCTCCTCCCTTTCATTTACATAGCCATCAACATCAAAAGCCATTTTGTGTGCAAGTGTTTGATAAATCACTTATTTTGTGCCCAGCTGGGAAATTGGGAGAGATGAATGACAAAATTCCCTCACCATTTCTCAGAGTTGGCTGACTTATTACACTGTGATGAATGAATTCTCCCCACTATCCTTCAGTTCTGCTGAAGGAGGAAATTTTAAAAAACGAAATTCTTTCATAAGAGCAATAAGATGCTTTCCCCATTTTATATACCAAGAACTGAAATACAAACATCAAATGGTCACATGGAGGATACCATACTTAGTTGTTTTACACCCATCCCACTGAACCCAGCCTATTCCTACTCAGAAGATTAGGAACACAGTATGGACTGAATACTGTATGCGTTTTCAAGGTTATTTTTTCACCCCCTTCGCTGATAAATCTGCTTTAGTTCCATCTGTGACAGACCCCTCCTTTAAGCTCATGTCAGTGAAGTACCACTGAAGACCATTTTGGGCATTCCAACATATCATTGTTTCAGAACAGAAAATGTCAATAGAAAATCATCACCATCCTTATGGTTAAAGTCTGTAGAGATTCTCAGTCATCCAGGTCATGGTTATCCCAAAGGTCCTTTTTCAGGAGTCAACTGGACTCTCTTGTTTATTCTTTGAAGATGTTTTGCTTCTCATCCAAGAAGCTTCTTCAGCTCTGGCAGGATAGTGGGGAATGGAAGAGTTTATATTCCTTGCAGGCAGCTGGTCATTTGCATCCTTTTAGTGGGTCGTTGAAGCACTTGGAGGTTTATCTGTGTCCTCAGAATCAACCGAGTAGTGCTCCTGGTTCTTGTAGTCTGCATTTTTTCCCCTCTGGAAATTCATTCCTACTCTCACACCATTCAATCCCTAATTGTATAGCTAAAAGTCTGTAGAGATTCTCAGTCATCCAGGTCATGGTTATCCCAAGGGTGCTTTTTCAGGAGGCAGTTGGACTTCGTTTTTTTCTTTTGAAGATGTTTTGCTTCTCATCTAAGAAGCTTCTTTACTATCCTGTCAGAGCTGAAGAAGCTTCTTGGATAAGAAGCAAAATGTCTTCAAAGAAAAAACAAGCAAATCCAGTTGCCTCTTGAAAAAGCACCTTTGGGACATCCTCGTGGTATATACAATATTCGGCCCTGTTAATTGAGCTGTATTTCAATTGTCACCTCTTTCTCTTGACAAGATTCTCAACTTCATAACCTTCAAGTTAAGTAAGTGTTATTGGGAGAGAGGGGAAAGGGATCATACCAAGCCTACAGAATTAAATGGTTAGGAGCCAAACATCTCCTAGCAATTCAGCTGGAGATCCCATCACATGTATGTTTAGTTTGTTCACTGGAAGGCTTGCCAAGAACTTAATTCTGAGTAATTCTGAATGCTTCTTTTGTCACTGAGAGTATCCCTTGCCTGAATACTAAGGGACTCTAAATCCTTTTGTTTGAGTGATTGTAAGCCACCAAGAGTTGCTGTAAGCGAGTAGGCAGCTATATAAATTTTTGAAATAAATAAATAAGTAAAATAAATAAATAAAATTTCAACTGTTTGGGGGAATTGTTTTCACTGTAAATACACTTAATTTTTTTTTGTTATATCCCATCAATTCTTGAGTCATGAAAACAATAAAAATATTTAGTCATAAATGTAGATTGTAATAACCACTCCATAAGTAACAGAGGAAGCATGATTATTTTTTTTCATATTTAATTTTCTGTAATTTTTCTAACTGTATGGCTATTACTCTAACTGTATTCTTGGGTTTTTTCCCCCTTGGTCTACATTATAATCATTTGCCCTCCTATGATGCTTAAAAGCTCAAAGAAGTTGAGGTAGAATTAATGGATTATAGAAAATGAATGAATTGTCACTTTTCAAATGTATCTGCTGGTTATAATTAATTTGTGTTTCATTAGACACAGAGTTAGTTCAACTTAACAGAGATATTTTAATCATTTTTAATTTATTTTTATCCCATTTTTATTATTTTTATAAATAATGCAAGGGGTCAAACATACATAGAATTCCTTCCTTCTCTTATATTCTCCAGAACAACAACTGTGTGAGGTAGGTTTGGCTGAGAAAAAGTGGCTGGCCCAAAGTCACCCAGCTAGCTTTCAAAAGTGGGACCTGCACTTCCAGTTTTCTGGTTTTTAGCCTGGTGCCTCAATTTCTTAACTAAATTTCACTATGAAAACAGGAGCCTTTAAAGCAGTAAATTAATTATATCATAAAGTTTTTTTTTCATTGTCTAACCATGTGCCCAGTTTTAGCTTCAAGGCATCTAATATTGAATCACTAAATTTCCCCTGGGTATTTCACAATGGTAGCCTTTACTTCATTTAATTAATCAAATCAAATTAATAATGTATCAATATTAAGCCTAAACTTGTTGGCTAAATCCATCATGTGAACAGCTCTAGTGCTAATTCCATTTTGCATACTCTCATTTATTTGTGAGAAGGCTTTGCCCAGCACATATGAATGTGTCCGGAACAAAAGTTGAAATAACATAGGAGGATTTTCTTATTCTCCATGTTTCTCCTTCTTATTTAGCTTCCATTCTCTCAACTGGTTGCTGTTTCAAAATCTATAGGCAGCAAATAGATTATTATGTTTAGAATAATAATCAGTATTGCTCTATATTTCCTATGATAACAAACTTGAAATACAGTTTCCTGATATTGGCACATATTGCAAATAATTTCTTTCACTTTGACAGTTTTTTAATGCTCAGTAGCAGTTTGTTACTGAAATGAAATGGCTTAAATTTATGATAGGATACAAGCATTAAAGCATCCCTACCCCAAAGAACAGAATTTATTCTGTTATTACTTATAGAAGAGAAATTAAAACACCATTATATATTAGTGTGAAGAAGGAAGACTTTCCCTTTTCTACACTCTCCAACCCTTCTTAACTATTATTTATTCCTTATTATTGACCTTATTTCTATCCTCCATATCATTGCATTTCTTGCAAAAATGCAGTATCAGTTTCAATGAGTCTTTCTCAGTCAGATGGCTTCATGGAGCTTCTATAAAATGTGACAATCTATATCTAAAGAGCTCTGCCTTCTGTGGGGAAAAAAAAGAGAGAAATGTGCAGCTTTAGTGATTGGTTCACTAACTTCCTAGGGACATTTTGTCCCTTGTGGGCATTGTGTGTAGAAAAGGTTGAACAGGTGATGCTTGGTAAGACTCCAAGGGAGAGAATTCTCATTCCTTTGGGAATTCTAATGCTTTTATGACTCCCTGCAGACTAAACTGTCAGTTACTGTCAGTTATCAGTCACCAGAGTGAAGATGCCTTCAGGGCTCCTAGACTCTGGGAAACTTTCCCCATTTTTGTAACCAACTATCAGAAAGGTAAATGAGGGTGAGGGTTAGGATTAGAGTTAGATTTAGAGCTGTGAGGGTAAGGTTTAGGTTTAGTGTGACGGATAGTTTAGAAAGAGAGTGAGGATTGGGATTAGGGAGAAGAGGCAGAGAGTAAGGGAGATAGAGGTGGCAGATAGAAAGTGGGAGAAAGATTGAGGAGGAGGAGGGGAGGAGGATAGAGAGGGTGGGGAGATAGACTGTGAGTACGGAAAGAGGGGGACAGAGATGGAGTTGGGGGTTAAGAAAGGAAAGGACTAGGGAGGTGAAGGAGAAGTGGGAGAGGGAATGGTGACAAGGATGAGTATATGGTAAAGGGGAGAATTGAGTAGGGGTCTGAAATTAGGAGGGAATTGAGGGGAGGGGAAGGAAAAGGAGAAGAGGGGAAAGGGGAAGGCAAGGCTTTCTGTGTGCTGGGGAGGGGAAATGAGGAGGAGAAAGGGGAGTGGGAGGAGGAGGAGGAGGAGTAGGAGTGGGGGAAGGATGGCCTTTCACCAGCTTGGAAATTCTAATGCCTTTATGACTTCATCCCTGCTGGCCAAACTGTCAGTTACTGTCAGTTAACAGATATAAGGGTGAGGAACTTCAAGAAGGTGATTGGTCTTCATCAGGGCTCCTAGACTCTGAGAAACTTTCCTTCTTTTTTATAGCCAACTATCAGAGAGTAAGGGTGGGGATTAAAGTTAGAGTAAAGAGTGGAGGTTTAGTTTTAGAGTGAGGGTCAATTTAGGATAGGTTTTGGGTGATGGTGAAGGTTGGGACTAGGGAGGGAAGCACAGAGCGAGTAAGGGAGGTAGAGAGGGGAGGTGGATAGAAAGTGGGGGAAGGATTGGGAGGAGGAGGATGAGATGGACTGTGGGTACAGGGAGAGAGGGATAGGGATAGAGGGGTTAAGAAAGGGAAGAGATAGGGAGGGGAAGGAGAAGAGGGAAGGCAGGAGGAATGGGGAGAGGGATGAGTATATGGTGTGAGAGGGAATTGAGGGTAGGGGCCTGAAATTAGGAGGGAATTGAAGAAAGGGGAGGGGAAAAAGAGAAGAGGGAAAAGAGGAAGACAAGGGTTTGTGTGTGCTGGGGGAGGGGGAAGGATGGGGAGGAGAGAGGTTGGAAGGGGGAGGAGGAGGGGGAGAGGGAAGGATGGCCTTTCATCAGCTTGGGAATTCTAATGCCTTTATGATTTCATCCCTGCAGGCTAAACTATCAGTTACTGTCAGTTATCTTCAAGAAGGTGGTTAGCGTTCAACAGGGCTCCTGGACCCTGTGAAACTTTCTTTCTTTTCATAGCCAACTATCAGAGAGTAAGGGTGAGGATTAGAGAGAGTTATATAAAGAGCGAGGGTAAGGTTTAGCTTTAGTTTTAGAATGAGGATTAATTTAGGATGAGGATGAAAGTTGTAATTAGGTTTAGATTTTGGGTGAGGGTTGGGACTAGGGAGGCGGGGCAGAGAGTAAGTAACGGAGAAAGAGGGGGGAGGTGGATAGAAAGTGGGAGCAGAACTGGGAGGACGAGGGCGAGGGGGGTGGGGATAGAGAGGATAGGTGCAGATGGACTGTGGGTACAGGGAGAGGGAGGGAGAAGGGAGGAGGCAGGGAGATGGAAGCATTAAGAATGGAGAATCATACGAAGGGGAAGGCGAAAAGAGAAGAGAACAAGGAGGGGGAATGGAAAGAGGAATGATATTGAGCATCTGTTGGAAGAGTGAATCGAGGGGAGGGGACTGCAATTAGGAGGGAAGAGGGGAGATGGGGTGGGGCAGACAAGGTGTGTGTATGTGTGCGTGTGTAATAGGAGGCAGAGGGGGGAGAAGAGGAGTCGGAAGGGGAAGTGAAGATGGAAGGATGGCCGTTCACTAACTTGGGAATTCTAATGGCTTTATCACTTCATCCATGCAGATAACTGTCAGTTACACTCAGTTATCAGTTATCAGAATAAAGATGCCTTCAGAGGGGCATGTTTGTCTGGAGGTTCTAGTAGGGAAGCTCAGCTATAGTATACTCTTGACCCTTGACCAAAGATCACTATATTCCTATCTGGGATAGTGGATGAAGAGGGAGAGAGGAAGAGGACACCCACCTAGCCAGCAAGATCAGCGGAATAATGGTATTCAATGGGATGACGGATGTTGTAGCCATATTGGGGGATGACAGGGATGGAGTGGAGGGGGAAAGGCAAGGGAGGGGGACAATGATCAAAATGAAGATCCCTTCCAAGTGGCATGTTTGTCTGGAGGTTCTACCAGAGGAGCGCAGCTATCGTAAACCCTTGACCCTTGACTGAAGATCGCTATACTCCTATCTGGGATGGACTCTTCCACTGAGCCTGCAGCTTTGGAAGGGACAAACATTGGAGTGGTGAGGGAGTACGGGGACACCCGCCTTAGCCAGCCAGATCAGCCAAATCAACCTGGCAATCAATGGGGTGACAGATGTTGCAGCCATATTGGGGGCTGATGGGGGAGGGGGGGGAAGGAGGGGGAGGGGTGGGGAGGGGGAGGGGGAAGAAAAGATGAATGGAGAGGGAAGGGGAGAGGGAGGGAGAGGGTAAAAGGATGGGGATGGGGTGGAGGCAGGGAAGTGAGGAGAGGAGAAGGGTGAAGCAAGATTGGATGAGGAATGATGAGGGAAAGGGGGAGAGGGAAGGGGAAATGGACAGAGACGGGGGAAGAGGGTTGCTTTTACCATGCCTTGGAGCTGCTGGAGTCATGCTGCCTTCATCATGCCTTGAATGAAATGATGCCAAATTGCCTTTGCCATGCCTTGGAGCTGCTGGAGTCATATCACCTTCATCATGCCTTGAATCCATTGAAGCCAAGTTGCCTTCATTGTGCCTTGAACCAATTGGAGTCATGTCATCTTGTTGCGCCTCGAATCTGTTCAAACCACATTTGCCATGAGGAATAACTACAGGATTGGTTGTGTGATATAAACACACTTACTCAACTTGTACTCTGTGTGTGTGTGTGTGTGTGTGTGTGTGTGTGTGTGTTTATGTGTGTGGACTGGGACAGGATAGAGGAATTCTTGGGCACTCTGTCCTTTTTTCAAGTCACCATTTTGGCACTAGATGTCCCTTCACCAGCTGTGGCCTCTCAAGTGGTAGCTAGTTAACAAAATGAAGGAAGGAAGGAAGGAAGGAAGGAAGGAAGGAAGGAAGGAAGGAAGGAAGGAAGGAAGGAAGGAAGGAAGGAAGGAAGGAAGGAAGGGTGATTAGACACTCAAGGAATTTGTCTTGGTGCGTATGCCCTCAGTGTACATAAAAAGAAAAGATACATTCAACAAGAATCATATGGTACAACATAGGATATAAATAAGCAATCAAATCATACTAGGAAACAGTCAATATAAATCATAAGGATATACAGGTGAAACTCGAAAAATTAGAATATCATGCAAAAGTTCATTTATTTCAGTAATGCAACTTAAAAGGTGAAACTAATATATGAGATAGATTCATTACATGCAAAGCAAGATAGTGCAAGCCATGATGTGGCATAATTGAGCTGATTATGACTTACAGCTCATGAAAAGCCCAAATCCACAATCTCAGAAAATTAGAATATTGTGAAAGGGTTCAATATTCTAGGCTCAAAGTGTCTCACTCTAATCAGCTAATTAAGCCATAATACCTGCAAAGAGTTCTTGGACCTTTAAATGGTCTTGCAGTCTGGTTCAGTAGGAATCACAACCATGGGAAAGACTGCTGACCTGACAGTTATGCAGAAAACCATCATTGACACCCTCCATAAGGAGGGAAAGCCTCAATAGGTAGTTGCAAAAGAAGTTGGATGTTCCCAAAGTGCTGTATCAAAGCACATTAATAGAAAATTATGTGGAAGGGAAAAGTGTGGAAGAAAAAGGTGCACAAGGAGCAGGTATTGAATGCTAAACTAAAGTCTACAAAGAAGACTCTTGCGTAGGTCTTTGGAGATTCAAGATGTTGTAGGATGTAGTACAGAGCGCCTTCTGGAATATTGCATTGGAGGTACGAGAGATTCATATTGGAGAAAATGTGTCCACTCCTTTCCAGATGGCAGGATGGGGACAAGAATATGGAGGAAAAGAAGCAGCGCTGTTGAACAGATTCTTAACCCAGGAGAGAGGGGGAAGGAGGAAGTTCAAAGCAGCTGCCTGCTAATTATGCCAGGGAGAATTACATGAATGGAACTGGTGATTTTTAAAAAGAGAATCCAAGAGCATTTTTTTACAAAAAAATCCACCCCAAATCTCCTTTTTTATGTTTGGATTGAAACTTTTTCTCACATCCTTCCCACTTGTGCTTACTATTGGCATCAGAAATTTTCTTTCCAGGGACCTGAATTTTTTTTTAATGAAGAATCCATGACCATTTCTAAGGCTAAAATTCCACCTTGAATTTCAATACACTGTCTATTTTTGTATTTGGATTGAATCGTTTTTTAAATTTTCCTTCCACATTTTCCTTCCTGCCAGCATCAGGAATTTTCTTGTGGAAATCTGAAATTGTTGATCTTTAAAAAGAGAATCCAGGACCATTTCTAAGAGTAAAAGTGCACCATAAATATCATTACACCATCCATTGTTGCATTTGAGTTGAAAATATTTTTTAACCTCCCTTCCAAGCATACTGGCATCAGGAATTTTAATTTGATAACATTATTTGTCCAGGGTACAGTATGTATTCCAGTGCCCCCTTTTTTTGACGTTCTGATGTTCCTTCATTATGCATTGACATTAAATTCCAATGTCCTAATTCAGAAAGCAAATGAGACATCATCATGTGAAGAGGAGGAGGAGGAGGAAGAAGCGGGGAGGAGAAGGAGAAGGAAGGGGGGAAGAGGAGGATAAACCAAAATTCCCAAAGGGAACCACTTTGCTTATTGTTGTGTACTAAATCACAGTATTTTTGTTGCTGTTGCCTTGGTTGTCATTTAATGTCTAAGTAAGTGCTGAGAAATCTTTTATTTCAGGAACAATAAATATTTTTCCACTTTTCAAGTATCGCTTTAGATCCTTGCAGATGTAGGGCACATCAGAGATGTCCTTATAGAACAGGGCTGTCAAACTCCTGGCCCATGGGCCAAATGTATCACATGCTGGCCATGCCCACCGCTGGTTTAGCGAAGGGGGAAAAAGTCCTAATATGTCACGTGATGCCACTGTGACAGTGTGAATTTGACACCCCTGTTACAGCAAGTACATTATATCTATCAACCAAATATACATGCATTTCTACCATCTATAGCCAATCTCCTAATATTGTTCTGCAATTATTATCGTAGGATGCTGTTTGCATCAATATAAAACAAAGGTAAAAGTTTCCCCTGTCCAGTCATATCTGACTTTAGGGGGCTGGCATTCAAACTCTGTTTCTTAGTTGAAGAAGCCAGCATTGTCTGAAGATGTTTCCATGGTCATGTGGCCAGCATGACATCATGCTGCAGCTCAGAACATGCAGTGGGAAAACACCTTTACACCTAAGTGGTACCTATTTATCTACTTGCACTTGCATGGTTTCAAACTGCTAGGTGAGCAGGGAGCTGGGAAAAGCAACAGGAACTCGTCCTGTCGCGTGGCACTTAGGTTTTGAACCCGGGCTGTCAGCTTTCCACCATCTTTGTATTAACAGAGTAATAATTGTAACTATGAACACAGTACAGCAAAGGCTGTAAAATCTAGAATATTGAAACATTGTCAGACTGATTACTTTACCAATGAATAATACAGACTTTCAGCTTTGGTCTTGTTCAATTCTCTTTCTTCTTGGCTCACTTGTCTTAAGTAGACCGGGGTGGGTGGGAATGAGCCAATCATCAAAGAAACAGCATTTATCAGTGCTGTTACCATATACTTCCATGAAAAGGCTGAGACCATGAAAAGGCTGAGTTTAAGGAGAGAGACAGATCTCATTTAAATCAGGGCAGATGCAGCATCTTACCTAGAGTAATCCACTTCAACTCAGCTCTAAGGAATTTATCTGTCAAAGTCTTTTGGTTTGGGTTTACTGCCAAGGTCAGATAATTATCAACATCCAATCAGATCACACTAGTGTGGAAATTGGTATGGTATTTGATTGACTGCAGCAAAACACTGCTTTCGTGATTATTAATTCAGGGAATTAGGAAATCTCAAAGAAGATACAAAAGGAAATTAATAAATACTCAAAATTACTAATCAGAGACAAGACATAGCAGCCCCGCTCCCATCCAAAGAACAGGAGATGACACATTAATTATAAAGCAAGGCCACAACCGAATGAGAACTTAGGAAGGATCTATTCAGAAAGAATTAAAGTAACTTTCAGGCCTGTTTAAAAAGGTTAACATATATTGTTAAGAAACCATAGGCATGAGACAATATGGTTGCAAAGGAATCTTGGCTGCCCTATATAGCAATAGAGAAAATACACCAAGCACAGGATCGGACAGATTTGCGGTGAATGAAGCTGGTTCTGAAACAAAGATAGAACTCCAGTACGTGCTCTGCTTTTTCCCTAGTAGTTGTAGCCAGGGATGGGCTTCAAAAATTTTAGCAAAGGGTTCTCTGCCCGGATGCTGGGTGGGTGTGGCCATGGTGGGCATGGTCCAGTCAACTTCCTTCACCATGGCCAGCGGTTTCCTCAAGCATCCGGGAGGGTGAAAACGGCCTCCCCAGGCTCCAGATGCTCTCTGGAAATGGGCCCATTTCCGGCCTTCCTGAACTTCCGGGAGGCCTGTTTTTTGCCCTCCCCAAGCCTCCAGGTGTGCCCTGCACTTACATGCATCCAAAACGGGCTACATGGGGACTCCTGGGACCGGTGGGGTGGGCAAGGCCAGCCAGAAGTGGGATTTGGGGGTTCTCTGAACTGCGCAGAATCTTAGCTAGGGGCTCTCCCGAACCCCTGCGGACCCCCAGCGGTCCACTCCCAGTTGCAGCCCTAGCATCCCAACCCAAACATTGGATCTCATCTTAACTATGGATGATCCTGAAACAACTGTGTACATGGTAGAACAAGTCTTCTACATGGTAGATTTTTTTTTAACTCAATGCCCACCCAACTTCAGGGTTGATTCACTGGGTCAAGGCCAGAGCAAGCATAGAGAGGGCTGGAACAAAATAGTTGTTTTTCTCTCTCTCTCTTAAAGATGGTTCTTTCTCACATATTCTTTCTTCAGTTCCAGAGAGCACATAGTCCCAAAGGTGCAATTTACAAAGGGCAACTGGACTGCCTTTTGGAAATAACACCTTTGGGACAACCATGACCTGGAGGATAGAGAATTTCCACAGGCAGAGAGAAGATACCACATTTCCCAAAAGCATGAACTGATTTTATTTCATTTGGAAGAGTTAGAAAACAGGCGAAAGATCATAGGGAATGACTATGGACTATTCTCAAGTCATGCTAGTCATGGTTGTACGAAAGGTGCTTTTTCAAGAAGCAACTGGACTTTCTGGTTTTACTTTGAAGATGTTTTGCTTCTCATCCAAGAAGCTTCACAGCTGAAGAATCCTCTTGGATAAGAAGCAAAATGTTTCCAAAGAAAAACCAGAAAATCCACTTGTGTCTTGAAAAATCACTTTTAGGATCATATGAAATTGTCTCTTGAATTCACAGCAGATACATTCTTGATATAACTCAAAATACCAATAGATCACCCTCTCTATTGAGATAAGGAATGCCCCCAAACTTTTCAGTTTAAGTACATTTTTCATCTTCAAGCTTTTTGGGTATTGATATTCCTTAATTGCCATATTTTTAATTGTATGGTAGAGTAAGCCATCTTGACTCCTTTGGGAAATAAGCAATGTATGAATAATTGTTACTGCTGCTGCTCAGTTGATAGGTCGTGCCTGATTCTTCATGATCATATGGACCTCATGAATAATTGTAAAGTGTGTATAAATAAATGAACACTGCCGTTTCCCTCCCTGCTGCAAGGCAATCCAGTGATGATGAGCCTAAAGTTTAATTCTATGAAAATATAGCTGGCTTAAAGGGGAGAAATAAATACTTTGCCCTTGAGAAAACCACAACAATGGTAGTATGTCCTTCTGTACATTAGATGATGGATTTCACCAGGA
Source organism: Pseudonaja textilis (assembly GCF_049901715.1). Taxonomy (NCBI): domain Eukaryota; kingdom Metazoa; phylum Chordata; class Lepidosauria; order Squamata; family Elapidae; genus Pseudonaja; species Pseudonaja textilis. The sequence goes on from NC_141997.1 coordinate 33,251,207, forward strand.
GTGGGATTCAGCTGGTTCAGACCAATTCGGGTGAACCGGATGTTACATTTACATCTGGTTTGCCGAACAGGTAGTTGAATCGACCGGCTGGCCCCACCCACCCTGCCCCTCCCCTCCCAGGTAAGTTCAGAGTCTGCGTGGAGGCTCTGGGAGGGAGAAAAACAGCCCTCCCGGAAGTTCTGGAGGTCTGGAAATGGGCCTGTTTCCTGTTTTGGAAGTGCCTCTGGAGCCCAGGGGAGGCTGTTTTCACCCTCCCAGAGGCCCAAGGAAAGCCTCCGGACTCTGAAGAAGGCCAAAAATGGCCCTCCCAGAAGTTCCGGTAGGCCACACATGCCATGGCCATGCCCACCCAGCAGCCGGGCAGAGAACCAGTTGTTGGGATTTTTGTATCCCACACCTGGATTTCACCATTGCATCCAAATATTTTGCTTTGACTCTAAGATGATAATCTGACAAATCTGACTAACCTGGCCCTAACTATAAAAATATAATTAACACATGTAATTTCTGATCTGCAACTGAAAAGTAACTCTGTCAGGGAATTGTGCAGCCGGTGTCCAAACAGAGAGAAGCAGATAAGAACCAGTTTTATATCAATAAATATATTTACAGTAAATAAAATAGGCAAATAGGAGCATTGTGAAATAAATCAACACACAGCAGGAACATCATCAGGTAAACCACAGAAAGCACACTGTCAAGGTTCTGCCTGACAAACCCAACGTAAGCAAGCATGATGGAGACGATCCAAACTCTTCATACAAAACTTTATTGAGTACATCACTTTGCATGAATGAAACAAAACTGGATCTAACTATTTCCTGCACAAACCCATATAGTTAAAGTTCAGGTTCTCCCTCCCCTCAATTAAGCCAAGTCACATTGTCCAATAGAGACTCCTGGTGTTGTTCTGAGAAAACTTTTAGCTCTGGTAAACACCTGCCGAAATGTCCTTGGTTCTCATGCTGACATCTTTCTGTTTGGACCTGCTTTCTATCTCCCCCTTCCCTCCCCCCATAGTTCATTGGCAAGCAAAGAAGGGATACTGGTTGCAACAGGAAAAGTGCCTTTGAAGCTTGACACACACAAGGCACAGAGGAAAAAGACGTTAAACAAGAAAACTCCACCTTTATTCACAATAATCAATCACAGCTCAGATTCCTTCATGCAGGGTTGCCTTAATGCATGGGCTTGATGGGTACTTGCTTGTGGGCCCTGCGAGCATAGGGGCCTCATACTAATCTGATTAGTTGTTGCTGCACAGCAAGTTTTTAATGTTTCTACACCAATTTTGCCAATAAAATAAATACATGTTTAATTTTATTGATCATTTACATTTTTATTTCTGTGAGGAATTGTCATAGGGGCCCCAGTATACTGCTTTGCCCAGGGCCCATAATGCTGTTAAGAGTTGGCCACTGCCTTCATGCAGTGGTGAACTATCTTTAACCAATTAGCTGTAACTCGGTGGTGGGATTCAATTGTTTACTACCAGTTCTATGGCCGTGGCTTGGTGGGCATGGCAGGGGAAGGATACTGTAAAATCTCCAGTCAGAGGTGGCATTTGCCGGTTCTCCGAACTACTCAAAATTTCTGCTACCAGATTCTCCAGAACTGGCCAGAACCTGCTGAATACCACCTCTGCTGTAACTGTGTGTTCTTACTCATTGTCCAACCCTTCACTGCTCCAGCTATTAAATTTTTAGTATCTTAACAAATCCTTTCAGTCCTTCCTAAGTAAGTGGAGATCAGCATTAGAGATAACCAAGGAGGAAGTAGCTCCTTTTAATGGTTTCGCAGTGACTGAGGGCACCTCCAATCAGCCCTCTTGAGTTTAAGCCTACTAATGCTTGGGGTCTGAATCTATGTTGCAGGCCCACAGACTTTTCCCCATGGTTAGTGGAGAAAAACAGGAGTGAAGAAAAGGTGCCACAATAGAGGATGCGGGTGGTCCCAGCTAATGATACTAAACTGTATCTATCATGAAAGGGCCTTTTTTTAAAAAAAAACCTAACATGGAGAAGTACTTTATATTTCAGTCAGAAGTACCTTCTCAGGAGAGCAGTATTGATTTTTTATTAGTCTTTCCTTGCTTTTAGTTTTTCCTATTTCAGCCTCTTCATAAAAAAAAAATGTTTCTATTAAAAAAAAAAGGTAAAGTAAAAGAAAAAGGAAGGAAAGAAGGAAGGAAGGAAAAAAAGCAACAGAGCTGCGTATCTCAGCATTTTTTATGACAAGGAACAATACCAACTTTAGTCATAAAGTGGAAGTTTCAACAGAAGACAAGTTCACATCAAAGTCCTAAGTCCAAAGTGTTTGGGGAAAAGAAAAAAAGGACAAATTGGAAAGCAAGCTGAGTGGAAATTGTATGAATGATACAAATTTACCACCAAATTGGAGTGTGTATAGTTATGTTTAATCATTAGAAGGGCAACAGTTTGATTTAAAAATAAATAAATAAATAAAAACCCAAACTATTTTAAATGTTCTTCTTATAATGCTGAGTTGTTTAAAACCAGAAGCCTGGTTCAAATGTTTTAGAGATCTAAGCTTAAACGAGGGATGGAGAAATTAACTTCAGCATTTCCTTTATCTGGATCATATCCTATAGATCAGTGGTCTCCAACTGGTGGGCTGGGGACCATTGGTGGACTGTGAGAAAATTTGGGTAGTCCGCAGAGAAATGCAAAGCAGCCCCCCCAATGCAACCCCCCAAAAACAATTAATCCAGGCTGTGCGGGAACACAAGGCTGCACCACCCACATGGCCCACCCACCTGCTGGTCCCCACACTTCGGCCAAGCGCAAACCTAGTAGAGTCATGTGAGCTGGAACTGGAAGGTAAGACCAACGGCGGGGGAGAGAAATCTGCCTCTGGGTAGTTTGCTGACTTTGGAAAGTTGGTCCCATATTGCAGAGTTGCAGTAATCACAACTGGAACAGCTTTTCCAGTCCATGGCAGGTTGGTGCACCCGGGTGGAGGAGCAGCTGCTCTGGGATGACCAAAGGGCCAGTCCTGTGACTCCTGCAGCTCAGCAATATGGGACCGACTTTCCCACTAAGTTCAGTAAGCCACCATCAGTCAAAATTCATATTAGTGGTCCGTGGGATTTAAAATTATGAATTTGATGGTCCCCGAGGCCCAAAAGGTTGGTGACCCCTGCTATAGATCAGGGATCTCCAACCTTAGCAACTTTAAGACTTGTGGATTTCAATTGCTGGCTAAGGAATTCTGGGAATTGAAGTCCACAAGTCTTAAAGTTGCTAAGGTTGGAGACCCCTGCTATATATCAAATTCCAAAAGACATCACAATAATCGAGTTAAATTTCCAGCTGCATTCAAGAGGATTAATGTGTAAGTGCTCCAGGTTAACATAGCATTTTAATAAATATGCAAAAGTGAAACTCTTCCTTGTGCGTAAAGTCTGATTTTTTTTTTAAACATATGTGCAATTGTACATTGGTAGCTGATCTCCTTGACAGCAGTAGTGCTGAATACACAAGTGCCTTCAGGAAACTGATGTCATCTGAAAATTAACCAGAACACTTGTTTATCATATCTGTATAGCTGCCTATCATACATAGTGACTCTGGACATAACAAAACAAAATACATTAGTAAAATACATAAAACTAGTAAAACCGCAATTTAAATCGACGTGCTGCTAAAAGTCTTATGTCTGCAATTTTAATTTGGGTGAAAGAATGTGTTGTAGGCCAACAATTATTGGACCAAGGTACCTCAAATGGATTAACTTACAAAATGCCAGGAAACATTATTCCTGCAAGAATTAAATTTAGGGAAGTTGTGACCTCTTCAGCGCTGACAGGCTATGCTGCTTCAGTGCTGCCATGCTTTCCTGGTCAGCCATGGTCATGCAATCCTTTCCAGTATTTCCAATCATTTCCCACAAGTGATTGGAGCAACTGGCAGTGAAGGTTGCAAATTACTCAAGTAAGTTTCCCTTATTCCCTCTCTAACCTGCACTGCACTCCCTAGACTGGATTAAGGTTCTAATGGGTCCTGTGCATAATTTAATTGGAAAGGTTGCTATTAGTGGTTCCAAGAAAGAAATGTAGATAGTCCAATTGTGGTCATGATACAGAAAAAGATGTTGAGACCCTAGAAAGCAGACAAGGAAGAGTGATAAAGATGATTCTGGGACCAAAATATATGAAGAACAGTTGCAGGAGTTGGATATGTCTAATTTAATGAAAAGTAGGACTAGGAGTGACATGATAGCAGTGTTCCCATATCTAAGGCTGTCACAAAGTAAAGGGAATCTACCTGTTGTCCAAAGCACCTGAAGGCAGGATAAGAAGCAATGGGTGGAAAGTAATCAAGGACAGAACTAATATAGAATTAATGAGAAATGTCCTGACAGTGAGAACTATTAATTAGTGGAATGGCTGGCCTCCAGAAATTATGGGTGCTCCATTGATGGAGGTTTTCAAGAAAGGATTGGACAACCATTTGTCTGGGAGGATGTAAGGTCTCCTGCGATGGACTAGAAGACCTCCAAGATTCCTTCCAACCCTATGATGCTCCTCTCGTCTCGTCTCCCCTCTCCTTTCCTCCTCCCCTCCCCTTCCTTCTCCTCTCTCCTCTCTTCTCCTCTCCTCTTCAAATTCCATAAATATCTCCAAGTCAGTTACATACAGACATATACAAATTCACCAAGGCCAATGTTAGCCAAGCTTGCTAGTAATTTAAATTGGTCTTTGAATGGCAAGGCTAACTGCGTTGTGTGAAGACAGGCATAGCAATGGTCTATGGGAGTTCCGCCAGTGGGTAGGAGATTGAGTGACTTGACATGCGTTGCTCTCCAAACATAGTGCTTTATTTTTCTTAAAACTGAATGGCAATTACCAATTTACCAAGTCTCAGGATGAATTCTCCTTCATTTTACTATAAAGCGATAGACCTACAAAGGAGGACAGTGGGAACTAGACAGATGGTCAGAATGACTCCGGTTACAAACAAGGCAGGCTGTACAGTTTAAATCAGCCTACTTAATAAAGCTGTCATTTAAGTGTACCTAGCCCAATTTGAAACCACATTTTCTTTCCTGCTTCTTTCTTCTTCCTGCTGCTCTGCTTTAAACCTGGAGATGTTTATATTTGCTAACTCCATCCTTCCTCGCAGGAGAGCAATTTTTATGTTTTATTACTAATTTATCTTATAACATTTCTGTCTGCACAACAGAGCTTAAGTGCTTACCAGATGTCTGGCAGACATGAATCAGCCTTCTTTCTATATTTTAAATGACTTTGTTATAAGTCAACCTCAGTGAAATTCTGATTTGCTCTTCAGTCTTTCTGAAAACTAAGCTATCTATAATAGGTAGTCACAAAATAATTGCATTTTGCTTTGTTTTTTGATGAAAACCTATCCCTTGTATGGAAGAGATGACATTGGATCTTTATGATATTCCTAAAAATGCCTGAAAATAAAAATAAACGTATAACTTGTTACACACTTAATTTGGAAGTAGATAATTGTGGACATAATGAATTGTTCTGCAGAAAAAGCATTTAAATAACTAGGTGGCAGAGTGAAGAAACTTTTGGAAGATAGATGGGTGATAGAGGCAGTCTGGTGGTGTAAGAGAAACAGTGAAGACAGTGGTAGGATTCAAGTTTTTTTACCATCAGCTCTGTGGGCGTGGCTTGGTGGGCGTGGCTTGGTTTGGTGAGCATGACCAGTTCTGGAGAACTGGTAGCAGAAATGAGTAGTTCGGAGAAACGGCAAATTCCACCTCTGACTGGCCCTGCCCCCATCTATTCTTTGCCTCCCAAGTCCCAGCTGATCGGCTGGCTCTTCTTTTGTTGCCCTGCACAGGAGAAAGGAGCTGGAAAGCAGGTTAGTGGACTAGGGAGGGAATGGGGTTTTGCAGTAACCTTCCCGTGCCATGTCCACCAAGCCACGCCCACAGAACCAGTAGTAATTTTTTTTAATCCCACCACTGTAGATAGGGCCTCAAAATGGAGATGATAACTAGATGACAGCAAACAATTAGATGGCTTCTGTCATTCAGAGGCTCTCCAGATGTTTGCAGTCCAAAAGAAAAGGCTTAACATATTTGTCTCAAAAATTCAAACTCCCTGGAATAAACCAAACTAATGAGCTGGGCTGTATGTTATGTTTCGCCCATGATTCTCATTATTCTCAGTAATCTGAGAGTCCATTTGTATCATTCAATCCACCCCACCCCTGAATTTCTCCATTTATGAATTTGTAATGTACATATTATTGATAACACAATAAGAAAAGGAATTGCCTCTGTAAAGCTCTTGGTGAACTGTGAAGCATTATGAAACCATCTGGTCTGATTTGCTGCTTCAGGGTTGACTTCTGCTTGGGTTTGTAAGTCTTCTTCAATGGGATGAGTCTGTCAGAGCTTAGATGGATCAAAGCACCTCTTCAAAGCTTGTCAGAGCCTTGATGCCTGACGCAGTATAAACTGTACTTGGTGTTTTGCAGTCAAGGTAATGCCAATTAAGGCAATCTGTGTATTAGGTACATTACTTTCAGAGTTTGACAGACAAGCATTTTTTTTTAAAAAAAATCACAGTGTCCTTTTAAGTATAGGCCTGAGCGTAACCTTTTTAAATATGCTGACAAATGATTAATGATCTTAATAAATATGTAGAACAGGGAAGTTGGAAAGGTTATATGTTAAAAATCAATGTTTGCCTACAAATGCAAATACTACCCTTACCCTCACCATAGTGCTGGTTAAGCAACTATGATTGATTCATTAATATTTGCACATATTTTTTATAAATAAATTTGGTTAATTTTACAATTAAAACAAACCAACAACAGATGCACAAATGAAAGAAAAGAAAGAGAAAAAAAAGAAAAAAGAACGAAAAGAAGATAGAAAGAATAGAAAGCAATTAAAAACATTCTCATCTTCCACAGTTCGTAAGATCTCTTTTTTTTTTCATAACCCTTAATTTATGCCATATACACACACCTATTCTTTACATATATCTATATATCACTGCTATAGGTTTATCCTATCCTCTTTTGCCTTATAGTATAAAATCTATCTTTGGCCAATCCAGTTGTACCAAGAGTTCCAGCTATTGTAATATATTGAGGTATCTTTGTTTTTTAGTGCCAAAGTTAGTTTGTCCATTTCTGCACAATTTGAGATTTTTTTGATGATCGTTTCGTCTTATGGCGCCTGAGGCTGTTTCCAACATTGGGTGAAGGCTAATCTGGCCGCTGTTAAGATGTGTATTGTTATGTGTTTCGCTTTTTTGGAAATTTGCCAAAGATCCCTAACAAGAAGGACTCTGGTTTGTATTCGATCTGCTCTTTTGTCATTTCTTCCAACCAAATTTTGATTTTCTTCCAATAACTTTGGGCTTCTGTACATGACCACCACATATGGAAAAAGGTTCCTTCTTTTGTTTTGCATTTCCAGCAATTCAGACTCATATTGGGGTGCATCTTCGCTAACCTCGAAGGAAGGAGATGCCATCTATAAAACATTTTATAGGCTTTTTCCTTATATGCTACCAGTTTTGTGATCTTGTTGTTTCTACCCAGACCTTTTCCCATTCCGTTAAGGTGATGCTGCTTCCTACATTCCTACTCCAGGCAATCAGGTTCCCTTTTACAATTTCTTCTTCTAATTCAACTTCTAGTAAATAATTATAAAATTTTGTTATATATATATTTTTTTTTTGCCTGATCCTAATAAAATTTTATCTAATTGCTGGAGATTGTTGTTGATTCCGAATTCTTTCTTGTCTTGTTTGTATCTACTTTGAATTTGAAGATATGCCCACTGATCAATTTTTTGTCCTTGCTCTTGAAGTTCTTGCCTTGATTTCAAATTTCCTTGTGTGTCCAATAGGTCCTTATATTTAATCATTTTGGTGATATCCAAATTGTTTGGGTGAATCATCACCTCCATTGTTGAAATCCAGATTGGTACTTTTATATAGTGTTTTTTCCCATATTTTCTTCCAATTAGTTAATAGTGAGTCTCTGATTAGAGGTCTATGGAAATATTTTTGACTAGTTTTCCCTACATCCCATAGAAAAGCGTGCCACCCCCTTTGCAAATCACGGCCTTTTAAAAATAATATTCTCTTGTTGGTTAAATTCACCCATTCCTTCAACCATACTAAAGAGGCAGCAATATAATAGAACTCCCAATTTGGAAGTGCCAGTCCTCCCCTGCTCTTCATATCCTGCATTCCTAAATTTCTATATTTCAGATGATCCCAATTAAACTACACAATTTTTTTTTGAAGAACTCAACAAAATAACTGTTACATTCATTTGGCAAGGGAAAAAACCTAGAATAAATGTAAAAGCAACATTTGCAAATATTTTTAGTAATCATTTTCAAAACCCACAATAAGCAATTATGTATGTGCAGAGTGAAGATTATGAGATAGGTAACCAGATTATGAGACAGATTGGCGAGTGGGCTGTATTTAGACAACAACAATCCAGGCTGACATTGAAATCCATCATGTGCTGTTGGTTGAAAACAGAATAGATAGAACAGAGTCAGCGCCCATCATCATTCTTCTCCGCCAGTGGAAATGCTAAGGCCAAAAGGATCAAAGCATTTGAAACCTGTTGGGTAAGGGTTTTAGCTTTTGATATGAAAATATGCCTCCCAGGCCACTGCCCTCAAATCACGGGAATATTGATGTGTCACCAAAGTAGAAGAAAATATCCTTCATAAAGTTAGAGTCTCTGGTGATGGTAACGAGTTCTTACTTTCAGCAGTACAAAATCAATGCTACCTTGCGGTTGTTCTGTCCACTTCATTCATTTAAGAATAGGTGAGTGGTGCTGTGGCCTAGAGGTGGAGCTCTTGCCTCACGATCAAGGAGGCTGTGAGTTCGATCCTAGGTAGCAGCAGATATTTCTCTCTCTGGGCACACTGAGAATATATCCGTTGAGCAAAACTCCGCATTGGTTACAGGAAGGGCATCCGGCCAGTAAACATTCAGGTCCATTCAGTTGCCCTGACTCCACCCTGATGTAAGTGATTACAGGGTCATTAAAAGACAAAAAAAAATCCTTTAAGAATAGGTATGAGTTATTCTTCGACCAACAAATATTTATAAATGAAGGCAAATATACGCATCCCACAATAATGTTGCAGGATGCAATCTGAGTCGGCCACTGAGACCAGAAATTTAGTTTTCCAAGCTTTCAGACTCATGCTGGAGCCCATCCTCAGGGAACTTTTCTCTCACCAGAATGTGTGCACCAAGCTGTTCTGTGCATAGTATTTAAGTGGTGCCTGGTTGTGTATGTGGCTTTTATGTAATTGGGCTGTTGTTGACCAGCTATTAAGAGTTGTTTGGTTGTTGTTTTCTTGTGTTGCCAAGTCCTTGGCTCCTAAGTATTCAATAAGCTGATGGTAAATCAGTACTCCTGTAGCTGTTTCTAAAAGAGGCATTAAATGACTCTAAATCTCTTGAAGGACTCAGGATACTTCGGGGAGACATTAGGAAAAACATTGAAGGTGTTAATCAAAGTTGACTTCAAACTGTAACAGTTTGGATAGAGGCATGGACTGTGTTGCTGTTGACCATTTATTCAAATTCTGCCTTGAGTAAAAGATCAGGCCAACTATATTGGTAGAAGTTAACCTATCAGCAAACTATTGCTCCAAGGGGCCACCTGTCCTCTCAATTTCCACATCCAAGTGTTGATGGTTGGCCAGGTGGAGCTTCATATCCATTAGTTGAAATAAGGCTCAGTAGAAGCATGGTATATGTTGCAGGTCTCTATCATATATCAGGTGGTTGGAAAGCAATCAGTTGTTTCTGGAAATTTACTCAGTAAATAGACAGTTCATGACAAGAATGGCAGGGAACAACCAAAACAAATGGAACAGAACAGTGGTTTTTAAAAACCCAACCTGCTAACTCACAGTGACAGAGTTTCTGAATGCCTTCCCTCAAGGGAAGAGGCCACTGTGGTGCAGCACTCTCTGGTTTCAGGAAAACATAGAAGAGTAATGATAAAGGAGTCTCTCTAATGTAGGGGTGTCAAACTCAGGTCATCAGGGCAGCATCACATGACATATTAGACTGTTTTCTGCTTCAGTAAACTAGGTGTGGGCATGGCCAGCGCATGACACATCTGGCCCATGGGCCAGGAGTTTGACAGCCTTGCTCTAATGGTCCATTATCGCTGGTTGTGAATTTGCTTGGTTAAAGAAATCTCTCTTCTAGTCTAACAGGGAGAAGGAGGCATCAGATGGATTCCTGAAATTTTCAGGGTATAGAACAGAATCTGAAGCAGGATAACAAACCAACAGATATATTAGCATCCGCTGTTCTAGTAGAGTATATCAGTATTGAAATGAAATGCAGTGAGTAATTGTTTTTTTTTTCCAGAAACTTGTAAGAGCAACAACTTGTTCTTCATTTCAAGTGGGAAAAAAAATGTCTCAAGCAAGTCCGCTAGAAGATATCACTTCCTCCTGCTGGGGATTATTACTAAGAAGGAAACTGAAGCATAATATGCTATCCTTAGGGATTTCATGTTTTAAGTCATCTGCCTCTGCTGAAATTCACCTTTCTGGTTTCTGCTGATTGTTTCCGTTTGTCCTCCTGAAATTTGAATCTTTCCCCAAAGCTCTTATCTTTGTGTCATCTGCGAACTTGATAGTCCCAGAATCATAACTTTTGATCCCTCGTCCACATTCATTCTAAACATGTGAAATTAAACAAATAATAGAGCAACTTTGTTCTAAGGCCATGTGGCCCCATCCCCCCAGTTTGAGGTGGACCACACAGACTTGCTTATTCAAGAAACTCTGCTTCCATGTATTGTTAGCATACACAGAGAGAGAAAGGAGTCAAGCTATTTTCCAAAGCACACGAAGGCCAGACAATGAACAATGGATGGAAACTGAACAAGGAGAGATTTAACCTACAAATTAGAAGAAACTTTCTGACAGTGAGAACAATCAACCAATGGAACAGCTTGCCCTCAGAAGTTGTGGGACCACCAACACTTGAGAGAAGAGATTGGACTGCTATTTGTCAGAAATGGTGTAAGGTCTCCCGCTTGGGTGGGGGGTTGGACTAGTTGACCTACAAGGTCCCTTCCAACTCTGCTGATCTGTTCTGTTATCTGTTATCTGGATTTTCTCCACTAGAACCCCATAAAAATAGAGTCAAATGTTTTGTTGAAAGTACACTGTACTCACCACATTCCCAAAGTCAACTAGAGTCATCTAGTGATTGGTGCCAAACACAAACTGAGAAATAAGTAAACTGATCATTGTACAAAAAATAGGATATCAGATTAATTTGGCAGGATGTATTCTTAGTAACCCCATGCTGACTCCTGCCAAATAGTGCATTCTTTTCCAGCTATTCACAAACTGATTCTTTAAGAGTAAGCAAACCTATTTGATAGATTTGCTAAGTATTTGTCTAGTATTTGCCATGGGTTTTTCTTCATGGTACCTGAAGGTAGGATAAGAATCAGTAGGTGAAAGCTTTACAAAGCAGATCCAACCTTAAAATAAGGAAGAATTTCCTGACCACTGGAGTTATAAACAATCAGATCAGCTTACCTCCAGTGAAGGTGCTCCATCACTGGAAGCTTTCAAGCAAATGCTAAACTGCCTTTCATCTGGGATGGAGTAAGGATTCTGTCTTTGGCAGGGAATTGGACAAGAAGACCTTTGAGGTGCCTTTCAACCTTATCATTCAATGACTGACCTCAACTTGACACATTGCAGCTATCCAGCTCTTCTTTTCTATCCTTCTGTTGATATAAAAAAAATGGGATGGAAGGCAAGACATTTCTCCAGCTTTCTTGTTTCTCTCAACTTTCCCTCTGTGAAATTCTTAACTTGTTCAACATTAAAATGAAACCAATGTCATCTTGTGGAGTTCTGATATAGGTAGTCCTCAACTTGATGTGTTGCTTAACGATAGCTCAAAGTTATGATGGCCTTGGAAAAGATACTGTAAAACACTACTAGTCATTGTAAAAATTTTCAGGATTTGGGGAAGACACATTTAGGGCAGTGGGGTTTGGCATGGGTCAGGAAGGATAAATGGTCTTCCTTCCTCTTTTCTCTTCCCTTCCCTTTTCAGCAGACAGGTAACTGGGTGCTGCTAATGGATGGAGTAAGGAGTGAGGTATTGCAAGAGTGGCTGGGAAACTGACACAGAGTTTTGAAAATGAAGATCATGTGACTACAACAGTGGCAGCAGCCCTGCAGCATAGCAACAGCCAGTAGCACTGTAGTAACCACAACTTTCCTAAATTAATTTTATTCCCTTGGGAGTCATGGGTCCTGGATTTTGGATACATTTTGTGAGTTAATCAATTTGAGACCTCTTGGTTCAAAAACTGTTGCCTTCTGATGCACTGTTTCAGCTAGTTAAAGGTCACAACAAGGAGAGTTTTAGTATTGTATAGATTTCTTTGCTTTTTAGACTGTGCTGAATCCTAACAAGATTGCTATCTAAATTCTATTTTCTAGTAAATGAAGATGGTCAGTACAAATTCAAGATGACACACAACAGTATTGAACTCTGTAATGATTCTGAAAAGGCCTAATTGTTACACAATTAGGCATAGCCAACTAGTCTTATTAAGTTCTAATGAAACATTTTTATGGAATTTCTACTGCTAGGCAAAGGTTTTGGATTTTTTTTTAAAGGTGCCTGCAAGATCAAACTGGTTGTATTTGCATGACACAAACAATCCAGTATTTCATCCCTAAAGTCAGACTTCTTGATGACTGAGTCAAGTGTCATATGGCATCCATTTTTTAGTCCTCTTAGCTGCCCTACAAGGTATTCAGTTGCTGTGAGTGTCTATCCCATTTCTGTCCTTGATTCCAAGTTGAATGAGTATAATACTTGTGAGCATTTGTTAGACACAGACATCCATAGGAAGGGGAGAACTAATTAAATATGCATTGTGATGCCACAATGCAATCTCCCACCTTTATGTACTTGTGTGTACTGTAACACAAGTACAAAAGGATGGCATTTGTGTTATGACACTCCTTTTCTCATTTTGGCATCATCATGGCTGGCATATGGGAGGCTTATGGCGTGACTGAGCTCAGACTTGCTTTAGAATTCAAAATAGTGTTAAGAGTTTCTGAAAGGTTTCTTTTCAACCAAAATTTCTATATGACAAACAGCATTTCAGCAGCTTGGATTAGGATTCTTTTGTGCGTGTGTATCTTGCAATCTGCTTCTTAAGTAGCTTTTAAATATTTGTTTAGTTTTGTAATTTTAATTTATAACCATATTTTATGATAACAGTTTTTTTAGTCTCTTTGTTTCTTTTCCCAGGCTAATTACTTCCATTTAAAAAAAAGTCTTTAGCTATCTGTCCAAAGAACATTAAAGAAAGAAAGAAAGAAAGAAAGAAAGAAAGAAAGAAAGAAAGAAAGAAAGAAAGAACGTTTTATGACATTTAGCTAAGCTATAAAATGAGCCTTCATATTGCATTCTACTTAGCATTGTGGAAAGTATGTGGAACTTTCTCACTCATTGCAATGTTGTTCCAGAATGGAGGACCTGAATGAACCAGAGGATCATTCTCTGAATGAACCTCCACCAGAATGGAGGACTTTCCAATGAACTTCAGAAGTTGCTTCTTTCCTTTTATTTGAAAGAGTAACCTTTGAGAACTTTGTATTGTCTTGACCATGCTCCTGAATTATATAACTGTTAAGAAATGTCTTATATATCTATATCTATCAATATCATCTATATCATCTATAACTATCTATCCATCCATCCATCCATCCATCCATCCATCCATCCATCCATCTATCTATCATCTATCTGACTTTGCTGAAAAAAATTCAGGCATAAGTAATATGTCTTCATAATTGAATGAATCTAAAGCACTTTCTTAATCCACAAGAAAAAAAAAATCCACCAAAAGCTCAAAATAAACGAAGAACACTCTTATCAATATTTATGGTGTCTTTAAGATTTTCCTCTTTGTGAATGTCTTCACTTGCATGCAGGATAGGCTTTGTGTATTATACATGCAGGCAAAGACCATAAGATATGATCAAAGATGCAACACACATTAAAAAAAACAGCTGGAGTTTTGATTGCATCACTGTGGTCACCATCTTCCCTTTTTAAAATTGTAACCTATGGATGTTCCTTTGCAGACCTTTTTTCCACATCCTTCTAAACAAATTATTGGGGAAACCTGTCCCCCTGAGGCTGTCTTGTAGGGAAATCCTTAGATAATAATGCTGATGCTGAGCACTACTTGAACCCCACTGGCATTGACAAAATCTCCATCAGTCAACTGCAAAAGGCAGCTATATTTGGACACACTTACATTCTGCAATGTAATATTTAACACCAACAAACAATGTCTCTCTATCCCAGATCCTTAGGAAGGACTTGATAGATGGATGCAAAATGTCTAATCTGGCTGGTATTCTGACCAAGGCCTCCTGAGACCTTAATTAAGCACATACTTAGTCCAAACAACTCTTGTTTTGTTTCAACGCTAGGAATTATGCTCATCTTCCTAACCCATAATGAGTCCCAAATAGTCCCTCAAGATAAGCACCCACCTTTATCTGCTTTGAATTACTGCCAACAACTAAAGTGCCAAATTAACTGTAAAAAAACAACCAAAGTATGAAGTTCACACAGAGCTTCAGGGTTTAATCCAACCAGAGTGAAAAACTTTGCTTCCTGCAAAGGTTTCTCTACCCTTCCACCTCCTTTATATCTTAGGGGAGGGCCAATCACCTCCCAGCCTTACTCCTGAGTCACCCCTTGGTGTTTCAGCTGCTCTTGTCTTCTAGCAGCTCTGCTCACACACATTCTGGAAACAGGCTCCCCTTGTTCCTCTGCCTTGCTGCTGCCAACTCTGGAGGCTCCAGAGTCAGCACACAACTCTCAGATGGTTCTGGCCCCATCTCTGCCTCGGATGTAGGACCCTCATCCAAGTCCTCCCCAGACTCATGGATGGATCCCCGTTCTTCCCCATTGTCCACACAGGTTGCCACCGAACCACAACAGCTGGCTGTTCAATCAACAACAATAATAATGAGATCAGTTTTGGATACTTTTTAAAACTGAATTCAGGAAGATTGAGACACAGAAAAACCTAGACTAAGTTTATATAGGACTGCACTTATTTTTCCATATTTTAAATTCATGATAGCTTTTCTTCCTCTTTGAAAGTCTTATTTTTATGCTTAAAAATTTTGTTCACTCAGTTTGCATTTAGATAGTATAGCAATCTCATCTTTATATTGATTTTTTTCCCCAGTAACTTCAGTTTGGGGCCTCACATAGCCACACAGCTGCATAATACATCTCACATACAAATGGAGCAGACTAGTTGTGATTTGTGACAGCTGTGAAAGAGGTCAGCTTTGTCAATTATGGTATATATTGTGAGTCTCTATTTTTCTTTCAAAAAGAGACCCAAGAATGAAAGAAAAACAGTTTATTATAATGTCAACCTCCTTTCCAAAGCAGTGGGTAGAAACAGACTTGAAAGCCAGGAGCTAATTAATGTGGAGACAAGAAAATATAAAGGTCAGTTAAATCAAATAGGTGATCTTAGAGTCTCTGCTTCAGTGATAGCTATGACTGTTCTGGGGAATAGAATACTGTCCAGACAACATGGCCTGTTATGTAAATATCAACTAGAGTTGAGTCGAATTGGTTTCTTTCTCACAACACCATCAGAGGCCATGAAATTGCGGCATTGCTGATTTTCTAGATGATAGTTAGCTGTACCTCCCATCTCCCCTCATAATATGTCAGGCAGGATGCTGTCATTTAGCAACATCCGGAGAACCAGACCTATCGACAGAAGAAAATATGTATAGCTCAGTGCTGAAAGCTGCCCCAATCCATGAAGTTCAAGCAGGTGGGCAGCTCACTGATAAGGGGCTCCCCTATGATGCACCTGACAGAACCCCTGTGGCTAGAGATAGACCAATGATAAAAAGTGTCCTCACATGCTATATACTGTAGAATAACATGGAATTAATAGGATAGGATAGGATAGGATAGGATAGGATAGGATAGGATAGGATAGGATAGGATAGGATAGGATAGAATAGAATAGAATAGAATAGAATAGAATAGAATAGAATAGAATAGGGAAGATACTTAGGGATGATTCACACCCTGGCCAGTGTCTCTTTTCACTTTTACCATTGGGAAGAAGACACAGAAGTATAGCCAGCCGAACAAACAGGTTTAAAGACAGATTCTACCAATGGGCTGCCAGACTCTTAAACACAATATAGCACCACAAACAGATTAATATGACAAATTTCACTGGTGCCAGTATAGTGCATAAGATGTATATAACATGATATGAGATCCTACATGAGAGTAAAACACATGTTGCACAGAATATGATGAACATATGCAAACATATGACTAGGCTTTTTTTTCTCCCTAACTACTTGTATAAGGATTATTCTTTATATTGTTCATATTGTCTTGTATTCTTGTATGGACTACACCAGTAGAGGCAAAACCAATTTCATTGTATACATGATGTACAATGACAATAAAGGCTTTGAACTTTGATTTTCTGTTTCCCTTTTTTCATACAATAACTAAATTAGTGGATCAACAAAATGCTTGGACATAGTATATTTGACAAAATAGACCACAACTTACTTTTTGGTAAAGATAGAATAATACATGATAGACTGCATCACCACCAGATGGCTTTGTAATTGGCTGGCCAACTGAACACAATGGATTGTCCCCAATGGAACTACATCTATATGGCATGCAGTGGGATACCTCAGGGTTCTATCTTGGGCCCAGTACTCTTCAACATCTTCCCAAGTGATCTAGATGAGGGGATAGAAGGTGAACTAATCAAATTTGCAGATGAGACCAAACTGGGGGGAATAACTAACATTTTAGATGATAGACTCAAGATACAGAAGGATCTTCCTAGCTTTGAACACTGGGCTCTATTCAACAAAATGCAATTCAATGGTGAGAAAATTAAGGACCTACACATAGTAAGGGGAAAAAAAACCAAATGCATAGGTACAGAATAAGTGGTGCCTGACTCAACAGCTGTAATTGCAGGAGAGATCTAGTGTCCTAGTTGACCACCACTTAAGTATGAGCCAGAGGGGACTGCAGCTATCAAAAAAGCCAATGCAGTTATAGTCTGCATCAACAGAGGAATAGCATCAAGATAACAAGATGTGGTAGTATCACTTTGCACCTTGCTGGTGGGACCGTACTTGGAATACTGCATCCAGTTCTGGTCACTATAATACATAAAAAAGATGACCCTGGAAAGTGTAGAGAAGAACAACAGATAAAGGATCTGGAGGCTAAATCCTACAATAAACAGTTGGGGGAACTAGGTACGTCTAGCCTGTTGGAGAGAAGAATTAAGGGGTAGATGATAACTAACTTTTAGTATTTAAGGGGATGTCACAAAGCAAAGGGGATTGACTTATTCTCTAAGATACTAGAGGGCAGGACAAGAGGTAATGAGTGGAAGCTTATTAAAGAGAAATTCAACCTAGAAGTAAGGAGAATTTTTTCTATCAGTGAGAACAATTAATCAATGGAATTGCTTGACTCCTGCGGTTATGGGTAGTCCATGATTGAAGACTTTAAAAAAATCCTGGATAACCTTTGACTGGGATGATATAAGGTCTTCTGCCTTCAGCAGGGGGTTGGAGTAGAAGAGGTCCCTTCCAGCCCTATGATTCTATAAACTGTAGTGTCAATGGTGCTCTCTAAGTTGGATTGTTTTCTTGAAGATCTTACATTACTCAACTAGGTAACATCATCAATGCTAGGCAGAGCTATGTGAAGGGTTTTCGTGGGTGAGTTTTCCGTTTAAATGTATCTTTTCTGAAGGACTACATGATTGAATTGTAATTTATATATATTCTTAAGAAAGAACATCGGCCTTCAGGTTGCCCATTGATGCTTTGCACAAGGGATACAGAGCTTTCCCAAGTATAATGACTTACACTGTATTTCTATTTAATTTATGATAACCAAGTCAAAAGATGAAGATGCCTTTAAGTCAAGCTTAAACTGTATGATATTCTTGGTACAAGCAGTAAGAGGAAACATATTTCTGTCTGGATGACTTTTTAAACAAATTAAAGGAAGAGACAGAAACCATTTCCTGCCTCCTAAATGTTTAGAGAACCTCTGCTAATTTTTATTCCCAGCCCAGATGATATTATTCGCTGTGAAAGAGGTACAAACAAACATGCTTCATTTTTTGAAAGGTAAATTCAAGGAGCAGGATTTGACTCAAGTTACATGGCAACATCTAAAAGTAGTTATTGTGGGCTCTTGCTGATGCTATAGATTTCAAAATGTCAGTACATAGGGCCTTAACAACAAATGATGCAGGAAGGGATATTAGCTGATCTTAACTGAATGAGAAACTGCTCAATATTCAATCACGAGTAAGACAATTGGTCATATTCAAAGATATATGTATGTCTTCTCAACATTTATGTAACTGGCAATATTTCTTTAAATTATTGGCAGATAAAAGGTAATTTGGCAGCCACAATTTTTTTCCTTATAGCTGTTCCGGACTAGCAGGCTCGTAGCCTGCAAATCTGATTGGCCCACTGAAAGCCGATCGTGATTGGTCGCCATAGACTGATGCGATTGGCCAGTAAACGGGCTGCCGCAATTGGCCCTGCCAAGAGCGGCAAACTCAAATCGCCTTCATTGGCTGCCTAGCCACAGCCAGCCCTATATAAGGGGCTGCTGCGGCTGGGGTTAGTTGCTCAGATCTGAAGTCACAAATAAAGAGCTGTTGTTACTATCTGAGTCTTGCCTCCATTCTTGAACCGTCCTCCCAGATATAACACTGGCGACGAGGATGGGATGCGGAGGCAATGAAAGCTATTGAAATTGAGCTAGCCGAAGGAGCATGTGGCTAACAGAGCGCAACAATGGCGACATGGCCAGCAGCGCTATACCACCCGCACCATTTGATCCAGCTAGCGAAGATTGGGACTCATACATGGACAGATTTCAAATGTTCCTGGAGTCCAACAACCTCAAAGATGCCACGCCCAGCAAGAAACGAGCCGTTTTTCTAACCCATTGTGGACCAGCCATTTTTAAGATGGCTAAAGCCTTAGCCAAGCCAGCTGAAGTTAAAACCATGGGTTGGGACACCCTTGCTCCCATCCTGCGCAACCATTACGCCCCAGCCGTGCCAACTCTCATTCGCAGGCATGAGTTCTACCATAGGGACCAACGTGAAGGTGAGAGCGTTGGGGATTTTGTGGCAGACCTGAGGAACGTGGGTGGTTTGTGTGGCTTCGCCAACTTTGAAGAAGCCATGAGAGATCACATCGTCCTTGGCCTCAGAGACCCCACCGTCCAGAGCAAGATCATGGCCAAGGGGGAAATCTCGCTTGCAGATGCCATAGCAGATGCCACAGCAGCTGAAGCCACTCGTAAATCGGCAGCACGAATGCGTCGAACCAGCGGGACCAACTGCCAACTCACCAACGATGCTGGGAAACCTTCAGACAAGTACACATCAACCACCCATCACGAAGACGTCGAGTCATCCTCAGACAGCGAGGAAGAAGAAGTCCACAGGCTCCGGTCAGAACGTGAGCAACGGGACCAGCGGGGTCGCAAGTCCAACTACCAATGCGCCGGATGTGGGGGAAACCACCCCCGATCCGAATGCAGATTCTTAGATGCCATATGCCGTTTCTGTGAGAAACGGGGACACATCACGAAGGTATGCAGAAACAAGAGAAATTCCAGCCCCAGATGGAGAGGGAGCAGCCCAAAGAGAAACGATGGCAATGCCACCATACAGAGGGACCGCCCTAGCAACCAGTGGAACCAGTACAGCAGACCCCGAAGGTTTAACGATGCCCCCAGACTAGAGGAGGCTCATCAAACCATCACCATCGGCCACGCTTCATCACTTGACGCTAAAAAGATCCGAGTAGAGGACACGATTGAAAACAAACCGTGCAACATGGAAGTCGACTCTGGGTCATCTCTATCCATGGTATCCTGGAGAACACTCAAGCAGCTAATTCCCAACATCCGACGCCAAGACCTCAGCAGTCAGAGACTCATACTAAAAGACTATCAAGGCAACCGGATTCCAGTCACAGGTACCCGCCATGTGCAGGTCTCGTTCAAGGGACATAAGGCAATTCTACCACTCACCGTCGTAGACCGAGACCGGCCAAGTCTATTGGGTCTTCAGTGGTTCGCGCCATTAGGAATCGGAATGGCTGGTATCCATCATACTGAAGACAATGACTGGGAGGCGGCTCTCGTCCACGACTTCCAAGAAGTGTTCAACGAAAACCTAGGCAAGTACAAGGGGTCCCCTATTTCATTTAATCTTCGCCCCGACATAGCACCCATTCGTCTAAAGCCACGCCGAGTTCCCTTTGCTCTTAAATCCAAAATTGACGAGCAACTGGACAAATTAATTGCGCAAGGCGTGTTAGAACCTATTGACCACGACCGATGGGAGACACCAATTGTCACCCCCATAAAACCTGACGGGTCCATAAGAATCTGCGGTGACTACAAGGCCACCCTCAATCACGCGCTACAGCACAGTGCCTACCCAGTGCCAGTTGTTCAACATCTCCTGCATTCACTTGGGGGTGGCAAAATATTCGCAAAATTAGATCTGGCCCAAGCATATCAACAGCTACCAGTTGATCCTGAGACTGCAGAAGCCCAAACTATAGTCACACATCGTGGTGCATTCAAATGCAACAGGCTCCACTTTGGTGTAAGCGTAGCCCCAGGCATCTTTCAAAGCCTGATGGAGAGACTATTACAACGGATAAAAGGGGTCGTGCCCTATTTTGATGACATATTAATAGCAGCACCCACAAAAAACCAATTAGAAAAACATCTCAGAACAGTCCTACAGAGGTTCAAAAACGCTGGCCTCAAGGTTAAGAAGGAAAAGTGCCAGCTTTGCACAGAAAGGGTGGAGTTTCTTGGCTACCTCCTTGACAAGCAAGGAATCCACCCCACAGAAAAAAAATTGGCAGCTATCAAAAACGCCCCAAGACCCAAAAACAAAACCGACCTCCAAGCCTTCCTGGGACTTATTAACTTTTATAACATCTTCCTACCCCAGAAGGCAACTGTTGCTGAGCCCCTCCATAGACTACTCGATAAAAGGGCATCCTGGATTTGGGGACGTCAGGAGGAACACGCCTTCCAGCAAGTAAAAGACCTCCTTACCTCAAAGGCAGTACTAATTCAGTATAACGAGACACTACCTTTAACTGTCACGTGTGATGCCTCACCATTTGGAGTAGGGGCCATCCTGAGCCATGTCCTACCAAACAGCTCAGAAGCACCAACTGCATTTTTTTCACGAACTCTATCAAAAACAGAAAGAAACTATAGCCAATTAGATAAGGAAGCCCTTGCTATTGTCTCTGCAATAAAACGATTTCATGAATATGTTTATGGGAGACCGTTTTCTATTATAACGGATCATAAGCCACTACTTGGGATCCTGGCAGGCGACAAACCTACTCCACACATTCTCTCCCCCAGAATGACGCGATGGTCAGAATTTCTCACCGCCTATGACTATCAATTAAAATACCGCCCCGGGAAATCTATTCCTCACGCAGATGCCTTGAGCCGCTCACCGCTACCCGAGCCACAGGAAGACCCAGCTCCCACACTCCCGGTACTGCAAATAGAGACAATGCCATCGCCTCCACTAACGGCTCAAGACATCGCCTTTGAAACCAAAAGAGACTCTTGTTTGGCACAAGTTCTTGGCTGGGTGGAGAGGGGATGGCCAGATTACAACACTAAGGAACTGTTTAAGCCATTTAAAAACAGACAAATGGAACTTTTTTCACAAAAAGGGTGCGTTTTGTGGGGAGACCGAGTTGTTGTACCAACTAAGTTACAAAAAAGGGTCTTGCAAATGCTACACGATGGACACCCGGGCATCATGCGTATGAAAGCGCTGGCAAGAAGTTATGCCTGGTGGCCTGGTATAGAAAAACAAATCGAAACCTGGGTCGCCTCTTGTAACAAATGCCAGGAAAACCACTCATCTCCACCTAAAGCCCCACCAACAGAATGAGAAACACCCAGGGGTCCTTGGTCTCGCATTCATATTGACTTTGCGGGACCTACAAGAGGCCACACCTTCTTAATAACTGTTGATGCCTACTCAAACTGGCTTGAGGTCAATAAAATGAAAGCAACCACTACTGAGGCGGTCATTAAAAAACTGAACAGACTCTTCACCACACACCAGATGTCCTGGTCTCTGACAATGGGCCCCAATTTACTGCCTTAGCCTTTGAACAGTATTTAGCGGAACGGGGCATCCGACACACACTCACATCGCCGGCTCATCCTGCGGCGAATGGCCGGGCTGAATGAATGGTTCAGTTTACAAAGAAAACCCTGCAGAAAATGGATCAAGGCAACATCCACAACAAAGTCACTAGAATGCTGCTCCTGCAACACATCACACCAAACAGCACGACCAACAAGAGCCCAGCTGAACTCCTGATGGCCAGGAAACTCAGATTGCCTCTAGATCATTTGCACCCTGCCTACACCCCGGAAAAGCCCCTGGGTTCCAGCAGCAAGCACCGTGTTTTCAAGATAGGAGACCTTGTTTTCGCAAAAAAAATTTCTGGGGATCCCCTTTGGATTCCTGCCCAGGTAACTCAAGTTACGGGTCCCCGCTCCTACCGTCTACTCACCACTGATGGCAGACCATGGAAACGCCATATTGACCAACTGCGCTCCAGACTAACCACATCTTCCAACCCTGACCCTAACTTTGACACTGGGGGGGAGGGGAAGCAGTGAACTCAGAATTAGAACCAACACCTGTTTATTCCGAGCTAACACCGAGATCACCGCACCATGGTTGGCAACACTCACCAGCTGCAGCTGAGACTGGACAGTCAAACGCTTCGCCAAGAAGCAGCAACCAGGCAGGTTCAGCGAGCCCCGGGAGCCATGGCAGTAACAGCGAGGCTGAGGACTCCATCACCCCGGGAGCACCAGAGGAGAGCCCTAACCATGAAACTGGTTCACCGTTCCTGTTTGATCCAGCAAGCAGTCCATCTGAACCCGGGTTTGAACAGGGTCAAACGGAACTGCGTAAGTCAGGCAGACAGGTGCGAAGACCTGCCTACCTGCGAGACTATAATTACTCCACCCCTTAAACGGAACCGAGAGGGGAGGGGTGTTCCGGACTAGCAGGCTCGTAGCCTGCAAATCTGATTGGCTCGCTGAAAGCCAATCGTGATTGGTCGCCACAGACTGATGCGATTGGCCAGTAAACGGGCTGCCGCGATTGGCCCTGCCAAGAGCGGCAAACTCAAATCGCCTTTATTGGCTGCCTAGCCGCAGCCAGCCCTATATAAGGGGCTGCTGCGGCTGGGGTTAGTTGCTCAGATCTGAAGTCACAAATAAAGAGCTTTAGTTACTAACTGAGTCTTGCCTCCGTTCTTGAACCGTCCTCCCAGATATAACATTAGCGATACTGGCACAAATTTTGCTTGTAAAAGCCAGCCATGAGTATATCATTTCATATTTTCAGTGTTTGCTATTTTTATTACTGCTATCTGATAGTCAAATTTCCTTTATTGATCTCAAGGTATTGAATGTGTTGTTGTTGCTTTCTTGTGTTTACATAGTAATTTCAGTAATCTCTATATCATTCTTCGTATCTATTTCTAGATACCTTGATGAAAAATAGTTCTCAATATAGCAAACCAGTTGGGCATAGTGGTTAAAGCATCAGACTAGAAACTGTGAGACTATGAGATCTAGTCCTGACAGGCCCAAAGCCAACTGAGTGTGATCCTAGGCCAACTACTTTCTCGCAGCTCTAGGAAGGAGGCAATGTCAAACCACTTCTGAAAAATTGTGATATGAAAAATGCAGGGGCTCACCAGACAATCATTAGGAGTCAAGGCAGGCACAAAAAAAGAAAGAAATATTTTCTCAGTATAGAATGAAGAAGCTACTGTATTGTTTAATGGTTAATGTGGAATGAAATTGTCTTTGATCTTTAAAGCATGTTAATGAAAGCAACATGTTTAAAAGCACATACTGAACATTTCTGACAAACTGAAGAGAGTTTCAGGGAAGTTGCCTGGTTGAATGGTTTGAATTTCCAAAATCTGTAAGTAAACCCTTGGATTTTGAAGATTAATTAGAACCAAAGTCACATAGGAGGGAAACCACTCGTAATTTAGTAATTTAAACATGCTTTTCCTTTTTTTCTTTTTTTAGCTAATAAGATGGCTTTTAAGAATGAATCTTAGACTAAGATATCAGTTTAGAGATCTGATCTGAAGATTTAAAATGGCTTATAAAGAAAAAGGAAAAGAACAATGTCTTAAAAATCTATATATTTACTGTTTAGTTACAAGTGTTTAGTTACTATTTCAGGGGTGATAGTCAGCAGGTTCTGACCAGTTCTGGAGAACTGGTAGTGGAAATTTTGAGTAGTCAGAGAGCAGGCAAATACCACCTGACTGGCCCTGCCCCCATCTATTCTCTGCCTCCCGAGTCCCAGCTGATCGGCTGGACCTTCTTTTGTTTCCATGCATAGGAGAACGGAGCTGGAAAGCAGGTTAGTGGGGTGGGGAGGGAATGGGGATTTTGCAGTAACCTTCTCCACCAGTGGGATGGGAATGGAGATTTTATAGTATCCTTCCCCTGCCATGCCCACCAAGTCACGCCCACCAAGCCATGCCACACCCACCAAGCAGCGCCCACAGAACTGGTAGTAAAAAGTTTTTAATCCTACCACTGAACTATTTGCTTTCCTTCTCAGTTGGACAGAGCAGAATTAAAACTCAAACACATGAATATGTAGATGGAAATAGATTACAATGATATTATATCTTCTTTTTCCAAATTTACGCAAGATATTTAAGTAAGGTGTAAAGAGATGTGCCCAGGCAGCAAGAAGGGCTCAGATATGATAACTTGTATGTACAATACACATCCGGATCTATTTTCTTTCTTTGTTGTCATGATGTTTCTTTAAGAGATTAGAATGAGTAGACATCTATTGATATGAATAGGCACAATGGGCCCTACCGTTGCAAAGAGGGATGCGGTTGTCCTTGATGCTAGATGATATCATCAAGATATTGGGAGACCTCAGTTGTCCATGAGCCTTTTGCATTCCATAAGGGCTAAAACACACAGCAATGGCAAAATGCTCTTTCAACCATTTTGGAGATGAAGTTTGCTGGTAGAAAAATGCCCCATAGCCTACATTTATCATGACTCAGTAGTGAGGCTGGGTAGTTCAATACAGGATAGTTTTAGTTGTAATTGGTGTCCTTTTCCTTCTGTCCTTTCCATATTAATCTCAATCATCACCAGTTGTTCCCCTAGGTACACTCTGCAGACCACAATATATGGAAGAGAACAAACCAGTGGAGTCTAGATGAGAAAGGGATGTAGAGTATGGCAAATATACCATCACCTACAGCAGGGGTGTCAAATTCGTGACAACATGTTATCACATAATGTATCAAAAAATTTCCCCTTTGCGAAATCTGGCGTGGGCCTGGCCAGCATGTGAGGAATCTGGCCTTCAGGCTGCGAAGTTGACACCCCTGACCTACTGCATCTGCAAAAATCCCGGAAGCCTGTGGGATGCAGAGGATGTTTTTTCCTGAACAGACCACCATTTATTTCACTTGAGGGATGTGATTTCAAGTCCATCTGAAGATAACAAGTCACATGGTCTCCCTTCTAACCAAAAGGCCCTATGAGGCATTCTCACAAAATGGTTAATCTCTGAAGACTCCATCTCTATGTATATTAGAATGTTTACCTGAAGGACCTGGGGCATATAACAGGCTAATTAGTGTTGAACATAGAAATTCAGCTATAACCTAAGTTAAATGAAATAAATGCAGAATATTAGAGAAGATTCTTCAAGTGGAGATAAGCAGACTGTGTGGAGGAGTCCTAAACTAGCTAGCTATCTTTAGAATGGAAAAAGATTGAGTGACCGCCCCCCCCCCCCAAAAAAAATCAAATATCTATCTAATCAACTTTTGAACATGAACAAGAGGAACATTATCTCAGGATCTTCTTTCCAACCAACAAAATAGTCTTGATGAACTCTGTGAATAGCAGTTGTGACACACAAACCATATTCTCTGGGTTGATCACTGTGTTGCAGGCAAAACTACCAAGAGAAAAACACAGTGTTATTTTGCAGATATAAAATAAGGCAAAATGCAGTAAAATTGGAAAGAAGAATTCTCTTGCCCTTATTACTGTGCTTTCAATCATGCATATTTTATTGCTTCGCCATCCGTGATGTCTTGTCTGCTTGACACTTTTAATACTCTCTTGAAGTATCCAGAATATCTTTCCTCTATTTCCTTTGGTCTGCCAAGAAAAAAACAAAAAGCCTTGTTTCTCCTTAGCTTGGGGAAAGAGGAAATTGTAAACTGTACTTATATACTACACAACAATATAAAATGAAACATATTGTGCCAATAATGCTAGACCATACCTTCTGGGAATAGTCCTGTCAGCTTTAGTGGGAGTATTACAGAACTGGTGATTTATAAAGAGCAAGTTTTCAGTCCCTCACTTTAAATACTTCTTTGACCAAGCGGTTGGCCTGAACTTTCCAAGTGTGCTTTAAAACAAAGTAGTTATACTTTCTTTCCCAGTCACTGACAACAACAAAAATAGCTTAATGTCAAATTGTCAGGACAATGAATTTTGCAAAGCTAACTAAGAACATATCAAGTTTCCTGATGTGTTGACAGTTTAACAGAGTAAGGATTCCTGGAGCACTCTCACCAAATTCACAACATATAAAAGTAGCTAAACTGTAGATTTTTAAAAGGTAGGTGATGAAAGAAAACTAACTCTGCAGAGGAAAAAAAACCCCCACATATCTTACAGCAATTAAGGGATAATGTATTTCTCTGACCATCTCATTTTTTATACAATAGACTAAAATGAAGTTGATAATAGTAAACCTTAAACTACAAAATCATCCATTATGGTACAGAAAATACATCAAAATATATCTGCAAGCATTTTGGATTATTAAACATTGAGCAATACTTAATACTGGATTATTTTCTTTCCCTTAAATTATGTTGTATGTGTGGTTGCTCAAATATATACTCCTAACGTCTATGAGACCCATTAAATAGAGGAGAAAACATATCTGATTTGGAGCCACCATTTTATTTATGGTTCTAAACATTTTCTAGCTTACACTTTTTGTGCCAATTGGTTGATCTAGTTGGAAGACCCTTTGATCACAACAAAATATACTGCAGATTCCAGAATCATGAACCTTACCCACAACTAAGAAGTATACCTGCTTTGAAGCTGGAGGTGGTATACAGGTATTGTACTTCAGAGCTTTCAAGGGCCTTATTTATTATGCCATGCATTTCATAAAAGTACATACCACAACATATTGATATTGATATTTGTGTGTACATTTAGTATGTCTGCATATATTTGGGAGTTCATATCTGTAAGTATATGTATCTATGTAGATGCATATATTATATGCATGCACAAATACTCATGAACATCTTTCTTTCCTTTTATGGTTATTTTAATTTAATTTAATTAATTTAAATACATTTAAATTTAATTAAAAACAAGTTATTTGACTTGATCCATTTTAGTTGATGCTTTTCAGAATCTTTATCACTATTAGAATTGTTTGATTTAGTCTCCAAAGTGATTTAGTCTCCAAAGTACCTGAGGGAAGAACAAGAAGCACCAGATTGAACTCCTTAAAGAGTTATGAAACTGATCATTCTAAAGATGCTTTTTCAAGAGGCAACTGGACTTTCTCTGTGTGTGTGTTTTTTTAAAGATGTTTCCCTTTTCATCCAAGATGCTCTGAAGAAGCTTCTGAAGGAGTTAAAGAAGCTTCTTGGATCTGAAGTGAAACGTCTTCAAAGAAAAACCAGAAAGTCCAATTGCCTCTTGAAAAAGCACTTTTGGGACACCCATGACCTGGATGACTGAGAATCTCCATAGACATGGAACTGATAAGAATTTCCTGACAGTAAGAACAATTAATCAATGCAACAGCTTGCCTCCTGGAATTGTGGGTGCTCAGTCACTGGAGATATTCAAGAAAAGATGCAACATCCATTTGTCTGGGATGCTGTAAGATCTGCCATGGGTACAGACCTGGAATAGAAGACCTTCAAGATCTCTTCCAGCCTTATCATTATGTATGAAAGAAAAAGGAAGCATCGCTAAAACTAGTGTATATTCACCCTATTTATTTTACCTCACCATAGCTTCCTGTCTTCACAAACTTCACCTCCCCCCTGGAATTTTTGCATTCACTCTGGCTAACCTTTTTAATTGGAAAACAATCTCATGTTTTTCAAATCATCACATAAACATTCAGTCGTTTTCAAGCATTTGTTTCTTCACCCACGGGTTCCTTTCACCAAATACTTCTACTAAGTGTTTTTTTCTCTTAGTTTTCAATAACGTAACACAACTTGTTTCAGTGGCACTCAGGTAGTACTTGCTGAACAATGGCAATGACACCTGACAGCTGGTTGCTGCCATGAAGTGAGAGCAAATCAATCATCAAACTTGGTCTCACTTGCAGTAGTCAAACTTTGAGGACCACTCATAAGCACCACTTTCTTCATTGCTGCTGCAATTTCACTGAATGAGTGGTTGTTAAACAAGAACCACTTGTAAACAATTCTGTTCCAGAGACAGGATGGATATATGTGTGCGTTTGTGTGTGTGTGCTAGTTAAGGGGAGTGCACATATAAAAAAAAACCCAGTGTCATACCGCTTGAAGGAAAACTTGTATATGCATTATGATATTGCATACCCCAAGAGGGGTGCAGTTCATTTCCTTTTTGATAAAAGTATTGGATCATGCTGGTACCTCTGCTCTGTTTCAAAGAGCATTTATATTCCTTTTTTCCTTATGTTCATGTACCATTCATCCTTTGGAGAGATTTATCTGTATTCTAACACGTTTTTCATACAGGACTTGCACTTCTCTTCCTTTGGTCATTCTATTTACTCATGCTTCTTTCCCTTTTCTTCTTCTTCTTATCTTTGCTTTAACTTTGCATTTGAAACAAATCTTTTTTTCCCTATGTACATGCTCATAATTATAATTAATTCCCAATTTCTCATTCCCATTCTTATTCCATTCATGTCGTCACTTATTTCAGGACATTCCCTTTGATTTTAATTTCTCTCCCCCAACTCCCTTTCTCTCTCTCTCTCTCCCTCTCTCTGTCTGTCTTTCTCATTCTCTCTCTGTCTCTTCCTCTCTCTCTCTCTCTGTTTCTCTCCCTCTCCTTTCCCCATCTCTCTGTGTCTTTCTCTCTCTCTCTCTCCTAGACAACTATAATTTCTAAATGCATACAATAAGATTTGTAAAATGACATTGAGTTAGCATAAATCTGTTTACCTTGCATCAGAGAATAGGAAAGTACTTTTAAGCATCTGTCTCATTAATATCTACAGTAGCAGTGTTTCATATGGAACATTTTATATTGTGATTTGGGGTGGGGCCAGTTAAATTGGAGGAGAAGGGAAAAACTTATATGGATTGAAATATGAACCTGTGACTCTGCCCTGTCTGAGTGAAATTACAAGGTAAGTGCAAAATTGGTAGATGTCTGAATGCTGCATGCACACATACATCTTATGTAAGAAGGTGATAAAACAACTCTAACTTCTTCAAAGGCAGACATAGCCAATTAATGATCCTAAAAGGTTCATCGGTGGATTCACTTCTTAAGGCTTCATAAAGCTTCTATTTTATCACTGCTCTGAGCTTTATATGTTAGGCTCTAACAGCTCCTCATCCTATGTTCTTTTTAGATGTGAAGCTTTAATTATATGGTGACCCTAGCTTTATTATAGATTTGGTACACTGAACAGGAGGTCATATTGTCTAGTCATTATTTTTTAAAGAGATGTTATTGGTTTCACCCCTGTATGGAATCCTTTTTCTTGTTTTTGGTTTTGCTTTGCTTTTAACTAATTTGGAATTTGCTTGCAATAGCAAGAATTCCAGTAGCTCAGAAGCAGAGGCATAATTTTACACTTGGTTCTCAAGAAGTGACAAGGAAAGATTTGAAAAGGATCAGTATTAAGTTGTATCAGTATTAAATTAAATTAAAAGTATTAAATATCTAAATATAAGAAGGCTAAGAAAGAAGAGACACAGAAAATGTTCTTATCATATGGCTTCTATTTTTTTTTAAAGATAGATTTTACACAATCATTGATAAAGACCAAAGTTTCTTCCAATATTGTAAAAAAAAATAAATCAAAGTTGGGTGGGTAATCTAATTTTTCTCTAACAGTTCTCCTAATTTTGCAAATTTGGAATTGAGAAGATAAGACTGAAAGAGTCAGCCTGGATAGTCAAGTTTTTCTTGACCAACTCTGTAAAGGTGCATCCCTTCTCAACGAGAGGATTGTGGCTATTTTGAAAAGAGGAAGAAAGCCAGCTTGACTATCTATCTATCTATCTATCTATCTATCTATCTATCTATCTATCTATCTATCTATTAATTAGCATATAGGAAAAGGGAGCAGCTTGGCAAGAATTCCATGATTCCTCTGAAACCCTCATGAGAAACAGGGAACTAAATACTTCAATCTCCACCTCTTAGATTCAGCTTGCACATAAGAGTTATAGCTATCCAATACAATATCACAGAAACACCATTAAGTTTCCTGTGATTCCTTTGCAAGAAACGGAAACTGAATTTTAGATAAGTTCTGTTCCTTCTCAATTGCCTCACACTTTATTTTTATGTATGTATGTATGTATGTATGTATGTATGTATGTATGTATGTATGTATGTATTTTTGTCAATTGCTTACAAGATAATAGGTATAAGTAAAAACATAGTTATGAATACATGGAGAAAAAATAAAAATAAAAGAAACAATAGGACAGGGATGGTAGGCACGTTGGTGTGCTTATAAGCACCCCCTACAGACCTCTTAGGAAAGGGGTGAGGTCAGTAGCAGGCAGTCTAAGGTTAAATAAGGTTACTTTATTAGAGATATCCTACACTTTCTTCTGGATCAGAAGGAGCAGGGGTGGGATTCTACTGGTTCAGACTGGTTCAGGCAAACCGATAGTTCCGGTGATCATTTGGCTCCACCCACCTGCCTCTGTTCCTTTCTGTACTTCATTTCCTTGTTTTGGAGCACAGCTGATTTGCGCAGCAGAGCAGTTTTGCCATGCCTCAACTGTTTTACTCCTCAGGACTGTAATAGAAGGTATTATAGCTGAAAATGGGATTTATTAAATGGTGTGCACATGTGCAAAGCATGTGTTTGGTGTGTGTGCGATCACTAAACTAGTTGTTACACTGGTTGAATCAAACCACTGAGAAGGAGGCTGTGATGACCCAGCGTGTGGCCCAAAGGCAACACAGTCAGATAATCAGTAGGAGTCCCTCTATTACCTCCAACTTTGCCGCCAATGTCCTGGTTACCTTCTGGCTGGAGAAAAACTCTTCCAGGAACAGCCGTTGGCTGCAGAGAATCAAGTCTAAAACATGATCAACAAAAACTCTAACTATAAGTCCAATCAAGGCAAGGAATGGCTGTAATTCAACCCAGTTGGGAAGATGCCAGAAATACAGATAACCAAAGTCAATACAAGTTAAACTCACGTTTGTTCCCAGCAGATGCTTCACTGAGCTTGAATTTCTTTTAAATTCTCTTCCCAGGTGTGGCTAATGAAGGGAATCAGGGCCCTTCCCCCCCCATAAGACATGCAACTCATGTTGCTTTCTTCTCCATTCCTCCCTGCATTCCCTAGGATAAAGAGGGGGTCGGCCTGGGTCTTCCTCTGAACTCCCTCTCTCTTGTTCTACCTCTTTCCTGCTTTGCCCTTTTCCAGTTTCCTCCACAGCCACACTCCCTGTCAGCTGTTCGTCTTCCTCCTTGGATTCAGACTCCGACAGGGGCATGACAGAGGTATAGTTTGTCTGCAACAACAACACTGTAAGTTTCCTTGGGCAGAAAAAGAGCATCACCCAGGATCTTCTGTTGGGACACTAAAATCTGTGAGTGTTCTTAATTTTACTCCAACACTTTCACCGCTGTCTCATGCCAGCTCTTGGCTTCAGAATGTCAGGCTAACCCAGACTTCCCTATGGAACTTCTATGACTTAACCACTACCTTAACCACTGTTCATGTTGGCTCTCCCACATACCAAGGGATAGTTGTTTATAACAAGTTTGATTTTATATAACCTCTAAGCCCTTTTGTCTATATTTTGAATACAATGGCCCTGTTGTATATGTGTCTCTTCTACATTTAAATAAATAAAAAATAACCACTGTACTCCAAGGGAAGATATTTGAGGGAAAAAAAGTTACTTCAGGTTTAAAAAGGAATATATTTGCATGCTTGAAAGTAGAAACATGTCCAATGAAAATGAAAATCATTGAAATCCTTTTCAATAAATATAATAATGAGGACCCAAATATATATCCAAACATATTCATCCTTCATCATAGAGGAAATATCATGCTTCAGATCTTCCACCTCAGCAGCATTTGCTGGTTAAATCTTCAGTAACTAGACATGAAACATAGCAGTACGAAATTAATTAAAGTATTAAGTTTATTAAATATGTCACATTAATATTTAGTAAGTTCATTAAAGTATTAAATTATATCACAGATACTTATATACATGTGACAAAAGCAAGATAAAAGTAAACAGTGGGAAAATTCATACAAATTTTTACCAAGTGCACCATTTGCCACTTAACTGGCCAAGTTATTATTATTATTATTATTTTTTAGCAGAAGCAAAAAAAATAATCAATCAGTCTTGTGATCCCTTTGTGAAATAGAAATTATAAACCCAATCTATTTCTGAATGTTTTTGAGGCAAAACCTGTCAAAAGTCATTCAGATGGATAGACCTGTTTTTAGCTAAGCAGGGCAGGTAGACCAATCATTAAATTGTGGTCAATAAGAATGACAAAACTGGTGGGTTTTTTCCCCCTTTATCCCAAAGACTAAAAGCTGAATGATTGGAGAAATGGATGGAAAGAATTCGTGAAATAGCTTGGGGATCAATGACTATTAATTTAACAGCAGAACATTTTCTAAAATGAAACAGTTTATGTTGTAATGTGGGATAATTACGATTTTCAATTAACTGACATTTCACACTGCTTGGGGACTATACTAGACAATAACCCTCAACTCCTAATTCAACTCTGATGTTAGCTGAGCCTTTTGTCAATAATCCAGTAGTATTATATCAGTGGCAAATCCAACATCCTGCAAGCAATTACTTTCGTTGTCATGAAATTCTAAGAGCCAGAGAAAAGTACAGTTCACATTAAGTTCACAGAAAACTTGTATCAATGTATAAAATCTGTCATGTTGACTTTTCTTCTAATAATAAATTTCTGGCACTAAGAGAAGAGATGCAAAATCGCTAGAGCCTCCTTCCATTAACAAC
This sequence comes from Pseudonaja textilis, assembly GCF_049901715.1. NCBI lineage: Eukaryota > Metazoa > Chordata > Lepidosauria > Squamata > Elapidae > Pseudonaja > Pseudonaja textilis. The sequence continues at coordinate 33,284,738 of NC_141997.1, forward strand.
TTGCCCTCATCCAGAGTTGATCAGCTTGCTGTAGTTAAAGGATATATCAAACAAAGAACTGCTAAGCCATAATGTGGCTGGTTTCATTTGGTGAGGTGTGCCTAATATATAGTTTGCATATGATGTTGTAAGAAACCAGTCTTTTATAGCATATCAGGGAAGAAGCAAATCATGGATTAAAGCAATATGTGCACCAAACTTTAATCAGAAGGCTAAAAAATAAATTGCAGTTATATATATGTATGGAGAGAGGGAGGGAGGGGGGAGGGGGGAGAGATAGAGAGAGAAAGAGAAAGAGAAAGAGAGAGATTGTTTGATTATTTGGCCATTGACCAGCAAAAGTTTTTATACCAAAATGATATACATCTAAAACTTTTTTTAAACAAAGTAAACAAAAAATAAAAATATTTAGTATATTAAATTGCTTAAATTAAATTTGAATTGTTAAAATTATTAAAAAGGCATTCTAGTAGCCTTTTTGTTGTTGCTCAATTCTATTTAGATATTCCAGATCTCATTATGTATTATTTCATGTCATCGCCTTTCTTTGACTATATGAAACAAACACACTGCTCAAAATGTATTTGCTAGTATTGCTTAAAGGTACAAACTAAAAGCTTAAGGCTCAAACAAAATAAGGGAAAGGAAACACAATTGGATCGTTCCAATGGCTTTCCCATAGATGTGATATCCTGTCAGGTACAAAGAATCAGGACCATTCATAAGGTTGCAACACAGAAGATTCATATACACATGACGCTGGTCAACATTAAATTGATACTAGGTAAGAATCAATGGAATTCAAGGAGGGGCTGGACTTGGATCTCTTGTGGTAATGCAAGGACTCTAAACTGATCACGTGTTTATCTCTGCCTCCCCCAAGTTCTGCCTGCTTTTCACCTATACATCTATATGGATGAAGTTATCTCTTAGTCCTATATGCCCCGTATAATCTTTTACCTTGTGATTGTATAGTTGAAGATATAATTTCCCGTGTCATGGTCTTTACTGAGCAGATCATAGGCTGCCTGGTGACCTTCTATTGCTGCACCATAGAGAGTATCTTAACTTACTGCACCTTTGTATGGTTTGCCAATTGCACAGTGGCAGATAGGATAGCACTCCAGAGGGTTAATGTCATTGCCCAGAAGTTAATTGGTTGCCCTCTCCCCTCTTTGGAAGAGCTTTTATAGCTCCCGCTGCCTTAAGAAAGTTCAAAACATTCTCAAAGATCCATCTCATCCTGGAAACTCTTTTTTTTTTTAACTATTACCATCTGGCAGACAGTACTGAATAATAAAACAAGGACAAATAGGCTGAAAAACAGCTTCTATCCCAGGGCAATATCTCTGTTGAATTCTACTGTATAGTGCAGTGTTGGTGCAGTGTTGGGGGTTTTTGGTTCAATATGTGGAGAGTGAAGGATGTGTGTTTGTGTTTATTTTCATGGTCATGATGTGCACTGAAGATGGTGTTTGATTTCGTTGTAGGAGGTGCAGTGACAATAAACTAAACTGAACTAAACTCAGGATTGATAGAAAAAAATTGCATGTATTTATCAAGGTGATAATCTGGGTTTATATGAAACATGGTATTATGCTACTCCTGAAAAAAATGTAGAAATTTCCATTTCTGCAAAACATAGTACAGGTTTTGACTCACAACTACAATTGAGTCCAAAATTTATGTTGCTAAGTGAGGCATTTCTTAAGTGAATTTTGCCCCATTTATTACCTTTCTTGGCATAGATGTTAAGTGAATCGCCATAGTTGTTAAATTGGTAGAATGGTTGTTAAGTGAATCTGGCTCCCCCATTCACTTTGCTTGGCAGAAGGTCACAAAAGGAGACCATGTGACCACAGGACAACTGTAACCATTATAAATACGAGTCAGTTGCCAAGCCTCCGAATTTTGATCACATGACTGTGTGGATTTTGCAACGGTTGCTGTAAGTGTGAAAAACAGTTTTAAGTCACTTTTTTACAGAGCTGCTGCAACTTTAAATGGTCACTAAATGAACTGTTGTAAGTTGAGGACAACCTGTAATCCACTTTCTAAATGGTGTCCAAGAATTACATTGAAACTTTCCTATACTTACTTCTGATGACTGCCTGTTTGGTTCTGGGTCCTAATTTTTCATGTTTAACACCTTGCAGAATCTGGGAATTTCCAACATAGAAATTTGTTGCACCTGATTGAAATGATACATCCACAAAAAAATAATGAGTACAATGTATTTTCCCACAAAAACCAATTGTGTTCAAATTGATCTTGAATGATAGATGTTTGACTGCAAGATGCTTTATCCATGAAAGAGACCACTCAATGTTTCAATTACTAATTTATGGATTTATGTGAAGAAATGTATTGATTTCACAACTTTTGGATGTTCCAGTTAGCTATACTGTACTTTGCTTTTACTTCAGTTGCTTTCCAGAGGCCCAGGGTTAGATTTCATATACCCTGAGAAATATTTCAGTTGTTTAATTCTTGATTATTTCTGGACTGCCTTTGAGATGATATAATCTGTGCTTTTATTGCATTTTATGTTTGCTTTTTGTGGGTCTCCCAGAGATGTATAGGTTGAAGCAGTGAGTGAGTGAGCGAATTCAGCAGATCAGTAGGATCTGAATACTTTCCATGTATAGAAATTTATGGTCCAGTTTACCAAGGCACAATGTAGGTAATGTTCAACGGTCAATGATATGGCACACCAACTTGGCTGAAGACTCTGACCTTTCTCTGACCTATTACTGATCTTTCTCTGTTCTATCTTTCCCTGTACTATTAAAAAGTCTAAGGTTTTTCCCCCGCTCAGATTCTGAGCTGTGCTATTTTAGAGTAAAAGGAAACTAACAGGTAGTTGATGATATGCTTGAATTCACCCACCTGTACGTTTCTTAGCTTACTTGTATTAGCCAATTACCGCACTGTTACTAGGCTATTAAACCTGGGATGACCAATCATTGGGCTTGTATGTATGAATACACTGCTTCATTTAGAGTATGATAACAAACACAGTGAACCGAGAAAGAGAGCAACTTCTGAACTCAGAACACTGGTTTAAAGAATCATGTGTACGTGTCGTTGATTGCAACAGCACAAAAATGGGCAACTTTAGTTTCCTTTCCTCTACCTATTTTTCTTTCAATTCTTATTGGTTTTGAAAAGATCGTTTTTTCTAATTTTTTTTTTCCTTCACTGCCATAATTCCCTGTTAAAGATAGAGTCTTTTGATTTGAGAGATTGGGTAGTTTAACTGAATTTAAATTTCAGTAGGTAATCTCAGACATGTTAAATCAATAACATTTTAATGGATGCATTAAAGTCACAACCACTGCTGATGAAGTTAAATTCTGTTTGCAAATTTGACATCCATAGCCTGAGGAAGCCAATGTCTGGGAGCTCCATGCTGACAATTGTCTTTCCACTCTAAGCAAAACTGCCACTTGCAGCAAACTTCTTTTTAGGCTGTTTGATATCTAGATTAATGAGCAATAATCCCCTTGAGAATTAAGTGGGTTTTCCCCCCTTAGATCTTGTAAAGGTTGCTATTGTTTGGTTAAAAAAAAACTTCACTTGTTTTTAAATAAAAAGTAAGATAAGAAACAGACTTTTAACAAGTCAGATCATTTGACAGCTTACTGCACTCTGTATGCTTCCAATACTAGGACACAGCTGTTATTTTCTTGATTTCTGCTACCTACATCTAACATTCTGGCTAAAAATGGACAGGAAATGAACTGAGACATTTCCCCAGACAAAATATGGACTCTACCACTCAAGAAAACAACACAAATAAGATCCAAATGGACAAATAAGGAGTTACAAGATGCTGACTACACTTTTCAGCATCTGTCAGTTAGTTCTTCCAACTGCTGTTTTTTTTTTCCCCTGAATTTCATTTGGAACTAAGCCAAGAATGGTCCTAAAGAAGATGTGGATAGCAAGCAGCCAGAGAATCCCAGAATTCTGGTCTATTTTAAGAAGCAACAACAACAAACAAACAAATACTAGAAGCCAGCACAGGCAAAACACATCGCAGCCGAGGAAATGAATGTTCTTGTCCATGAAGTCACCAAAAATAAAGCCTGAATTGAAGGGGATTTTTATGTTTGTCTTCATTTCCAGTCGAAATGAAGCTTATAGATCTTGGAGCCCTGAGATTTGGAAACCCATGACCATATTTTCCTAATAAACTTTCTAATTTTAAAAAATATACTGGGATAAATATGTTCATGAATATATTCACATTTATTAGGTTGAGACAATCTATATAAAGAGGTTTCATGCAGGTTTTTCTATAAGACATCTGTTGGTCTTCCATTCTTCCTTTCAGTATCTCAGCTGATAGAGTCTTAAGTTAAGCCTAACATAAGCCTATGTTAGCATTAAAGGAATCCTTTGGTATTAATGAATGTCAGCCAGTTAATGTGCTAAATTGAACTTTGGCATCATGGAGTTGGCAAGTCCAAGGGTTAATAGCTCATATATAAAAAGGAAATCTATTGCAATGCTAATAGATAGTATTTAAATAGATGTTTAATTAGCACAGTTAAGAGGTAATGACACCAATTAATCAAAATGCATTCAGTTAGGACAAACCCAAACAATTAAATTCTGAAGGAGATTTTATAAAAAGAACATCCTGAGATCAAAGTAGTAAGACAAAGTCACAGTTTCACCCCTTTCATTATTGAAATCCTTTTTTTTAGTTATCTTCACTTCCTCCTCCCACAATCAATATTATGGATTTTGATTTAGTTTAATTCAATAAAATCTCAGATAAGACTGTGTAACAAAAGCAACAGTTCTATATCAGAAATTAAATGTTTTTCAGAGAAAAAATTGGGTGGATAAATATTTGTTTTCATTGAAAAAGATTCAGTTGGCTTAATAACATAGAGTAATAAATATCTATCCATAAAGAAAGAAAGGGAGAATCCTCTTGGATATTTTAAAAACTATAGACAATTAATTTTTGATTGCACATTGAAGCAAGGACAGTATTCCTCAAGTCACATGCATACCTTGGTTACTTTCCCTTCCTAATCCCCTAGAAGCATTTGAAAGAGAACCTATGATTGTATTCCAACACGTTAACTCAAATGACTGAGAATGAGAAACAAAATTCACTGTCATTTCCCAGATAGCTTGCATTGCAAAAATCCCCTCATTATGACCCTTAGAAAAAGAAAAAGAGAAAAAAAATTGCTTTGCACTTTCTTCCTGTCCATGTTCAAATTTCATACAATGTACATTTGCCTGGCTTTCTGAAAAAAAAAAAAATCCGAGAATTTCTTATAAGGGAGAGCTGAAAAAAAGGCAAGCTGATGTCCATCTGCAAAATTTAAAGCTCAGGAGTGTGGTGAGGAAAATCTTAGAAATTTATGAGTTTTAAACTTTATTAGTAAATTATGTGTTAGATGCCTGTGTTGGAAGCCCTGTAATTGTCTGAATGAACAATATATAATTGACCATGATCAGAAAGTTTAAATCAGGAACATAATAGGTAGATAGATAGATGATAGATAGGTAGATAGATAGAACTGAGATACAGACAGACAAATATATGAAGACTGGGTTTTATATCCATACAGGAGGATCTGTTTGGTTCTCTATCATTCATCTATCTATCTATCTATCTATCTATCTATCTATCTATCTATCTATCTATCTATCTATCTATCTATCTATCTATCTCTGTCTCCGTCCCTGTCTCTGTCTCTGTCTATCTATCAGCTATCAGCTATCTATCATCTATCTATCATCTATGAATATATGCTTATCCAGTTTTGGAGAATTGTCCCAAATAGGAAGTGGGGTGGAAAATAGGCAGAGGCAGTTGGGAATGTAGTGGATAGTGCCGTTGACACTTGGAGATTAATGGAAGGGCCTTGGGGGAGTAAAACAGGAATATCCAATTGTAGCAGTAATTGTGATATTGTATATGTGAGGCTTTGAGTCCAGTTCTGTATATGTGAGATGAGACCCAACCAAATAATGCTTCCATTTAGGAAGAATACACTGCTTCAGATACAAAAGTTCTCTTCTGGTTGAATGGAGAGTATTGTGTTAGGAAACCCTGATAAGACATGGGTTATATAGTGCAAATGTTGTGGTATTTATGTTTTGTTGGGAACAATCATTTTAATAGCATTGGGTATTGAACTGTATTGTTTAGGGACAACCATCCAGAGAATTCACAATTGATATTTATCCTTCTACACATATTAGAATAACGTTGTGATACTATCTTATAGAGTCCTTTGCATAAATCAATTCATTAATTATGTTTATTGATAACCATTGCCAATGAGTACTAGCAGCTATAAGAACTCTGTAGAAGGACAATACAAAATATTAACTCAGTCAACAATGTCACATTTAAGCTGGACAAAACTTTCAGAAGAAAACTTAACTGGAGATTCCGCATTATCTTTGCACAACACCATTATATTTCTTACTATTCCTCCTTAGCATTGGGATATAATTTATGTATTGTTCATTTAATTAATTCAATTTCTTTGAGTTACTATTTCTTACGTCTTTTCCGTGCCCTGCACACTACTTACTCCCAAACTCCAAACCACGGCAGGTCAATATGAATACAGAGAAAGCTGTAGCAAGATACATCTAAGAGTTGCCATTACCCTAGTTTAACATTTCATATTCACTCTCTTGTAGTATTCTCCTGTTTTTTATAATACTGAAAACTGCAGTTATGGAACAGATGGTTAAGACATATTCTCCCTACTCTTATGATAGCTATCCATTCACTGAGGTAGAAAATTAATGAACATCATTCATTTCCATTGCAAGAAGTCATATCAAACACATGGACATCATACATCTAAAGTATTACAGCAAGAACAGTTAGAAATTGCAGACCTACATTCTTTAGTATTTTCTACAAGAAGTGTTTCATTATATCTTTTCCACAATGAAACATTTCATTTCTAATACTTAATTCAAGTGTGAAAAAAGCATGTTTAGGCAGACAGGAATTTGAAACAATGATAGTCTGATAAACTTTAGTATGAGATTTGTCACTTTTTTTATGATAAATCTTTTTATCAAATATCTTGCAATTCATAAAAACATCTTTCAGGCATCTAAAATTATATTATCAAATGGTCATTCATCCTGCAGGAGAATGAAGGCAGTAGTGGCCTTGTACATGTAAGAGAATAAGTTGTTATATTTTTCATGCAAGCACAACAACTTCCTTGGCATTTCATGTCAACTTCAACACATGCTAATAAAGCAAATTTCCAGTAACCGATCACACCAAGGACATCATCATAAGGTACTGAGAAATCCATGTGTTTTTCTTGAAGACTTTATATTGAGCAATACTTTGTTTTAAGTTTTTTCCTTTCTTTCCTCCCTCCTTCCCTCCCTCACTCCCTCCCTTCCTTTTCAATAAGATCTTATTTCTTGTTTAGGGGCACATAGGCATTAGTGGAAATTCCCTTAATTACTTTGTTGGAGTTACTATTGAAATTTATCCCTTGATGGATAGCATAGCTGGCTGGAGAATTCTGGGAGTTGAAGTCCACAAGTCTTAAAGTTGCCAAGTTAGGGGACCTCTGGTTTAACATAAATGTTTCAAAATATTAAAAAAAAAAAGAATTATAGAAATTTAATTCTTTATGCTACCAAAGAGGCCAACATGGCATTTATTATTATTTTTAAATGAAATTAACATACTTACAGTTTTAAAAAGAATTGTTATCCTGCAAAGCATTAAACATAGAACATAGAACACACATTACAGGAAGCAAATATTCTATTTAATGCACTGCACTGCACTGGTGGGATCCCATTTGGGCTCCATCTTTTGAAAACAATGGCAAATTGGAGCATGTTTAGAAGAGATTGATCAAGTTGACAAAGATCTAAAAACTACACCCTGTGAAAAATGACTAAAGGATCTAGAAATGTTTAGCTTGGGGGAGAAACATGACAGCAGTATTCAAAATGTCGTTGCTAGGGGTTGCAGATTTATTGGCTTTTGTAGTACGGTTATTTCTTTATAATCCATCTAAAGTCATCAAGAGTGTGCTGAGTAAACATAAATGTTCTTAATAATAAATAAATAAATATCTGAAGGGCCGTCATGCAATTTTCCATTATCTCAGAGGGCAAGAGCAGAACTGATGAGTTAAAACTATGCAGAAGAAAGTTCATGGTAGACATCAGGAGGAACTTTCCAAAAGTGGAAGAGGCTGCCAGGTGATTTGATAAGTTCTCCTTTTCTTCAAATATTCAGAGAGAGAACAAGAGGTCAACTGTCTTAAAAATTATAGCAATAGGGCTAGAGTAGCTGATTTCTAATGTTCCTTCCAATTCAATGATTCTTTCATTTCCCTCGGTCTCAACAACTCTATGTATATATATGAAGTTCCTCTCTCAGAACTTCGTTCCATTGAGCTTATGCACTGGATTGTAATTCCATGATACCTTATAAATAAAATTGGTTCATTTAGAAGTTTTCAAATGTAGCACAGAGTTAAGCTTTTGCTATAAATTATAAACTCATATAGCTATTGCTTTGGTCTTTCAATATTAGGCACATACTGATGTCCTTTCAACTCCAAGAACATATATTTTATTGATCGTATTTTTGGTCACTAAATTAATTTTTCATTTCATTTATTAAATGAAGTTTAATTAATTTTGCATTTAATGTTCTATTATATTTTAATTTTATCTTCACAAAGCATCTTAGGAGCAGTGATTTCTATGTTAATGATTATTCCCATTTCAGGTATGGAAATTTGTAGAGGAGGAACTGAATTTTACCTGAATGCTGGCAATGACCAGTAAGTTTTATTATGAGTATCTAAGGGCCATAAGCTAGCTCAGGGAACAAGGAGCAAACTGTATGGCATACAGCTCAATCTTTCAATATCCTCCTATCTTCTATTCTCATTTCCTGAGGCAGCTGTCTCACTTGGTTAATTATAAGACTGGCCTTGCTGCAAACACGATGGCCTTGGGGTTTGCTCTCTCTCCCTATCACAATTTTTGAAAGCCTTGTCCATAGCTATCACCTTCAAAATAGGCTGCATGATGAATGAACAATCGTAAACATTCCCTTGACTTGATCTCTAATTCCTAGGAATTACAAAGAAATGTCCGTATATTTTCCTTGGCACATGATGCAACGTCCTTTGGTGGTGGCGTTTTGCTTTCCTCCTTCCCCAATCCATCCATTCTGGAAGTCTTCTGTTTAAGTACCAAGCAGGTCCAACCCATGCTTAGCTCTAACTGAAACCAGACAAAATCAGATCATTTTGTCACTTGTTTTGGTCTCCTGTCATTTACAATTCATATCAGTGGAATAAAAAGACATGGCAGGTTCTCCATGTTGAAGAAAAAGGGGTTTAGAAATTGTTTAATGCTATCCAGAAACTCTGATTGGAGTGAGGTTTGAAACCAATGTCTGGTCACATTGCTCATTCTAGTTGTATTTCAGCAGAGCTGGAGAAGTAGATGATAAAAAAAGGCAACATTTGATAAAATGTCTGCCAGTATGGGTGAGGAACAGAAGTCTTCTGGGAGACATTCTGAGTGAATGTTGCAAGAACCACAAATTCAAGAGTAGCTTTGGTAAACAAATATTTATGAGGCAAACATATCTGTCAAAGGGTACTATTCAGAACCCAGGCTTTGAGAGAAATGGACTTATGGGCTCTTAAGTTTAGCTGGGAGTACATGTTGATTTTCATTCTGCATTATTAAAAAAGAGATGCTTGACACATTTGAGAACAGAGATTTATATGTATTTTGAGCCAAAGGAACAGAGTGAACTATATATTACCGGAATCAATCTGCAAGTTCTTTTCTGTCAGTCTGCAGGGGCAATATTGTTAGAAAATGCAGCTTTCCAGTTCAAATGAAGCATTATGAGAAGAGTGATGTGTGGTTCTTGCTGAAAATAATGAGTAATGCTGCCTATTTTGGGAATTTAAAAAAAATCAAAAGGAAAATACTCTATGCTGACACTGGTGAGCCCAAGTCTTCAGATAATTGACTCAGGCCTGAAAAAAGCCCCTATCTCATCTTTATAACATCAATTGAATGGATCATTTATTTGTGAAACATCTGACAGGCAAAGTTGTTTAGATCCATTCCCAATTGGAATTCAAATGTGGAATAGAGTGGACTGGGAAATGATCTTCCTGGTTATTTGGGAATAGTTTGATCCTATTAGACTGGATGAAGTGGACAGGCTCCTTAATGCTTGCAGTGCAACCACCTGTCAATTATATTCCTGTCCCTTCTGGCTGGTGATGCCAGGTGGGTTTCAGGCAGTGGTAAATTCTTCACTGAAAGAGGGGATGTTTCCAGGACTTGACAGGCAAGGTCAAAATCTCATATTTTGTGCCATCTTATATAGCAGATCTGTGATCTGGACTGAAGCAGAAAATCTGATTCAAAGCATGCAAAGACACTTGGGGTAGTATCTCCTTAAAGTGTGTCTCTTCCTGGACTAAAATCTATATCTCTTCTCAGCACTTATCAGAGAGGAAATTATTCTATTCTGTTCTGTTCTGTTCTGTTCTATTCTGTTCTGTTCTATTCTCTGTGGTGGCACAGTGGTTAGAATGCATTATTGCAGGCTAATTCAGCTTACTTCTAGGAGTTTGATCCTAACCAACTCAAGGTTGATTCAGCTTTCCATCCTTCTGAGGTTTGTAAATTCAGGACCCAGATTGTTTGGAGGCAATATGCTGAATCTGTAAACTGCTTAGAAAGGGCTGCAGAGCACTGTGAAGTGGTATATTTCTAAGTGCTAAATGTTATATATTGCATTGCATTGCATTGCATTGCATTGCATTGCATTGCAATACTATACTATACTATACTATACTATACTATACTATACTATACTATACTATACTATACTATACTATACCATACTATTACATTTTTTTTGGAAATTATAATATAATTATTATGTTGTATTATAATGATATCATTATTATATTATATTGAAAAATCATTTGGGGACCACTTCTTTCAAAGGACTCTCCTGAAACATGGAGAGAGGCAAAGACTGTGGGGAGCTGCCTAATTAACAGGTGCCTAATTTGCAGCCTACAAAAATAGGACAAAATCCATCTACAAAAGACTGTGGATACATTACATTTGTCTTCGTGTAACACAGGGTGGGCAATTTGCCAAATTTAGTAAGGAGCAGTTCCTGTGCAAATAATATGATTCATTTGCTGCTTATCCAACTTCTCTTTGTCATCTGAAAATTCTGTTCCTCATTAAAGGATGTGGGGAGGGATGGAGAGAACACCTGATCTGCACTGAAAATTCATGCATTTTCAAACAGACAAAACACATTTTCAAAGGATTTGTAAAAGAGCCACAGACCAAGGCTTAGAAAAATTAGGAAAAGCCTGGTTCACTGTATTTGGCTTTTCAGATTTTTGCATGCCACCAAATCTGCTCAGAGGATCTCTAGGTGAAGCCGATTTTCAACATATCTAACAAAAGTGAATGAGAAGTGGAAGACCTGGAGTGCTATTCACAGCAGCCAGCAGCAACCTAAACCTTCTGGTTCGAATTCAGAAGCAGCAGGTAAAAATCTTTGCAGGGCAAAATGGATATTTTTACTTTGTTCTTATTAATACAAGAACAATGTCTACTTCTAGCTTAGTTCAAACCCTATTTTATTCTTTGTACCTTTTTGCAATGAAACTGGGACAATTATCTACCTACACTGATTTCAATAAAGTGGAATACTTTGTGTTCCATTAAGAGATGTAAAAAGGCCAAAATGTATAGGCAAGATCAGATTTCACTTATCAAGCAAAGACATTCACACTTATATTTTTAGCTGACATTTTAAATCTTGGGTTCAGCTAAGCAGATACAAATGCTATAAAAGGGGGAAAAGGTCTTGCTTGGTCTTGTCCCCTGAAAAAAAAATCTAACAGAAAACAGCAGTTGCTCTAAGTTCCAGCGGCCTTCATTTGGAATTGAGATGTCAGAAATGGGGCTGTAATGTAGCATTTATCAGTTGAGACACTTCAGAGTATGAAACCTTAGCGGCGTCCTAAGAATAAGATATTTTAATGTTTGTCACCACAGAGGCTCACAGACAGCTGAGAAATTCTCACAGCATGAAAATATCCCACCAGAGCATCTAAAAAAGACCCCTTATGTGTGGTGGTGATAAGATATCCATCAGTCAAAAAGTCTAGTGAAATGTTCAAGGTCACAGATCATAGAATGGCAGCCTGTTTAAAAGGGTGGGCATTTTATTCTGCTTTATTTTGTTTAAGGGGTGTGTGATCACATCTCTCAATTTTCAGCTTTTTAGCAAACTTAATAGTCACACAGGGGATGGCCAGAAGTCATCTTCTAAACCAACAGACGTACTGCACAATAGAGAGATCTTATAGTGGGGCAGAGCCTAATTCTGGCACTTTGAGCATATTTCTGTGACATCCCTATATGAGAGGGTTATATTTCTGTTTCACCATCAGCTTCTTGGATAGAAAGATGACTAACATGCAGGGAAATTCACTGGAGAAAGCAATTGGAAGAGTTGGCCGTAAAAGGAAACCAGGCCATCAAAGAGCATGCAGAGATGGATAGATTGACATTAATAATAAAAGAGAAGGAAGAAACAAATATTTTTTTAACATGGGATATATTTTATCAATAATTAGATAAAAGAGGTAGAAATTAGAGGATGAAAGATTACTAATATGTATAAGTAAATGATGCAAGTATTTTACTATATATAAGCTATTATTATTATTATTATTATTATTATTATTATTATTATTATTATTATTATTATTATTACCAGTATTTTATTAATATTTTGTATAAGCAAATTGAACCAGACAATACAATGTTTATTAAGCACTTATGTATTTTAATGGAGAGACATGGTGGCTCAGTAGCTAAGATGCTGAGCTTGCTGATCAGAAAGGTCAGCAGTTCGGTGGTTCAAATCCCCAACGCTGCATAACAGAGTGAGCTCCCGTTACTTGTCCCACCTTCTGCCAACCTAGCAGTTCGAAAGCATGTAAAAATGCAACTAGAAAAATAGGGATCACCTTTGGTGGGAAGGTAACAGCCTTCCCTGCACCTTTGGCATTCAATCATGCCAGTCACACGACTATGGAGATGTTTTCAGACAGTGCTGGCTCTTCGGCTTTGTAATGGAGATGAGCACTGCCCCCTAGAGCCGGAAATGACTAGCGCGTATGTGCGAAGGGAACATTTACCTTTACCTATGCATTTTAAAGAAGAAGAAAATGCATAAATAAAATTTAAAAAAGAGAAGAACATGTGGCTGGGCACCATCAAAGCTGACATTAAACAGAGCATAGAAAAAGTCAAAGAAATAGTGCAAGATCAGAAGAAATGGAGAGACCTGATAGAATCACCAAGAGTCAGACTCAACTGAATGTATAACATCATCACCTTCTATTATCAGGAAGAGGGATACTGTTAGTGGCAAGGTTCGCAGCACTAGTTTTAGCGGGACTTGAATAAACAGGCAAGACATATCTGAATAACTTCATGAGTTATCTCTTTCATCTTGCCAATGAAAGCATCTGTAGTGTTCAATTATGTACTCCCCCAAAGCCCATCCAACTGAGGTGCACAGATTGAGGCTTATATAAAACATGAATTTAAGGGCTAATTTGCCTTCAGTCTCTTAAAAGCAATGTCTGACTGTAATTGAGGCTAAGATGTCACCATTAAAAAAGAGGAAAGAGGTTAAGTTTAGAGTGTGATACATACTCAGCTTTAAAATGAAAATCTTGAGTGTAGAGGTGACAAAGGACAAATTTCTTTTGGCCCGTTTTCAGCTGCTTTTCCATATACAGTTTGGGATAATATAAATTATCTTATAACTTTCTACCTCAAGACCTATATCAAAGATTAGATAATGATATCTCCAAATCAATTTCTTTAAAATAATTAATTTTTATCAAATGATTAATTGATTTATTGTTTTATTGATTAGTATGATTGAGTGTTTAGTGCATATAGTGTGATTACTGAATATCTGATTAGTAAAATCAGAGATTTAGTGAATTTAATTGACTAGTGTGTTTAGTAATTACTGTAATAAATTAGGCTGTTTGTTGCCTAGCAAAATTATTTGATTTGAATAACCAGTTGATTGATTGATTTTTAGTAATAAGTAACCTTACTTTAAGGTTAATATATCAATTCTGATATATCAATTAACATTTATTAATTACCAACATTCATTAAGTAACTGTCTACCTATCACATTAACTAGCTATTGTAATTGTTCAGTGTACTATTGCCATTGACCATGCCAGCCAAAAACCCCAAACCAAAACAAAAGAAAAATATCTCTACCAATGACCTCCCAAACTCCTGCACATGTTTCAGATGTCCTGAAATCATCAATGAAAGTGAAATTTACATCAAATGCCACCTATGTGACAATCTAGCCCACCCTGTCTGCTTAAACACAAACAAAAGCCTAGCTGATATAGTTAAAATTTCAGATACATTATTTTATCTATGTCCATCATGTTCTCCTAAGCTAAACAACCTGAGTACCCTACCTGACAGAGTTGAAAGCATAGAATTACTCATTCACTCAATAGAAGAACGCTTAGTAACACATTCTGAAACAACTATACAAACAAGCCTAATCTCTCTTGAAAAAAAAATACAGCATAGATAAGTGAGTACCTATCAGCTCAAAATCAAATCCCACAACAACCACAACCACTACCTCAACTACAATCACAACTACAACCAAAAATAACCACCAAACTACAGCCACAAACAATTACTATCCCTTCAAATAATTCCACAAATAATATCCCCTTACTCATCAAAGACATCATGGAACGTGCACAGAAACATCCAAATTATTTGGTCTCGAAGACACCAATGAATTAGACGACATCACCAAAGTTTATGATATCATAAGTAACTCAAATACAACAAACATCTCTCCTGAAGATATCATTGAAATAACCAGGGTGCAAATACAATGATGGCTCTGTGGCCCCAAGACTTTGTAGAGTTGTATGTAAAAATACAAATGCATATTCATTCATATAATAAACGCCATTGCAAAAACCAATTCCAAACACAAAAAACTTCACTCAAGACCAGACTTATCCATACTGAAAAGAATCCGCTCCCGTGAACTCCACGCAGAACTCAAAAACTATCTAGACAATGGAGAAAAGGACCTATACATTGACTACAGAGCTGATTGCATCAAAAGAAAGACGCACAACCCACAACTCCACATCCAACCCCACCCCATCCAATCCAACATAATTCAAAAATAGGCATGCATGCCCCTAACTACCTCTATTCCAAGCACAACTGGCCTTAAATGCAAGCAACTCAATGCAAGAAGCCTTGTAAATAAAATACCTGAATTTCTCCTCTTACTAAATATGGCTAAATTCAACATTATATTTGTCTGTGAAACATGGCTCAACGAATCTCTCCCTGACTTCATTACCACAGTAAGAGACTATCATGTTTACTGATCATATTGTGAAATCCATAGAGGAGGTGGTGTTGCTATTTTCCATAAAAAGTCCCTACATCTAAAACACATCCAAGTTACCCAGGAGCTTGCTATTCCTGAGTCCATCATCTGTGAATATTCTTAAACATCTTAAATATCACATTTAGGTTCTTACTATGTTACAGAGCCCCTGATTATGACATCAAACATGCAAACAAGATAAATACACTGCTAACATGGGCAGCTTCCTGCCCACATGCTTTTGTCTTTCTTGGTGACTTCAATCTACCTCATATTAACTGGACCCTTAATGAATGTACAACTGAACCCACACATGCAACCTTCTAAAATGCAGTAACAAATCTGGGACTAGAACAACCAGTAACCAACAACACTAGACTTAACAACTGCCTCAATCTCATCTTCTGCAATAGTTTGAATTCAATTTATGGAATACAAATTCCAACAGTGACCACAACATGATAGACTGTTGTCTCGACATACGTCCACACGAAAATCATCACAATGACGGAATCTCCAATTATAACTTCATAAAAGGCAACTGTGATCTTATAAACAACGATCTCTCATCCCTTGACTGGCAATTTCTATTCACTGGATGAAATACTGTAGAAGACCATTACAACATATTTTTACTTGAAGTCAAAAGAGTCATCAAACTATATGTACCATTAAGAACTCCCCAAACCAGAAAAAACAAATTACCCAAAACAATAAGGAAGCTTCAATCCAAAAAGAAATCTCTTTGGCGGAAAAATGAATCTGGTCATGTTGCCAATTTCAAAAGTCGATACAAAAATTTATGCCACCAGATAAAGACTGAATGCACCAATTATCACATTAAACAAGAAGAAAATCTTCTATGCACCAATTCCACCCGTGGTTTCTACAATTTTGTAAACAACAAACTAAAAGGTCCATCCCACCTCTGAAAGGACCTAATGGTAAAGACTGCAACGATGACACTATGAAAGTCAACCTCTTTAACACATTCTTTGGCTCAGTATTTGTAAACAGCAATGGATCATGTTCAGTATTTCCTAGTTGAACCACAGACAACTACAATGATCTAATACATATCGATTTTACAGAAGACAATGTTGAAAAAGCACTAGGCAGTCTAAAACCATCTCTATATATTGGAGCAGATGGAATATGTGCCTACTTCTTTAAAAAGCTATCCACTGCCACAGCCGAACCTCTAAGCATAATCTTTGAAAAATCTTTCAGGACCAGCTCCTTGCCGAAACTATGGCCAGAAGCCATGGTGATCCCCATCTTCAGAAAGGGAGACCCCAGCCTAGTTGAAAATTACAGACCAATCTCTTTATGCTGTGTCACCTGTAAGTCATGGAATCAATTATTAACCAATCCATCATCCTCCACTTAGAAACAAACAATCTATTCTCTAATAAACAATTTGGTTTCAGGAAGAAACTATCATGTAATCTGCAACTCTTACACTGCAAAAACATATGGACCACACAACTCGATCAAGGAAAAGCAATAGATGCAATCTACAAAGACTTCTGTAAAACCTTTGATTCAGTGGTACACGACAAACTACTCCTAAAACTAAAATTTTACGGCATCTCTGGACACCTGCATAACTGGATAGAAGCATTCCTGTCAAACAGACAACAAATGGTCAAAATTGGGAGCGTCCTATCAAATTCTGTATCTGTCAACAGTGGTGTCCCCCATGGCAGTGTTCTAGGACCAACTCTTTTCATACTCTACATAAATGACCTCTGTGATCATATCAAGAGCAACTGAATTCTCTTAGCTGATGATGTAAAGCTATTCGATACCACAGACAATACTGCTACCCTTCAAAAAGACCTTGACTATGTATCAGAATGGTTAAACAAATGGCAACTTCAAATCTCAACAAATAAATGCTCTGTCCTGTATATTGGCAAAAAATAAATAAATCAGAAAATAAAATACAGGCTGAATAGTCAAGACCTTGTTGATGATCCAAACTCTGTCAAGGATCTTGGAGTACTCATCTCAAATGACCTAAGTGCTAGAGCCCACTGTAACTAAAAAGCCAAAAAGGCATTAAGAGTTGTTAACCTAATCCTACATAGCTTTTTCTCTGGTAATATCACACCACTAACTAGAGCATACAAAACATTTGCTAGACCAGTACTCAAATACAGCTCATCAGTCTGTAACCCACATTATGTATCTGATATTAGCACAGTTGAGAAA
Source organism: Pseudonaja textilis (assembly GCF_049901715.1). Classification (NCBI taxonomy): domain Eukaryota; kingdom Metazoa; phylum Chordata; class Lepidosauria; order Squamata; family Elapidae; genus Pseudonaja; species Pseudonaja textilis. Next base: position 33,302,499 of record NC_141997.1, read on the forward strand.
GTCCAGAAAAAGTCCCCCTCCTCAGCTGGCTTAACTCCTTTCTCCAAAAGCGGTGGAGCGGCGGTCAGCAATGGCCACCACAAAGAAACTTTTATCCGGACAAGACTGTGCAGGAGGAAGCTGAGAAAGTGAAAGTTTTTGGCTGAACCAGGATAACAAGTAACACCTAAATACCCTGGAAACTCAACTTTCTTAAAGATACATTGTTCCCTAAGAAGATCGTAAAAAGCGGCGGAAGAAAGTGTAAAGGGAAAAGTTTTTTTTTCTCACTCTCCTTCCCTATGGAAATAGCAGAAGGAAATTGGAAAAACCCATCCTGGCAATATAAGGTAATCAAATTTGAAAATTAAAGCCAAGAGGATATTAAAGATTTCTGAACATTGGAATCCACAAATTTAAACATTCTTTTTTTTGCTATAAGTGGGAAGGGAGAATTGATTTTAAGACTGCTGGAGGAGACTGCTCGGAGCTTATAAGATCAGAAATAAACTGTAATAAGACTTCTAAAAAATACATTTTGGAACTTTGCAACTTTGCAATTGATTCTACACCAAGAAGAGAAAGTATAAAAAGAAGAAAGTGCTAAATGAAACAGTTTGTGTTGATTTGGATTGCTTGGTGACTTTGGGACTTTTGGAAACTATTTTTTGAAAGAATAAAAACTTTTGGGTTGTTTAAAAAATCTCATAATTGCATTATCTGTTGAAGAATTGAAAATGGAATCTCAAAAGTTAAGAAAATAGGAACAAGAAGGGAAGGGCTCTTCTGGATCTGTTTTTCACTTTTTGGAAATGGCTATTTTTACCTACCAGGAATTACAACAACAAGAAGGCTGGGATGAAGAAGAAAAAGCCATCTTTAATGAACAAATAACCTTACTTACTAGAAAAGGGAAAGAGGGGAAAGAGAATGGAGAATTTAAGGCTTAAAAAAACAACCAAAAAAGGGGAAAATAAGGTGAAAAATCGATACAATGTCAGAAAGCAACAGAAAAGAGGAATACAACAGAGAGGGGAGATTAAGAGGGTGGAGATTAAGAGATGGGGGCGTAAAAAGGCTAGATTGGACAAGAAAGGAAGGGGAAAAGGGAAGAGAAGTTACAACATCTTGAAACAAGATGTAAAAAAACAGATCTTTTTCAGAGACAAAGGGTAAAATACAATTAAAAAAGGGATTCTGCAAAAGCACATAAGATTGTATTGTAGTATTGTATTTGAAATAGAGTTACAAAATTGGAATATTATATAATTTAATAAAATATTAAAGGGAATATGTAAAATGTTTAAGATTTAATGATAGAGTTTACTTTGTTATGGATTATTGTTTCAACTATATTATAAACTTATTATTTTCTTATTTTAAAATGTACATAGAATGTACTAAGCAGAATCAAAATGGAAATTATATATTATCTTAAGTGTTAAATTTAGGGGAAAGATAGACCCCAGGAAGAGAAAGTTTAAATGAAATAGCTTGTGTTTACAGAAGAGAGTGGAGACTAAGAGGGTGGAGACCAAGAGATAGGGGGGTAAAAAGATTAGGATTACAAAAGAGACCCTGCAAAAGTACATAAGATTGTATTGTAGTATTTTTACTTGAAACAATGTTAGAAAACTGGATCTTTATATGATTTAACAAAATACTAAAGGGAATGTGTAAAAAGATTTAATGATAAAGTTTAATATACTATGGATTATTGTTTCAATTATATTATAAACTTATTATTTTTTCTATCTTAAAATGTACTAGATAGTTTTAGAATGTGCTAAGCAGAATCAGAATGAGAATTATATATTATTTTAAGTGTTAAATTTAGGGGAAAGATATAAAGGCGTCATACTTCAATTAGTGATCACAGGAGAAATATTGTGTTAATGAGAAAAGAAAAATAGATGATTGAAACAGAACGGACAAAAGATATTAGCAGAATGATCTAAATCGAGATGAAATAAATAAAACAGAATTAAGAGAGTGAAAAGAGGGGAGAAGCCATATAGAAAATATAGAATGGTAAATAAGATATGAAATGGTATATAAAGTGAGCATGAACTTGATTTAAGTCTGTACCAAAAGATGTAACCCGGGACTAGGCTGCTTTCCAAAAATAAGTTTTATGTTTTTATGTTTTGTGTTTTGTTTGTGTATGTTTGTTTATTGAAAATTAATAAAATTTATTTTTTTTAAAAAAAGAGTTGTTAACCTAATCTTACGTAGCTTTTTCTCTGGTAATATTACACTAATAACTAGAGCATACAAAACATTTGCTAGATCAATACTCGAATACAGCTCATCAGTCTGGAACCCACATTACGTGTCTGATATTAACACAGTTGAGAAAGTCCAGAAATATTTCACAAGAAGAGTTCTCCACTCCTCTACTCGTTGCAGAATACCTTATGCCACCAGACTTGAAATTCTAGACCTAGAAAACCTTGAATTATGCCGTCTTCGGTCTGATCTAAGTATAGTATATAAAATCATACATTGCAATGTCCTACCTGTCAATGAATACTCCAGCTTCAACCATAACAACACAAGAGCAAACAATAGATACAAACTCAAAGTTAATTGCACCAAACTTGATTGCAGGAACTACGACTTCAACAACAGTCTCAATGTCTGGAATACTCTACCTGACTCTGTGGTTTCTTCCCCAAATCCCAAAAACCTTAACCTTAGACTGTCTACTATTGACCTCACCCCTTTCCTAAGAGGTTTCTAGGGGGCGTGCATAAGCGCACCAACATGCCTACCGTCCCTGTCCTATTGTTTGTTTTATTTTTTTATTTTTCTTATATGTATCCATGTATTCATAACTGTTTTACTTATACCTATTATCTTGAAAGCAATTGACAAATAAAATAAATAAATAAATAACTTTTTTTTCATAAGTGCTTCCTGTGGTTCTCATGTGACTAATGTTAGACCTAGATTATTTCAGGCTAATCTGGAACAAATGGCTTTTACTTGTCCTTGCTTGATCATTATCTAAGCCATTATTTATCAGATGTTCAGCAAGTATACAAAGCAGGAAATTGACCTTTGATGGGTTCTTTAACAGGCTAATCCAGAGATGATTACAGATAAAAGCAAGAGATAGTTACTTGATAAATCTTTAAATGCTGCCTCATCTATGCACAAACCAATATTACTTGTCCTAAATTTCTTTCTCTGTGTATGTCTGTGTGTGTGTGTATTGTTGTATGTGTGTGTCTGTGTGTGTGTGTATTGTTGTATGCAACTTGATATAAGATAAGAATGCATTATTGTCACAGCATTTCAGTGTATTTATATATGTGTTTGTGAATGTTCATCTTTTTATTGTCCCATGGCAAAGATTATTATTAAACTGAACACCAGCACAAAGTAGCCCATTTTTATGACAAACAATGTAATAAAGGCAGGGGAAAACAATAACCATTTTAATCCTTGGAGTGACAGTCAGAAGAGGCATGCATTGAAAGATGGGAAATAGTTAAAGAATAAAGAGTAGAACAAAGAAAAACATGGCAATATTAGCTGAGTTTCAAGAACAAGTCAACACCACAATTTTCTGATATTTTCCTTCAATGCTGGACTAGCTATCCTTGTTACATATATTATATATACATTCTTAATGTGGAGGGGTTTGATTTTTTTCTCTCTTAGAAGTGGACCCAATTTCAATGTGCTTGAAGCAATAAGCTGGCTACTTAACTTGATTAAATAGAGTTTAGTTTATTTTTTATATAGAGAGCTTCCTTGTTGAATGAGCATATAATTCAGCCATCTCTAATGCTCCCACCTCTGACTGTTCCCATTACAACAATCATATGAGATGACTGGGCCAAAGTTACCCAGCTTGTGTTTTATATTTGCATTTATTTACAAATGACACAATCCAAAGAGAAGGTACCTTTAGTGATTAATGTGGTAATAGAGATCCTCCTCCTCCTTTTAAATAACCAAATTAGAATTTTATTCTTGCTTAGAGAAAGGAGAAATGTCAAAAAGCCTTGGGGGAAATCTCTTTTTCTTTCTTTTCATTTTCTTTTCTTTTCTTTTTTCTTTTACTACATACTGTGCTGCCTCATCTGAACTCTCCCAGAGCTCTTAAGAGTTGTTAAGTAGCAAATTCCATCTTTGCAGGCTGACACTCCTTATTACCATGACATTTTAATTCAACCCCCGCTTGCCTTTGCTTGCTAGCCATGCTTTTTCTTAAATTTTATGAAAAGTTTTCTTCTTCTTCCTTTTGTGAAAATCAGGTTAGCCTTTATAACACTCCTCTTTGGACTAAAAGCATGGTAGCTACATATTGATTTGGATCAGATGGTCAAACTGCAAGATAACAGAAACAATCTTCAAGTGGGACATGGTTTATGAAATAGCAGTCTTCCCCTGTAGCTTAACAAATAAAATAAAACTAATATCTATTGTTCAAATTGTCTAAAGCTTTCATTCTCTATCATTTGATATGTCACTTCTTCACATCAGAGTTACTAGTAAGTGACATTGTAGGTTATAGAACAGAGAATCTTATTTCAGATTTGTTTTTCCTTAGATTTTTTTTTTGTTAAGCATAGAAACATGGAGACAACTAGGTTATTCTTCTAATAAATAATTCCTGATTCCTTGGCTAAGCAGCAGTATTTTAGCCTGCATCATTATGTCTCTTTATACCAGACTTGGGTATTTTACAGCAAAATAGGTTAATAATTAAATTAACTTCCAATAGTCCTTGATGCTCTCTGAGTTTGGTTGTTCCCTTGCAAATGTTTTGTTGCCAGTGTAGGTAATATCTCCAGTGCTAGAAAAGAGTGGGGTTTGCTGTTATGCATGGGTGTGTGTCTGATGTATGTATGTATGTATGTATGTATGTATGTATGTATGTATGGTATTAATCCTGGTATTACTTCCTGCTTATCTGGATGTTGTCGAGAAGGAGGTATTTTGGTATTTTTGTTTTCTTTTTAGCTTTTTGTTGTCTCTTTTGAATGGTGTGGAAATGTTATTTATCTCTATGTGTCTCTTGATGGCAGATTGGTATTTGGATTCATACCAGGTTTGTAACACCAGTCAGTTAACAATACCCCAGCCAAGGAAGCACCAACTCAGACAAACAAGCAATAAACAGCAACCTAATCAAGGAATTATTACGGAGAAAACAACACCTCCATCAACATTGAAAGGACAAAGTACTGTATAGAGAGCAAATCCCACTCCCTTCTGGCAACAAAATATCTGCAAGCAAAATACCAAGTTCGGAGAGCACCAAGGCTCCACAGTTCCATTCTGAACTACATGTATTCTTTTCTATTACTATCACTTACATTATTTAGTAATGAGTTGAGAGATTGGATAATGGTATCATCACTGCAGTATTTCTCTTTGACAAAAGTGCCAGAATCTGACAGTGCTGATCCATAGATGTGCCTTCCAAGTTTTGAGCAAAAAATAAAAATAAACGCACAGGTTCAGAATAGACGAAACCTGGCTCAAAAGCAGTAACTGTGAGAGAGATCTAGGAGTCCTAGTGGACAGCCACTTAAATATGAGCCAAAAAAGATGCTGCAGAGGCCAAAAAAGCCCATGCAATCCCAGGCTGCATTAACAGGATAGAATCAAGAACACGTAAAATATTAGTACCACATTATAAGGTCTCAATGAGACCACACTTGGAATACTATATTCAGTTTGGTGACTACAATATAAACAAGTTGTTAAGACTCTGGAAAGAGTGCAGAGAACAGCAAAGATGAGTAACAGGCTGAAGACCAAAACATATGAAAGATAGTTGCGGGAATTTGGTATGTCTAGTCTAGTGAAAAGAAAGACTAAGGGGGACATAATAGTAGTATTTCAAGATTTGAGGGGCTGCCACTAAGAAGACGGGGGTCAACCTATTCTCCAAAGTACCTGAAGGCAGGACAAGAAGCAACGGATGGAAATTAATCAAGGAAAGAAGCAACCTGGAATTAAGGAGAAACTTCCTAACAGTGAGAACAATTGATCAGTGGAACAGCTTGCCTTCAGACTTTGTAGGTGCTTCATCACTTTTTAAGAAGAAACTGGACATCCACAAGTCTGAAGTAGTATGGGTCTCCTGCTTAAACAGTGGCTTGGACTAGAAGACCTCCAAGATCTCTTCCAATTCTGTTATTCTATTATTCTGACCTGGGCTTAGTAAATATCGTTCTGTTCCTTCAGTAGGTAAACCTCTATATGTGGAAGACTTCATCTCTTGGGGAGAAAGCCCAACTGATAAATGTATTCATTTATCTGCTAATGTTCTCTTGATTTTCTAGCTTCTACTGCAGAAACCTATTTTGGCTTTCAGAATCCACAGTGTTTCAATGAATATACTAGAAGACAATCGGTTTCACAGGTTTCACATTCTTCTTATGGAAGAATCGGCATTGATAGCATGGTGGGAAATCAGTGCCTTTGAGTCTAGGAAACATGAAATGATAGGATCCCAAACCTCCTTCTGGGTTATCCATTCCCAGGGATTAAGTAGCACATTATAAAACAATTTTCTTCAACCATTAATTTGTTTCGTTAATTTAACCCCAACATGCATTTTTACAGTTTTCCATAGTTTTTTTTCAGTTTACCATCAATGTTTACTTGGTATTATATATTAGCTAATATATAAAAAAAACCACCCAGCTACATGAAAAATTGTGGTTCATGGATATTTTTTCTCTTCTTTTTAATTTTAGTATAAAATACTGTCCAGTGAATATTTGTGATATCTTTTTCTTCCAATGTATCCATGTATAACAGATAACAGATTAAACAGATAATCAGAGATGGAAGGGACCTTGTAGGTCATCTAGTCCAATCCCCGCCCCTGCCTAAGCAGGAGACCCTACACCATTCTCACAAATGACAGTCCAATCTCTTCTTGAAAGTTTCAAGTGATGATGCTCCCACAACTTCTGAGTGCAAGCTGTTCCATTGGTTGATTGTTCTCACTGTCAATCAACTCACTGGTTGATTGTTCTCTGTATACAGGATATCCTGGTTTATTATCTGTTTTATACAATACTTGACCCATATACTAGATTGGTTTATGTACACTTAAAAGTTAATGCTAACCAAAGTATTTTATATTGTGTAAATTCACCTGATAGGACTTTCCTTTACTTGATTGAGAGACTGTATGCTTGAGTTCAAGATTAGCACCACAACTTTTCAAACAGTGACAGATCAAAGTTTGTTTTGCCTTCCATACTTGTGGGAAAGCATAGGTTTATAAATGCCTAGAGTTGGGAAATGACCCCAGAAATCAACTGGTCCAACCTTTGCTTAATACAAGATCCACTGAGGCATCTCTGACAGATGCTCACCCAACATCTCCTTGAAGAACCTCTTAGGAACTTAATGTATCATGAATTAAAATACATTTGTCTTAAAATACCAAGTAAACTAATTTTCTTTCATCTCTAAGGGTAAGAAAAAAGGGAAAACTTTGCAGCAAAAATGCTTACCCTGAGTTCTGAAGTCAATTGCTTACCCCTATCCACAAGAGATTTTGTAGAAGACGACAGCACTAATTGCTTTCAAGGAAGAAAAAATATATATATATATTTGCTCTTTTGAACTGTTCACAAAATTCTAGCATAAGATGTCTTCACTTGAAGGGAAACAGGAGCCCTTTTTTCTATACATCAATTAACTTAATTATACTGTCTATGTCTGCACAAACATACACACAAAAAAACCCATACACCATAACTCTTTAGGCAAGGAAGAGGATCCCTGAAGATTTCAACTGTGGAATTGATATGAATCTAGATGGGCAATGAGCAAGGCTGAAAATCCTGAATTTTAAGCCTCGCCAAGGAGGTGTTTTGAAAAAATTAAGTAATGAAACATGAAAAGAAAGCTAACCAGGTGGTTATTTTTATTGTCTGCTTTAAAAATATAAAAAGCTTGTTGCTGAAGCAAAGGCCTTTTCCAGCTGGGGGATTATCTGTCATATCATAATGAAAAGAAGAATCACATTACATTAGTTTTCTTCGTAGCAAAGATGGCAACTTTTATGCTCTTTTTTTTTAATTCAGTAGCAAAACTACAAGGATTCGCACAGTATGTCCTTGACTTAAAACAAACCCACTGATCACACAAAACAACACAAATATAACCCCAGTTTGAGGTTCTGTTTGATCTGAAAACAGACATCATCCCTTCTGGAGTAAAGCTGATTGTTTTTAAATAAAGATGGCTTTACTTGTACTTCTTTTGTTTTATTATATTGGAATTAAATGATGAACTTTTAAAGTTATTACTCCATTCAGCCAAATATATGTTGTTGGCAGGAGCTGGTTCAGGGATGGGCTGCTGTGGGTTTGCAGGGGTTTGGGAAAGCCCCTAGCTAAGATTCTGTGCGGTTTGGAGAACCCCCAAATCCCACTCCTGGATGGTCCTGTTCAGCCCAACCCACCCCACCCCTCCCAGGAGTCCCCACACGGCCTATTTTGGATGCAGGTAAGTGCAGGGCACGCATGGAGAATCGGGGATGGTGAAAAATGGAAATTTGGGAAGGCCGGAAATAGTCCTGTTTCTGGCTTCCAGGGAGCCTCCGGAGCCTGGGGAGGGCAAAAAGTCATCCCCCCCCCGCCATGGTGCAGGAGGCCAACCAGTGGTGGTATTCAACCATTTCAGCTTGGTTCTGGCGAGCTAGTAGGAGTGATGAGCAGTGGAGACCAAACTGGTTCTCTTCATCGCTCTGCTGTTGGGCCCACCCACTTGCCCAGGCTCCCATACTCACTTTTATCTGCTGAATTTGAAGCGCAGCTGCTTTGTGCGGCACAGAATAGTGCTGTGCGGCAGCTGCTGAAGTGACCAGGATCATGCAAGCTTGCAGGAGGCGAGTTAGAATGCCTCTGTGCCTACGCAAACTGCATGTTTGGCGTGTGTGTGCACATAAAGTGTGTGCACATGCGCAAAGCGTGACCACCAAGCCACGCCCACCGAACCGGTGGCAAAAATATTTGAATCCCACCACTGAGGCCAACTAGGCCATGCCCACCATGGCCACATCCATCCAGCAACTGGGAGAAGAACCCTTTGCTAAAATTTTTGAAGCCCACCCCTGAGCTGGTCACTAAACACATGAGTATTCCAGCTGGGTAGAGGACTTCCTCCAGTACACATTCATACTTCTTTGCAAATATTGTGGGGTAGCCTTTAAAGATTAAATTCAAAAGTATGTGTCAAAGGCACCTACAGAGCTAACTGAAGGGTGTTTCTGGATCAAAAGGATTTGCTGCTAACAACACTGTTGCCCAAGGGACGCCCAATTGCCAAACGAAATGCATTTGTCAGGGATGCAATCTATCATGTCCCCCAAATCCAGAAATTCAAGCTTTGAATTTACTTAATTGCAACAAATGGCAAACTCAATCAGTTGTTCGGTGTGTGTGTGTGTGTGTGTGTGTGTGTGTGTGTGAGTTTAAGTATGAACAAAATTGTTGAACCATGAATGCCAAATCATATTTGATTATTTTTCCAACTGGCTAACATACTATTTGTAAATGCATGCAATTGGATCAGAGGTGGTAATCAGCAGGTTCTGACCAGTTATGGAGAACCAGTAGTGGAAATTTTAAGTAGTTCAGAGAACTGGTAAATACCACCTCTGACTGGAGATTTTACAGTATCCTTTCCCTGCCACAACCACCAATCGGTAGTAAAAAAAATGGAATCCCACCACTGAATTGGATCAAATTTATCTCCTCCTCCCCCCCTCCTTTGTGTGTTGAATGAGATGCAAAGTTCCGGTTCTTGATCTTCTGGTGGCCTCAACCAATGTTAATTGATGCTGTTCTAGGGTGTCTTTCATGTTGTCTCTCTGTCTTCTTCTGGACCTGCCCCATGTTCTATGACCTTCTTCTCTTTTTTTGTATGTGCCTTGTATGGTATGAATTCCCAAGGCATCCTCTCCAGATAGGGAAACCACTTTATCTGCTGTTTTTGTATGTAATTAAAATTGGATCTATACTAACTGCAGCGAGAATTGTATTTGCTCAAAACTGGAAAAGTGAAGAGGTTTCTCTTGATGAAAATGTGATTAGGAAAATATTAGAATGTGCAGAAATGAATAGATTTAACACTTGCAATCAAAAACAAGGAGAAATCTGAATCTTATAAGATATGGGGACTATTTTATTGATGGTTAGAGAAAAAGCATGAAAGTTAGAAATATCTAATAGAGTAGTGAAATAAGGAAAATATCTTAATAGAATTAAGAAGAATTCTTAAGAAGAGGATTGTTATAATGATAGATATATTATATATACTAATAATAGGTGAAGATCTAAAGCTGTTATTGTTATAGTGATATATATGTGTGTGTGTGTGTGTGTGTGTGTGTGTGTGTGTAAATAACATATTAATATACATTAATATGTATATTAATAACAAGATAACAATTGAGAACTAATATCAATGTAATGAATATGGTAATAATTTTGATTATTGTCGCACTAGGTTTCTGTACCCAGAAACCATTAAATGGAAGATGAATTGTTTGTACTTATAAAAAAATAAAAAAACTTTTATTAAAAAAATTGGATCTACACTAATTCTTTCTCTTGTGATCTCATTTCTGATTTTATCTCTTCTAATCACTTCAGCATTTGTTTATTTATTATTCATTTATTTGTAAAGAAATAAATATTTATTATTTGTTTGTTACTGATCATTTTTGTTTTACAGAAAAGAATTGACAAAAATGAATGGATGCTATCTCAGACACACAAATTGGCTTTGGACTGATGACCACTTGTTTACTTCCTCTGTGTCTTGATGAAACAGAAATAAATGCTCTTTAAAATAAAAAAGGCTGAAGGAAAAAGAGTCAGGGAAGCAAAATGAGTCAGAAAAGTAAAGAAAATAGCATTAGAGAAGAGAGAATGGAAGGCCACAAGCAAAATGACATGTTTATTCAAGGTGATACAGAAATTCCCCTCAGAGTTTTGTCTAGCCAGTCATAATATGTGATTTGAAGCTGCACAGTAAAAGGATACAAAATGTGCTCTGGCACATGCATCAGGTGCCTTAAAAAGAAGAAAATGAAGTGAAATAGAATCTCTGCATGAAAAGCCTTGGGGAAACTGGTGAAAAAGGACAGATTCTCGGAATCTACAGTTCCTCAGATAATGTTGAAATAGACTCAGGTTTCATGAATCAAATGTTGATTATGGTGAAAGCAGTGCAAGCCATATTCTTGCCATTCTGTGATCAGGGCACAACAGTTGAACAGTTGAAGATGAGATATCAAAGAGACAACGTTGAAGCATCTTTTGTGTGCAAAAATATTTTTTTTTTGTAACTAGAAAATAGGTTAGTAATTGAATTATCTTTTGCTATCATTCTTTGATGGGCATGGTATCAATAGTGGGAAGGAAGGAAGGAAGGAAGGAAGGAAGGAAGGAAGGAAGGAAGGAAGGAAGGAAGGAAGGAAGGAAGGAACCTATGAATACCAAATGTCTCTGTGGAACAAATAGTAAATTATTGTAACGAAATGAAGGATATATTCAATATATCCCTATATACTGTTTCCCCAATATATGAATAAAAATATTCATATTCGAAAGGCCATTTCCACACTAATTTCATATGTATTCAAAGTGATAACTGAAATTGACATTATTCTAATCATTCGATGCCTATTGATATACAGCTCTTCCTTCCTGCAGCAGCATAGATCAACTAGAGAATAAAAACATACAACTGAGGTTTTATTTTTCCAATTAAAGCCACAGAAATGAACCAAGTGGCTTTGATATGCTTCCAAAAAAAAAAAAAAAATGAGTAAAAGCTCATTTTGCTCCCAATTTTTGTGCAATTTCATATTGCAAAATGAAAATTGAGAAAGGTATTCAGAAATTTTAAGCAGTGAAATAGATGGCTTAGCAATCTGCCCTCTGAGGCATCAGTCTTATACCTTAACTGCTTCAAATTGCAAATTAAATTCCTAAATATTTAACTCTGTGGGGTCCAAGTAATCTGTAAGTATTTAAATATATGGGGGGAAAAGAGGTTCAATCCTACCTAATTCCAACTCCCTGCGAGCCTTTGCTGAATTCAGTGATGGGTCTGGCTTCAATTGACATCTTTATTCAGCATCAGAACCTTTTCGTGCTATCTGTAAGGAGAAGGAAATTGAGAACAGAAATTCAGAGGAAGATTGAAATGCTGTTGCCAAGTCATTTCAGTTTTTAAAAAGACTGAAATATTACACCTTTCACAACTTCAAGGAATACAGATGGAAAGATATATATACAGATTAAAAATAGTATGGGTTAAAGTAAATGGACACGTCATTATTTTTTTCATTAAAAAATAAACAAACAGACAATTGTTCAGCAGAGCTTCCAGGAAATGTAATCAGCTTGTTCTGATAATGTATAAATAATGAAACTATAATACACATTCCAGCATACTGTAAGAACTTGTGGTAGATTTTAATTAAAAAGAAAAAAGGTTCTTCCTTTCCTTCTAAACTGTATCACCGACCATCAGTTAGCAATGACCTATTTTCTTTGGCTCCTGGAAAGGAAATGGAAGGCATATTGATGAAAAGGGTTAGCAAGGCATGACTTGGGAAGATGATTTTGGTGGATCTATCAATGATTTCAGTACAGTCTTCTTCCAGCGGATTAGACAAGGTGTCCTTTGGCCAAGAAATCATTTGGTTTCTCTGCTGTGCTGGAACCCTTGTTTTCATTCATCAGGTCTACCTCCCAGAGACCTGTTCGCTAGGCCTCTGAATTCAGTGCTTGTGTAGGCAAGCTCAGACATCTACCATACAATCTGGTACTGAACACATTCAAAACCATAAAAATGGTGGTAGACTTTAGAAGAAACTCGGCCACACTACCACCTCTTACAATACTAGACAACACAGTATCAATAGTACAGACCTTCAAATTTCTAGGTTCTATCATATTACAAGACGTAAAATGGACACCTAACATCAAAAATATCATCAAAAAAGCACGACAAAGAATGTTCTTTCTGTACCAACTCAGAAACCACAAACTGTCCAAGGAGCTGCTGATACAGTTCTACAGAGGAATTATTGAGTCTGTCATCTGCACCTCAATAGTTGTCTGGTTTGGTTCTGCAATCCCACAGGACGGACACAGACTTCAGAGGATAATTAGGAGTGTAGAAAAAACAATTACTACCAACCTGCTTTCCATGTATACTGCACGAGTCAAAAAGAGGGCTGTGAAAATATTTACAGACCCCTCACATCCATAAACTGTTTCAACTCCTACCCTCAAAATGATGCTATAAAGCCCTGCACACCAGTACAACTAGACACAAGGACAGTTTTTTCCTGAACGCCATGACTCTGCTAAACAAATAATTCCCTCAATACTGTCCAACTATTTACAAAGTCTGCACTACTATTACTATAAATCTTCTCATCACTCCTTATCACACATCCCCTCCCACTTGTGACTGTATGACTGTAACTTTGTCACTTGTATCCTTGCGATTTATATTGACTGTTTCCTAGTATGATTTGATTGCTTACTGTACCCTATGACTATTATTAAGTGTTGTACCTTATGATTCTTGACACTTGATAAGTATATCTTTTCATTTATGTTCACTGACAGCCAATGCACCAAGACAAATTCCTTGTGTGTCCAATCACACTTGGCCAATAAAGAATTCTATCTCTATTCTATTCTACAGGATAGTCTTTGACTTATGATCACAATTGACCCCCAAAATTATGTTGCTAAGACAGTTGTTAAATGAGTTTTGCCTCAGTTTATGACCCTTCTTACCACAGTTAAATGAATCACTGCAGTTGTTAAGTTAGTAACATGGTTGTTAACTGAATCTGCCTTTCCCATTGACTTTCCTGATCAGAAGGTAGCAAAAGATCATCACATGACACTGGGATACCTCAGCCATCATACATATGAGTCAGTTACCATGTGTCTGAATATTGATGTATAGCCATGGGGATCTGCAATGGTTGTAAGTGTGAAAAATGGTAATAAGTCCTTTTTCCAGTGCTATTGTAACTTTGAAAGGTCATTAAATAACTACTGTAAGTCTAGGACTACTTGTATATATTTTTTTCGGTTAGTTTATTGGGGAGGGAAAATGGTACCCCTTTCACAGTTCCATATATGTAAAGACTTTTAGGATAGCATTTCCTTAGTGGAGTAGGAGAACTGTCCATCCAGTCATTTTTTTAAGTGAGAAAATTTCCCCCTTTTCGTAAGTAGAACTATTTCTTCCACTCAGCACTCTCTTACCAGTTCTACCTTATCACAGCCAGAATCCTATTACACTACCTGGGAAACCGGAGGGAATTATAGGATTATGCTATTAGAGTGTGATAGTATCAGAAGAAGTTTCAGCGAAGAGGTCTCTGAAGGCTTCCAAACTCCGGGGCTATAGCACTTTCTTTCCAATTTGTCTCATACAATCATGGACAATATTAATTGAAAATATGAGATAACCTTATAGGTCATCAATGTTAATCTTCCACTCGGTGTAGGAATCCACTACACATCTCCAAAAAGTTGGCAGTTATCTCCTACCTACAGCTTCCCAGAAGGGGAAGTCCACCACCATTCTAGGAAGGACTATTCCCCTGCTTAAAGTCTGGTATTTCTCACAATACTCAACCTGAATCTTCTTCCATTTTAGTCTACTGGCCTTTGTCCTATCTTCAGTTAGTGAGGAAATCAAATCAGATGATTCTAGCACACTCTCACATTAAGAACAGCTGGAAAATTTCCTAATGTCCACCTCCTTTTCTGGGTTGGGGACTTGGGAAACAGAAGGATAGTGTTGGGAGAAAACATTACAGAACTTGGAATTCCCAAGAATGTTTCTGTCTGTGAATGGGGAGAAAAAGCATCTTGCCTTGGATTTTCTGAGCTAATACATCCCAGAAATGTGATTTATTCTTCTAGGCTTTCAGATGGATATTAATAAATATGTTTTTCCTTGCTTAGGGAATGAAAGAAAATTAAACAGTGTTCTCTCAAGAAAAATGCTGCAAAGCAAATGTAGGTTTTATCTTATTAATAATAATATAAAGTCTAATTCTCCCTATGAGTCATACTTTAGCTTTTAAAAATGTAACTGAATACCATTTAGATCCGCTATTGCCTTTCAAATCTTATCTCAAATGTTACAAATATGACTAACTTAACTTATTCAATTTGGTAAGTCTCCTTTAAAAATGACAATGTCTATATCCATTCTTATATATAGGAAATATTTAGATACTCTTCCATAATTATTTATATAGGCAACATAAAAATTTCGTGTCTTCTCATATCATTTTTACATTCAGAGATACATAAACACCAAATTAATGCTTGTTAAAATTCAAGGACAGAGATTTGAGTTAGTTTAGAAGATCACTTGTATTTCTACAATTCATTTCATGCTTAATTATCTGTTTTTCAAATATAAAGGCTGAATTATTTTTTATTGTTTTTCTTTTTAAAAAAACCAACAAACCAAAATGTTGAAGATAGAGTATCAGTAAGTGGACAAAGAAGTTAACAAAACTTGCACTGTTAATGCTTAGCATATCACTGATGAAAAATTAACCATAGAAACCAAAACACATTAAGTTATTTTTAACAAGAAGGAAAAGGATTTTAAGGATTATTTTGAATCTCTGGGCTGACTGCCAATGTGTCCACTATTTTCCTATTTAAAGATACCATTAAAAAAGAGGAAAAAGAACAACAATTAAAAATATATGGGTAAATATTAAGTTTCTAACTTCCTTTCTGTGGTATGCTGTTGTAAAATATTTATGAACATTTACAATTTTCATGTATTTCTGACTTTCAATCCCTTTTGCTCTTAAAACCATACTCTAAATGCTTAAATTTGCCTTCCTGTATAAGGTAAGGCTGAATTACAGATTGAAACACTCCTGCATGCATTATTTTTCTTAGAAAAAAAATATGAAAAAAAATGGCAGCACAAGGAATATCATTCCAAATTCTGAAAGCTGACTATATATCAAGGAAGAAAGTTTTTTAAATCAGGCTCATGGTACAGAATGAAAAAAATACCTCAAGATAATTTAGACTGATGGTAAATATATGGAATGAATGTGTCCCAAAGTTCCCTGGTTGAACCCACAAATCTTTTATTGAGTTGTTTGGCAGACAAAAACGTATCTGCATTATCTGAGCAATAGCCAATCTGCACTTCATTCTTCTACTTTACATCCAGAGGTAGGGTGCATGGTGGCGGTGCATGTGAAAAAGGGGAAGAATAGCAAAACTATGGTCATGGCTGCCATCTTGATTTCTATTTATAATTACTTTATGAGTTTAGCTGAGAATTAGCCTGGAAGTTTGAACATGGTTTTTCATATAGTTCTATAACTAGAACTATACATTGGCCATCCTAAACCTTGGCTGTTTCCAGGGACTTGGATTTCAATTAGGAGATGGAGATGGAGAAAGGAAAGAAGGAAGGAAGGAAGGAAGGAAGGAAGGAAGGAAGGAAGGAAGGAAGGAAGGAAGGAAGGAAGGAAGGAAGGAAGGAAGGAAGGAAGGAAGGAAAGTATGTAAGTTAGGAACTAAAAGTTCCTGCAACTTAAAGATGCTTAAGTTGTTGAATCTACTATGCTGATGACTTCTTAATATTTTGAAAAGAAGTGGTAGACTTAATATAGGAAAGCTTAATGTAGGAATTTAGCTGGTCTTTGAGGTACTTGCTGTTATGAATTGGAACTCTTTTCCAAGCATAGCTACAGTAAATGAAGAAATAAATGTGTTTATTGTAAAAAATAATATAATCCCTGCCAAATATGCAAAAATAGGCAAAAGAAAATAACCAGATAATATTCCATAATGATTTGTACATATTATATTACATTAGGAATTATGTGATTCCAAGGTGGGTGCTTATTTAAGAAGCTTCCCCAGTGACAGCAACATTTCTAGTCAATTTTTATAGCCATGATGCTAGTGATTATTTTCCTAAAATGTCAAAGAAGTCAAGTGGCTGAAGCAGCAAGAGTTGTGACAGAGAGATGCAGGTGCTGAAAAGGCTAGGACTTTATCAGAATAAATTATGGCAATGACACTTCTCATTAGTGAATAGTACATCTCAGCATTTTACTAGACAGAAGAATGCCAAGCTGTAGATATTTGATATGAAATACCATATAAGTTTTAAAAGCACAGCATATTTCCGAAACATGTAAGTGGAACAATTCTTCTAAAAACAATTGCTTCTCTTGCTTTCAAATAGCTCCCATAGTTTCTTCAGCTATAAAATAGATTACACTGATAATATTAGAAGCTCTGAATTAATATTTTAGGAAAATACTATTGGGCTAGGAGTGCTTCCACTTCTCTTGTTAATAATTGTTAATTATGCTTACTGTTTCTATCTTCAAGTTGTTTGTGTGGAGTCTCTAATCATACAGAGGGTAGAGGAACTACATTGCACATGGTTGATGGGGACAGCAACAACAAAAGGGAAGTCATAATATAAGGGAAGTCAGTGTGGTCCTACTTTTCCCTTCAGTTCTATTTATGGGAAAAATATATATGGCAGATGGAAGCATCTAGCCAATCATGGTTGATTTCTAAAAGTTAAGAAGGTTGAACCCATTAATACCACTAGAAAATTCTATGACTTTATTCCAGGAATTAAAAAAAAAATCTTGAAGAAGACAATGCCATATTGATGTCCTTCCTTCCTTCCTCCCTCCCTCCCTCCCTCCCTCCCTCCCTCCCTCCCTCCCTCCCTCCCTCCCTTCCTTCCTTCCTTCCTTCCTTCCTTCCTTCCTTCCTTCCTTCCTTTCTTGTATCAATAGTATAAATAATTTAAAAAAGTATTAGTACTGCTTTATACTAATTTGGTAAGACCACATTTGGAATAATGTGTACTGTGTATTGGTCACCACGTTCCAAAAAAGATGTTGAGAGTGCAGAAGAGCAACAAAGATATTTAGGGGCCTGGAAGCTTAAGCATATGATGAATAGTTTCAAGAACTAGGTACAATAGTCTAATGAAGAGAAGGATTAGGGGTTACATGACAGTAGTCTTCAAATATTTGAGGGGCAGAGAAGAGAGAATTGACTTATTCTCCAAAGCACCTGAGGGCAAGATAAGAAGTAATCAGTGGAAATTTATCAAAGAGAGATCAATTCTAGAATTAAGGAGAAATTTCCTGTCAGTGAGAACAATTGATCAGTCGATTGTCTCCAGAAGTTGTGGCTGCTCCATCAGTGGAGGTTTTAAGAAGAGATTGGAAAACTTTTGTCCAGAATGGTCTAGGGCAGTGGTGGCTAACTTTTTTGGGCTTCTGGGCCAAAAACTGTGTGCACGCTCGCGTGCCAGCATCCAGAAGCCAATGCGTGCCCCCATACCCCCTGCACATGCACACACAATTCCCCCTGCCACCCCCTTATTTGCACTGTGCTTCACAGCTGATTTTTCAGCCAGTTTGAGGTCTTTTTCAGCTTCCCAAAGGCTTGAAAAAACCCTCTGCAGGCTTTGCAGGATGAATAATAGGCCCATTTCATCACTTCCAGTATTACAGGAAGTGACAAAATGGGCCTATTATTCATCCTGCAAAGCCTGCAGAGGGCTTTTTCAAGTCTCTGGGAGGCTGAAAAAGGCCTCAAACCAGCTGAAAATCAGCTGTGAGGCACGTACACATGCAGTGGGGTAAGTTTGCCTGCAGCTCATGTGCTGCCATAAATGGCTCTGCATGCCACCTGTGGCACGCATGCCATAGGGTCTCCATCATAGGTATAGGGTCCTACATGAGCAGGGGTTTGGACTAGAAGACCTCCGAGGTCCCTTTCAATTCCTTCCTTCCTTCCTTCCTTCCTTCCTTCCTTCCTTCCTTCCTTCCTTCCTTCCTTCCTTTCTTCCTTCCTTCCCTCCTTCCTTCCTTCCTTACTCCTTCCCTCCCTCCCTCCCTCCCTCCACTTATCCATAAAATATCTAAGAATCTAGCCCAATTTCATGGAGACTTGACTTTATAGGCTTATAATGTTTTTAATAAATGTCTATATACAATTACCTACTGAACTTTAAAATGGAAGAACATGTAAAAGAAACTATGATAGTATCGGCCAAAAAATTTGGATATACTATAGAATTAGACAATTGGCAAAAACTTGGGGAAAGAAACTACAAACTAACAATGTCAACAACATACAAAGAAAACCTTTACAAAATGTTCTACAGATGGCATTTGTCACCAGCAAGAATGGCAAAGATGTACCAAAACATAGTGCCAGAGTGCTGAAATGTAAACAGATACCGGGGTCCTATTACCATATGTGGTGGACTTGTCCAATGGCGAAAAAATATTGGTTAAAGATAAAAAGGTACCTAGAAGAAATGACAACATAACAAATAGATTTAAAACCACAGCTGTTTTTACTGCATATAATACCGGGGAAATATAACAAAAGAATTATATATTTAATATTACATGTAATAATGGCAGAGAGAATTACATACAAAACTGGAAAAATGAAAATACACCTATAGATGAAAATGTAATAAAGAAAATATTAGATTGCACTAAAATGGACAGATTAACAATGAAAATTAAAGATAAAAGTATTATTTAACATGAGAATTATTCTATAAATGGTTAGAAAATAGAAGCAGAAGTTAGTAAATTTATAATTAAGGATGATCAATAAAATAGAAGTAAATAGATAGATAGAGATAGAGATAGCTAGATATATAGATATATATATAAGCAATAATACTATAAGCAATATTATCACTGGACTATATTTGATTATAGATTAAATTGTACAGGGCAATTAGAAGTGAAGATCATGTTGTATATATTATGAAAATGATGGCTGTAACTCCATCAATGTATAATATTATACACTCCACCAAACTGGATGGTATAATATTATGTGTATTAAAAAGAGATTTGATACAGAGAGTACACTGCCATTGAAGAAATGGAAATGTTATGTATAACAAAGGAAAATGTATAATACATAATAATATTTTTTTAAAAAAATAAATGTCTATGCAGAAGAATTCAAGAAGAAGGCAAAGGGAAAACACTTGGTATTGCTACCAAGTAATTTAAGGTCTGAGACAGGTGCTGCAGAAACCAACTGTTCCTAGGGTAGATATGGCTGTTATATAAACATACAACAACCACTTGGTTTCAAGGCCACCAAGCGCTGTGCCATTATCCTTTTATTTAGAAGGCTTGAGTTTAAATAATATTTACATAGACAACAAGCAATTGGTGGCTTATTTTATTATTCCTGACTGCAATGAATATTCTTATATTTAGCTAATTACATCTGTGGCCTTCTCCTGAATCAAGTGATTAAGGTGAGCTGAGTGTGAAGGAACAGGAGATCGTTAATTTGCAGAATTTCCCACCTTGGGAATACTGTTAAATGTGGATGTATCTATGCAATCTCCGAGTTGAACTCACCTTCACAGATTCTTTGATTTTAGAAACAATCCAGAAGATACTGCTGGTCCAAAATACAATATCTAGATTGCTGACAAGACAGTCCTAAAGTAATACTAGTTATACCTAGGCTTCTGCACCCAGTTCAAATGTTAACCCTTAATGCCACGAATGGCACAGCCCAAGTTTTTAAATTAGAACCTGTCTTGCCAAGACTGAATCTTCATGTATGGTAAAGAACATTGCATGAAGTCCTGCTAAATTTCCGCCCTCTCTTCTGTCCCTTGCACTCCGAAATTCTTGGCCACCAGAAGGCTGAGCAGCCCTTCCCTTCTGGCATTTCATGTTTTCAGGATTAAATATTTCTCATTGCCATCTAGGAGATTTCTATTAGTTGTATATCTTTCTTTTTAAAAAATTATTCCATAATCTTACTCTGATGGGTGCTACTCGTAGCTTATTCATGGGACCAGTTGTAAAAATGGTGAACTGAATAAATAGCAATACCACTTAGCAATAGCACTTAGACTTATATACTGCTTTACAGCCCACTCTAAGTGGTTTACAGAGTCAACAAACTGGCTCCTCATTTTACCCACCTCAGAAGGATGGAAGGCTGAGTCAACCTTGAGCCTGGTGAGATTCGAACTGCCAAATTGCAGTCAGCCAGCAGTCAGCAGAAGTAGCCTGCAGTACTGCACTCTAACCACTTTGCCACCATGGCTCCACCATGTGCCACTCTGTAGAATAACTACATAATTACATACATTTAATACATATACCTTATATGTTGCAGCTCCTCAATCTTTAAGGAAAATGGTTTTTTTAAGATGACTCCCAAAATAAAAATAATTAAAGATGTAGAGTTGCCAGGATCGGCCACTGCTATGATTCTAGAAAACTAAGTTATATTTAGGGACCTAAAATGAAGTGTTTTTGCTACATCAGCAGCAAAAAAACTAACTCTAATGGATAAGCACAATTCTAGTACAAGCTCCCTCCAGTCTCTCTCTTTGTCTTCTCTATAGCCATTGGGTGACTTTCATCAGTCATCTGTCTGCTGTATCTGAATTACATAGTTGTGCAGGAACCGAAAGAATGCACCTTAAGCAACAGCCAGTAGAAGTGCTACCAAAGCTCAGCCCTTTCAGGCAGAAATGGGTCCTTT
This sequence comes from Pseudonaja textilis, assembly GCF_049901715.1. NCBI lineage: Eukaryota > Metazoa > Chordata > Lepidosauria > Squamata > Elapidae > Pseudonaja > Pseudonaja textilis. Next base: position 33,324,101 of record NC_141997.1, read on the forward strand.
TGAAAAAACTCAATTTCACTACAAAATGGATAGCTAATTCAATCCATTTAATACCCATTAGAGATACACATCTAAAGACATGGTGGTTATAAATAACATGCTTAAAAGCTATGTAAGCAGGCAATTCTATATATAATAAACAAGTGAAGAAATCCATATCCACATGACTTTAACTTTTGTAGGGCTGAAGCTGGTCTAACCACCCACCCTAATTTTCTGGCATGGAACAATGATAAAGAAAAAATCACATGCTCCAAGGGGCTGCTCACTCCTCTCTCTCTCTCTCTCTCTCTCCCTCCCTCCCTCCCTCTCTCTCTCTCCACCCCACAAGCAGCTTAAATTGTTAGCTTGGCTATGACCCACCCTGTTTTCCACAGAAGTTTGAGAGCAGAAAACCGAAGATTAATTCAATACTTCACGATTCAAATCTGTAGAAATGTTGAACTGAACAGCTTTAATGGATTTACCACTCCATCACCTTTTATCACTTTTAATCAAAACTCCTCAGTTAGAATATGCCTCCATGATTAAAAGCTTATTGTTTTAACATTCATTGCCTGCCAGGTTGAATTGTCATAAAATGGCATACACATATGCTTAAAGGGAAATATTAGAGCTTGTACCACAACTGATGTACACTCTTTTAATTGATAATAGTGTAATCACATTTAGACAGGAACTATATATAAAGTAAAAAAAAAAAACCTGCGTAGATTTGTTCCTGGGTTTTGTCAGCAGCCCACTTATTTAATTGAGGGAGCTTTGGAACATATCTTGATAGCAAGTATGTCCAGGTTTTTTGGAACCTAAGTCCTTGAATGTGTTCAAATGGAAACTAAGGAGACATCTATGCTTTAATTTGGATTCCTGCATTAAGCAAGGATTTGACCTCAGGACTAAACTTCATCCAACTTTATGATTCTGTGTTTCTTTGGGTTCTGATGATACATTAGAGGTCATATTCCAAAACATGGGGGGCTAATATCAAAAAGTAGTCAAATCCACCACGAAAGCTAAGTATATTCTGAATATAAATGAAATTCAGTTAAAATAATGAAATGTTACTAACTAATTATTTATGTACACATTCATTTAGGGTTTTTTTTAAATTTATAACCCAGCCCAATCCTAAAGAAGTCAAGTTGATTGAGAACAAAAGAAATGCATAAGTGGAATATACAAGAATCAAATTAATACAGATAATTATTGCATGAAGCCCACAATCATTTCAATGCAAGGTACAACAGAGAAGTACTTTTTCAAAATATTGCTTGTGCATTGCAAGATGGGCTAGAACTAGGAACCTGAGATTTGGAGAAGGGCCAAAGAGATCCACAGAGAAAGCCTATAATTTTGTCCATACCCCATGTACCTTGTACTGAGTCCTCTTGATGGGACTTGACTATTTTGGATGGCCAGATTAAATTTTGACAAGGTGGCTGAAGTTTCCTGTTGCTTCAATTATAGTAATATTGGTGGTACTACAGAAAGAGGGGAAGAAGGAGGTTAAGAACAGATTGTTATGGGAAAATGTGGTGAGCTGACAATGACTTGATGGCACATCAGTCAATCAATTAGTATGCCACAAGACTGAGAGATACCTCTGGATCCTATATTTTTATGTATAGATTTATTTTCTTTGCACTTATACTTCAATCATTCAATTGTTTTCATTTCTATAATATCATTGGAGCATTCAGTTCATTGCAACCTCTGTCATTAATATTTCTACTTTCACTCAGTTCAAATCAACTGTGCTGTCTAGCAAATGCAATGATTAAAAATATCTCACACAAAGCTGTAAAGACAGCCAAACAATTTCTTTTACTTTATGTCTTACATTTTTTACACAAAGGACTAGAAAGAGATATGCAGCACATTTATTCCCGTTAATGTACATGTCTTGTACAAGCTCACAGATCTTAAATCACAGCATATCAACCTCTCTCAGCAGTTTAAAATCAAAATCAGAATTCAAATAATTAAAAATGAAACTGCACTATTGAGATATTACTGTAAATACATTATCCCTTCAGAACATGTTCTGGAATCAAAAATTCATAGACAAACTATGTAATCACAGTTTTGCATGTACCTATATAACATTTAAGAAAGTTAGTTTGCTTTGCCTAGAGCAGCTTTTCTCAACCTTGGCAAATTTAAGATACGTGAACTTCAATCCCCATAATTCCCCATCCAGCATGCTGACTTCTAGGAGTTGAAGTCCCCACAGCTTAAAGTTATCAGAGTTGAGAAACATTACCTTAGCTTAGGGCAGGGATGTCAAACTCGCAGCCTGCAGGCTGGATGCCTCACATGCTGGCCATTCCCACCCCCGACCCACCTCGGTTTAGTGAAGGAGGGGAGTCACGATATGTCACGTGATGACAACATGATGCAATCGAGTTTGACACCCCCGGCTTAGCGGGTCAAAAACCATTTCTTCCAAATCCTCCAGCTTTGTATATCTGGTGCTTCCTAACATGTACCCAGAGTGAGCAAGCTACCCCTGTTTGGCTGTTGCTAAGCAATAATCAGTTGGGGGAGATGACATTTAGGCTATCAAGGGAAAACCTGTTTCTATGTTCCTGGGGATTTGATAGGCATATCTTCACAGTTTTCTTGGCATTAGTGTTGCCAAGAGCCTCACTGAATGCCAGCTTCCCTAGTGAGATGTACAGTATGTTAAGACTCAAGGGAGAGAGTAGATATGCTAAGAATGAAGATAATTTAGTTCATTGGTCCATGAAGGAGATTCTCTGTCAGCAAACCTGGAAAGCATAGGCGGGGAAGACAATAAAAAAGCACAATCTAATATAACTACTAATAATTAAACATAAGGAGGCTCTTCAGAAACAGCAAAGGAAATTTAGTTCCCGAACAGCAATGGGAATAAAATCCCATCACAGAACCAGAAGCCGTGTCATAAACAAATCAAGCATCGGTTTAAGCAATATTAAATCTGAGTTGTTTTGGGTATATTTAAATGATGGGTAGATAGAAACATTCAGATTAATTAAAGGGTCAGGGTTTTTTTTTATCTCCCAGGACAGATTCTGGCTGTAATCAATCAGACGGAATTAATCAGGCTTTTATAAGTTACTTATCAGAGCACACATGTTTGCCAATTATGGCTGCATTTCAGTGAACTCACTGATAAAGAAAAGTAAAATAATAAAACCAGAGACCATATAAATTATAGCAAGTAATTAGTAGGAAGGATTCTAAACCAAATTTGACTAGAAGGAAAGGAAACTACATGACATGCTAGCCAGGGGTGGGCTTCAAAATTTTTAGCAACTACAGTTGCTCGGTGGGCGTGGCCATGGTAGGCTGGATGCTTCATGCACTGGCCATGTTCATGACTGTTTAGCGAAAGGGAAAAAAAGTTCCAATACATTAGGTGACGACATGAGTTTGACACCCCTGCTCTAAAAGGATGCAAATTACCAGCTGTCTGCAAGAAATATAAATCCTTCCAGTCCCCAATATCCTGTCAGAGCTGAAGGAGCTTCTTGGATGAGAAGTGAAATGTCTTCAAAAGAAAAAGAAAGTCCAGTTGCCTCCTGAAAAAGCACCTTTGGGACAACCATGACCTGGATGACTGAGAATCCCTACAGATTTCAGATACCTTGTGGACTCATTGGCCCAGGGGTGGGATTCAATTTATTTTTTACTACCGGTTCTGTGGGCGTGGCTTGGCAGGTGTGCCAGGGGAAGGATACTGTAAAATCTCCAGTCAAAGGTGGTATTTTCCAGTTCTCTGAACTACTCAAAATTTCCACTACCGGTTCTCCAGAACTGGTCAGAACCTGCTGAATACCACCTCTGTCATTGGCCATTACTTTGTGGTCTACCATTATTTGCTTGTGGCGGGACTTAATTGGGACCGTTCTGGGATTTTGATGAAGGGGGATTATTAATAAACCCACTAAACCATGATTTGTGTGTGTGTATGTGTGTGTGTGTGGGACAATACAATGGCTCATGAATGGCCTGAAATCCACAAAGTATTTGAAAACATTTTCCAGTTTCTGCAAGTCCTTGCTTCACTCTAAAATTAAGAAGTGTAGGTACTTTCAATACTTGTACCTTGAAGATGGAGGTAGACTTGTGCTGTCCAGACAGTTTATAGTTAATGAGGAATTGGTATAGTTAGTTAGGAATTGGGATCTGTCCCCTTAAGGTAAATGTAGTTAAGGTATCCTGGGAAATGTAGTCCATGTCATGTGGCCAGAACAAGACTATTGTACACATATTTACATGCTTATTATTGACTAGCGCTGAAAGCTGGACTTAATAGCAAAGAAGTAATACAATAATAATTTGTACGTATGAAACAGTGTCCTACTGGAAGAGAAAGGAAATGTTGTTCACAATGGAATGTGAAACAATTAGTTCACTGCAAATCCTACTTAAACTTGAGGCTAGAGTTTTTGCTTTTTCCGTAGTTGAATAATACTTTGAATAAACTTTTTTAAAAAACCTGGGTTTCAGGTGTGCACTGTCGCTTTCAGCCAAACCTTTCAAATCTTTAGATAGGCCTCCATGATAACAGCTCTTCTCTTTAATTTTTATGTTAACCAGCTGGCCCAAGGCTTCATAAAACCCGAGTTTAATCTCTCCGCATTAAAACTTCAGTTCTATTTCTGGTTTTTCATACGCTCACTATTCAGTAATCACCTCCCTGTCGTTAGTGGGCTTGAGATGGGGCCTCTACATTCCTGCCCATTATTTCAATTAGTCACCAGTTAGAAATGAAAGTGGTTGTCTTCTCCAAGAGGCCTGTTAGCCATTGGAGTTAATGACTTTTGCACTTCTCTATTAAGGTATTTCAATATTTAATCATATCCTTTCTGTTACCTATAGTAAGAGGCACTGTGTGTTATTCATAATGTTTGGCCCATTGTATCTCAGGCAATTTAAAAGGCCTGCACTGTTGGTCTGCTCTTTGTGAGTATCAGTTAGTTTGTCACAGTTGTGTTTCAACTGTGCATGATTTTTCAGAAATGTTCTTCTATAATATAGCACTTCCAAACCTTGGCAACCTGGAACCAACGGCACAGGGATTTCATCACCAGGGTCCATAAACTTTCAACTGCAGTTCTGAGTTTTGCCAGCCACAATCACAATAACCATATTCCTGCTGCAACTGAAAATGTTTATCAGTAAGGTCATTAGCCATCTGCTGTGTGATACAGACCTGTTTACGTAACTTAAGCTCTGTAGAGGGAGTCCAGCTTAAAATTGTGAGACCTGTACGGTGAGGTTTTTCTGGCTGCATATCAAATTCCCAACTGAAACTGGAGTCTAGTCAAAGTCCCATAAAGACTCCTTCATGAATTTGTCACTTAAAGAATTGGATTAAATTGCTTGAATTTTCAGGACAATCTTCTGATCTCATGGAAGACATATACAATCTCTACCCCATTCATTGGGGCCAGCATGGGAACGGTATGATGAATTTGGTTTGGAACCATAGTGTCATATTTTACATCTTCTGTATTGGTTGTGAGTCGCAGTCATTAGACTGAGATGGATAGCCTAGATAAATCCATCCATCCATCCATCCACCCACCCACCCACCCATTCTGGATTTTTCAACTCTGCACTGAAGAAACAGTCTGTCTGAAATAAAGGACCCCTTACTTAGCCATGATATGAAGTATGACCTAAGCAAAAACCCCTTACTGTAAGGGGGAGGATTTGTTTGGAAGACAATTCTCTCATCCTACATGTTTAACAAACACCTCTTATCTGTGCCTTAGAAAATGTTTCTACAATCTTGTTATTTACATTTATTACTGATATTCACTCCAAAAGATTCTGTATTGTATACTGTCTTTGTTGTTGGAAGGAAGATTCAGTAACACAAAGGAAGCGTTTATTCATGTGCACTGGCAGATATGGAACAACTTTTCTCTGTGATTCTGCGCTGTCCTTTCTATTCGGTTCAACTAATTTCACTATTTAACAGCACAATTTTTACCAATCTTGGTAACACTCTTTCTTTCTATGTAGCTTTCTGTCTGTAATTGAATTATTGTTTTTCTTTCTTTGTTTCTTCCATATGCCTCATTTTGAATTGGAGCACAACACTGAACAAAAAATTCTCTCTAACTCATAGTCGTGATTTATTTTATGCCAAATAGATTAACCTAGCCACATGGGATGGAATGAATAAAGAATAATTTCGTGTGTTCCAGGAAACGGGGAAAAAGAAGTTGTTTCAGATTTAGCTCTTTGGTCCATCTAATTCAGTAAATCTACTGGGAGCCACCCTCCATATTTCAAACAGAGTTTTGCCTTAGCTCCATTATAAGATGCTAGGGATTTAATCTGGTTTATTTGTTTGTTTGTAGTGTCTGATCCCTACCACCAAACCTGGGCTCTTCTCTGCTAGAAAGGCCGGTGGTATTAAAATCCTGCCAGTAAATAAAACTTCATAGCTATTTATTTTGAATGAGGCCTATGGAATAGTTCTAGCATACACCTCTACCAGCACAAGTCCAAATGTAAACATAGGCCTAAGAGAAAAGCATACACCCTGCTTCTGGTAGTACAAGGGTGTCCCTAAAACCATTTGTTGAGGATGACTACACACAGTTGTCATCCTCAACTTGCTCCTGAACACGAAGAGGATTGTTTTGTGTTTTCTTGCCCCACCTTCAAAGGTGGCATTTTTCTGACTTCTGCCAGCTGAAGCAAAGCTGAAACTTTGTTTGTGGGTGTTCATATAATTGTAGCTCATACTGCTTTTCGAACTGCTCAGTGTGCATTATTGTACCACTCTCCTTCTCCAAACACTGGTAGCTGCCATGCCTCTTGGGTTGCTGGCTTGTGTGCCTTCCTTTGGGAAGCATTTTTTTCATATAAAACATATCCATATTTTGTTCCAAGAGGCATCCTTTGGGCCTTACAGGGTATCATTATATATTGGAAAACACTAGAGTTTTAGAAGAAGGAAGATGGACAAAAAGGGGCATGTCTTCTTGGCACACAAGACTTCAGGTTTTGGTGACTGAAAATAGAATATCACATCCTGACAGCCTTCAAAAGATTTCTAACCAGGGTAAATAGGAAGAACGGTGTAAATATCTACTTACATAGATGGATAGAGAAAGAGTTAAGCCAGAAATGACCAGCAGAGAAAGAGTGATTCTAGGGATATGTGACTAGGAACATAAATCAAAGCAACAGATCAAATCAATACATTACTGTAGAGTTAGGGTTGAAGTTAGGAAGGGAAGGAAGTAAACCTAGCAGAGATTGGTAAACGGCTATGGTCATATTTGGTGTTAATAGCTGGGTCTAAGAAGCATCTACTTATTGAAACCTTTCAAACTCCCACTGATTTATCTAGAAAATATTGTGGGAAATTTGAAATGGATAGTTTTATATATTTAGCCACTGTCTCCAGATACCTCTGTGATGGCACTTGAAAGACAAATACAAATTCTAGGATTTGGACCCCCTCAGAATTGGTATATGCCAAGAGCCAACAGAAAGCCTAAGAAAAGTTTAGGGGTTTTGTTAATACAACTTACAAAACACAATTTTATAGTTAGATGTGCTCTTATATTATCCAGCCGTAACTTTAAAAAGGTTAAAATATTGCTGGTGGCCATATAACTTGCATTTTTTAAAATTAAAGTTTTTTTTTACTTTATTTTACCCCAGTGCAATTTCACTGTATTTATTTTAGATGAATTTCATATTCATGCTAGCATAAACAAAGGGTTGGCTGTGTCTCTAATATAATCACTATAGAACACCATTCCATTTAGTAGATATCATAGGTAGAATCCAAAAGTGGTTGTTTTTAAATGAGTTTTCTCAGCTGAGTGGAAACAATGGTTCAATTTAACAAAGAAAGAATGAAAGAATAATTGTATTTTGTCATCATTTCACGAATGTGCTTAATATTTATATAATTACTCCACTAAAATGTATGAATAAGCAACAAATACATGATGCTCTCACACAATAAATAAATAAAAATACTACCCTCTAGGGAGAGATTTTAGGAAATATGCACTTCTGAATCCAATATATCAACATTTCCTAGCAGACAAGTTAATTCCATCATACTGTGCCTTGTGCAATGTAAAGAATATAACTTTTACAAGGAAGTGCCATTTTCTATTTTAGTTGGTTCTGTTCCATTTTTTAAAAGAATGTGCTGAACAATCAGGCTAGTAAACCTAGTGGTCAGTCAGAAGTAGGATTACAGGCATTTCAGAAACTTTTGAAAATTTATTTCTTGTCTCAAAAGCATAATTGCCATTATTTTATGATTATGAGTCACATACAGTTGTTAGAAGCATGGTGGCATACAAATAATAGTAATAACTGATACTTGGCACATAATATATCAGATATAATTGTGGCTGAAAAGAAGAATGTATGGATAATTGAGGTGGAAATAGTTGGGGATAATACATAGAAGGCAAAAAAATTGGACAAGACCACTAGGTATCAAGATCTGAAAACCTAAGTTTCAAGATGGTGGCATAAACCAAGAATGGTGATTCCAGTGATGTAGAGATCATACCAAAAGGCCTTGGACAGCACTTAGAAAATCTACACCATTGACAAAATTTCCATTTATCATTTAAAAAATGTCACAGTGCTTGGATCTGCACACATTACAATACCCTGGATTCTTAAGAAGGACTTGATATGTATGAAAGCCAACACTAGCTGAAGAACCAATAGCTGTCACTTCACATTGTTGAATATATAATTTATACTCCCATGTTATGATTAACTTACCGTTAGAAAAGTACTGTGCAAATTATGATTAGAAACATGATTGCACACTATGATTTGGCCTAATGCTGTTTGGAGAAATGCATTCTTTTGAAACACATTTGACATTTTCCCTTAAAAGAAAAATTAAGCTCAATCCAGAGAGTTGATAAATAAAGTAATTAAACCTTAGAACTAGGGACTTGCAGGAACTTTGATAAGACCAAAGTCATATTTCTGGTTTAATATTTTAGGCAGTTGCGTTTTTATTTAAAGATAAAATGTTTTTGAAATGAGCAAAAAATAATGAGAAAGTATGGTCGGGAAGAATAGTGGAGGATTAAACAAATACTTTTTGCACACTCTATATGCACTTATTGAAAGTACATGGAGGAAGAGTGGAAAACTAAGCATAAAAGATGCTTGTCCCAAAGGTGCTTTTTTCAACAGTCAGCTTGATTTTCTGGGGTGTTTTGAAGACATTTTACTTCTCATCCAAGAAGCTTCTTCAGCTCTGACTGGATGGTGGGGAATGGAAGGATTTATACCCCTTGTAGACAGCTGGGCATTTGCATTCTTATAGCAGATTGTTACGGTCACCTGGAGGTTTATCTGTATCATCAGGGTCACCTGAGTGGTGCAAATTGTTGTGGAGCCTTCTTGGAACTGTTGAAAGCAAGGGGTGTGATTCTACCAGTTCGCACCTATTCGCTAGAACCGGTTGTTAACATTCTAAGCAGTTCGGAGAACTGGTTGTTAGAAGAAATTACTGGCCTAGTCCTGTAAGGAAGGCAGGAAGGAAACATTCTGGTGTTGCTTACAGAAACTGCCTCTCCATTAACCCTTTTTACATTCTTGGCAGGACTAGACTTCCCGTCTCAGGAATTTCTCTGGAGTCTTTTCCCCCTCCTTTGCTGGTACTTTGCTTGTGTGGAGTGACCATTCAAAGATACAATGGCATGGAAAAAAGTGACTTATGACCATTTTTCACACTTACAACTGTTGTAGCATCCCCACAGTCATGAGAGGCCAGGCGAGGAGATGCATGCCTCTATGTGAGTGATATTGAGTTGGCCATACCCAGCCAATAATATGACCACCACGCCATGTCCACTCAGTCACATGACAAAGCCACACCCACCACCTAAGCCACACCCAGAGAACAGGTTGTTAAAAATTTTGAATCCCACCCCTGGTTGAAAGGACTGTGTTTTAAACTGGAAATAGATGATGCCATATCCCTCCCCCTCTGTTGAGAGAGGGCTGTTCAATTCTCACACTGATGGTCTCTTTGACCCCCCCTTTCAAACCCCCCTCTTTGCCCCAAATATGGATTTTGTTGTCTTCAAAAGAGTGGCCTTATTCTTTTAAATGCAGATGGAGTCAGAGCTGAAGAAGCTTCCTGGATGAGAAGTGAAACGTCTTCAAAGAAAAACCAGAAAGTCCAGTTTTCCTCTTGAAAAAAAGCGGCTTTGGGACAACCATGACTTGGATTACTGAGAATCTCCATAGGCATAAAGGATGCTTATTTTGCCTTTCTTTGAAATTAATTGGGAAAGTTCTCAGATGCTGCTTGGCTATGGAAATTTGCTTGACTGGGCACTAGATGATTGCTCTAAGAAAACCTTCCTTCCTTCCTTCCTCCCTCACTCCCTCCTTTTTTCTAACAAGATTTATTTTTAATATCTAGGCAAAACGGACAAAGATGCCTTTGAGGTTTTCCCAACTTTTGGTGAGAACACTAATTAATATATTGTAGGTTTTTTTTGAAAGCAATACAGAAATGATTGGGATGTCATCCTCTAGGGTTATTTTTTATAGCACCTAACAATCTTTAATCCTAGAATTTCCTAGGGATCTCTCATCAAAATACTAACCAAGAGCAATCTTTTTTAGCTTATTCGAGGTGGACCAGATGCTGCTAACTGCAAAAGCCTATTTGAGAAGCTTCTTTTTAATCCTGCTATGTATAATTCCATATAGAAATTTCAAATAAACTGGCCAAATTGAATCTTCACATGGTTTGGCCAGATTGAATCTTTTTTTAAGAGCAAGAAGAGAACATCCTCCACTGCAGACAGCAAATGTAGGTAGGTTCCTGTGAAATTGTGGGAGTTCTTGCTACCACCTATTTTATCCCCTGAGGCACCTCTGCAAATAATTCACAATACTTTCTCACAGATCGCTCTTTGTTTCATGTAATTGTCAGTTCTGCTTAACCTTAAAGATGAATTTTATTTAAACATTTATAGGCAACTGAATGATCAAGAAGAGCCAACCAACTGAAAGAGTAGGAAACTGCCTAAAAATGATAAGGAAAGATGTTTGAATCTGAAACATAGACCATTTTGCAGAGGTGGTTTTAAAAAATGACAGTTATGCCCATGTGATTGACATCCCACCCCATTTTTGTATTCATCACATGGAAAGCATGTAAAAATGGAGTGGGGCTTTAGTTACACATCTGTGGCTGCCATCTTGAATTTTTTTAAATCCATTCGTAGAGTCCCCTGCATCAAAGGTGGTATTCAGCAGGTTCTGACCAGTTCTGGAGAACCGGTAGTGGAAATTTTGAGTAGTTTAGAGAACTGGCAAATACCACCTCTGACTGGGGATTTTACAGTATCCTTCCCCTGCCCATGGAACCGGTAGTAAAAAAAAATTGAATCCCACTACTGCCCTGCATATAATGAGGGATAGAATCAAGATCACATGAAGTGTTAATACCACTTTATAATGTCTTTGTAAGGCCACAGTTGGAATACTGCATCCAATTTTGGTTGCCAAAATGTAAAAAAGATGTTGAGACTCTAGAAAGAGTGCAGAGAAGAGCAACAAATTAGGGGACTGGAGGCTAAAACATATAAAGAACGGTTGCAGGAATTGGGTATGTCTAGTTCGATGAAAAGAAGGACTAGGGGTGACATAATAGCAGTGTTCCAATATCTCAGGGGCTACCACAAAGACGAGGGAGTCAATCTATTCTCCAAAGCACCTGAGGGCAGGACAAGAAGCAATGGGTGGAAAGAAGCAATGGGTAGAAACTAATCAAGGAAAGAAGCAACTTAGAACTAAGGAGAAATTTCCTGACAGGGAATAATAATAATTTATCAGTAGAACAACTTGGCTCCAGAAGTTGTAAATGCTCCAACAGTGGAAGTTTTTAAGAAGAGATTGGATAACCATTTGTCTAAAATAGTATAGGGTTTCCTGCTTAAGCAAGGGGTTGGACTGGAAGACCTCCAAGGTACCTTCCAACTCTGTTATTCTATTCTATTCTATTCTATTCTATTCTATTCTATTCTATTCTATTCTATTCTATTCTATTCTATTCTATTCTAATAGAATACATGTATAATATAATCTATTACATTATACATGTACTCTAACAACACCAATGTATTCTAATGTATTCTAATAACACCAATTTCAGATTTGTTTATTCTTACATTAAGGAGTTACTTTCAGTTTTTTTTAAACATAACTGTAAACAGACTAGCTAGGGGCCTAAACCATAGAGGAATATGTTTATCTAAAAGAAAACAGACTCCAAATAAATAACAAGTATTTTTAGCTGTATTTTAACATTGTAGGCTCAATCCATCTAAAATTAAGAACAACCATATGATATCAGCAGGAGGAAAGAGCAAATGCTTAATTGTTCTCCATTAAAACTGCTGGGACGTTATAGTTTTAATAGATGGTTTTCCCCACCACACACGTTTAATAGTTTGGATTTATTCATCCAATCCAGCTTTGGCCTCCTAAGAGAGCTGATCATTCCTGGCTCATTTACGTAGCACAGACAAAGGCTGAACATTTTATGTATGAGGTGTTCTGTGTAACAACTGAATAAATAGTTTATCTGTATATGAGGGAATGATTATTCCTTAGCCTTTTTCATAAGAAAAGAAAATGTTTTCAAGACTTAAAAATCAACTGAAATTCTACATTTGTGTTTGGTGGCACGATAGACTTTTGTTTCCTGGGTGCTCTTTAGAAATTTATGGATATACAGGAAAGCTTTATATCATTATAGATTTGTTAGCTTTGTAGAATTTTAGCACTCGCCCCTCTCCTAGAAGAATGAAATATTTTGAGAAATATTAAAAAGGCAGAATATTATATTTCCCTGGATGAGAAATGGGGAAATACGCTCTTGGAAAGCAATCCCCACCTTTCTTAATAGTTCTCAGCAGATGTCAGCACTTAAGAGATAAAGAGACAGATAGCTCTATTCATAAGCAAATACCTTCACCCAAAATCCAAGAAAGGAAGGATTATCCCTCAGCCACAATAGGAATTCCCCAATGCCCCTTCATTGCACCACCCTCAGAAACTTCAACAAACTTAGCTCAGACAAACTCCGAGGATTTGTACATGGCTCAATGGGACAACAGCCAATAGGGTATATGTTCTCGCACAGGAACAGGAAGTTCAAGTGCAAAACACAAGAGAAGGTATAAATACTCCCCACTCTCAACTCCATGTGGTCAGCTGCACCAGAACTACAAAACTGTGGTTCTGTTCTTTTTTCCAATCAGCCACCAGCCTCCATTTTGTCTTTCTCCTGGCTTGGAACTGAACCAGATGAGATGGATATTTCTTTCCAATGGCAAACCTGGTTATTTTACAGTCTGCGGACCACATCTCGCCACTTGACTGTCCCTGTTTGGCCTGTGATGGGGGTTATGGAGGAGGGGAGGTATTGGCAGGAGTGGCATTGGGGGGCTTGGAGGTGGCCCTCCATAACAGCTCCAGTTTCTCAGTGGCCATTTAGGAAAGTCAATTATCCAACCTGCTTTAAGGGCTACAAGCTTCCTCAAGGAACTTTTTGGTTTTGTTTTTTTGTTCCTTTCTTTTGCTGCTGAAGAAGCTAACCCAACTACCTCTTTGGAAATAAATCTGTACTTATTTCCTTCGAAATAATAACTTTTGAGGGGGGAAAAAGTTCATGTGGAAATGCTTTTCAATCGAAGAGAGAACGCTAATAGCTCCATTGAATGTACCCCCTAAAAATAGCTGTAGTAATAGCAAATGCTAATTGTACAAACCCAGGTTCATTTGGAAAAGTTAGAGAATCCTTTGGATCCTTTCATCTTTGTGCATTTATAATAAAATGCCACTTTTCAACCCAGCAGTTTCTGCCAAGAGATGTTTATTTCCTGGAGGCAGGGATTAAACTTACCCACAAGGCTTACCGTGCTAAAATTCGCTCTGAAGTGCTGAGAGGTAACTTTTAACCACATCTCTATAGAGATTACTCTGACTGCGAGAAAAAAAGAAATGGGAGGGCGGGTTGCCATCCTACCCTAAATAGAGCTCATGGAAAGCTGGTAATATTGTAATGCCTATTTATTTTTTGCATTGATAGCCACTGGATAGCTAATTGGGCCTGAAGAGCTCAAGAAAATGTAATAGAAAGTGTACCAGCACTCCTGATGTGAAGCATTCACTAAAAATATTCTATATTATCTATCTATTTATTTATTTAACATATGGCAATGCTACAATTAGCCAAGAGACTATTTAATATAAAGTAGTTATTTGTCTGCCAAAGAGTGTTTGTCCATTTAGTTCACACACTCCAGAGGTGGTATTCAGCAAGTTCTGACCAGTTTTGGAAAACCGGTAGAGGAAATTTTGAGTAGTTTGGAGTACTGGCAAATACCACCTCTGACTGGACCTGCCCCCATCTATTCTCTGCCTCCCTAGTCCCAGCTGATTAGCTGGGTCTTCTTTGGTTGCCCTGCACAGGAGAATGGAGCTGGAAAGCAGGTCAGTGGGGTGGGGAGGGAATGGGGATTTTGCAGTAACCTTCTGCTAGGACTGGGGAGGGAATGGAGATTTTACAGTATCCTTCCCCTGGAGTGAGATGGGAATGGAGATTTTACAGTATCCTTTCTCTGTGACGCCCACCAAGCCATGCCCACATAACTGCTAGTAAATTTTTTTGCATCCCACCACTGACACACCCATGTGCTTATCTACGGTACACCACAGGGATAAAACTAGGTGTGTACCAGAAAGATGAGTGGCACCTGTGGTGACATCTAGGGCCTTTTTTCACCCCCAATGTCACCTCACATTTGGCTGTTGCATCTGGGCAAGTCCAGCACCAGCAGTGACTTGACCATCATTGTTGAAATGACACTACATTTCCCACCAAAGTGGTATCTATTTATCTACTCTCAGGTAATGTGCTATCAAATTGCTAAATGTCTATGGAGATTCTCAGTCATCCAGGTCACAGTTATCTCAAAGGTTTTTTTCTTTGAAGACATTTTGCTTCTTGTCCAAGAAGAAGCTTCTCAGAGCTAAAGAAGCTTCTTGGATGAGAAGCAAAACATCTTCAAAGAAAAACCAGAAACTCCAGTTGCCTCTTGGAAAAGCATCTTTGGGGTATCAAATTGCTAGGTGGGCAGAAGCTGAGGCAAATGACAGAAATCACTCTGCCATAGAGTGCTAGGATTTTAATCACTGCAATCAAGACCATCTCCAGTGTCTTTAAGCTACTGAGCCATTACACCTCTTTCTTTTATCTATAACTCTGTTTTACAGTATTCATATGTGATCACAACTTAGCCTAGTGTTTCTCAGTCTTGGTAAATCTTCCTCACAGTGACTGGGGAATTTAGGGAATTTAAGTCTACATGTCTTAAAGTTGCTGAGGTTGTGAAATATTCACCTTGACTTAAAAGAAGCACAATAGTCATATAAGTGAGGTTTTTCTTTTTTAAAAAAATGTACTAACCAAATCCTCGGGAGATCCTGAATTCATAACACTGAAAAAGCATCACCACTTTAGGTACATTGCTCTCTTTCAAAATCCACAAGCAGAAGTAATCACAGGATATGGTGTGGAAAAAAATGGCAAACATCAAAACCAGGCGGAGTTTTGCTTGCATTGTCACTGCTGCCAGCATAACTTTTTCTTAATCACATCCTCAGATATCTCCTAACCATGAATTTTTCCTGATGTGGGTTCTTTTTCCCCCAGTTCAAATGCCTTCTCTGTAAGAGCAATAGTATGCCAGGGGCTAAAGCTGACAATTTTCATGAATATATTTATGTCTCCAGTTTTTGTTTGTTATTTGGAAAGACAAGCTGAGAACTTTGTAGAGTTGCATAAGAGGTGACGGAAACAAACTCTTGGCCTTTTATTTGGCTGATTCTACTCTACTCAAATACAGTATCATATACAAACTCTGGTTTCCTTTCCCAAATATTAAATTTGGAGAAAACCTCTGAACCCCGAAACTGATGCTTGAGCTATTACTAAGGTTGAAATCTGCCTCAGATTTAACTATACTGTTGTCTTAGTTGAAAAGATATGAACTTGTGGGAAAAGACTTGTTCTAAAATCTAAATCATAAGCAAGATTGTACAGTCACCACAGTGAAACAAAGAAAATTCATCCTACAGCACATCATTTTTAAGCAGCCTAATTAGATGATCACATATCTGGTATTTCATTCAAAACACCAGATGAAGAATCTACCCATGTTTCCCTGAAAATAAGACCGGGCTCCAAAATAAGTACTAGAGCTTATTTTCGAGAGTTTTCTTATCCCCGCCCCCAATGTATGGGAGGCCCACTTCTAGTTGCTCACGGTGGAGCAGGAAGCCGTGTGGCACAACAGTGCCATTGCTGTGAGGCAAGGGTGATGGAGCTGCCCCACAAGCCATGAACTGGCTTACTTCAGGGCACCCACAGCCAGGCCATCAACACCCCAACACCTGGTTTGCTTCACAGCCACTACACCAACACACTGTTCATCCTCCTGCTCCATTGTGGCTGCAAACAAGCAGAAGTAGGCCCATGGTCACATGGGTACTGGTGCTGCCATTGTGAGGCAGCAGTTGAGGTATGGGTGTGGGAGCCCTGAGGTAAGCCGGTACAGGGTGCATAGGAAGGCTCCACAATGACCCTTCCTCACTTTGTGGTTGTGGCACTGTGAGTAACCAGAAGAAATGGGCAGTCAGCCGAACGCACAAGCTCTTAAATAGGGCTTTTTGGGGGGGGGGGGGTGTAGGGCTTATATTAGGCACAAACATAAAAATGCTAGGGTTTATTTTCAGGATATGTATTATTTTCAGGGAAATGGGGTATTTATATATTTATTTGAACCAGCACAGTTATTTGGCAAGCCTTTCTATTCCAACTGCACATTTTCTCCATTGTACATTTATACATCACAGTAGTTAATATTCAAGAGCTCCATGGAGATGCTGACGATTAGGAGGAGAAAATGATGACCTTTCCCAGATGTAAAGGATTATATTAAAGGAAGAGAAAAAAAATGGTTTTGTTTTCAAAGACATTTTGCCTTGTGCGTGATCATGTCACGACAGCAAAGAGATATTTTGGGTGTGTGTGGAAATAAATGAGTCATGGGCAGTGGGGAAGAGGGTTTGTGGGCTAAAAAGAATGTGAAGTACATCTGCGTTGTGGGAAATTACATTAACATTTCCATATGAAATTGATTCCATTAACTGTTCCAAAAAGGAAGTTGGTAACTAGATATAGAATGGCTATAAGCTGGTGAGCTTTTAAAAACCCTCTGATGCCTGCAACTCTGGATGTATCTCTACCCATCAAGTCCTTTCTGACAAGTGGCGCAGGGGAAAGGGTATAACATGGGGAGAGTGGTGTGTGTTTGTTCTGGAACTTGTGAAGTAGTGTGTAGAGAGGGGCAGATTCTCTTTTCATTTTTCCAAATTAAAACTGTGAGTTCAAACAAGGAAATGAAAGGGAACATTTTATATATACAGCAAAAGGGAAGAATTTATCTATCTTTAGGGGCATGCAGGATTGTTAAAATGGTTAAAATTGTACCCACAATCAATCAAACTTTGCCTTTGTTAGATGTAAAATAATATAAAAATATTATTATTTTTATATAATATAAAGATATTATTATTTCATATTATTTTAATATTAAAATGGTGGCTCCAGTCAGATCAAGAAAGTCAAGACAACAGTACTTGTGGGCCATGATCAGATCAGTCACCAGCAAATAATCTACAACTTGGTGAAATTACTGAGTTGGCTGAAAGAGTTACTCTCTGATGCATCAGGTTAGGGTTGGAAAGTAGGCAGAAGCTCTGTACAATACTATGCCAGCTTTGAATGCATCCTAGCTTTCTTAAACAACAGTGTTAGCATATTTATTTTTATTTATTTATTAGATTTGTCAATCGCTTACAAGATAATAGATATAAGTATATACATAGTTATGAATACATGGAATGGGTACATATAAGAAAAATAAAAGAAACAATAGGACAGGGATGGTAGGCACGTTGGTGCGCTTATGCACGCCCCCTAGAGACCTCTTAGGAAAGGGGTGAGGTCAATAGTAGACAGTCTAAGGTTAAAGCAGGGGTGTTCAACCTTTCACCTTCCCTGGGCCACATTAGAAGATGAAAATTTGGTTTGGGCCGCACATAAAATAAAATAACAGTAACGATACCTGATCATCCAAAAAAACCATAGAAAACATAGTTAGCATATTAAATTTATTTGGAAATGAAGTTAGTGAGATGTTTTTATTATTTATTATTAATTATTTATTAAAAAATATTTATTTTTTATCACTTTTTTTATTACAGTTTATTTTCCAGCCAAATTTTGCGGGGGTGGGGGGGGGGGGAAGAAAGCTCGCCCGCCTCGTGCCTACCTCTCCTCCTGCAAATGGCCTGGCTGGATGCAGCAAGACTGGAAGGCAGAAGCAGCAGTGGCGGCGGCGGCAGCAGAAGCGGCAGTCGCGGCAGAGGCAGAAACAGCAGCGGCGATGGGGGCAGAAGCGGCGGGGGCAGAAGCAGCAGCAGCGGCAGGGGCAGAAGCGGCAGGGGCAGAAGCGACGGCGGCAGCGGGGGCAGAAGCAGTGGCAGGGGCAGAAGCAGCAGTGGGGGCAGAAGCAGCAGCAGCGGCAGGGGCAGAAGCAGCAGTGGCGGCAGGGGCAGAAGCAGCAGTGGTGGCGGCAACAGCAGGAGGTGGTGCTCTGACGGCGCCCGCCTTTTCTGTTGCTGCTTGGCGTGGTGCTTGCCTCACCCCACCTCGCACCTGCCTCTCCTCCTCCTCCTCACTGGCTCTGGCATGAAGGTTGGGGTGGGCACTGGGCCGCATTACGAGGCTACCTGGGCCGCATGCGGCCTGCGGGCCATGGGTTGTACAAGCCTGGGTTAAAGTTTTTGGGGAAGAAACCACAGAGTCAGGTAGAGTATTCCAGACATTGAGCACTCTGTTGCTCAAGTCGTTTTTCCTGTAATCAAGTTTGGTGTGGTTAACCTTGAGTTTGTATCTGTTGTGTGCTCTTGTGTTGTTATGGTTGAAGCTGAAGTATTCATTGACAGGTAGGACATTGCAATGTATGATTTTATATACCATACTTAGATCAGACTGAAGACGGCATAATTCAAGGTTTTCTAGGTCTAGAATTTCAAGTCTGGTGGCATAAGGTATTCTGCAATGAGTAGAGGAGTGGAGAACTCTTCTTGTGAAATATTTCTGGACTTTCTCAACTGTGCTAATATCAGATACGTAATGTGGGTTCCAGACTGATGAGCTGTATTCAAGTATTGGTCTAGCAAATGTTTTGTATGCTCTAGTTAATAGTGTGATATTACCAGAGAAAAGCTACATAGGATTAGATTAACAACTCTTAATGCCTTTTTGGCTATGTAGTTACAGTGGGCTCTAGCACTTAGATCATTAGAAATGAGTATTCCAAGGTCCTTGACAGAGTTTGGATCATCAACAAGGTCTTGACTATTCAGCCTGTATTTTATTTTCCGATTTTTTTTTTTTGCCAATATGTAAGACAGAGCATTTATTTGTTGAGATTTGAAGTTGCCATTTGTTTGACCATTCTGATACATAGTCAAGATCTTTTTGAAGGGTAGCAGTATTGTTTGTGGTATTGAACAGCTTTACATCATCAGCGAAAAGAACGCAGTTGCTCTTAATATGATCACAGAGGTGATCATATTAATGGATGATATCATCCATCCCATTGACAAAATCTGTCTTCCTTAGTTAGAAATGATCTCTGAAGTAGCAATGGATTATCCTAAACCAGGGGTGCCAAACGCAAGGCCCATGGACCAGATCTGGCATAAGGGATGCTTAGATCTGGCCCACAGGGCTGCCCTGGAAACAGTGAAGGATCAGCCCATGGTGCCTCTGCCAGCAAAAATAGAGTTCAGGAAGGCCATGCTATGTTTTCGCTGGCAGAGGTTTGCAGGAGGCCGTCCCAGCTGAAAACGGAGCTCAGGTGTCCATTTTTGCTGGCAGAGCATTTGGGTATCTACATGCACCCCCTGACACGAATGCTGTCAAGCTGGCCATGATCATCCTGACCATGACCCTCCCATCCCCCGAGGTCAAATACAACCCTGATGCGGCCCTCAATAAATCGAGTTTGAACCCCCCTGTCCTAAATGTTTGTTCTTTAGAACTTGAATATTGATGGCACTCAGTCTAGAGGGATTTAGGATTTCATGTACAACACATCAACAGGGATGAGTCCTAGGTTCCATCTGTCCCCTCATAAAAAGTCAATGGGGAAACCAGCAAAGAAGGACACAAGCCATTGCCTCCTGCCAAGAGGGGGCTGATTGATTCTGGGGGCTGGCTGAAAACATTATTTGCCAAAATTCAAGTAGAATTTTCAGCCAAGGAGGATTTTTGGCCCTAGAGGGGAGAGGCCTCTGGCTGAAAATCTAAGGGTTTCATGCATCCTCCCTGATCAACCCACACATCCCTTCATTTTCTCTCCAACTGAGCAGGGCTTGGGACTTGCAATTTCCTGCCAGCTTCCCCCAATCAAGTCATTGGGGAAGCTGGCAGGAAGTCACCTTGCCTACCAACTGGAGCATTGCCATTGTGGGTCAAGGAGAATTTGTTTTGCCAAAAACTTATCACTCTCTACTAAGTTCAAGATTGATGACACTTATAAACATCTGCAGGAATGGAGGACCAGTTAGAATGGTTCTGTATAGTGAAATTGTGAAACAGAGAGATATCCTGGGAAGGTTAATATTATCACTGAATTTAACTTTCGGTCACCAACAACCAAGGAAGTAGAGTGACAGAGAAGTTGAAGAACAAATGGTGGGATAACTTGTTCAAAAAATAACTTTCCCAAATCTTTCACTACCTTTCCATATCATTGACTGAGTATCGTGACATCTTTCTAGGACACTTGCTGGGTTTGACCTTGGGGATATTATTTTGCCATACTTCAGTGGTGGGATTCAAATATTTTTACTACTGGTTCTGTGGGCATGGCTTGGTGGGAGTGGCAGGGGAAGGATACTGTAAAATATCTAGTCAGAAGGCGGTATTTGCCAGTTCTCTGAACTACTCAAAATGTCCAGTACTGGTTCTCCAGAACTGGTCAGAATCTGCTGAATACCACCTCTGCAATAGTTCCAATCTTTCCTGTTTGGAGAATTCAAGAAAGTAATTGTTGGTGGACTACTATTTATCACCTATGGTGTCCTACAGGGTTCTCTACTATTTAATACCAACATGAACTTGCTTGATGATGATACTGAACTTTCTTGTTCCTTACCATCCAAGTCCAAAGAAATAATCAGCACCTTTGACTTAAGAAAAGGCTTGATAAGGAAAAACAAACTGAAATTAAATCCTGAGAAGGCAGAGGTACTACAAGGGTAAGGAGAAAGTTGGATTCAGGGATTGAGGTGAAAAGTTTCAAATGATGTTTCCCACCCCAAAAGGGCAGGTTTGCAATTTGGGTATGGTCTTCTACTCCTAGTGGTCATTGGATTTTCAGTGAATAATTTCCTGAAAAAGCCAGAAATAATAGTTATCTCATCCTGTCTTTAACTACAAAGATTCTCTCACTTTACATGAAAAAAAAAAGACTGGAAGTTCAACTGTTCAAAAGTATGGTGTTTACTCTACTGACAGAAGAAAGGTGCAATGCCTGCTATGAAAGTTCTGTAATAATTGCCAGCTGCTTCTTGGACACAACTTAAGGTCTGGTGTTGCCTTTTAAGGCCCTAAATAGCTTCCAGCCTGAATATGGGAGGAACTAGCTCCTCCTCCTACCAGGTTATTTAAATCAGTAGGAGAGTCCTTGTATAAAGGGAAGTGTGGAATATAAGTTAAATGCACCAAAAAAGCCAAACGCACCATAAAAACCAAATACACAAGTATAAAATAGGCTCAACAACAGTAACTGTGAGATAAATCAAGGAGTCCTAGTAGACAATCATTTAAGTATGAGCCAGCAGTGTGCTGCAGTTGGCAAAAAAGCCAAGGTAGTCCTAGGTTGCATCAAAAGCGGGATAGTATCAAGTTCAAGTGAAGTGTTAGTACCACTTTATACTGCAGTGGTAAGGCCACACTTGGAATATTGCATTCAAGTGTGGTCACCATAATACAAAAAAGATGTTGAGACTCTAGAAAGAGTGCAGAAAAGACTACTGGTTCTGTGGGTGTGGCTTGGTAGGCATGGCGTGGCTCGGTGGGCATGGTTTGTGGGTGTGGCAGGGGAAGGATACTATAAAATCTGCATTCCCACCCCACTCCTGGGGGAAGGTTACTGCAAAATCCCCATTCCCTCCCCATCCTACTAACCTGCTTTCCAGCTCCAAACTCCTGTGCAGGGCAACATAAGAAGACCCAGCCGATCAGCTGGGACTCGGGAGGCAGAGAATAGATGGGGGCGGGGCCAGTCAAAGGTGGTATTTGCCAGTTCTCCAAACTACTCAAAATTTCTGCTACTGGTTCTCCAGAACTGGTCAGAACCTGCTGAATACCACCCCCAAGGGACCTCCAAGGACCCTTCCAACTCTGTAACACTATTACTATTACACGTAAATAAAAAGAAGTGGCCTTGTGGAGAGGGGAGTGTGTGTGTGTGTGTGTGTGTGTGCTCGCCCCGAGGCCGCTTCTACCGGCCGATCGAAGTGGCTGGTGACTGCATTTGGGGAGCTTCCATCACCCGAAAGAGACTGCCTAAAGGCGAGGGGACATGGGCAGCCCCACCTCGCCCTGAAGCTGCTGGGGACTCTGCCTTCAAGGGAGCTTTCATCTGCCAAAAGAAGCGGCCTCGTGGCGAGGGGAGTGTGTGTGTGTGTGTGTGTGTGTACACTCGCCCCGAGGCCGCTTCTACTGGCTGATCAAAGTGGCTGGTGACTGCATTTGGGGAGTTTCCATCTCCCAAAAGAGACTGCCTAAAGGTCAGGGGACACGGACAGCCACGCCATGCCCTGAAGCAGCTGGGGACTCTGCCTTCGGGGAGCTTTCATCGGCCAATAGAAGCGGCCTCGCGGCGAGGTACATGTGTATGGGCTGCTCTAGATGGGGGAGGAAATTAAAACACCCCTGAAAAGACAGCCTAGCCGTTTTTTCAAGGGTCAAAAAAAAAAAAAAAAAGGCCCGGCCTTATTTTGTGAGAAACACGGTAGTTCATTGATTTAATTATGTGTTAAAATGTAATATGTATGAAAAAGAAAGAGACACAGAAGCCCTGAGAATTATAATGAACCATATGGACTTTTAACCTTCCCAGCATCCCAAAATGAAACTCTTTCTTCAAAAAACTGGCTTCAGGAATTAGGTAGGAGGAAAGGAGATAGATAATGGCAACGAATGCCACTGAGATGTGCTCTGGAAATTCAGAATGAATAGAGTGATTGCAGCTCACAGATTGCTGAACTTTAATTTTAAAATGAGCGTAGACATCTGTGAAATTTGAACCCCATAGCCAACAATTTATGTGACACCGTGTTAAAAAGGGAAGAAAGCTTTGACAAGCAAATTCCAGATCTTACATTGCACCAGAACAACTAACCTTGGGAACAACCTTCACACACACACACACACACACACACGCCTCCTCCACACAGCCAGCCACATGTAGCCTCCTTGCACTCTTCTGTCTGATGCCTCCCATATGGATTATTCTTCATCTCCCCTTTCTAATTAAATAGGCAGGACTTCTTCATTCATTTTCCACCACCACTGATAAAAAAAAACCTAGGCAAGGCTTGTTATTAACCTCCCACATATTTTTTATCATTCATATTTTCTCCTTTGAGATAAGCGGCTCCATTGTGTGAACTGAGCTTTGCAAACAGGATGCTATTATGCATGCACACACTGCTCATACGTACACCCGCACACACATGCACACTCTCACACACACATACAGACACATCGATGGTATTGCAAATGTCAGCCTATTACTGATTCATTAAAGTCAGGTCGTGATATTTCTGAATTTGATGTTATTAACCTTCTGTAGAGTTAACCGTCATGGATTAGACATTTATTCATTTCCAGATTTCTGTTTATTCTTCAGTATAGGCTTATATACTCATAAAAGTGAGGTTACATTAGATAAACTTTGCACTTAGTATTAACAAGGGTAAAGCAGTCACATCAAAACTATCTCTTAGGAGGAAAAAGAATTTTAAACAACTACCCTGCTGTTAAAAGTTGGTGATTACTACTGAAAAAAATATGGGAGTCATAATTGATGGGAAGGGTCTATCACCCAAAAGAGCACATGCTATATAATTATCCAATTTTTAAAAACTCTCTAAATATTACTTTTACACCATAACATAAATAATATCACAAGTGTTGCATTAAATATATGTTCCTAAAGTTACTGTGACAGCATATGAGGCAGACTTTAAAGTGGAAAACTGTACCTTAAAGATACGGTGGCTCAACGTGGTGAGGTTGGCAGTTCGGCAGTTTGCTGAGGTCGGCAGCTCAGCGGTTTGATTCTGGTGAGCAAAGAGAACAAGAAAGGAACCTCCCTCGAAAGCCTACAGGCATTCAGGCGTCCCTCAGGTAAAGATAACACCACCCAAAAAAAATCCTTTCACAGAGGAAGCCAGGCACCTCGGTGACCTCTGGCTAACAAGTGCTATAAATAAATAAACCAAATGATTAAATAACATATTTGTAATTTACTATTACACATTCAATTGGTGCAATTAAATGATTCATTTATTAATTCTTGCTGCCCAAATCATTGTACAATGTCAGTTGAATTGGCATCCTTCAGTCTCAAGAGACTATGGTATCTGCTATGAAACCAGTAACAGCCCCTTTCCATGTTATTTCAATGGTGTATGCAAAGCCAGAATGTCCTCTCCAGAGCACGAGGACTGGGTAATTTAATATGGAGGATAAACTGTTACCCAAGCAGCAGATCCCCGCCCCCCCCCCCAGTCTAATGGAATGGCAGAGCCGATACGACGAGTTCCAGCTGCGTCGCAGGAGTTACCAGAACGTGATTGTACACAGTCACGAACTGCTACCGGGACTCCAGCTCTGGATTTTGCCTCGAGGTTGACTCCTGAAGCCTTTTCCAATAATAGATATAGCCACAAGGCAGTGGAGGTTTGAAATCAGAGTTTCCTTTCTCTTAGAAGATAGTTCTACCATTTTATCTGCCGTTGGGGCATAAAGCCCTCTTCCACCTTAAAAACTGTTGACTATCTTCTCCTGTAACCCTGGAAAGGGACCTTAAGAAGTGCTACCAACTGGGCCAGCTGGACCAAGGTTTTTTAAGGAGGTATTACTCCTCCTCCTCACTCCAGGATGCCCAGCTCAGCTCCATTTACAATGTCCATTCTCTTTCAACATATCTTCCAACAAGAATGTCAGTATTTCTCCCCAAAAATACTGAGTTCTGGTTTTATTATTTTTATATTTTGATTTTCTTGGACAGAACAGCCAAATATTTTTGTAAGTAACCAGATACAGTTGTCTTAATCTGTTATGTATGTATGTATATGTATATGTATGTGTGTGTGTGTACACACACACACACACACACACACACACACACACACACACACACACACATATATATATATATATATATATATATATATATATATATATATATATATATATATATATATATATATATATATGTTTTCTGAGGTTCATGGTATTTATATGTGGATCTTTGGTTGTTGGGTTTTCTCCCGCGTAAAATATGAAGTATCTAGGCAACGTTTCGATGAAGTCTCATTCATCATCTTCAGGCTTCTGTCTCCGGCTCTGTGCTTCTCAGAGTAATGGAGATTGCAGCTGCTTCCTCCTTTTAACTGCCAGTGGGGTGGGACTTGATTGGGTGGGGGCTTGGCTGTGTTCTGATTGGGTGGGGGTGTGTTCTCATTGGTAGGGGGTTTGGCTGTGTTCTGATTGGTTGGGGGGTTAGCCGTGTTCTGATTGGTAGGAGGCGTGTTCTGTTCAGGTGGGGGCTTGGTTGTGCTCAGGTTAGTCTTAGTTGCTGGGGGATTTGAGCTGGTGAGTTGTGATCTTGCTGTTTGGCTTCGAGTTCGTGGTCCTTCTGCATCTTCATAGTGGGTGTCGGTTTGCTTCATGTATGGCTCGGAGGGGTTTGAAGTGGGTAGTGATGCAGCTGCCGTGCAGCTTCTGGTCCATAGTCGTGTCTCATCTTCTGAGTGGGTGGGAGTCTGTTTTCTACATGGAAGTGTGGTGGTGGCATCTTGTGTGGCTCTCATGGGTGTGGGTCTGGTGTCCTTCTTCATGTTAGGTACTCGTCTGTTCATGAGGGCGGGTTTCCAAATAGCTGGAAGGCGGGAGGTGTCATCTCGTTTGTTCATGCTGTGTGGGCATTTTTCTATCTCTATGGCTTCTCTGATTATTCTGCTGTTGAAGTGTTCGGTTTTGGCGATAGTTCTGGTATTTTTAAAATCAATTTCATGTCCTGTGGCTTTGAGGTGTTGGACCAGGGAAGAGGTCGTTTCTTCTTTTTTGATTGAGTTCTTATGTTCTTCAATGCGTGCACTTATTCTTCTGTTAGTTTGTCCAATGTATGTGGTAGGGCAGGCAGTGCAGGGGATTTCGTATACTCCTTGGTTTTCTAATTCGATTTTGTCTTTGGGGTTTCTTAGGATGGTAGATATTTTTCTGTTTGTGCAGAATGCTGTTTTGATGTTGTGTTTTTGGAGGATCTTGCTAATTTTGTCTGTAGTGCCTTTTATATACGGGAGGAGGGCTTTGCCGTTTTCTTGTTCTCTGTCTTGGATTTTGGTTGGGGTTTCTTTTTGGACACCAGCATAATAATTGTACCAGCAGACAAGGGCAATGCGACAGTGGTTATGAACACATCTGACTACCAAACCAAGTTAACCAACCTACTCCAAGACCCCGCATACAAACCCCGAAAGACAGACCCCACCACCTACCTAGAAAAAACTACCAAATCCAAAATAAAAGCCTCCCCCATCAGTGAAGAAATCCAGCAACGAATCATACCCAGAGAAAAATCATCCAGATGCCCCAAGCTTTATGGTCTCCCCAAAATACACAAAGAAGGAACCCCACTCAGACCAATAGTCAGCTCCATAGGCTCACCTCTACAAAACCTAGCCAAATTTCTCGCCAAACAACTACAACCTTATGCAGAATCCATCAACTCACACGTAAGAAACTCATTCCAATTCATCGAGATCATAAAGAAACAAAACTTACAACCTAGCGACCTACTAGTAAGCTTCGATGTCATATCCCTCTTCACCCAAGTGCCAATACAAGAAGCCTTGACAGCCATCCAAAACAAATACAACCCCCCCAAGCACATCCTAGATCTAACCAACCACTGCCTATCCAATACATACTTCACCTACAATGGACAAAAATACAAACAAATAGAAGGAGCACCCATGGGATCACCCCTCTCACCTGTCATGCAAACCTCTACATGGAACACTTTGAAACACAAGCTCTAGAAAAATACGACTACAAACCCAAACTCTGGCTCAGATACGTAGATGACACCTTCATAATCTGGCCACATGGGAAAGAAAAACTGAACAACTTCCTCACACACCTCAACAGCCTACACCCCAAAATACAATTCACCATGGAAACAGAAGCCAACAACCAACTCCCCTTCCTAGATGTCTTGGTATACAAAAGATCCAATGGCTCCCTAGGACACACCATCTACCAGAAGAAAACACATACTAACCGCTATCTACATACACTCTCACAGCACCACCCAGCACAGATCAATTCCGTAGCCAAGACACTCATCTCCAGAACAAAATGCTTAGCCGATGAACAACACCAAAAAACTGAACTACACACTCTCACCAACGTACTTGCAGCCAATGGATTCCAAAGAAAGAAGATTACCCACCTAATCCAAAAAGAAACCCCAACCAAAATCCAAGACAGAGAACAAGAAAACGGCAAAGCCCTCCTCCCGTATATAAAAGGCACTACAGACAAAATTAGCAAGATCCTCCAAAAACACAACATCAAAACAGCATTCTGCACAAACAGAAAAATATCCACCATCCTAAGAAACCCCAAAGACAAAATCAAATTAGAAAACCAAGGAGTATATGAAATCCCCTGCACTGCCTGCCCTACCACATACATTGGACAAACTAACAGAAGAATAAGTGCACGCATTGAAGAACATAAGAACTCAATCAAAAAAAAAGCTGACCTCTTCCCTGGTCCAACACCTCAAAGCCACAGGACATGAAATTGATTTTAAAAATACCAGAACTATCGCCAAAACAGAACACTTCAACAGCAGAATAATCAGAGAAGCCATAGAGATAGAAAAACGCCCACACAGCATGAACAAACGAGATGACACCTCCCGCCTTCCAGCTATTTGGAAACCCGCCCTCATGAACAGGCAGTACCTAACATGAAGAAGGACACCAGACCCACACCCATGAGAGCCACACAAGATGCCACCACCACACTTCCATGTAGAAAACAGACTCCCACCCACTCAGAAGATGAGACACGACTATGGACCAGAAGCTGCACGGCAGCTGCATCACTACCCACTTCAAACCCCTCCGAGCCATACATGAAGCAAACCGACACCCACTATGAAGATGCAGAAGGACCACGAACTCGAAGCCAAACAGCAAGATCACAACTCACCAGCTCAAATCCCCAGCAACTAAGACTAACCTGAGCACAACCAAGCCCCACCTGAACAGAACACGCCTCCTACCAATCAGAACACGGCTAACCCCCAACCAATCAGAACACAGCCAAACCCCCTACCAATGAGAACACCCCCACCCAATCAGAACACAGCCAAGCCCCACCCAATCAAGTCCCACCCCCACTGGCAGTTAAAAGGAGGAAGCAGCTGCAATCTCACATTACTCTGAGAAGCACAGAGCGGAGACAGAAGCCTGAAGATGATGAATGAGACTTCATCGAAACGTTGCCTAGATACTTGAATCTTACGCGGGAGAAAACCGAACAACCAAAGATCCACATACAAATACCCATGAGAACCTCAGAAAACACACACACATATATGTATATGTATATGTATATGTATATGTATATGTATATGTATATGTATATATGTATATGTATATGTATATGTATATGTATATATATATATATATGTGTGTATATATATATATATATATATATATCTTTGGTTGTTCGGGTTTTCTCCCGCGTAAGATTCGAAGTATCTAGGCAACGTTTCGATGAAGTCTCATTCATCATCTTCAGGCTTCTGTCTCCGGCTCTGTGCTTCTCAGAGTGATGTGAGATTGCAGCTGCTTCTTCCTTTTAACTGCTAGTGGGGGTGGGACTTGATTGGGTGGGGGCTTGGCTGTGTTCTGATTGGGTGGGGTTGTGTTCTCATTGGTAGGGGTTTGGCTGTGTTCTGATTGGTGGGGGTTGGCCGTGTTCTGATTGGTTGGAGGCATGTTCTGTTCAGGTGGGGGCTTGGTTGTGCTCAGGTTAGTCTTAGTTGTTGGGGATTTGAGTTGGTGAGCTGTGATCTTGCTGTTTGGCTTCGAGTTCGTGGTCGTGCTGCATCTTCATAGTGGGTGTCGGTTTGCTTCATGTATGGCTCGGAGGGTTTGAAGTGGGTAGTGATGCAGCTGCAGTGCAGCTTCTGGTCCATGGTCGTGTCTCATCTTCTGAGTGGGTGTGAGTCTGTTTTCTACATGGAAGTGTGGTGGTGGCATCTTGTGTGGCTCTCATGGGTGTGGGTCTGGTGTCCTTCTTCATGTTAGGTACTCGTCTGTTCATGAGGGCGGGTTTCCAAATGGCTGGAAGGCGGGAGGTGTCATCTCGTTTGTTCATGCTGTGTGGGCGTTTCTATCTCTATGGCTTCTCTGATTATTCTGCTGTTGAAGTGTTCGGTTTTGGCGATAGTTCTGGTATTTTTAAAATCAATTTCATGTCCTGTGGCTTTGAGGTGTTGGACCAGGGAAGAGGTCATTTCTTCTTTTTTGATTGAGTTCTTATGTTCTTCAATGCGTGCACTTATTCTTCTGTTAGTTTGTCCAATGTATGTGGTAGGGCAGGCAGTGCAGGGGATTTCGTATACTCCTTGGTTTTCTAATTTGATTTTGTCTTTGGGGTTTCTTAGGATGGTAGATATTTTTCTGTTTGTGCAGAATGCTGTTTTGATGTTATGTCATATATATATGACATCCAGCTTTGTTTGGGTATTTTCCCACGTCATTGTTAGTTGTGCTTTTAAAGTTGTAGCAACGTTTCGGCAGAATCTCATCTGCCATCATCAGGCTTCTGTATTGTGTCCGTCTGTCAGAAGACGGACACAATACAGAAGCCTGATGATGGCAAATGAGATTATATATTATATATGTTTCTTTTCTTAAGTTTTCGCGGGTACTTACATGTATGGTATTCAGCTTTGTTTGGGTATTTTCCCACATCATTGTAGTTGTGCTTTTAAAGTTGTAGCAACGTTTTGGCAGAATCTCATCTGCCATCATCAGGCTTCTGTATTGTGTCCGTCTGTGGGAGATGCAATACAGAAGCCTGATGATGGTGGATGAGATTCTGCCGAAACGTTGCTACAACTTTAAAAGCACAACTACGATGATGTGGGAAAATACCCGAACAAAGCTGAATGCCATATATGTATGTATGTGTGTGTGTGTGTGTGTATATATATGTTTTCTTAAGTTTTCGCGGGTACTTACATGTATGGCATTCAGCTTTGTTCGGGTATTTTCCCACGTCGTTGTAGTTGTGCTTTTAAAGTTGTAGCAACGTTTCGGCAGAATCTCATCCGCCATCATCAAACACTATACAGAAGCCTGATGACTACAATGATGTGGGAAAATACCCGAACAAAGCTGAATGCATATATATATATATATATATATATATATGGATCTTTGGTTGTTCGGGTTTTCTCCCGGTAAGATTTGAAGTATCTAGGCAAGCGTTTCGATGAAGTCTCATTCATCATCTTCAGGCTTCTGTCTCCGGCTCTGTGCTTCTCAGAGTAATGGAGATTGCAGCTGCTTCCTCCTTTTAACTGCCAGTGGGGGTGGGACTTGATTGGGTGGGGGCTTGGCTGTGTTCTGATTGGGTGGGGGTGTGTTCTCATTGGTAGGGGGTTTGGCTGTGTTCTGATTGGTTGGGGGGTTAGCCGTGTTCTGATTGGTTGGATATATATATATACATACATACATACATACACACACATACATATATACATACATACACACATGCATATACATATACATACACATACACACACACACACACACATATATATTCCTCAACATACAACAGTTCATTTAGTGGCTATGTGAAGTTACAACAAAAGTGATGTATGACCATTTTTCACACTGATGGTCATGTGTGCTTCACAACCAACTCACATTGAAAGTTGCAGTGTTCCAGGGTCTTTTGTGACCTTCTGACAAGCAAAGTCAATGGGGAAACCCAGTTCACTTAACAACTGTGTTACTAATTTAGAAACTGCAGTGATTCATTTAATAAAGGTGGAGAGAAAAACCGTAAAATGGAGCAGAACTCACTGAACAAATTTCTCACTTAGCAATGTATGGTCGTAATTTGAGGACTACCTGTATTTATGAGAAGAATGGCATTAGATGGGGCCAATAAGCTATCAATTTTACCTTTCAATAGCAACAATTTTCATCATTTTCAAAAATGGCAAAAAGGGATTGGAAATGTGCTTTTCATCGGAAAGGCAAAAGAAATAAAAACATAATTTGCCAGAGATGATGGGAAGCAGGCAGAAAGGTTTAAAGACTCCATTGGGGAATTAAGTTGGAAACTCTTAAAAGTCTACATAGCACTAGGCCCTATCAGTCTCCATGAGAAATGCTCTCAAGTAAAAAATGCAGATTAATTGGGAAAATGGGGCATTTTTCAACATTATTTTTTTTTCACTTTGTGAGTTCATTTCGTGAAGTCTTGACTGAATCAGGATATATATATTTTTTATTTCAAGACTGGTTTGACATAGATTAATCTAAGGGGGGGTGGGGAGGAAGGGACATTTATTCAGTTGTTTGTCTGTTTGTTTTATTTGCCACCCATCTCGCTATCCAAAGTGACGCAGAGCAATATATCTATGGATAAGGGCTGCTTATCCAGCCAGTGAATGGAACAAAGAAATCCAGTTTCCCAGCTTATCTCAAGGCAGTACAGACCTGTTGTCTTGGTCAGGATTTCCTGTTTGTTTTCACTTGCTTCAATATTGTAAAGAAGAGCTTGGAAGTAAGCCAGAGGCTGTCACCTTGAAGGTGTGTGCATGAATGTGATAAGCACAATTAGGGCTGAATAAGTTTATTCAGAACAACTCATCATGAGTTCTTGTTTCCACATTTTGTTATTAATGTAAATAGGTTTTTTTTCCCAAACCAAGATGTATGCCTGAGAGATAGTGAGAAATTACAAGATGTTGTGGCCCAACAGCGGCCAGCAAATTTGGACAGTGAGGAAATTGAGGAGGAACATGGGCCAGTCCTGGAGTCTGGGGAAGGCTCTGATGAGTGCTCTGCATTGGAGGCAGAGATGGGGCCAGGACCGTCTGACAGTTATCAGCTGACTTCGGAGTCGGCCATCAGTGAGGTAGAAGGACAGCTGGAGCCTGTTCCCAGTGTGCGCATGTGCAGAACTGCCAGAAGAAGGGAACAGCTAAGGAACAAGGGTCTATTTGGGAATAAAGCCACAGGTGGATGGTGAATGGCCCCTCCCATAGGGAATAAAAGAGGAGTGAAAGGGGAGTGGGGTATTGCAGGAGACAATTAGTTCATTTAAAGATCTGATCTTGCATTCTTGACAAATATTGTCTGCTACAGTGTGGCCTCTGAAAGATATTGGCCTGGCACCTCTCCAAGTCTGATAAAGGTCTGTAATTATGAACTATCTTAAAAGACTGTAAATTAAATAAAAGGGGTTTATCGGGATGAGGAGTCGGCTTTGTGCTGTTGGGGAAGCCTTGGTCAGAACACAAGGTGCAGATCATAGAACATCCAGCCCTGACATTGCAAGAGGTGACACTATCACCTGCTCTTGCGATTGTCAATGCCATCAGGGAAGTCCAATAGAAAATGGATGGAGAAGCCATGGATTTTAAGATATTGCTAAATTATAGCTTCTGGCATCTTTGTTAGGTAATTTTACTAGAAAGTGAATTTCAGCAAGAGTTTCTCAGTCAAAAATCTAATTATTCCAACATGGCTGATGCCATCAACTTCTTCTCAGTTAAATCTCAAGCCAGCTATGAAAGAATAGAATGGAATGGAAATAGGTAAAGCCATTGTGTGTACACTACATGAGAAGACACATATTAGCTTATGGTAGCACCAAATAAGAAGTCTGATACTACCTTTTCCAATTAACAAATTTTAGTGAAAGCTATAAACTTGTGCCTTTTACTAAAATTTGTTGATTGGTAAAAGGCTACCAAACTCCTTCCAATGGATGTGGGTGACAGATATGATAAAAGTCTTTGTCAGAGGTAATAACTTGCATGTGAACACCACTATTTTTAAGATGATGGATCTAGCTTATAGAACTCTTCCTAAATTGCCAATTTTGGAAATTGCAATTTTTAATGTAACATATGAACAAAAGAAAGCATTATATGCACAGAGAACAACTGAATGAATGAAATCGAAGCATTTTTGTCCCAGTCATAGTTGTATTCTGAAATGCAATCCTTGCCCTCTCCCAAACTTTTGCAATCCAGGGCTATGTCATAAATTAATACAATCCTATAATGTATTCAAAAGCACAATCCTTTGCCTAATTATTCTGAAATGAGCCCCATTTCATTCAGTGAGGCTCACTTGAAACCAATGCAGTTAACACACTTTAAGCACTCTAGTATGTTATATGAATGTTGAGCATTTATCAATTACAATAGCTAGAACAAGAGTCACCAAGTTGATGAATTCCATTTATTAATGTACATATTTTGCAATCTCCTCTCTGCCCAGTGAATATATTATGAAATATAAATTATGTTCCATGTTTTTAATTTGTACATTAATTAATGTGTACATAAGTCATGGCTGTTCCAAAGGTGCTTTTATTTTAAAGGCAACTGGACTTTCTGATTTTTTAAAAATACATTTCACTTCTCATCCAAGAAGTTTGTTCAGTTCTAACTGCTGGGGAATGGAAGCATGAGTAGGTTTAAAAATTTTTAGCAAGGGCTCTCTGTCCTAATGACTGGCTGGGTGGGTGTGGCCAACTCAACATTGTTTCTTTGCCCTAATTACCTAAAAAAAAGATATATACCAAAAAGTTGTTTATTATTTTGTTCATTTAATTCTTAAATAAAAAACCTGGGTGAAACCAGGCTTAATAGCAGTGACTGTGAAAGGGATCTTGGAGTCCTAGCTAAGATTCTGGTGAGTTACATGATTCTTATTATTGGGGAATTAATCCCCTCAGAGGCTAGTGGCTATGTTATCTGATTTTCTCAATGGCTCTCCCTCCCTAGCACTGAGTGGATTGTTTATCTAGCTTGCAACACTTTTACAAGGTGTGAAATGCTCTTGGCTGAACGCCCAGAAGTTCAATTAAGCCTATTCATGGTTTTCCCTTGCTGCTTGTCTTTCTGAGGCTCTCTGCACCCCAAATGGAAGGGATTTGTCCTCAGGCTGATTACAGAGAGAATAAATCCCTTCCGTCCCCCACCAGTTAGTTAGTACTGAAGAAGCTTTTTGGATGAAAAATGAAAAACCTTAAAACAAAAAATCAGAAAGACCAGTTTCCTTTAAAATAAAAGCACTGTTGGGACAACTTCTTGAGAAGGCTTTTCCCTTACACAGTATTCCAATCCTGGAAGCAGGGGAAAAAAACCTTCCATGGCCACAAATGATGAACCCAGATATCGAGCAAGTTCATACAGGAGACAGGAGGCTGCTCAGAAGATTTCTTTCTTTCTTTTTTTAAGTATTACATTTCTCACATCCTCTTTTCATTATCACCTAAATGCCAAACAACGATAGGTCCAAGCAAAAGTTCAGGTGGAGTCAGATGTATTTTTTTTAAAAAAAATCCACTAACCTTTTGTTCTGGCTATCCATTCCCTGCAATTTGAAGGTCATATTTCCAACTAAGCCCCGTGCTATTCTTTTCATGTTTATATTTGTACTACACACTGATTCTGTAAAAACCAACCTGGAAATCTCTAGAGAGCACACGTCTTGTGAGTTATGCAGCCTTTGCAGCTTGTGCTAACTGTGAAGTCAGAAACAAAAATGGCTTGTCTCCTGGGGGAAAGTGCTGTGGAAGTGGATTGTAGACCTGGTGATCTGCCAAAAAGCAAAACTGTCATGAGTCTGTGTCCTATGGGCCACTCCTGAAAACAAAGAGAATGGCTGCAAGAAGGAAGATTTGGAGAGGGGAAGATGCGGTGTGGGAAAAATGCATTAAAGTACATCAGCACCCAAAAATGAAAGAATGATTTGCAATTTGGTTTAATGGAAGAGAGTAATTCACCTACCAGGAATATGATATATTACAATTAAATTGCAAATAATACCCTAAAAGACAAGTAAATGTCCAGCAGAAAACTTGTCAAAGGTGAAACACAAGCTATGATAATTACATTGTGAGCATCTCCTCCATATTACATTGTTCAGCTGAAATCTTTTGGGTATTCTTAGTATGACATAGAGGCTAGTGTGTGTGTGTCCGTGCACACACACACACACACACACACACACACGGTAGCTTCTGGTTTCTGATTATACTCAAATTAGAATATGGGGTTCATTGTTTTATTATTGGATATAAAGAATCAACTTCAGCTAAGCCCACTATGGCCATAGGCAACTGGACTTTTGAATAAGAGATGTCTTCATCAGAGGTCTTCAAACTTGGCAACTTTAAGATTTGTGAATTCCAGGGGTTGAAGTCCACAGATCTTAAAGTTGCCAAGTTAGGAGACCCTGGTCTACATAAACATGTTACCAAAACCTGCAGTAATGCTTGATAGAAAAAAAGTATTGGCAGAGGCTTCAAAATCAAATTATTTAGATTATTATGGTTCTTTGCTGGGAGCAGATAGTATTTTCATTGGGGGAAGGAAATGGAAGAAATTTGGCAAATGTAACCAAGCCACAAACTCTAAGCTGCCAATGTATTGCATGTTTTTTTCCTTGATTTCCCTAGGTGTTTTTTTTTTAAATAAAATTCTGGAGATTTTAGGGTTCACTCACTATATAAAACTGCAATTCCATAGCAGTGTCTGTCTTCAACACATTTTTTGCCCTGAAGCTTGAAGCTAATTCTAGCATCCTGCAGTTTTTATAATATATAACAATTATGTCATGGATCCTCTTGAAGTAGAAAGTTCTGACTTTTTGGTTTCAAAAACAGAGCAATTTTTGTTTGTCAATTTACAGATAAGGAGAAATGTGCTATGTCTGCACAGATGCTTTAAATAATAATAAAAAAACTTTTCTTACAAGTCATAATATTTTCTTAATATATCTGAAATATTTTAAAGTACATTTGCATTGGAAAGTGCTGTTGAGTGTTTCATCTCTGAAGACACTCCTGTTAAGCAGAATTATTTCTGCATGTGTTTGTAAATTGATGTATTTTCAGAACGGGGGCTTTTAAAGAGCTAAAGGTTTGGCTGAATGTTGCTTTAGTGAATATTGCAATTGATCTTGGTCATCATAATATAAAACAGATTTTGAGACTCTGGAAAGAGTGCAGAGAAGAGCTACAAAGATGATTAGGGGACTGGAGGCTAAAATATATGAAGAATGGTTTCAGGAACTGGGTATGTCTAGTTGAATGAAAAAGACTAGAGGAGACATGATAGCGGTCTCCAATATTTGAGAGGCTGTCATTAAGAAGAGGGGATCAACCTAATTTCCAAAGCACCTGAAGGCAGGACAAGAAGCAATGGATGGAAACTAAGCAAGGAGAGAAGCAACCTAGAATTAAGGAGAAATTTCTAACAGTGAGAACAATTAACCAATGGAATGGATTGCCTTCAGAAGTTGTGGGTGCTCCATCACTGGAGGCTTTTAAGAAGAAACTGGACAACCATTTGTCTGGAATTGTATAGGGCTCCTTCTTTGGAATGGGGTTAGATTAGAAGACCTCCAAAGTGCCTTCAAACTCTATTATTCTGTTCTTTTCTATTCTGTTCTGTTTTTGAAGGGCAATAATTTTATATGTATAATCTGAGCATCCTTTCTACTTCTACATCTATGTATTTCTGATTTCAAGTCCAGGAAGTAAATGTTGCCATTCTTTTTCTTTTATAGATAAATTATCTGGAGCCATCAAGCATAGCAAAGCATCTTAAGAAACCATAAAATGTTTGTTATGATGTTTAGCCCGAACAGCAACATTTTATTTATTTTTTTTAAATACGAGGCAAAAGTAGAAGCACTGACATTTTCAGGGAATAGAACAAATTATTTTTCATTGCATTGCTATTGTAGGATTCTTTGTGGTTTTAAAAATGGTGTAGGCAAGTGCTATTTAAATTGTGAGACTGTGCTGAATGTTTTTATGTGTGCATGTATGTATGTGTATAAATATCTGTACGGTATTTTGACTGTGATTTGAAATGCAATCAAAAAACCCTGCTAAGAAGGGGAATAGAAATTTAAAAAAAGATTCTCAGTGTCTCTTTTCCCCACTTACAAAACTTTCCCCAAGTACTTTTATTATTATTATTATAATACACAAAAATGACAGTGTATACAGCAAACAAGATAACTATGCCGGGTTTTGTATCACAAACCACTACCATGTTATCATAGTTATTATGGTTATTATTGTAGTTATAATTATTATACTTATTGTTGTTGTTTTTGTTTTACTCAGACTACAGCATATTTTATCTGGGCCCTGTCCCACTGGACTCTGGGCAAACAATAGCAAAACCAAGGAAAATATTAAATTTCTACTTACCACTCATACATTAAATTTCTATTAAATATTATCTATGTCTTTAAATAATATGTATTGAACAAGATTCCCCCCTTTATACATTTTAAAGCTCTTCTGGTAGCATTAGGAGGTAACAAGTTGTTGACATTTAAATTTCTAGCTGTTAGAAGTATTTACCTCTCAGGGGAAAGCCCATAATACATTACTTTTTAAATGTTGGTATGAGCCTGAGGGCAACATACCCAGCCAAGGATGAAATAATTTCATTTCTATACTGTTTTCATTCTTCTGCACATTTAGGACCAAACTCTAGAATCAGTTGCACTGATTTCACTGTGAATTATTCATCAGCAATTCCCAGTGAAATTGGTATATTGGCAATCCCCATGGTTGGGTCCATAGAATTTATAGTTTATGACGTTACAAGCATTAGCGGGGATAGCATTAAGATCACGTGAAGTGTTAGTACCACTTTATAAGGCTGTGATCACACTTGGAACACTGCATCCAATTTTGGTCACCACAATATAAAAAAGATGTTGAGCGTTCTATTAGATTCTGCAGTACTTATATTTAGGTTTGCAGCTTGTGACAGTCCAATTTTCTAGGACAACTTTAGGACTGAGGAACATGACTTCTACAGGTCACGGAGCCAGGTTTGGGTAGCTAAAGTATTCCAAAGGACCGTTGAAGAGAAATAATGCAATCAAAAGCAGAAAAAAGAAAGGAGAAAGGATTTTCTTGGCTCCCACCATAACTCTAGGCCTCTGTGATCATATCAAGAGCAACTGCGTTCTCTCTGCTGATGATGTAAAGCTATTCAACACCACAGACAATATTGCTACCCTTCAAAAAGATCTTGACTATGTATGAGAATGGTCAAAAAAGTGGCAACTTCAAATCTCAACAAATAAAAGCTCTGTCTTACATATTGGCAAAAAAAAATCAGAAAATAAAATACAGGCTGAATAGTCAAGATCTTGTTGATGATCCAAACTCTGTCAAGGATCTTGGAGTACTCATCTCAAATGATCTAAGTGCTAGAGCCCACTGTAACTACATAGCCAGAAAGGCCTTAAGAGTTGTTAACCTAATCTTACATAGCTTTTTCTCTGGTAATATCACACTACTAACTAGAGCATACAAAACATTTGCTAGACCAATACTCGAATACAGCTCATCAGTCTGGAACCCACTTTATGTATCTGATATTAACACAGTTGAAAAAGTCCAGAAATATTTCACAAGAAGAGTTCTCCACTCCTCTACTCGTTGCAGAATACCTTATGCTATCAGACTCGAAATTCTAGACCTAGAAAACCTAGAACTATGCCACCTTCAGTCCTATCTAAATATAGTATATAAAATCATAAATTGCAATGTCCTACCTGTCAATGAATACTTCAGCTTCAACAACACAAGAGCAAACAATAGATACAAAGTCAAGGTTAATCGCACCAAACTTGATTGCAGGAAATACAACTTCAGCAACAGAGTGGTTAATGTCTGGTCTACTCTACCTGACTCTGTGGTTTCTTCCCTAAACCCCCAAAACTTGTCCCTGTCCTATTGTTTCTTTTTTTTCTCTTATATATATCCATGTATTCATAACTATGTTTTTACTTATACCTGTTATCTTGTAAGCAATTGACAAAAATAATTAAATAAATATATAAATAAAAAATAAATAAAACTTCAACTCCCAGAATTCCTCTTCCAGTCACGTTAGCTCAGGAATTCTGTGAGTTGGAGTTCACAAGTGTTAAACTTGCCAAGTTTGAAGACCCTTGCTCTAGACAGCTAGAACTTCTGCTGTTTTGGAGATAACCTTCTGAATATTTTTTTTTATTGTTTACATATAAATATACTGAATACAGTGTAATTGGCCATGGCATACCAATTGCCATAAAACAGATGTAAAAAAAATAACATATATGCAAATTTATATATATAAAATTTTGTTCAAAAGTTTCTGATCATCATATAATATGTCAACTTCTCTAACATTCTAATACTTACGTTTCTCTATCAATAATACAAATAGTGTCTCTTTCCAAGTCCCCTCATCTGATTTTTTCATCTTCCAACTTCTGCCTCATGTTTTTAACCATTGTTAAAACCTATTCCATGTTAAATAGTATTCTGTAACTCCTTTATCTTTTATTTTTAGTGTTAGTCTGTCCATTTTTGCACAGTAGTATTTTCCTTATCTTCTCAACTCTAACGGGATGTTTTCATTCTTCCACTTCTATGCGTATACAATTCTTGCTATAGTCAAAACATGTAATATTAAATATATTGTCCCTTTGTCATAACCCCCTGATGTGATACCTAGTAAAAGTAATTCTGGTTTGAAATCTATATGTTGTTTGGTCATTTTTTTCTAGCCATGTCCAAAATTTCCTTGCCTTTATGCAGGTCCACCACAGTAATATGTAATATTTTATGCCATTTAAGTGGGCACCGCTGTCAAGTTTTAGGAAACTAATCAGACAACCTGTGTCCAATTGGGTCATTGTTTTAAAGATATTTCCTTATGTAAATAGAGAAATAGAGTAGATAAAAAAACCAGAGACTTCCAACTTCCTGCCAGTTTCCCTGTTATGTTTCCTTGTGAGATGCTAACTAGGAGCATTAGAAATTTTCCTGTCTTCAATTGCCTGCCTTCCTTCCTTCCTTCCTTCCTTCCTTCCTTCCTTCCTTCCTTCCTTCCTTCCTTCCAATTTCCCTCTTTCCCCTTCCCCCTTCCCTCCCCAGCTGGAGGATTCTGAAAGTTGAAGTTCACATATCTTCAGGTTGCCAAGGTTGTAATCTTCAAGGCCTTACATTCTATTAAGAAATACATAAATTCTACATGATCTTTGCAATCCTTTCCCAGCATGCAAAAAAAGTTTAGGAAAGCAAACAACTTTAAAGATAATTGCCTCAATTCAATATTTTCAGGGGAAAAACACATATTTTGATTTGTTGGTAAAATGTTGTGTTCTTTCAATTTTTCTGAGGGTTCTGACATTTTTCAAACAAGATTTGCTTACAAACATTACGATAATGGAGGTGAGGTTGGGATGCTATTGTGATTGCTTGGATATTATTTATAACCTTGCCTTTCAGAGTGTGACAATTCAGTTTTAGAATGATTCTGGTTCACAAGAATTACATTTTACAAACCAGTTACAAAAAAGAGTAGAAGCAAAAGAATTGTTGAAATAACAACCTTGCCACTTCACTTTATAAAGTACGTTTAATAACTTAGTGCAGCAGAATTGTAAAGAATCCCAAGATTCAAACTGTACAGTGTTTTATATTTGAAATCCATTTGCAAGATGACAATAACTGATTATCTAAATAAAACACTATAAAGGAGACTGTGGTATATAGAACATTTTAAAATAGTAGGTAATGCCATCCTATGACATGCCAATACAACTGATTCAATGGCATAGTGCTCAAATTATGTTCTAGGGAACACTTGTCTTTATCGAAAGTTTTTCAATGGGTTCCTATAAAACCAGTTAAAAATAATAAATAAAATTTATTAGAATGGTACAAAAGCTTTATATCTACTGATCATCTTTCATATCCATCAACTGTGGGTATAAACACACACACACACAGTTATCCTACTGCCTATCACTTTATTGCAGGTGAGAATGAGGGCCAATAATACCATCAGGAATCCTAAAATAAACCCATCATGATCTGAAATGCAGTTCTCTAACTTGAAACCAAGTTCTTTGCTTCTTCTCCCCTGGATAGTCTATATAAGTCACCAACCTTGGCAACTTTAAGCTTCACTGGCTGAGGATCTCTGGGAGTTGAAGTCCACAAGTCTTAAAGTTGCCAGGGTTGGAGACCTCTGGTTTATATCATGAATGAAATTTCAGTTCTATTAAAAGAACCACCCCCACCCCCCAAAAAAATCACAGATTCTTCAATTGTTTACAAACAATGTCTGGGCTCATCAGGTTGTTTTAAGGTAAATTATCTATGCTTTTTCAATTACTTTTCAACATACTTTCAATTACCTAATAGCCTTTCTAACTGTGCTGTTATTAGTTTGTATTTAGTTTCAGCCATATATTTTTCTTTCTTCTTATTCAATAATTTCATTAGGTCAGCCATGTAATTTCCATAAGTTTAGCAAGATGGAGAACTGTTTCAAAGCCATATAGTATAAGCTGTAATGATGATGGTGATGGTGATGATGAAGAAGAAGATATTTATACTAAATACTACAATCTAGATCCAACTTGTGATAATCCCTTAGTTGTCTCAGCTTCAATTACAAAAGGAAATGTTAAAGTGTATTGCAGAAATCAAATCCAGAAAGCACACACAGATGACTGATTCAGCAGGATTCATTAACTTCTTTATATACATAATAATATATGAGTAAATTGTACAATACCAGTTGTAGATTCTTCCAACATGGAAGGTTGCAAGCAAAACACAAGCAGCAGCTTCAGAGCTCAGAGCAGATTAGTTTCAGTTCTCAGCACAGCACTTTGAGCTTGCAGGGCAATGCCCGGGTTCTAATTCAGCTAGCATTGGCTGAGCTCGTTACCATGTCTCTGCCAGTTCATGAATATTCTGACAGGAAATATCTCTTCAGTGGACTTCTACTGAGAGAACAGAGTCCAGAGTTCCATACATGCTGGCTTCAGAAAGATATATTAGCATAAAGCTTGGGATAGAAACCTGAACATGTACCCCAGCAGAATATTCCACCATTTGGCCAATCAGAATACCTGAAATACACCTGAACCAGGAGTGGAACAAAAGAGGAACATGGTAAAATTGCATCTGATTCCACTACAATTCATGTTAAGTTAATTTTGCTGCCATGAGCAGCCTTCATCCAATGATACATATAAGAGGTCATTTAAGGCTCATTAGATTTTCTTCCCCAATTGCCTTATCTTTATAGCATAGTTCCTGTTTATATCACAAAAGCAACATGATTACTTTGCCACTCAAGATCAGCCCATCAACTTTAGGATCTCATTTCCAGGACAAGATTTACATTTTCCATATGGACTGAGCTTGTTACCCCTGAGGAGAAAGAGGCATCATCTTGGATCTGTTTACCTGTTGCAAAAGTAGCATGAACAGGGGAAAACATTATAAGCAGCCGCAGAAGATTATTAAGTGATACAGACAATTTTAGTTGGGCACTGATTAAAAACAGCGCACAGTGTTATTTTTGTTTTGTGAGAGTCGGTAAAATAACCAGCCATTAAGGCTAAAAACAGAAATAGGCTAAATTAATGTGCCTACGAAAGGTTAGATAGAGCTGAGCAGGAAGAGCATCTGATGACTTGGTACATTAGACAGATGCAAACAAAGCAAGAAAAAGACCAGGCTCAGCTCTGCAAAGTTCAGAGTCCCTTAAGTCATATCTGAGGCAAGATGGTTCGGGCAAATAAACATCCTCTTTTCATAGATCCTAGAAGAAGGAAGACTCACCAATGAAACTCTATGTGTTTTAAACCTCGAATCATATGACCAAGCTTTTGTTTGAAAGGGCAAGACAAGTATACTTAATCTTACACCTTACAAAGGACAAGGTCAACATCAGTTTTCCAAACCCTTAAGCATATAATAATACAGAACCAAAACATATATGTGTGCTATCTCATTCGGCTCTAGATATTGGAGTGCTTTCTGTAGCAGAAACCTACACCAGAGGAGAAACACAGTAAGAGAACAAGCTGATTTCTGCAATGGGGGATCCATTGTTAATCAACAACTAGTAGAAAAAAGTCCAATCCTGTATGAGAGATACTTTGCATCACCTTTCCTAACCCAAGGCAGCATATGATTTGATTCTGAGATTCAGACTCTGAAAGTAACTCTCTGCCCCTCCTATTGAGTGTCGAATGTTATTGGTGATTAAACTATATGAAAACAATGTTCTGGAGGTTCAGTGCACTTGTCACCTATAATCTGTGCTAACAACAGGGTGAATTAGAGTCTTATTCTGCACTCCTTTTTAAGTCACTGGGTCAAGTACTGAGCAGATACTGGCTTCACCCAGCTGTAACTATTCCTGCACAGTTTTTATTAATAAAATTATGGATATGTGTGTTTCATTGTTGTGCTTTCTGGCTGTAATAAAGATTTTGAGTTGAGTTGATTCCTGGATAGGACAGGCTGGGCACAGTAATTCAAGTTCTACCAGCCTCCTATTTAGATTGTGGGAACTTCAACTCATCCTACATGGGTGAAGACCACTTGGAAGTTGCACTTACAGTACTTCAGAATGTGGTAGAGAGGCTGTTATCAGGATTTCACTCTGACACTTTATTGGCCAAAAATCAGGGTACGAAATGGAAAGCCCTAACATTTTCAGATGTTGATATTTAAAGGAATACAGTGTTAATGCTAAGAGTTCAGTGCCCCATGAATGAAAAAACACAAGACAGGGTCTTCTGTTTTGTGTCAGCATAACTTTGGGATGCTGTTTTCCAAAAGCCAGACTGGCATCAAAGTTATCTAGTGTTCAGCATCATATGGTTGCATAGAAATCTCTGTCTTTTTATATTATTTGTATACAGAAGTAGCTTATATCAAGTGGCATGGCACAGACAGAGATTCTTTCTGGGTATCAGCCAATGTTCTGCCTAACAGGGATGCACAATATTTTCAATAGGTTCATTATAGACTATCCGTGGGAGGATAATCTGGTCTTCACCACACAGTTTGCCACACAAACTGTGCGGTGAAGGCCAGATTATCCTCTCACGGATAGTTTAATTTAACTTTGTTTCCTGTTCAATTGCTACAGTCAGCTTGATGACCTTGGGCCAGTCATTTTCCCTCAGCCCTAGGAAGAAGGCAATGGCAAACACTTCCAAACTTTTGGCAAGCAAAAACAAAGACAGGGACTTGTATAGGCAGTTGCTATAAGTCAGCATAGACACAAGAGCATGAACATCCACCACTA
This sequence comes from Pseudonaja textilis, assembly GCF_049901715.1. Taxonomy (NCBI): domain Eukaryota; kingdom Metazoa; phylum Chordata; class Lepidosauria; order Squamata; family Elapidae; genus Pseudonaja; species Pseudonaja textilis. The sequence continues at coordinate 33,369,010 of NC_141997.1, forward strand.
ATAATAATAAGAATAATAAGTCCTGATTGGGCTGGGCTGGAAGAATTGCCTGCTTTGAAAACTTTAGAAGAATAAGTGACAGAAAAGTAATCCCTCACAGCTATTTTCTAAGAACACAGTATTCTGGAGGTACTAATTATGCACAGGAATTAGTGCTAAACCACCCTGAAGAACAGTTGGCTTAAAGCTAACTTTCACACTTTCCTCAGAAAGAGAGTTCAGCTGCAAAATACAGCCACAAATACACACAAACTTGCTATTCCCTGTCCTAATTCACTTGGTAAAAGGGATAATTTCTTTGGTTCTTCCTTCAGGGTATAAGCAGCTGTAAAAGAAATTCCCCAAACAGTAACAGCAAAATGCATGATGCTTAGCAATCCACACATGAATGATGGAGGTTTTTCTTGCCACTTTAAAACCATAGAAGAATTTAAAAACAATAACAGGGGGGAGGAAAAGAGAGATCAACAAAATAAAGCTAGTCAAGAAGGAAACAAGGATCGACTATTTTGTCATTCTTTTCACAGTTCAATTAATGCATGTTAATCACAGAAATTAAGGTTCTATTAATTTGTTCCCTAGGCAAGAAAAGTCTAAACTATGAAACAGCTGTTCCCTTTGAAAAAGTACTTTACATAGTAAATATCCTGCAGGCAGTCCACAGGGCAATGGTGTAAAGAGCCTAGAAGAACCTGAATGTGTTTTTGCATTAAGAGAGAGAATGAGAAATTCTTGCATCCCTTTATAGAAAATGTCCGTGTGCTAAGAAAAACTATATATTTGAAACCTTTATGTGCTGTGTTTATTAGATTTCGATTTAATACTTCCTGACTTATTTATCTCCCCTCTATGTTGGCACACAAGTTTGGCAATCCTTTCCCTCTAACTCAGGGGTGTCAAACTCCATTTCATTGAAGGCCACATCAGGATTGTATTTGACCTTGGGTGTGGGTGGGTGTGGCCAAGGTTGCGATAGTCAGCTTGATGTCACTCATGTCAGGGGGCGCCTGAATGCTCTGTCAGCAAAAATGGGCCCCCAAGCTCCATTTTCAGCTGGGGCAGCCTCCTGCAGCCCTCTGCCAGCAAAAACAGAGCTCGGGAGGGCTGTGTGTGGCCGGCTTGATTTTTGGTTGGGACAGCCTCCTGTAACCCCCTGCCAGTGAAAATGGAGCTTGAGCGTGTGGCCCTCACGAATTCTGTTTTCACCTGCGATGGCCTCCTGCAGTTCTTTGCCAGCAAAAACAGAGCTTGGGAGGCCTGTATGAAGCCCACCCAAGCTCCATTTTTGGCTGGGATGGATTCCTGCAACCTTCTGCCAGCAACAACGGTGCTCAGAAGGGCTGCACACAGTGCACACAGCCCTTCTGAGCTGCGTTTTCACTTGCACAGGCACCATGGGTCAGTCCTTCGCTGTTTCCAGGGCAATCCTGTGGGCCATATCTAAGCACCCCGTGGGCCAGATCCAGCCAGCAAGCCTTGAGTTTCACACCCCTGCTCTAATTCTTAGTCCACTCCTGTAGGTCAATAGACTTAATTTAAAAGGCATGTACACAGACACAAAGTCACAGTCTCACCCAACCAGGTGTGGCTTCTTTGCACAATATGTTTTCTCTTGTGGACACATTCTCCATTCAATACCTGAGGTCATGAGCTATGTCTGAAAGGGGAAATGCCTGGGTTTGTGAGGTATGGGGTATTTTCATGTAAAACTATACCAAAATCTGTTTTCTCACTTCCCCGAAGTTGTCTTCCATTTTCTACTTGCTACTTAAAGCGATATACATTTTTTTTGGAAGTTGGAAAATAAATGTTGCTTCTCCATCCCTTTTTCCCAATCTGAAAAAGGCCAGTGGAGTACTGTAGAGTTCCATCATGCCTTAATTGAAGATGGAGACAACCTACTGTTGGTGAGATCACTGATTCATGACAAGGACACTAGGCCACAGAATTATAGAATTGGAAGATCCCTTGGAGGACATCTAGTCCAACCTTTTGCTCAGTACAGGATAGCATTTCTGACAAATGATCATCAAGCGTGTGATGGAAAACCTCCAGTGCAGAAGAACTCATCACTGAATAGGGCAGGCTGTACTACTGTCAGAAGGTTCCTCCAGAGAGCTAGCCTGCATCAAAAGATTAACCTGTTTCTGGTTCTGGTCTCTCAGGACAAAAGAGAATAAATGTTGTGGTTTGCTGTGCGGATGGCAGTGGACTCAGACAGTGGGGAAGAATAGGGACCAGTCTGGGGAGGACTTGGATGAGGGTCCTGCATCTGATGCAGAGATGGGGCCAGGGTCATCTGGGAGTTGTGTGAAGACTCTGGAGCCTCCAGAGTCTGGCAGCAGCGAGGCAGAAGAACAGTGCACATGTGCACAGAGCTGGTAGAGGGCAAGACAAAAGAGCAGCTAAGACAAAAGGGACGACTCAGGACTAAGACTTGGAAGTGATTGCCCCTCCCCTAAAGTATAAAGGAAGTGGGAGAGAAATCTTTGCAGAAAGCAAAGTCGTTCACTCTGTTCGGATTAAACCTTGAATCTCTGTGTGGACTTTGTACTTCGGTTGTTTTTTTACAGTTAATTTGGCACTTTAGTTGTTGGCAGCAATTCAAAGGAGATAAAGGTGGGTGCTTATCTTGAGGGACTGTTTGGGACTCATTATGGGCTGGGAATGAAAATAATTCCCAGTGTTGAAATAAAACAAGAGTTGTTTGGACTAAGTGTGTGCTTAATTATGGGTCTCAGGAAATCTTGGTCAGAACAATAAATCCATTCCTTCTTCTTTATGACAAACCTTCACATCTTTGATATTTGCTATCATATCATATCATATCATATCATATCGTATCATATCATATCATATCATATCTCAGTTGTGTTTTCTGTAGGTTAAAGTTACTATATCCTTTAAGGTAAGTGCAGAGCCCAAACAGAGACTCATGGAGGGCCACAAACAGGCCTCCTGGAGGCTCCAGAAGGCCAGAAACAGGCCCAAGAAACAGGCTCGAGGAAAGCCTCCGGAGCCTGGGGAAGGAACCCCCCCCCCACCGTGGTGCAGGAGGCTGCCTAGGCCATGCCCACCCAGCAAACAGGCAGAGAACCGGTTGCTGAAATTTTTGAAGCCCACCCCTGGGTTTAGGTTTATACCATGCAAGGTAGTTGCAAGAACATCACGCAATCCCATGATAATTTCCCTGATTTGTACAATTTGGGAAAGGGATAATTTTGCAAAAAAGAACTGGAGGTAAAGTCAGGTGTATAGAATGTTTTCCCCCAAGGATATTTGCCTGCCTCTTCTCATTGCATTAACAGGTCAGTGGAACTGGCTGTTTTCCTCGAAAATCTTATTGCTATTGGAATTCAATTATACCATTCTATTAGCTCCTGTGCTATTTTTATTTTTCTAATGGGATTAGGTCTACAAGCTGTTGCTTTATTATCTGCATCTGCAAGGCTTTATTATGTCCTTATGTTTCCATTTTGATATGTTGATAGTTTGTCTTCTTATGTTAATTGTGGTTAGCAACTTGGGCCGCTTAGTGAAGATAAAGCAGGATATAAATTGCATGCATGGGACAGCCATTATTTATTTGGCTTTAGAAAGACAAGAAAAGTAGAATAATTATCTAATTTTTAGCAGATATTTCACTGGATAAAAGCATCATGGTTTAGTTGGCTGAATCTAATTGCAGTAATGTAATGAAATTAGATCACCAGGAATAACAATTCAGACAACTAAAACAAAAATAAATATAATTGGGATTCCCATGAGCAACCAATGTGTCTATCAAATGCCTCCCCCCCCCCCCAATCTTTCTTTCTGATGTGAAAAGAACAATGTTCATTTTAAGAAGGTGAAGAAGCTATTTCCGAGCCATTTCATATATTATTGATGGAAGTCGTTTTTTCTTTCTTCTGCCAGACTCCTGAGAAAGGAAGAAAGGAAGGAACGGAGGAAGGGAGGAAGGGAGGAAGGAAGGAAGGAAGGAAGGAAGGAAGGAAGGAAGGAAGGAAGGAAGGAAGGAAGGAAGGGGGTAGTAGGAAAATAGCAACCAATTTAAAACAAATCAAAATGCAGAAGAATAACCAAAATAAAATAATTAAAATGATGTAATACAAAGGTGAAGAGAAGATGTGCCATATAACAAATTCACATTTCATGTTGATTTCCCCTAACATACTGGAGAAAGTATCAGGTCTTAAAGGTCCTTCGGAAGACCAAGCGGGACTCACAGGCCTCCAAATCTTGGAGAAGTTGTTCCATAGAGCATAGGTGCTGTGAGAAAGAAGGCATATTGCTTTAGTCCCACAAGATATCACTTTTTAAAAGATGGCAACCAAAGTATATCCATGTTGTGAGGCCTGATGGACTGGGCCAGTAGAGGGATTTTTTTTTTTAAACTACCAGTTCTGTAGGCGTGGCTTGGTGGGCTTGGCTTGGATTGGTGGGCATGGCTTGGTGGATGTGGCAGGGGAAGGATACTGTAAAATCTCCATTCCCTCCCCACTCCTGGGAGAAGGTTACTGCAAAATCCCCATTCCCTCCCCATCCCACTAACCTGCTTTCCAGCTCCGATCTCCTGTGCAGGGCAATAAAAGAAGACCCAGGCGATCAGCTGGGACTGGGAGGCAGATAATAGATGGGGCTGGGGGCAGTCAGAGGTGATATTTGCCAGTTCTCCAAACTACTCAAAATTTCTGTTACTGGTTTTCCAGAACTGGTCAAGACCTCTGTACTGGGCAGAAGACCTTAGAGATAGTAGATCCTTTGAATAACCAGGCCTTGTACCATGCATGGCTATAATGGTGATAATCAGTACCTTGAATTGCATCCAGAAGCATACCAGAAGCCAATGTAGGTTGAGCAACAGCAGTGTCACAAGAAAAGCCTTGACATTCTGTACCAGTTGATGTTCTTCAAGGGAGTCCCAGGTGGAGCATACTGTTGGAAACTGAAAAAGATATGCATGGCAGCAAAAAGAGATTCCTATCCCAAGAATTGGCACAGCTGGTACACAACCAAAATTTGTGCAAAGAACCCCTGGCTATGGCTGCCACTTGCTCTTTGGACAGAAGCCATGAATCTAGGAGGACCCTAAGATTGTGCTTCAACTCTGCCTGGGGGAGAGCTACCTTATCAGGAATTAAAGCTTTAAAAAATTACAAGATTCATTGAGCCCCCAAACTCCTCTATCCTCCTATCAATATGAATTGAGGCCAACCTTGAAGAAAGGAGAACCACTCTAAAGCAGTGTGCCCCACTTTTTTTTGCCATCAAAGCCAGTCCAGAAAAGATAATATAGTCCAAATTTTACTTCCACCACAATTCTCAGAAGGCTTTCTTTTACTTCCCATCCAAGTTATAATTGTATCATCTATCTATCTATCTATCTATCTATCTATCTATCTATCTATCTATCTATCTTTCTATCTATCTATCTTCCTTCCTTCCTCTTCCTTCCTTCCTTCCTTCCTTCCTTCCTTCCTTCCTTCCTTCCTTCCTTCCTTCCTTCTTTCTTTCTTTCTTTCTTTCTTTCTTTCTTTCTTTCTTTCTTTCTTTCTTTCTTTCTTTCTTTCTATCACCTGTCTGTCTGTCTGTCTGTCTGTATGTCTATCTCATCTACCATCTATCTATCTATCCTTCATCTATCTATCTATCTATCTATCTATCTATCTATCTATCTATCTATCTATCTATCTATCATCTATCTATCTAAAATTTCCATGACAGTTATTTATTTGTGAAATTGTTTTGGGGGTAATGCCATATGAGGTAATGAAGTTTTGCAAGTGAAACTAACTTCCCCAGAGTAGATTTAAAATTAAATTTTGCAATTGTCATATGTTTACATATGCCTTGAGTTCAATGGAACATGAAAGTTTACCACCAATAACTAACTGCAATATAGATGACAGTGGGTGGATGGATGGATGGATGGATAGATAGATAGATAGATAGATAGATAGATAGATAGATAGATAGATAGATAGATAGATAGATAGATGAGAATTCTACAGTACTAACTAGGACTGTGTAGATTTTTCCCTATTTAAACTGTTTAGATGTTTTTTAAAAAACTATTCTCTCTCTCTCTAATGATTCAGTGATGTCCTGCCAAAATGCTGATATTATCCATATCTATTTTATGCCATCTAGATGACACTACATGGCAATTTGCGCCTTGGATGCTTGTTGGTCTCTTTTTGTAGCGAAATTCCAATAAAAGCATTACTATAAATCACCAGAATTCTAAAACCAACAAGAAGCAAGACTACTTCCCTGGAAAAAAAAGATACAATGTTATCAGTGTGTTTTGTCAGAATATTACACTTGTGTAACTGAAATATTCTTGGAACTAGCATGCTTTAAAAAAGAAGGGGAAAAGAGGGAACAGAGGTCAGCAAATACTTAGAAGTGAATAGGATGAAGTGAGCAAAGGCAGTTTTTGAACAACAGATGAAAGTGAAAATCATGATAAAATTTAAAATTAGGGACAAATAGTTTATTAACTTTTATACCTGGTCAACTGACATTTTAAATTTACCCTGATATCACATAGCCATAACAGAGTAAGAATTTGCATTGTCAAGGCTACTTTTCTGTAAAGGAGCTTCTAGGATGGCGGTTGGATGGGGATACAGGTATTAGACAAAACGATCTTCAAAGTGCATGCTTTCTGAAACTTCTCATATAATGGCAATATATTTTACTCATATATGCTCATTTTGTGTTTGATAAATTCAGTAGTCAATATTGTCAATATTAGTAGAGCTCAGAATATGCACCTACAGAGAGAAAGATTAGAATTGTTTGCTATGCTTAATTTATTGTCAGGTTCCCTGGCCAAACCTCACCAGAAATTGCTTGACAAAAGTTGGGCTTGGCTTGACCTTCAAGAAGACAAACAATTTACCCATTCTGATGTCAAGCTCCAAACCACAGGGAAGATCAATAAAACTTCAGTAAGACATTTTATTGCAAGAATTGAGGGACAAGGAGGTGAGTTTGTTAACTTAGAGCCTTTTTGAATATTTTGAATATCTTTTTCCTGGTTTTTTTTGCAACTGATACCTATTTATGAGGGTTGCTACAAACTTATCACCCACTTGTTGGCTGTTTATGTCTAGAATTCCACCTGTTTCTTTCAAACTTCATCAGAATCTTCTAGGACAAAGCAATATTAAAAGCTAGCTTTTGGGACTTCCGGTTTGTTCCTCGTCGGAGCATAATCCACAATCGTGCACGGTTTCACCCAAGCTCACTTGCTGGTGGGGTGTTGAAGAAGGGGGAAATCACCTGGATGGTCCAGGGGAGTCACAACTCCCCTCCATGACAGGAAAATCCCTCCCAAAGGCAAACTGCAGCAGTGGTCCTAAAATGGCACCACAAAGACAAAGAACACTCTGGGAAACTAAGTTTTGTGAGTGTGAACCAGGCAAAGGACATCGCTTTTGAGGTACCTGGTATTAAAATAAAGGGCTATCTTGGAGGGAAGTGTGTGGAAGCGGTGACCAGAGGAAAAAAAATGGATTTTATAAAACTTGGATTGGATTAATTTGGAAGAGAAAATTTAAAGAAAAATACTATAACATAACAAAGGTTTAGAAATTAAACTGGATAACTATTGAATTATGGGCACTTAAAGGGCATAATTAAATGCTGGAATTGAGTGTGTTGAAAAGAAAATAAATAATAGCTAATGATTGAAATTAGCAAACTTAATAAAAGTATTATATTCAATAAAGAAAGTTAAAGGTAAAAAGACTCAAGAGCACCACCTGATGGTACAGGAAAATTCAGTACAAAACTTCAGTGTCTGGTCTTCTCAAGAGTTTGGATTTTGGAACTTAAAAGAAAATAAAAGAAACTTTATTATTGTTATAGAACAATAGGGTATAGGGTATGGATTGTTGAAAATAAATTCAAAAGATATTGACTGAAATAATATACTGGACTCTGGGATTGAATATATCTATCAAAGCAGAGGATTTTAACTACTGTGTTTCTCCAACAATACGGCCTCCACCAATAGGAAGGCCCAGCATGATTTCTAGGCATGAGGTGAAATTAAGCCCCGCCCCCAAAATTTAGGCCTATTTAAACCATGAATTTCCCTGTCATTTCTCACATCGTTTGTTAGAACTACACGAGATGAAGAGAAATGGGATGGAAGGGAGGGGGGAAGGGGGAGAAAACTTGCCTTTAGGAGTGCCCCGCAGGTAGCCTAGGCTAGAATACCCCGATAGCCAATAGAAGCTCCCTGAAGGCAGAGTCCCCAGCTGCTTCAGGGCATGGTGTGGCTACCTGTGTCCCCTCGCCTTTAGGGCAGTCTCTTTCAAGCAATGGAAGCTCCCCAATTGCAGTCACCAGCCATTTTGATCAGCTGGTAGAAGTGGCCTTGGGGTGAGTGCACACACACACTCCCCTTGCCGCAAGGCTGCTTCTATTGGCAGATGAAAGCTCCCTTGAAGGCAAAGTCCCCAGCCACTTCAGGGTGTGGCATGGCTACCTGTGTCCCCTCACCTTTAGGGCAGTCTATTTCAAGTGCCTTCAAGGGAGATTTCATCTGCCGATAGAAGCGACCCTGCGGCGAGGTACGTGCGTATGGGTCGCTCTAGGTGGGGGAGGAAATTAAGTCACCCCCGAAAAGATGGCCTAGCCATTTTTTCAGGGGTCAAAAAAAAAAATAAGGCCCAGCCTTATTTTGTGAGAAGCACGGTATTAAGGAAGAGGAAAGAAAAGGAAAGAAGGAGAAGATATAATGGAGAAACTATTTGTTGATATAAGATTGGATTTACAAGATATAAGGGACATGATAAAAATTAAACTTGAAATGTGCAATTATGTACTACAGAAATTAGAAATGGTGACTCAGCATACATAAGAACAAAATAAACCAGAGGGGGAGGAGTTCTATAAAGAAGAAACCAACACTGAAGGACAAAACAAACAACAATTATTTAAGCAGGGGAGAAAAGGAATTAGAATTAAAAATTTGTGGTCTGATGGGATGGTAAAAGGGAGAATGGTTTGGAAAATGGATAGAGAGGGAAAAGCAGAAAAAGGAAGGGCAAAAGAAAAATCAAAAGACACAGAGAAAAAAGTTTAATAACTGGAATGAGAAATGGAGGGGAATAAGAATGGGAAAAAATGGAATGAAGAGAAAGGACCAGAAAACAAAGAGGAAAAGGAAACAAACAAGGATGAAAAGAAAGTACATTGTCCAAAGAGTGAGAGATAATGGGTGAAAAAAAAAGGACAAGGAAGGAGATTCCACAAGGTAATATGTTGCGATGTATATGAATATATTGAAAATAGTATTTTGTAATGTATAGATGATTCATAAGATGTTTGAGAAAATATAATGCAGAATCTGAGAAATATGTATATATTTGTGTTATATACTAGACAAGGAGATTGATATTAAGGTAGAACGAAGGTGGTTAGCTTGAATTATTAACCAGCGAGGACAATTATATTTACAGATAAGGATTGATAAAATGACAAACGTGACAGAAAAAAAGTAATATGAGAAATGACAACAGAAATGAGATGAGAATTTTAGATAACATTGTAAAATAAGATATAAGAATGTATTAATATAACATGAATTGTAATTGGATAAGATACGCTTAATATTTAACAATAAAAAAGATGATGCAATATGAAACTAAACAAATATAATGAACTATGGTAATGTTTATATTGAGATGTGAAATCTGGAACCACACTGCTTGCCAAATGAGAATTTTTTTTTATTTAAAAAAATAAAATAAAAGCAGGGAGAAAATTGAATAATGGAATTACTAGATATGTTTAACTGATATGGTGGTATGCGTTTGTAGAGAGTTTTGAAAGGTTGAAAATAAGCATTGAAGGATTATGAATTAATGTGAAATATATGCATTGAGAGATATGATTGATATTATTAATTTTGCCTATACTAAAATGTATGATATATTGATGCCACACTATGAATGAATTGTTGTGCATATGCAGATTGAAATAAAAAAAAATGGAGGAAAAAAGTTAGCTTTCAAAGTTCCTCTTATATTTCAGGAACAGTGTGCAAATCAGTTGGCTCTTCTCCCCTCTATATTGTAATGGGCGTTTTATCATGTGCTCCACAGCCTTGAAGGTGAGCGATTATTGACCATATAATTGATACCTCTGCTCTTAGACATCTGACTCTAGATTTGATTCTCACATCTATTCCCATCTTATCACTTATAGAAGTCTCCTCACAGTGTCATCAGTCATGACACAGAGGTGCTATCATCTAAAATGTCTAGATAAAGTAGCTGTTTTGTTACACCCCCCCACACACACAAAAAAAAGGTCATAGAAAAAATGAAGGAAGAAAAATCTCAGTAGAGATTATCTTTAAAATTTGTCACAAGATAATCAATCACAACACATCTTCATTCTACTAGTTTGGTTTATCACCATTGAATACAATATTGTCAATATTCACAGGTTCATTTTCCTAATGCTAAACAGAGCTATCAGAATTGGTATTTTCTGCCTCCCAATATCTGCCCAAACAAGTAGGATTATATTACTTCTCCAGAATAAAGTATTTTCTGGTACTTCTTGATTTCCATTAGGATCATGAGACTGTGAATTACACATCCTTTCTTTCTGAACAAAAATCCAGACTGAATTATGACTATCATTCTAACTGGGCTATTTAAAACTCTGGTTTACAGGGATTGGAAGAATCTTCAGTGAAGACTGTTCATGTTTCACATTCTACTTATCCCCGCAGATAATTTTTATTTATTTCAGGCCAGTCCTATACTCTAACTTTGTAGAAAGGCTCTTGCCAATCTCTGTTGTTTGGCATAATTCTTCTTGGCATTGTATCAAGAAATTTATATGGTATCAACTGAGATGTAAGCACAGTCAGCTTATTAAATCCACTAATTAGTCATTCCTTGGAGCATCATCACTTTGAAGATTGTCATAAAGCTGCTCAGTTTAATTTGACAGGATGGAGAAGATCACAGGTCAAGGTGGCAAACGATGTTCAATGGAAAAGAGAAGAAAGGGTGGCGACCCTCTTTAAATAATATAACTTGGCTTTTCTAAGTAGCTGGTTTTGCAGTAGGCATTTCTGGGGAATGCTCATCTAAGTAATGCCCAGAGCAAATCATTCTTTTTTTTAAAAAAAATTTACATTGCTGCAGTGCCAGATGGTGTGATACGATGCTTGCTATCTCCCTTTATAAGATACCAATGTAGGAGCTCATTGATTGCTTTTTGAAGTATCACTATACTTCAATATATTTTATTGTAGCTGTTCTTCTCCATGGTTAGAACACAGTGGGGAAAAACATTATGCTCTAATTATGAAGCCACACACAGAAGTTTTGTATACTCCCCCATTTTTTTTTCTTTAACAAAACATAGGTTCACAGAGTTCTCAAGGAGAGATCAACCCAGAACTCAGGAGAAATTTCCTGACAATGGGAACAATTAACCAGAGTTGGTGTGAGGATTTTTGCCTTAGGTGAGGGGTTGGACTAGACTTCAAGGGCCCTTTCCAACACTATGATTCTAGATTTACTTCCACAGACATCAACATATTTGGGGGGTTTTAGATGAAAGGGAACATTATATTGCATACAGTGCTGCACAAATAATTGCTCCATTCTTCTGTGAAAATGTATTATTTTTTTCAGAATACACAACCTGCTCTATATTTATGAGAAGTAGGAAATTGGCAAACATCCACTGAAAATTGGTATATAATGTCTTTTTGAGCAGAATATTTATTAGCATCTGATTAGATTAATGAGCACAGTCTCATTATCCCAAGCCTCTCTCACTTTCAGAAAAGGTTCACATCTTAACCGGAAAGTAGAGGTTACTGCATTCTGTGCTGTCTGATTCAAATAACTTTATGTTCTATAATAACTTTATGTTCTTCTGTTCAATAGGGTCTGATTCTTAGAAATTGTCTGGACAGGTCCCTGCAGTATCTTGAAAAAGAATTGTATGGAGCATATAAGCTGTTTCTGGATCATCTCTATTTGGCCGCATGATGTCGCATGACTTCCATCAAGCTTCCATTCTGATGCCATATGACTTCCATCAAGCCAGGGGATTCTGTCTTACAACATCTGTCAAAGCACAGTATTCCCATGAGATAATGGAGTGGATAGCTTCATCAGTGTTGTATAGGACATAGGGCTACACAGGTAATCGTTGAGTTAGGAATGTAATGGAGCCTGCCAATTGCAGCTGTAGAGGTGGTCAACATTATTAAGTATCTGGGGGTGCAGATAACTAACAATCTGAACTGGTCTCTCCATGTCAACCTTAGTGAAGCATGCAAACCAGTGCATGCATTTCCTGCATTGGATGTGGAGAGGAACGCACATCTTTCTCCTTCTGTCCTGGCCACTTTTTACAGAGGCACAATTGAAAACATTTTAATAAATTGCATCATTGTTTGGTTTGGTGGCTGCAGTGCCTCAGATAGAAAGTCCATATAGAGAGTGGTAAGGACAGCCAAGAAGATTATAAAAAAAACTTGCTTCCTGTTATTCAGGATACAGCTTATAAGTGCTGTTTTCTTAGAGCTCAAAGCATTGTTAGAGACCCTACACATTTACTTTATGGTCTGTTTCTGTTGCCCCCCTGTGGGAGGAGGTTTCAAAATATTTCTAGCAGGGCTATCAGATTCTGTAACAGCTTTGTTTCCTCTCTGGTAAACTTGCAAAATTAATTTTTCTCACCGTGTACAAGCATACATCTGAACTAGAATGTATTGTTTCTCTAAGTCATATAATATATGTCGGTATATGCATAACTTTGTATTTATTTATTTATGTATGTATGTTTATGTATTGTGTATTGGAGGTGGTGATCCTTTGAGAGCTGTATGCAATGAAATTTCATTTTAATGTATGCTGATTAGTGTATATTCAAAGTGACAATAAAATTATTCTAAATCTAAGTCTTACATTCATAACCCAAGGATTCATTGGAGTGAATGGCGTAACTTGACTGTGATCACTCCCTGCTTTCGCCCATGCATTTGCTAATCAAATGAGCAGGTCATTAAGTGCACATGAGGTATCTCAGGGTGGGGAAGGGCCTAGCGATGGAACAGGCCACCTGCTTCAGATCACCTAAGGCCTTCCTCTACCAAATTGGATACCCCATGCTCTTTCCCCTGAGGTCCCTACAATGGCTTCCCACAATATCCTGCCACACTGTGTCACTTACCTTGTAAAGATCTGTCTCCTCTCCAGTCTCTCTCCCATGGTTTCTTTGGCTGCTTGCAGTCTTTGTGTGAAAGCATTTACAAGAGGATGGGAGGCAATTTTGCTGCTCCAGAGTCTTTTTGGCTTGCAAGCACTCTTTGGCTGGATCTGATACAGGCCTCAATTTGCAGAAAACAGAGGCCTTTAAGTACTGTAGTGCTAGATAACACAAGATTAGTAAGATTTCACACTACAGCACTGTAGGCCTCTGTTCTCTACAAACCAAGGCCTGCATGAGATCTGGAGCCAAAGGCTTTTCAAACTAAACTACTTTAGCGCAAGGACACATGAGATTGGTAACATGAGATCTCTATGAACCGAGGCCTGCATGAGATGCAGGGCAAAAGGTTTAACAAACGAAGAGGCCATCCCTCTGTTTGCAAAGCCTTTTTCAAAAGATCTTGTGCAGGCCTCAGTGAGCAGTGTGAAGAGAGGCCTAAGCTACTTAGTATGAGATCTTGCACTACTGATCTCTCGTGATCTCACACTACAGTACTGTAGGCCTCTGTTCTTTATGAACTGAGGCTTGCATGAGATCCAGGTCAAAAAGCTTTGCAAACTAAACAACTTTAGGATGAGATCTCGCAAATGGCCAATTTATGATTAGAGGACAGATTAATTCCCTCCTTCCAGGATAATAAATGAGAAATGGGGAAATTCAGAAGTACATATGCAATTGTTTTAGTTTCAGTGTCTTGAGACGTATACATAGACACACTTGCTAGGGAATATTACTGAATGCCACTAAAGACGGAGCGTTCAAATGTCCAGAGTGTTCTCTTGTATAAGGACAAAGCTCAATGGTAAAAAAATATATATTTGGGATTGGTGAATACATTTACATGTAGCACAACTAGGAAGCAATTAGTCAGTCATTTTGTACATGAAAATTTAAGTATAGGAAATGACCAGGCAGAGAGGTCAAATGCATGTATGGGTAGCATGGAATAAACTGTAGTGTTTTTGGACTCTATCCTGGCTCCTGGTTTCTTGTATTTGATAGAAGGATTGTTCAGTGTCAAACTATTGCTTTAGAAGCTCTTTGCACATGGAGAACAATGTCTGGAGATTAGTGTTTCCAGGGCACAGATGATTAAAAATAAATGTCTGGATATTTAAAAGCTTTCACCCGCTCAATTTGGTTGTCAGTTTTCCAAACATGAGGGTGATTAGCATGCTGCTTGGTAAATAAAACCATCTGAGTTTTTGCATGGTTGATTTCCAGCATTTGGTCTGGCAGGATGATGCCAGCATGGGGAAATTTTATCACAGCACCTCATGGGATACAGAAAGGATATGAGCATCATCGGCATATGGTAATATGTAGAATGGATTATAAGTCAGAAATGGAGGGTGAAATTAACCTCTGGTAACAGCTTTTATAATGGTGTTAAAATAGAAATTAAACAATAGGGGACCGCATCCCTTTATTTCTCTTGTTACCAAAACTTGGTTTACCTTAAAGCAACCAAATCAGTTTTAAGATGCAACATAATTTTATTTGCATGCAATCAATAAACAATATATTTTACAGTATATTATAACAGACAGTATATTATAACAGTATATTATAACAGACCTCAAATTCCTATGCAGCTGCAGAGATAATAATGAAACACTAACCTGCTTCAAATTAATATTTCATCACAACACAGCAGCTACTAAACGTATCCTGAAAAGAACTGAAATGGCTCTACTCAGGAACGAGCTCCACAGAAAGAGATTCCAATTGGATCAGTTAAACAAAGATTTGCTAACACTACACCTGGAATTGAGCAGCTAAATCCACCCTCTAATTTGGGACAAGATAAAACAACTTACAACATGGAGAGCTGAAACTGAAACCACTTACAAAAATGACAAACTTTTGAAGAAACTAAAGAAATTAGAACATGACAAGAAAGCCCTCAACAACTCACAACAACACCTGAAACAATTAGTATATAATGTTTCCAACAGAGAACTCACCAAAACAGAAACAGATGTCCTAACCAAAGGATTCAATTATGCTATAGCATCCCAAAAAATCCCCACAGAATCCATCATATGTGGAGTAGAATCCAGCCTAACTAAATTAATACAGATGAAGCTGATAGAATAAGACACCAAGTTACTAACATCCTATGCACAAGCAAGCTACCCAAAAGCAACTTGCACAAAGAGGAACTAAAAGCCCTGCAAGCCCTAAAGAATGACAGCAGCATAATCATACTTCCAGCAGACAAAAGTAATGCCACAGTAGTAATGGATAGAAAAGACTACGAAACAAAATTGACAGACCTACTCCAAGACTCCACATACAAACCCATAAACATGGACCCAACCACATATCTGGAAAAATTAACCAAGAAGAAAATTATAACCAGCCACATGAGCAAAGAGATCCAACAGACGATCATCCCAAGAGAAAAATCTTCCAGATGCCCCAAACTATATGGCCTCCCAAAAATACACAAAGGAGGCATACCTCTCAGACCATAGTCAGCTCCAGAGGAGCACCACTACAAAACTTAGCTAAACACTTAGCAAAGCAGCTACAGCCCCATGCTGAAGCAACAGTTTCACATGTACAAAACTCATACCACTTCTTGTAAATGATCAAAGATCTACACATGGAACAAGAAGATCTGCCTGTAAGTTTTGACGTGGTTTCACTATTCACTCAAGTCCCGATTAAAGAAACTCTTGAAATCATCAAAAATAAATACCAACTAGCTAAACACCACATGGAACTAGCAGAACACTGCTTAACCAACACATATACAAAGGACAAAGATACAAGCAAATTGAAGGAACCCTATGGGATCACCACTGTCACCCGTCATTGCAAACCTGTTCATGGAAGAATTCGAATCCAGGGCCCTAGCTAATGCCACCCACAAACCCAAACTATGGTTAAGATTCATCGATGACACATTTGTGATTTGGCCCCATGGAAAAGAAAACCTAAACAATTTCCTAACACACCTAAACAGCACACACCCCAAAATCAAGTTCACTATGGAAATGGAAACAAACAAAAAACTACCATTCCTAAATGTACTAATCTACAAAAAATCAGATGGCACACTAGGACACACCATATACCAGAAGAAAACACACACCAACCGCTACCTCAATGCCCAATCCCACCACTACCCAGCACAGATAAACTCTGTGGCTAAAACACTAATTACTAGAACCAAACGCCTGGCAGACAAGACACACATTAAGACTGAACTATGCACCCTGACTGACAGCCAACAGCTTCCACAAAAGCAAAATCACCAGCTTGATCCACAAAAACACACTGAGACATAATGGAGACCTAGAAGATGAACAGACCTATGGAACAGCTGTCCTGCCCTACATAAGAGGTACTACAGACAAAATCAGTAAGATACTACACAGGCATCACATCAAGACTGCCTTCAAAACAGACAGAAAAATAGCAGCCATCCTTACAAACCCCAAAGATAAAATTGACCTGGAAAAGCAAGGCATATATGAAGTCCCCTGTGCATCATGCCCTGCCACATACATTGGACAGACCAATAGAAGAATAAGTACCCACCTGGACGAACACAAAAATGCAATAAAAAAGCTGGAACACACTTCCTCACTAGTCCAACACATGGAAGCCACAGGTCATAGCATCAACTTCAATGGCACCAAAACCCTAGCCATTATAGAAAACCCCAGCTACAGAATCATCAGAGAAGCCATAGAGATTGAAAAAAGACCAGAAAGCATGAATAGAAGAGATGATTCCACCAGACTGTCAATCATTTGGAAGCCTGCACTCACAAACAAACAAAATCTCCACACCACAAGCCAGGCAAACACCAGGGCACAAACAGATCCCTCCTGATACCTCCAGCTCAAACACACCCCAACCAGGCACCCAGATGAAACCTAGCTTCCTAACTAATGATAGCCGTCCATTTACCTGGAGCCAAGCTGCACTAAAGGGCTCCAATAAAGTAACACAATGTTGCCAGCCAATCAGGATACAAAAAGAGCCAAAAAACAGACAGAAGATATTAGAAACACCAATCAAGCAGAACACAGCAAACTCCAAGACCAGTAAACACAGACCAAGACTCCAACCAATCAGGATGAAGAAAAAACCATTCTGGCGCAGCAATAGGCTGCCCCAAATTTAAATCTGAAACCACTGTAAAAGTCTGACTCACAGATGAACGCTATACAGAAGCCTGATGATGGCAGATGAGATTCTGCTGAAACATTACTACAACTTTAAAAGCACAACTATAATGACATGGAAAAATACCCAAACAAAGCTGAATACCATATATATAAATAAATACCCGCGAAAACTTAAGAATATATATACATACATACATACACACACACACACACACACACACACACACACACACACACACATATGCATATGCATATACATATACATATATAGAGATGAGAATGATTTTCTATTCCCTCTACAATAGAACTATATTTTTAAATCATAAAAATCAGTAGACTTGAACTTATCAATTTAAAAATGAAAAAAATGGAGGAAGCTTGCAATTACAATATTAATACTAAAATATCAGACTCTATCTACATCTCGAATGTTTTTCTTCCTACATTCTAAATAGTTCTGCCCCTGAAATAAACAAAAGGAAAGAGAGTTATTACACTGGGCCTTTATTTTGCTTTCTATTCATTTATTTTAGCAGAGTCAATATTGGAGAGGAAATGATTTAATAGTTGCCATTTCTAAGGGTAAAAACACTTTACCCAGGAAGACGTAGAAAACTAAATTGTATATAATAATAACAGCAGCAATAATAAAATTAACAAAGCCAACCTTAAAGCCAACTACTCTGAAAGTAAATATATTTTGGGAATCCGAAAATCGAGTCATGGCAACTGGACTTATTTTTGTTAATTTGAGACATTTCAATGCTCATCCAAGCAGCTTCCTCAGTTTGAACAAATTGGTTAGGCAGAGAGTTGTAGGAAGCCTCCCCTCCCAGAAGAATGAAATATTTTGGGAAATATTAAAAAGGCAGGATAAAATATTCCCCCTAAAGGAGAAATAAAAAAAAACTCTTAAGGGAGCCAGAAACCAGCACCAATCTTCCAGACTCCAAGCAGAAACTGAGGAGACCAGCTTTTAGAAATGCAGATTTGGTAATTCATTCAGAAAGACTGGGTGAAGACAGAAACTCCAGATAAGCAACAAACAAAAGGTCCAGAAAATTAGCTCAGACAAACACCTAGATTAGAATCTGCATTTCCTCTTTTGTTTATAGACCCAGCTACATAACCCTCCCTTCATGAACCCCCCCCCCCAGGAATCCAGAAGATATAAAAACCCACCCACTCTAAACTCCATTTTATCAGCTGCCCAGAACCACAACCCCTGGTGGTTCTGTTCACCAATAAACTTTCTTTCCAATCAGTCTCTATGTTGTTTTCAGTATCTTTCTCCCAGCTTGGAACTGAACCAGATGGATTTTTCTTCCAACAGAGTCATTGGAACATAGCAACTCCCCCCATACCAAACTCGGGGTTTCTCCTTCTGGCATGGAAAGAGATTGCACTTTCCAAGGACTCTCTGCCTAAACATTTGCTCGATTGAGGAAGTTTCTTGGATAAGCAGCTTAACCAGCAAGAAAGTAAGTCCGCTTGCCGTGACTCAATTTTCAGAAGGGCTCTACCTGGATGACTAAGAATCTTCAAACATCCTTTGAAAATATTAAAATCAACTCTAGTTTGAACTGTAAACCATGCAGAATAATGAATTCATTCAATGGAAGCCCAGAGTAAATCATTAGAGAGAGTTTGCAGGAAATAGGGGATAAAAAATTAAAACAAGTTTTGTGTGTGTGTGTGTGTGTGTGAAGAATATTAGACTTTTGTCTGTAAGGGAATGGAATACTATTTTTCTATTGTCTTTCTATTGTCTACTGAATATCTACTGAAATTCTAAAGAGTAATTTTACACATCCAATACATTCTGTAAGTATTCTTTATCAAATCTAAAAATGAAATACCTGTTTAAGAAAGGTTCTGTTCTATTAAATGATAAGTATTTTTGCTTTGAACTCCTGTTGCTATATTTCTAACCATCTAATGCTTGAGCTAGTCAACTCTTGCAATACTTTCTTGTTGTTCAATTGCAAATAGCACCAATGAGTTATCTTTGCTCCAGTACCCACTGGATGGCATGCCACCGACTCACATCTGCCAGCTCAAGCAGAAGAAACTTCTTCCTTTCTCTCTTGACTTATTGGAAGGGACAAGAGGAATGTATGTGTCTACTGACCTAGATTGTTGAAAATAAGCTAACCTTAAAATTTGTACTCTTCTAGAAAAACTAGAAAACTCTGTCTTTGATCTTGTAATGTTGAAGATATAAACCTGACAGAATGTTATTAACTTAGAGGTATCCTTTTCTTTGTCTTTTTCAGCTCTGCCAATACCCTTTTTCGAGGTACATCAACCGTAGTCATATACAGTATTCCAGGTATGGATGAACCAGCAGTTTGTATAAAAACATAACAATACCACTGGTAATTTTACTTTCATTCCCAACCAAAAAATTGTTATGTTTACAGTCAACTTATCACCAATGTTATTTTCCTTGGTTAGTATACTGTATATAAGTAAAATTGGGATTCCTGCCCTCTCAAAGTTTACCATAAGTATACATGAGATTTTCCTTTATGTTTCAGTTGTGATGTCAGAAATTAGCACACTGGTAGTTGTCAGCTCTTTTTCTATGAATATTATTAGTAGGAAAAGTTTTCCTGCTAGAGGAAGGAATGTTCCTTTAGAAGCAGAATATCTTGTGTAAGAAAGTATACTTTCCAAAGTGAATAGACATAGATATACAGCATTTCCTTGTTTGAACAAACAGAATAAATATGACATCTTGAGATTTGGCAAAGTGTGAGGAAGGAAAAAATTTAGACTGCAGTCATATTTCTGTTGCTGGAGACAGAGGAGAAATTCCACATTCCCATTCTTAGAGACTTCAAGAATATAGCAATATCTATATCTATCTATTTCTTTATCTTTATCTATCGCGTCATCACATTGTCATGTGACATCATTAAAATGGGGGTGAGCATGGCCAGCTTGTGAGTTTGACATCCCTGGTATAGATAGATAGATGATAGATAGATAGATAGATAGATAGATAGATAGATAGATAGATAGATAGATAGATAGATAGATGGATGGATGGATAGATAGATAGATAGATAGATAGATAGATAGATAGATCCACATTTCCATTCATAGTTCATTTATTTTTAGTTAAGAGAGAACTTTTAGTTAAATTAACTTTTAGTTAAGAAAGAATTGTAAATATGCCTTAGGTTTTTCAATATAACTATATTATGTGTGTTGATGTGTTCCAGTGCTTTACAAGATGAGCTGGACTCATGCTTGGGAGGCTGAGCCAATTAATAGTCTACCAGGCTTCCAATGGTAGGTTTACTAACAGCAGAAGCAGGATTCTATATACTATCTTAATCCCCTTTGCTTCTCTGGGGTCAGTGTTTCTCAACCTTAGCAGAATTCAGATATATGGATTTCAACTCCCAGAATTCCCCAGCCAGCATACAAGCAGTCTGGATAATTCTAGGAGTTGAAGTGCATACTTAAAAGTTACTGACAAACACTGTTCTAGATCATCATAGTTATATAGGGCATTGTAGGATAGTGTAAATTGCATACATGCTGAAATTTTCACGAGTGCCATTGCTCATTCCAGATCAGAACACAATCATTTAAATTTTAATAAAATATTTACAAATTATTAATTTTATGTGCCTATAGAAAAGTAGAGTTTCAAAAATATAGTTGAACTAGGACCAAAGAATAACATGGATGCATTTTGTTCAGTGAGCTCATTTGAAAAGTTATCCCAGGATAGGCCAAATCCTATCCTGAGATAATATTCCCCTTCCTGAGATGCTGAAATTTTCACCTACACACAAGTGTCATTGTTTCATTTTCATTAGAAATGGTTAAAATGAATTATTTCTCAAATGGGAATGCTACTCATATGATGTGAACAATAATTGTGAAGGCTAATCAGTGGCTAGCCAATATCTTTTTACTTGATTAGCCATCCTTCCTTATTTTCTCTCATTTACTGCTGTGTTAATAAATGCAAAAGAACTATGCTCAACCAGTCAGAATTAATTTTTAAAAATCAAATGAAAATCTGTGGAAGTAATATTTCTGATTACCAGACCTGCCAAATCTCTGTTCCCATAGCCTGGGAAAATATTTAAGGCGAGGAAGGTGAGGGAGATACCTGGAACAGATTTATTTGAATATTTTACTTCTGTTTGGAAAATTAATAGCTAGTAAATTAAAAAAAAAGATGAATCCTGGAAGCCATACAGGAAGTGCTATCTTCTATCTCCATCAATTAATAACTGATTTTAGAGGAAAAAGTCTGTGCTGAAAAATGTATGACTAGAGCAAACTCCTTCACTGTAGACAAAAACTCTGTACTTGTATATATCTGACCTGTTTGGTTACAATATCAAACCAGACAGTTACTGAGGTACAAATGACAGACTCAATAACATAGTTCTTCTGAAGAACTCAGAAAGCTTAGATTGCCCAAGGTTCTGCTGATACAGTTCTACAGAGGAATTATTGAATCTGTCATTTGTACCTCAATAGCTGTCTGATTTGGCACTGCAACCAAACAGGACAGATACAGACTTCAACAGATAGTTAGGGCTGCAGAAAAAAACAATTGCAACCAGCCTGCCTTCCACTGAGGATCTGTATACTGCACGGACCAGAAAGGGGGCTGAGAAAATATCTACAGACCCCTTCATATCCTGGATATAATCTATTTCAACTTCTCCCCTCAGGATGCCTCTATAGGGCATTTCATGCCAAAACTACTAGATGTAAAGGCTCACATCACATATTTCTCATGTGTGACCTGAGAATATCTTCCTTGAAGTGAGCCAAAACAAAATATTATCCTAGCCCATGAAAATTCCTTACCTTGGAAACGGGAGAAGAGATAACCCTTGCTGGTGATTTGGTTGGCTGCATTTGCTATAATTACAATGCAACAGGCAACGATGGACATAAATTAATCTTGGTACAGCTGAAGAGGTGCCCTCCTGATTGCAATGAAATTGGGTAGCGAGAGGAGGAATAAATTTTACTAGCCTTAAAATGGATAAGTACTGGTTTACAATTTTGATTACAATAAATATGAAAGGTGGGAAAATAAGAGATATAGAGGATCATTATATGTATATATAGCACAGATGACTAGCACTAATGATGTTACCTATGTGTGTGGGTGTATGACTGTATGAATTCTTTGTCACTAAGATCCTGCTTCCCTGGACTAAGCTGTTCACTTCTACTGAAACCCAACATCATTTTGTCTTACAGGAATGTGTGTTTGAACTGGTTATAACCTTGGGATTGTATCAGTGGTGGGATTCAACCTTTTTTACTACTGGTTCTATGACAGCGTGCTTTGTGCACATGCACAGCATTAGAAAACCACAGATTTTAAGCTTCAAAACATGCCTTCTATTCAGCACTGGTGAGTAAAACAGCTGAGGCAATCTGCTCTGCCACGCGAATCAACTGAGCTAAAAAACAAGGAAATATAAGACAGGAAGGGGTGGGGGCAGGTGACGGAGGCCAACTGTTCACTGGCACTACCAGTTTGCTAGAACCAGTGCAAACCAGCAGCATCCCACAACTGTTTTGTATAAACCTTGCTGATAACCCACATGACATCAATTTCTGTTTTCTAGGACATTGATATTGCATGCTGGAATGACATTATCTAATATTAGTGGGACTAACCCAAGAGGGAGCACTGGAACTTAAACATCCGCCTCCAAGCCCTGACCTCAGCCTCCTCTTGTCAGATGCAAGCTGTGGACAATAATGGTAGTTCCATTTAATAATATAAAACAAGGTTTAAACCAAGAAAATTAGATGGCTACCACTCAATTATTTATTACTGCTATTTATTTTCTAAAGATCTATGGGCATGTGAAATTTTCTGAAGATCCTATTGTTATTTTTTATTTGTTCATTTGTCTCATTTTGTTGTAGGACATTACTCATGTTTTTTTAAAAAGAACTTAGAACCAAATCCCTCACTAAGATCATTATAAGAAATGACAGATCTCAATTTGGATGGCTTTAAAAGGAGCTAGCTGAAATCTTTGATACAGAGCTGTGTTGATGGCCCAATATTAAATTCAGCTGGACAAATGAACAACAGCTATGATGCCATCATACCTTAAGTACCAGTTGCTCTAGAACAGGGACAAAGAGAACCCCTTCTAACTCATCTTAAGAGATTCGAAGGCATTCAGCCTGAACAATGTTGATTAGTTGGTTGGTTCTAATATTATACATTTATTGAGGAAAAAAATGGATGTATATTTTAGCTCTTAGTATTTGAAAGGAATTTTCAGGCTTCAGCACACATCGGCCTCCTTTAATACAGAAACCTTTAATTGGGATAGATACTTCTGTAGAAAAATTTGCTCTCCCATTATTGATATTCTGACATAATGGCTAAATAGGCTGCACTTAGTGTACATTGGGAATCTTAGAGATATGCCAGGGCAGCCTGCTTGGCGACACATATCCTTTGATAGAGTTATTAAAAGGCGACCGAGCTGCTCTCCCTCCTCCCTTCTTTCCTGCCACACACTCTTCCCTTTCTGCCTTTGCTTTCTTGTTTAGGCACCACATTATCTCCTGGGGCTAACAATTAATTAATAGAGAGCTTGTTCAAAGGATATGCTTTTAGTGAAATGTCTTCCTCTTATTGTATTTCATTGTGAATAATCAATTTAGTCCTTCCTGGCTGTCAATATGGCTGTCCAGTCACCTTCTTTACTTGTCTCTTCTGTCAGTAGTGAGTACCGTTGCCGCCAAGACGTAAACTATCTGAAAGCTTAAAAGCACATCGAGTGAAACAGAGTGAAGGCAAAGGAAAGGGCCGGGGAGGAAGAGAGAAATAAGGGACCAGCAAGAAGAAACTTCTGTAGTAAAAGATTGAGTTCCACTGCAGTGGGAATTATTCTTATATTTTTCTGAAAGATCTCTCAATGAAAGCCTTCCAGCTTTCGCCAAACGTAGTACAGTAGCACAGAAGCAAAGTTCTCAGCTAGGATCAAATGCAAATATTTGTTTTTTGTTTTTTGTTTAAAAAAAACAACTTTGGAATCTTATGGAAATTTTTAAAAAATAAATAAACAGCATCTTCATGTGTGTTTCAAATTTTATCTAGTGGGCCCAATACTATATCGTAAAATGCAGCATTGAGGCGTCAGTTGTCTTACCTTACACTTCTGTCCATTTCATGACATGGAAGAAAGTATTGGATACAGCAAGACAAATATGAAAGTTAGTTGAATGTAGTTGAATATAACAGGATGTGTGAAAAACAAGAAGACACAATAGTCAGAAGGAACAAGTGCTGAATGAATGGGAACCATTTTTTTAAAGCAACCAGTCTGAAAGATGGAATATGTGCTTCAACATTCGTTTGTTTGTTTGTTTATCTGCCCATCTTGCCATAAGAGCAGGAATGAATGGTTGAGAGAAAAGTTCTAGTAGTTGGATGGTTGTGTTGTCACCCTTAAAAAAGTACAATGAAAAATGCAATGAACAAAAGACTATGTATTAGGGGATGGATAGAGGTTTGAAACCAAGGATAGTTTGCAAGAATGAAGTAGTATAGAGAAGAATAGTGTGCTCTTGTGAAACCTAGATTTATATCTGTATTCTTTTCTCTCTCTTCTGATCTTATTTCTTTAATTTCCTTCACTTACAAAAGGGCAGAGGTTCTTTTGTGAGATCACAATGCTTGTTTCATTTTGCTATCATCTTGGTTAGGATCAGTCTTGGTTCTTCTTTTATCAATTGCCAAGTATACAGTCAGGAGTTTTTGAGGTCTGATGGCTCTCTAGAACTATGCCAATACTGTACACTCATTATCATTTATTTCTACTGATTAGTCAATTGACCTTATCAAAATACAAAACAATAGCAGAATGTGAAATAAATGCAAATATACAAAGATATAAAAAGCATTGCATTCAGTTAAATTGATCACTTTTGTATATTACCTCAATCTGTCTTGAAAATGAGTTTTCAGATGAATGACCTTAACTGGGTACCTTACTAATACCAAACAGGTTTACATCTTGGAAGAAATTAGACAATCTGTTTCAATATCCCAATAGGCTTCTCTGTTAAGTAGTGACTCTAATTAAAATTTTCTTACTGAATTGTATAGTTGGAAGTCAAGCAGAACATACATGATATCCTTTATATTGAGGATCCACAAACACTCTTCCTTATAGTATGGTACTTTATAAAATTCCCTACATTTTGCCATAGAACCATAACTCAAATTTCACTCTAAGCCTCTTTGGCATTAAAGCCCTGTTCTTTTTAAAAGGTCTCTCAGAAATTAATACCCCAGTTTGATGTTGATTTATTATATTACCCTCATAGTTTAGTTCATGAAATATTATGCCAAAATAAACTTCTGAGTCTTCAAGGTATTGCAACCTTTCTCTTCTCTTCTCTTCTCTTCTCTTCTCTTCTCTTCTCTTCTCTTCTCTTCTCTTCTCTTCTCTTCTCTTCTCCTCTCCCCTCCCATATCCTCCCCCTTCCCTCCTTCTCTCCCTCCCTCCCTCCCTCTCTCTTCCTTCCTTCCTCCCTTCTTTTCTTCCTTCCTTCCTTCCTTCCTTCCTTCCTTCCTTCCTTTCTGTCTTTCTTTCTTTCCTAGAGATGAACCAAAATTTCCTATCCCCTAATTTAATTATCTTTGTCATCTGGAGAGACCCGATATTTTTTGACTAATTTTAGGTAAATTATCTTAACTCTTACTTGTTAAATATTGATATCAAAATTTAGACTAATGCATACTATAATTGAAATTCCACTTTGAAAAAGAGATGGAAAGACATATATAACATTTAACACAAGCTGAAATGTTTGCAGTCTGAACTTATTAAGAAGCAAACTTTAAGCTGCAGTTCTCTGTGTTGAATTTAACTGGAAATTGTGATTTAAAGAAACAGAAACCTGAGATTTTAAAAATGCTACTTATTGTCTGACCACTTGCAGGCTGCATTGTTCTATATCTATGACATCAAAATGAATAAACATCACAGCTCTGGTCTTTATAGTTTAATCATAAAATGCAATAATCCAATAAGGGAGTACAATTTTAAATTTGTTGTTTTCAGTTCACTTCAATCTTTCAAATCTTGTTGGATCTTGAGATTTACCTGGATCTTTTTTATACCATATAAAATTAGTTGATTGTTTTTGTCTATCATTGAATATTTGGTTTTCAAATCTTAATAGAATCATATTTTAAAAGGCTACATAAAATATTCATTTTTACTGCTGCATTTCTTTTTATTTCTTTTATTTTTTTATTTATTTGATTTGATTTGTCAATCGCTTACAAGATAACAGGTATAAGTATATACATAGTTATGAATACATGAAATGGGTACATATAAGAAAAATAAAAGAAACAATAGGACAGGGATGGTAGGCACGTTGGTGCGCTTATGTACACCCCCACAGACAGGAGAAAGGGGTGAGCAGGACATTTTTCAACTTACTATATATTTCCTGCTTGAGCAAGGGATTGGACTGGAAGACCTCTAAGAACCCTTCCAACTCTGTCATTCTATTATTCTGAGATCTCTCTCTCTCTTGCTCGCTTGCTCGCTCGCTCTCCCTCCCCCTCTCTTTTTATTGCCTCTATGGAAGTTTGAGTTCCAGATTGGATAATTTAATTCCTGAAATTTTATTTTCTTGTTGTATATTCTTTGCAAAACATTCTAATGCATGCATAAAGGAGAGAGATGACAATCTTGTTATGATCCCTTATAATATAGTAATCTGTATTAAGCAAAATATGTTGAGTCTTTTTCTTTTTCCTTTTTATAAACCAGAGAGGTCATTTTTTTTTTTCACAAAAGAAGCAGTGAATATTGTTGAATCTCATTCATTACCTCTGTTAATGGTAAGATAATCTTCAGAATTTCCTAGAAAGTTTTATACTACATAACACATAAAGTCCTTCTGGGTCTGGGACTTATTCAATTCCAATTGTTTATTACTACTTTTTATTTGCTATTCACTAATTGTACTATTGAAAAGTTCCTTTTCTTGTTCTGTAAATTTAAGCTGTATGCACTCTATTCTGAATTTAATATGTATTACATAAAAAGGAATTAGTGATGTTATCTTCTCCATTATCAAAACATATCTGCTACCATCTCAAATGGCAGATATAATTGTCCTTTCATACTTGATAAGCCAACATGTCTTTTCTTTTCTTTTAATGTTCTATTGCTTTTTCACAATATGTTTGTTTGGAAAAATTCATCTTATTTCCTATAATTTACTTCCATTAAATAGTGTTGATTGCAAACAAGGTTTTCATATTTTGTTCTGCATTTGAAAAAGGATATTGCAACTAGTTTAGTTCTAATTGCTACAGTTCATTCTGCAATGTGTTGGAGGAGGACGTTATTTCTACTTCATGACAAAGAAATAAACAATCCTGTAATAAATGATTTGCATAAAACCAATTCTGTGAATAAAGAGGCATCAAGAGTTAGACTGATTTGAATGAAGCTGGATTATAGTTTGCATAATAGAAAGGAGAAGTTTCCAATTTATAACTTGGGTTATGGATGAAGTAGAAAATTCAGATGACTTATATAAGTAGATGAATAATAATCATATTCCATTCCTAGAGGTATTCATATCATTTGAACTAGAAAGTAATGACATAGTCTAGAAATTTACCAGAAGTCTCTTTAGATGATCTATCTGAGGATATTTATCTAACTGACTGTAAAAAAATAAAAATAAAAACTGCCATTCATTTCTTGGGAAATTAAACCATCTCATTCTGGAGTTTGAAGAAGTGACCAAGAAAAAAAAATCATAGATTTTATATTGTTATCATCTATTGCAATTGCTGTTTTTCCTTATTCAGCCTGGAATAATAGTATTCCAGGCTGAATAATTATAGATTTTCATTTTGAAATTGTTTTCTGAAGTTTAAGGTAGGTTTTTGATCTGTCAGGATAACCATTCTTTTTCTGGCTATCTAAGGCTGCCAATTTTTGATTGAATCACATTAAACAGGTTAATGTGGTCTTTTTTAATGAATATCTCAAAGGCCCCTGAGTTTTCTCTTTTAAACTTAAAAAAAAACCCACACCTTTTCCTTTTGAAGGGATTGTTAAGTCCATTTTTAATATTAGTGAAATATTTTATATGAACTATAATGCCTACTAGATTAATTTATAATGAAAAAATAGTTGCTTCATCCAGTGTTTGAGCCAATGTGTCGACAATCCTTGGAACTCTGAGGGCTCACTGATGGTGTTATCTAGGTAATAAAATGTCTGCAAGAAAACAACCAAGCTTAAAAGAGCACCAAGGATTGTATGTCTGTTCTACTCTATGACAGATAATTACTTTCTGGTACCATCCTTTGTCAAATGAATGTGCTCATTCATTTGAAAAAAAAAAACCTTCAAGTTTTATCTTTATCCAATCTATTTTTTTTCTCCCTTCATGTATACCATCAGGCCATGATATATTCTTATTACTATCTCAGATCAAATTATTTATATGTATAGGTGTCCAAAATTTTTCACCATTTGTTTATACCTCTCTAGATTCTGAGGTAGAGATCCTTCAACATCTATAGGAGTAGACAGGCAATAGATGGGTCCATTCAAATGGTTTTTATCCAATTTAGACTTTTCTTAAACAGATAGGGGATTTGGCCAGATCTCCTCTGTAACTTCATAACTTGTATAGCACCTGTTCTAGTCCATTCTAGAAAAGGTAAATTTAGAAAGTGGGTCACAGCAGTTATCGGTTTGGGAGGTTTTATCCAAAAGCCTTCTGGGTTCATTGAGGACCTCTCAGTCACTTTATTTATTTATTGAATGCCGCCTATTCACCCATGACAACTCAAGGAGGTTTACAGAATATCTACTTCACACCCAACTTCGTTTGTATTAAAGACCACTTCTGGATTTTATGCTTGAGATGGAAGAAAAAAAATGAAACTTTGACTTTGGCTTTTGCTACTTAGACAGGTTGTTATAAAAATGGCTAATACACATTAACTACGTAAAAGTACAAAAGTTGAGACTTTAATGTTACTATGTTACTCTATTTCAATAAAAAGAATCAAAAGTTATTTTTTTTCTTTTTTCTCCTTTTACTCTACGTTGCTTTCTCTTCCCTTTTCCCTCTCTCATTTTTGCCACTATTTTCCTTTTCTCTTGTAGTTTACAACTTAATAAGCTTAATACCATCCATAACAATGCGTACCTCTTGTCCTCTTGACTGAAGCAGTTCTTTTCTATCTCCACATAATAACAATATGAAACCCACAAACCATTTTTATGCCATGCCTAAGAGTCATGGAATTGTAAAACTCCAAAGTTGTAAAAGGAAAAAAGAACCATGAGATTCTTTTCTGCATGCAATTTCATTGTTTCTATATATCAACCCCCACTCTACTTACAAGAAACTGTGATAATAGCTCAATTGACAGTCTTCTGCTGCACCCAGCAATATTTAATTATGCGGCTGCTTGTTTCTCAGTGAGTACTGCAGTGGCACCTTCTGGCATGCAGAGGAAATCATTACCTGTGCTTTCCATGCTCTATGAGCTGGTGCCCTTTAAATAAAACAGAAGGAAGGGATTATGGAAGGGACCTTCCTTTTATAAAAGATACAAAAGAACAAGAGATAAATACAAAGAAAGATGGATCAGTGTATTTTCACAATGACAAAGATGGGCCCTTTGCATAGAAGGATTCCCAGTATTTTTGGTTGAAAGGATCTCATATAGGACGGAAGAGAATAGAACAAATGATATGGCAATCGGGACTGGAAAAGGAAACATCATTGGATTAGAGCAGCATTTTTCAAATTTGGCAACCTTCAGATGGGTGGACTTCAACTCCCAGAATTCCCTAGCTAGCCTGCTGCCTGAGGCATCATGGGAGTTGAAATCCACCCATCTTAAAAATACCATGTTTGGACTTCCGGTGGCAAGGCAAGGACGAACATAAGTGCAGAAGCCCGTCTGTGGTTTCAGTTAATCTCTTTTTGTGGTTGGCACAATCCTTTGAGGGTGCACGAGTCCCGGAGAGATTTGTGCCAGCATGGGGGAGACTCGGGTTAATAAAATTTAATAAACTGAATAAAATAACTTAATAAAATTATTTTAATTCTTTTTTTAATTCTTTTAATTCTTTTTTTAATTCTTAATAAAATTCTTTTAATTCTTAATAAAATTCTTTTTATTAAAGAACTTAATAAAATAACTGTAAAATTTATCTGGCAAGGGAAAAAATCTAGAATAAATTTAAAGGCAATGCAGGATATGAAGAGCAGGGGAAGGCTGGCACTTCCAAATTGGGAGTTGTGTTAAAAGTGCAGCCTCTTTAGTATGGTTGAAGGAATGGGTGAATTTAACCAATAAGAGAATATTATTCTTAGAAGGTCATGACTTGCAGAGGGGGTGGCATGCTTTTTTATGGGATGTAGGGAAAACTAGCCAGAAATATTTTCAGAGACACCTAATCAGAGACTCATTATTAACTAATTGGAAGAAAATATGGAAAAAACACTATTTAAAAATACCAATTTGGATTTCAACAATGGAGGCGATGATTCACCCAAATAATCTGGATATCACTAAAATGATTAAATATAAGGGTCTATTGGATACACAAGGAAATTTGAAATCATGGCAAGAACTTCAAGAGCAGAGACTAAAAATTGATCAATGGGCATATCTTCAAATTCAAAGTAGATATAAACAGGACAAGAAAGAATTCGGAATTAACAATAAACTCCAGCAATTAGATAAAATTTTATTAGTATCAGGCAAAAAAAAATAATTATTATTATTTATTAGAAGTAGAATTAGAAGAAATTGTAAAAGGGAACATGATAGCCTAGAGTAGGAATATAGGATGTAGCATCACCATAACAGAATGGGAAAAAGTCTGGGGTAGAAATAATAAAATTACAAAATCGGTAGCATACAAAGAAAATGCCTATACAATGTTTTATAGATGGCACCTTCCTCCTTCAAGATTAGCGAAGATGTACCCCAATATGAGGCCAAATTGCTGGAAATGCCAAAAAAAAGAGGGAACTTTTTTCCATATGTGGTGGTCCTGTACAGAAGCTCAAAAATATTGGCAGAAAATTAGAAATTGGCTGGAAGAAATGACAAGAGAACAGATCTAATTCAAACCAGAGTCCTTTCTGTTAGAGATCTTTGATAAACAAATATCAAAAAAAGTGAAATATATAATAATACACATTTTGACAGCAGCCAGATTGGCTTTTGCACAATGTTGGAAGCAGCCTCATGTTCCATCAGAGGAGATGATCATTCAAAAAATTTCAAGTTGTGCAGAAATGGACAAATTAACTTTGGCATTAAAAAATAAAGACACTTCAATATACTACAACAGCTGGAACTGCTGGTACAAATGTATAGACCAAAGACAGACTTCACACTAAAAGGCAAAAGAGAATAGGATAAATCCATAGTAGTGATACACAAATACATGTAAGGATTAGGTGTGTGTATATGGCATAAAATAAGGATAAAAAAGAGGTCTTACAAACTGTTGAAGATGAGAATATTTTTAATTGTTTTCTATTTTTTTCTTTCTATTTTCTTCTCCCTTTCTTCTTTTTCTCTCTTTCATTTATGTATATGTTGATGGTTTGTTTTAATTGTAAAATCAATAAAATTTATTTTTTTAAAAAAATACCAAGTTTGAAAGCAGTGGATTAGAGAGGTCAATTGTCTAAGACAGTTCCATTGAGCTTTAAATTGGTAAACATCAATTGCAAATGGTTACTCTACAACTAACTGGTGATCAACATATGACTTATTAAGCATTTTGAACTAAAATGCTAACATAGAACTAAAGAAAGGATTGTGTCTCTATATATTTAGTTTTTCTGGAGGAAGCCAATCAATTAAGTATATGTAGATTCATGTACTTTATGATTACAAAACATTCTTAAAGATATAATGCATTTGCAATAGTGGTGAATATCTGCAGCTTGAGTGTAAGATGAAGATTCATTCTCCGAACTTGTGGCTTGGTTCCTGAAGGTTTTGTTACCTGGCTAGGTAACATCTTCAGTGGAGTTTAGGGAATGTCAGTGTCAGTGTTCTTCTGTTCATCCCTTATACGAACCTTCACCATCAATGAGCTGTAGTGATGCAGTGGTTAGAGTCAGGGGTGTGATTCAACCAGTGTAACAACCAGTTTGGTGAGTGTGCACTTTGCATTTGAAAAACGCTGCTTTTTCAGCTCTAAGACTTACCTTCTGTTGCAGTCCTGGTGAGTAAATCAACTGAGGAGAAGCAATCCATGTGCCGTGCCAAAGAGCTGAGCTGAAAACCCTGGAAATAAAGGACAGAATAGGGCAGGGGCAGGGGGGAGGGACCAAATCATCACCCTAACTACTGGGTCGCTCGATCCGGGCTGAACCAGTAGAATCCCACCCATGGTTAGAGTGCAGTACTGCAGGCTACTTCTGCTGACTGCCGACTGCCTGCAATTTGGCAGATTGTATCTCACCAGGCTCAAGGTTGACTCAGCCTTCCATCCTTCTGAAGTGGGTAAAATGAGGACCCAGATTGTGGGGAGCAGTAGGCTGACTCTGTAAACCGCTTAGATGTAACAGCACTATAAAGTGGTATATAAGTCTAAGTGCTATTGCTATTGTTATCTTATAATATGTATTATTCATTTAAATGTTTAATTTTATATTTGAATTTATTGTGTAGTAATACTTTATGTTAAGTGTGAAATCTAGGGGTAGATCTCCCCCTAATCTAATTGGAAGATGCATACTGGAATTATCAATAATAATTCAATTAATGTATTTGTTTATATAGTCATTTTGTATGTCTTCTCCTCTCTCAAATCATCTTTTTCAAGCACTGCTATTTCTATTCAGTTTTTCTAATTCCACAGCACTGCCATTTCCTAGTTACATAAATATGTGGTTGTTATTATTAATAATAACTGCTTTTTCCTTCCAATCAAAAATGACTTATTTTAAAGTCATTTAGCAATGATAGCACTTAGACTCATATACTGCTTCAAAGTGCTTTATAGCCCTCTGTAAGCAGTTTACAGAGTCAGCCCATTGCCCCCCAAAATCTGGGTTCTCATTTTACTGACCTTGGATCGATGGAAGGCTGAGTCAACCTTGAGCCAGTGATAGCTGAAGTGCCAAACTGCAATCAGCTAGCAGTCAGCAGAAGTAGCCTGCACTATGCATTCTAACCAGTGTGCCACCATGGCTCATTTATAGGATCTGCCCAGAGTTGCTCTGAATAGCAAGACAGGTGGCATCTAAGCATCTCTGATCTTAAACATATTATGACAAATTTTTCATGGACTATATGCATTGACTTTATCCTATGAAAGCTATGGGTTAATAAACTAGTCCATTTTTAAAGCATCAACAAGATTAGTTCAGAGCAACTGATTAACCCTGAAAGCTATTCAGGAGAATGTATTAAATTGCAGTTAATATTTGGATAACTTTTCAATGTTGAAGGGCAAAGAATTTACTAAGCCATTCCAGAATCAAAGTATTTCATTAAAAAAGTTGCAATGTGTTCCCAATTGGTTAAAGAGCACAGTTTCCTTATATGAGTTTCTTTCAGTGCAGTTGTAGGGAAACAATAAAGTAGAAGCAAACAGAAAACAGAGTAGTCCCATAGTTGCTTTTTCAAGAGGCAACTGGACTTTCAGAAAGTCCAGTTGCCTCTTGAAAAAGCACCTTTGGGACAACTATGACATGGATGACTGAGAATCTCCATAAACAGAAAACAGAATATTTTTAATTTCTCCCAGCTGACCTTGGGTCCTCCCAGGAAGAATGAATGAATGAATGAATGAATGAATGAATGAATGAATGAATTATTGGTCAAGTGTGATTAGGCACTATAGGAAGTTAGCACCCAAGCCTCCCCTAGAAAAATGAAATATCCTAGGAAATATTAAAAAGGTAGAATATTTCCCCTAAAAAGAGTAGAAACTCAAAAGCATAAACTCACCTCAGAAACAGAAGCTCACCCCACCTTTGTTAATGGATCATTACTCTGGCCTAGGCCAGTCTATTTTACATAACAAAGATCTACTCCAGGTCGAGTTATAACAGGAATTGCTCAAGGCCCTTTCATTACATCATCATCCAGCAAGGCTCAACCAAGCCTGGGACTCAGGACAGCCTACAGAGTTGCCCCTTCATAGCCCCATGGGAGTAACCAATCAAAATACAAGCTCAAATTCAAATCCCAACAGAGGGTATAAAACCCAGGAACTCTCAGCATATCAGACTTTCTTTTCTTCTTTTCCTTTACCTTGAAGCATATGATCATCCTTTTCACTTTGGAGCTCCAAGCCATGTGGTCCTGTCCACCATTAAACCATCTTTCCAAGCAGCCTTCATGTTTCCAGTGTCTTTCTCCCCACTTGGGACTGAACCCAGAAGGATAATTCCTCCAACAACACACAGGGAATTTTTCTAGGTGCAAATGCTCTCTCAGTGTACATAAAAAGTAAAGATATATTTGTCAAGAATCATAAGATACAACACTTAATGATAGTCATAGGATACAAATAGGCAATCAAATCATACTAGGAATCAGTCAATATAAATTATAAGGATACAAGCAACAAAGTTACAGTCATACAAGTGGGAGAGGATGGGTGATAGGAGTGATGAGAAGATTAATAGTGATGGTGCAGAACAAGATGCCAAAACTACTGGAAAATTCCAGAGAACTGGAATACACAGGGAGTACATCATCAACATCATCATCACCTTTAGTGTTGTCAAGAAAACATCATGAACCTGTCCATGGAATCAGCTCAGGGTGCAAAAATCCCTAACTTCTATTTTCAATCAACATCCAACTTATTCTCTCTTAAAACAAAAAGAAAACCATCAATTCCTACAATCCTACAATAAAAACTAAGAATAACGAGAATGCCCTTCAGGTGCAGCTTTATGAAAGCTAATTGCCTGTGAAGTATTCCAATGAGGTTCAGGGGAAAAGGAGTTGTGTTTTACTAATTGAATGCCATGTGGTATTTAGGGTATCAGTTTATAGGGAAGGTTCTGCTACAGTTTATAAGCAGTGATTTATGAGTTAGCCTGGTTGGGTTTGACATGGTCTACCTCTGAATGTATATAATACAATCAACACCCATAATCACATACATTATACCCAACTCTTTTCTTGGGAGAAAATGCAAGAAGCCTTGTAAATAAAATACCTGAATTTCTCCTCTTACTAAATATGGCTAAATTCGACATTATACAGTATTTGTCTGTGAAACATGGCTCAACGCATCTTTCTCTTGACTCCATTACCACAGTAATAGACTATCATGTTTACTGATCAGATCGTGAAATCCATAGAGGAGGTGGTGTTGCTGTCTTCTATAAAAAGTCCCTACATGTAAAAAACATCCAAATTACCCAGGAGCTTGCTATTCCTGAGACCATTGTCTGTGAACTGTCCTTAAATATCACAATTCAGTTCTTACTATATTACAGAGCCCCTGATTATGACATCGAACATGCAAACAAGCTAAATACACTACTAACTTGGGCAACATCCTGCCCACATGCTTTTATCTTTCTTGATGACTTCAATCTACCTCATATTAACTGTACCCTTAAAGAATGTACAACTGAACCCACACATGCAATCTTAACACAACGAAGTAACAAATCTGGGACTAGAACAACTAGTAACCAACAATGCAAGACTTAACTATCTCGATCTCATCTTCTGCAATCGTTTGAATTCAATTTATGGAATACAAATTCCAACAGTGACCACAACATGATAGACTTTTGTCTCAACATACGTCCACACAAAAATCATCACAATGACGGAATCTCCAATTATAACTTCATAAAAGGCAACTGTGATCTTATAAACAACGATCTCTCATCCCTTGATTGGCAATTTCTATTCACTGGATGCAATTCTGTAGAAGACCATTACAACATATTTTTACTTGAAGTTGTTAATGGTACATATAGTCATCAAACTATATGTACCATTAACAACTCCCAAAACCACAAAAAAACAAATTACCCATAACAATAAGGAAGCTTCAATCCAAAAAGAAATCTCTTTGGCGGAAAAACAAATCTGGTCACGTTGCCAATTTCAAAAGCTGATACAAAAATTTATGCCATCAGATAAAGACTGAATGCACCAATTATCACATTAAACAAGAAGAAAACCATCTATGCACCAATTCCACCCATGCTTTCTACAATTTTGTAAACAACAAACTAAAAGACTCAAGGTCCATCCCACCCCTGAAAGGACCTAATGGTAAAGACTGCAACGATGACACTATTAAAGGCAACCTCTTTAACACATTCTTTGGCTCAGTATTTGTAAACAGCAATGGATCATGCCCAGTATTTCCTAGTCAAACCACAGACAACTACAATGATCTAATACATATCGATTTTACAGAAGACAATGTTGAAAAAGCACTTAGCAATCTAAAACCATCTCTATCTATTATTGGATCAGATGGAATATGTGCCTACTTCTTAAAAAAGCTACCCACTGCCATAGCCGAACCTCTAAGCATAATCTTTGAAAAATCTTTCAGGACCAGCTCATTGCCAAAACTATGGTCACAAGCCATGGTCATTCCCATCTTCAAAAAGGAAGACCCCAGCCTAGTTGAAAATTACAGACCAATCTCCTTATGCTGCGTCACCTGCAAAGTCATGGAATCGATTATTAACCAATCCATCATCCTCCACTTAGAAACAAACAACCTACTCTCTAATAAACAATTTGGTTTCAGAAAAAAACTAATAATAGTAATCTGCAACTCTTACACTGCAAAAACATATGGACCACACAACTCAATCAAGGCAAAGCAATAGACA
Organism: Pseudonaja textilis; assembly: GCF_049901715.1. Lineage (NCBI taxonomy): Eukaryota > Metazoa > Chordata > Lepidosauria > Squamata > Elapidae > Pseudonaja > Pseudonaja textilis. Next base: position 33,406,329 of record NC_141997.1, read on the forward strand.
CAATCTACATAGACTTCTGTAAAGTGTTTGATTCAGTGGTACACAACAAACTACTCCTAAAACTAAAATCTTATGGTATCTCCAGATACCTGCATTACTGGATAGAAGCATTCCTGTCAAACAGACAACAAATGGTCAAAATTGGGAGTGTCCTATCAAATTCTGTACCTGTCAACAGTGGTGTCCCCCAAGGCAGTGTTGTAGGACCAACTCTTTTCATACTCTACATAAATGACCTCTGTGATCATATCAAGAGCAACTGTGGTCTCTTTGCTGATGATGTAAAGCTATTCAACATCACAGACAATACTGCTACCCTTCAAAAAGACCTTGACTATGTATTAGAATGGTCAAACAAATGGCAACTTCAAATCTCAACAAATAAATGCTCTGTCTTACATATTGGCAAAAAAAAAATCGGAAAATAAAATGCAGACTGAATAGTCAAGACCTTGTTAATGATCCAAACTCTGTCAAGGATCTTGGAGTACTCATCTCTAATGTTCTAAGTGCTAGAGCCCACTGTAACTGCAAAGCCAAAAAGGCGTTAAGAGTTGTTAACCTAATCTTATGCTGCTTTTTCTGTGGTAATATTACACTAATAACTAGAGCATACAAAACATTTGCTAGACCAATACTCGAATACAGCTCATCAGTCTGGAAACCACATGATGTATCTGATATTAACACAGTTGAGAAAGTCCAGAAATATTTCACAAGAAGAGTTCTCCACTCCTCTACTCGTTGCAGAATACCTTATGCCACCAGACTTGAAATTCTAGACCTAGAAAATCTAGAACTATGCCGCCTTTAGTACAATCTAAGTATAGTATATAAAATCATACATTGCAATGTCCTACCTGTCAATGAATACTTCAGCTTCAACCATAACAACACAAGAGCAAACAATAGAAACAAACTCAAGGTTAATCGCACCAAACTTGATTGCAGGAAATACGACTTCAGCAACATAGTAGTCAATGTCTGGAATACTCTACCTGACGCTGTGGTTTCTTCCCCAAACCCCAAAAACTTTAACCTTAGACTGTCTACTATTGACCTCACCCCTTTCCTAAGAGGTCTGTAGGGGGTGTGCATAAACGCACCAACCTGCCTGCCGTCCCTGTTGTATTGTTTCTTTTATTTTTTATTTTTCTTATATGTATCCATGTATTTATAACTATGTTTATTCTTATACCTATTATCTTGCAAGCAATTGACAAAAATAAATAAATGAATAAATAAATAAATAAATAAACTACCATGCTTCTGAAATCTGCCGTTGGAGAATACCTTTATTGCCAAGCAAATCATCTGGCAAGACCAACTTGCATTTCCCATTCTATGCTCTTTGTAACTCAGTCAAATGTGCATTTCCATCTCAGGTTGATCCCTTAAGCAACCTATAAAGGGCTCTCACAATTTGAAAAATCAGTGGATGCAAGCTATCATAACTATCATACTTCTTCTTTTTAATTAATTTCCATCCTGTGCAAAACACTGGAAAGGTGCTACATTGCCAAGACCAAAGTAATTTGTTCTAGGAAGCATGAAAGCAGCTGTATCCATTGTAGAAAGTTAGCACCCACCCTTTCTTGAAGAATGAAATATTTTGAAAAATATTTAAAAAGACAGAATATTATATTTCCCGAAAGGAGAAACATGGTCTTGGAAAGCAGCCTCCACCTTTGTTAATAGCCCCAGCAGGGCTGGACCAGCCTTTCTACAAGACAAAAGATCTTCAGCCTCAGGGTGATGGGATTAGCCCTCATTCAAGACCCAAACCAGGGCAAAGCCATTAAAGACACAATAGGAATTCCCCAACACCCTTTCAGAACACAAGCCTCTTCATTACATCATCACCCAGCAAGCTCCAACCAAACCTGGGAGCTCAGACAACTTCAGCTATGACCCCTGCATGGCCCCAGGGGAGTCTGACTATGGCCAATAGAATACATTTCTTGATCAGGACCAGGAAGCTCAAGTGCAAGGCCCAAGAGAAGGTATACTACCTACCTACTTACCTACTTCTCTCTCTCCCTTCTCCATGTGGTCAGCTGCCCAGGATTTCAAACCCATGTGGTCCTGTTCATCAATAAACCATCTTTCTAATCATCCTCCAGGTTTCTAGTGTCTTTCTCTCTGCTTGGAACTGAACCAGATGGATATTTCTTCCAACCAGAGGTGGTATTCAGCAGGTTCTGACCAGTTCTGGAGAACTGGTAGCAGAACTTTTGAGTAGTTTAGAGAACCGGCAAATATCACCTCTAACTGGCCCCTCCCCCATCTCTGCCTCCCGATTCCCAGCTGATCAGCTGAGTCTTCTTTTATTGCCTTGCATAGGAGAACAGAGCTGGAAAGCAGGTTAATGGGGTGAGGAGGGAATGGGGATTTTGCAGTAACCTTCCTCTGCCATGCTCACCAAGCCATGCCCACCAAGACACATCATACCATGCCCACCCACAAAACTGGTACTAAATTTTTTTGAATCCCACCACTGCTTCCAACACCGTTAAATGGCTAACATGGCTACCCTCACAAGGCTGTCCCTAAATTGCCTATGGGCACGCAATCAAACTTTTCACTGAGGCCACAAATAAATTATCTCATGGACATACATTCATGGACAAAAATGCACAGCAGGGCCAGGTGCAGGATGCAGCTGCTTTAATGCTGCTGTATTGAACAGTACCGGCTGAGGATTTGCAAAATGCTGCCTCCTCCTCCCATACAATCTTTCCTGACTATTACACAAGTTGTGGCAACCAAATCACACTACATCCTCACTAGAAATGCTTAAGGGATTACTTTTCATTATCTTTGGGTTTTCTGTGAAGAGGTAGCTACGAAAGTATTCATTTTGAATTTTTAATCTACCATTTGGGAGTGGGGTCCTACTTTGCTGATTGTTGGTTTTACCTTTATTGTATTCATAGTTTTATGTGGGAGAGTTGTTTCAAAGGCTGAAAAGAGCATACTCATAAATAAATGGTAATGGCTAGAAGAAGACATTCAACCTGCTACAAACAACATATTTCATAGTAAGTTCAACATTACTTGAATTGAGAAGACCGATTTTTTAAGCTAAACAGAAACAAATATTCATTCAAACAAATACTGGAATATATATTCTCCCCGGAATATTTTCACAGTGAAAATATTTTCAGTGGAATCTGAGCAAATACATACATACATACATACATACATACATACATACATACATACATACCAACTACCTCTCTCAGAACCTAGAATAAGAGTTGGAAGGGACATCTTCTAATCCTTAAGGCAGGAGACCTTGTAATATCCTTGTAATTGGGTAGTAATTGGTACTAAACATTTTTGAATCCTACCACTGCTTCTGGCAAGAACCAGACCAGCATAGCTGTAACAGCATTGACTCAAAACTGGAACTGAGGAACTGTAGGCAAATGCCTGTGATTTTTACTCTAGGCCCATAGGGCCTTAAGCAACCATAGAACTAGAATAGGCTTGCCAAAAATATAAATGTTCTAAATTTCCCTCCAAAACAGTTGGGATCATCTAAAGGTTAGTTTCACTTTAACACAGTTAACACAACTATATACATTCAATACATAACAATCCCAGTCAAATGGTTGACCAGCCTATTATTGAAAACCTCTAGTGATGGAGTACCCACAAGGCAAGCTGTTCCACTGAATAATTGTTCTCACAGTCAGAGAATTTCTTCTTAGTTCTAGGTTGGATCTCTCCTTGATAAGTTTCCATCTTGTCCTGCCTTCAGGCGTTTAGGAGAATAGTTTGGAGAATTGAATAATGGCGACTAATTTGGAAAGTAGAGTAATTTAAAGTCTGTTGTTACTTCTTATCCTTGCAGCCCACCAAATCAGGATTTATGAATTAAAATTATAACAAAAAGCAATAGACATTTGAACCTTATTGATTTCTGCAGAAAAAATATATATACACAGAATTAATTTCCACCGTTTTATATTTGTTTAAAAAGATTTTGCTGTGACTGAAATGTTTTGGTTTTTTTTTTTTTACTCACATTAGTAGAATACTTTACTTTATTGGCCAAGTGTGATTGGACACACAAGGAATTTGTCTTGGTGTAAATACTCTCAGTATACATAAAAGAAAAGATACATTCGTCAAGAGTCGAGAATCATACGGTACGACACATAATGATAGTCATAGGGTTCAATAAGAGCCGATGGTCTTGTGAGTATGAAATCCATAGTGAACGGCACTATAAAGAAACCATTAGAGAGCATTTCACCGAGGCAGCCGTTGTTGGCGCCATCTTGGGTCATTCATAGAAATATTCAACTAAAGTGTAGCTGAGGCAACCATTGAATGCATATAGGACTTCACTTCTTCCATTCAAATACAAATCCCTGGACTTACAATTGCTCATTTAGTGACCATTCGAAGTTACAACACACTGGAAAAAAGTGACTTATTGCTGTTTTCACACTTATAACCATTGCAGCATTCCCATGGCCACATGATCAAAATTTGGCCACAGGGAAACTGGCTCATATTTATGACTATATTTATTTTGAGGGTCTGCCACAGAAAGGAAGGGCCAAGCTATTTTCTAAAGCGCCTGAACAAGGAGAGATTTAACCTGGAAATAAGGAGAAACTTTCTGACAGTGAGAACAATCAATCAATGGAACAGCTTGACCTCGGAAGCTGTGGGAGCGCCATCACTTGAGACGTTCAAGAAGAGATTGGACTGCCATTAGTCAGAAATGGTGTAGGGCAGAGGTCCCCAACCACTGGGCCATGGTCCGGTACTGGTCCGTGGATCATTTGGTACCGGGCCGCAAAGAAAATAAAAATAAAATAAAAATGGCGGCTTTCTTCGCCTTCGGTGAATGCTGCTGGGATCAGGGATCAAGGACACAAATGAAAGAAGTGGAGGGAGGAAGCAACCAAAGCCTGTCCTGCTCTCCAGCTCAGCGGCTTCGGTTTCCTCCCGCCTCGTTCCTCTCTCAGTCGCTCTCTCGCTCCTCCACCAGCCCAGGAAGAAACTGCTTCAAAGAAGCCGGCAGGGTGGCTTTTCCTGTCGGCGCAGCTCCTCCGAAGCACCCGTTCACCCCCACCCCGCCGCCCGCAGTTTAATCCAGTGCTCTGTTCTGCCTGCCTGCCTCCCTTTGTTTCTGATTGTTTCAGAGTAGCTTTGGCTGAGAATAATAACCATTCGCCTCTTTTACTCAGCCGAAGCTGCTCCGAAACAACCAGAAACGAAGGCAGGCAGGCAGGCAGAACGGAGCACTGGATTGAACCGCGGGCGGCGGGGTGGGGGTGAACGGGCGCTTCGGAGGAGCTGAGCTGACAGGAAAAGCCACCCTGCCGGCTTCTTTGAAGCAGTTTCTTCCTGGGCTGGTGGAGGAGCGAGAGAGGAATGAGGCAGACACCTGAGGGATAAGGCGGAGGGAGGGAGACACCTGAGGGATGAGGCTGAGGGAGGCAGGGCTGAGAGCAGGGCTTCTCAGCCATCCTGCAGGGACTTGTCCTGAGCCGCGGAGACAGCCGCGGGCCGCCGCCACCCAGCGCTCAGTTTTGAAGGTGCTCCTCAGCCTGGCGCAGTTCCTGAATCTGCAGCTGAAACCCTCTGTTTTAAATGTCCCAATAGAAGACAATATCTGTCGCTCAGGGTTGCAATGAGGAGGCATTGGCGCTCCCTGAACTTGGTGATTTGCTGGCAGACGTTTTATTACCCGACTAGGTAACAACATCAGATATTATCTAGTCAGGTAATGAAACGTCTGCAAGCAAACCACCAAACTTGGACTCCTCCCCCTCCCCCCCTCCTTGAAAAAGTGTCCCCCCCCCCTCTTTGAAAAAGTGTTTCTGCGTGAAACTGGTCCCTGGTACAAAAAAGGTTGGGGACCACTGGTGTAGGGTCTCCCGCTTGGGTGGGGGGTTGGACTAGATGACCTACGAGGTCCCTTCCAACTCTGATGATCTGTTACCTGTTATGACAGTTGCAATGTCCCTGGGTCATGAGATCACCTTTTTCCACCTTCTGACAAACAAAGTCAATGGGCGAAAGATTCACTTAACAGCCTTATTACTAACTTAACAACTGCAGTGATTCAGCTTAACTATGGCAAGAAAGCTTGTAAAATAAGCAGGGATGGGATTCAGTTTTTTTAATAACCAGTTCTGTGGGCATGGCTTAGTTGGTGGGTGTAGCTTGGTGGGCATGGCCATCGAAACATCACTCATGTCAAGGGGCGCTTCTCCTCGCCTGGCCTCTCATGACAGTGGGAATGCTGCAACTGTCATAAGTGTGAAAAATGGTCATAAGACACTTTTTTCAACGCCATTTTAACTTTGAATGGTCACTAAATGAACTGTTGTAAGCCAAGAATTACCTGAACAAAAATACAAAAAGCTTCTTTGCTTGCAAAAAGCTGCCCTAAATACTAATCATTAGATTAAAAATACCTGCAAGCCAGAGTTACAAATCAGGCATCCTTTTTGTGCTAAGTATAAAAAGGAACTCCAATTTCTTTCCTTGGTTCCCTCTTTGAATAGACACACTTTTTTTAATGAAGAACTTCAATAAAACTTCTTTTGATTCTTGGCTTATTGGAGAGAGAATGCTGAGGCAGGATCTAGGGCAAATTTTGGCCTTCAGCAGAGTAAGAAGTTTCTATTTCTATTACTCAAATTCAATTCATATGTTGTTGATTCAGGGTATTTTATTTGGCCTAATCAAGCCAAAATTTATGGTATCTTTGGTTTGCATCCAGTGTTTTAGTTGGATTTCAGAAATCAGTCTTTTCCAGTTTTGTCTGGAAAGAATCCTAGGGTTTTCTGCATATGTCCTGATGTACAGCCAGTTTGAAACCATACTGTCACATCCTGTTGCTCTGAATCCATTAATCTTAATTTCTGAAATAAACTCTTGAATCCAAAGACAATTTGGAGTAACTTAATAATTACATACATAAAATGGGATTTAGAAAATCATTTACAAATGACATTTTCAATTAGATCATTGTTAATTGCTGTGACAGGAACAACAATAGTCAGTTTACACATGTGGCCTTAGCTCAATGCAAAAGTCTAAATTAAATCATCCCAGATAGTTTCTACTTCATATACTCAACAAAGTGAAACCTATAACCTCTCTGAAACGTTGGTTGTACTGTCTGACTAGTTTTCCCATTTAATCAGAATTTTAAAACTTCCCCAACTGGACTATCTTCTTCTCTCCTCTTATCTCTCCCAACTGGACCTATCAAGAGCTGCGGTGGCACAGTGGTTAGAGTGCAGTACTGCAGGCTACTTCTGCTGACTGCCGGCTGACTGCATTTGGGCAGTTTGAATCTCACCAGGCTCAAGGTTGACTCAGCCTTCCATCCTTCCAAGATTGGTAAAATGAGGACCCAGATTGTTGGGGGCAATATGCTGACTCTGTAAAGCTATTAGAGAGGGCTGTAAAGCACTGTGAAGTGGTATATAAATCTAAGCGCTATTGCATCCTGTTGTTGTCTCAAAATCTTGATTTTTACAAACTGGGAAAGGTTAGGTTTTTCAGGAAGCATCATTTGTTTATAAAAGCAGTAAAGGTAAACAGAAAAATTACATTTTTGGCCAGACTGATGTGGATCAGAGGAGGTCAAAAAATATAACTAGGTAATCAAATGAGAACTTTGTGAGGATGCTACCGTAGATAGCTTTGTCTATTTTAAAAGCTAGGGAGTGGGAAGGAATGAATGTTCCTGGATACTCTACAACAATGCATGTTGGTAATAAGACCTGGAATCTTAGCATACAGTTTAATTGATAAAATTCTTCCTTAAATAATTGAAATTACAATACACTGGAATTTGGAAAAGAAATGATATCAAATTTCTGATCAAATAATCCTTTTATCTCAGGACTCTGAATTCATTGTTTATTTTCCAAAGTAATGCCTTAGTTCTTGTTTTCCTTACCTGCACCTTACTTCCTTACTTTGCTTTGCTCTTTTGATATTCACTGAATTCTCTGTTGCTTGAATTGTTTCCTGAATGCAGAATCAATTCCCATGCTGGCTGTGGAATTCAGGAAATTGAAGTCCACACATCTTAAAGTTGCCAAGATTGAAAAACATTCTACTCTAAGAACAGATGTGATGCAACTATTATAATAGGGGATATATGCATTTAAATGCATACTTGTCTGAATCTATGTTTGCAAGTGGTCTTTGAAAAATTGTCTTCAGAAGTCTTCAAGGAGAAATGGACTAGGCTAGATCATTGCATTCATTACATTCTAATTACTTTTCTTGTTAAAGAACAGAAGGGATGAAGAAAAGCATCCTGAAGCAAGCAGCTTATTCAATGGCAAAGTGAACATGCATATATGAACTAAGCTTCGGTTTCCCAACTCATGTTCCAGAATCAGGGAGATTCAAAATCTTCTTTTGAGACATTTCTGTATGACTAGTCTGTCCTTTAAGAATTTCAACAGCTGTTGGCAAACAGCTGTAAGAGTAAGTAAGTAATGGAAGATTTCCCAAATTGCTCCATTGCTTATTGGAGTTGCCTACATGGCCAAAAGTCTTATCCATATCTTGGACCATCTAAATGAAGATATGATAATTTGAACACAATCAGAGAGTTCTTGAAACTGGAAAAAAATAATGGAATTAGATGGAATTCAGAAACAGTTATATTGAAGCTGAAATTCTGGATATGCATTAAACATTAAACTTAATGAACACAGATTTTATTTCTGATATGTGCTATAGGATTGTACCATGGAGGGGAGTAATGAATAAATGTAATTTTAGCTGTTAGAATGCTGTTCATTTGTTCTTTCAAGTTGGAACACACAAGGACTCAAAATGTTAGCCTTTTTCAGCAACTGGGAGAAAAATCTCTTTTGCAGACAATGTATACAGCTTTCCATCATTAAATATAGACCCCTATTTAGAGAGTTACAAAATAATCTTTACAAGCATATATATGCCAGATTGTTTAGGATGAGCATATGCTTTTGTATTTCTTATAGAAATCTAGACACTGAGTCAATATTTTTGTTTCTTTCCATCTTAAAATTGAAATAGGCATTTTATACTAGGGAAAGGGTAGTGGGGGACACATTTTAATCTTGCCAATTAAAACATGTCAATTAGAAATGACTAGTCAACTTCCCATGAGAAAGGATAGCTTTCTATACATCAACATTATTAAGGATCCCCCCCCCACACACCTTACTCTTTGAAAAAGAGTTCTACCCTTAAAGGGGAAGTGACTGAATAGATCTGACTGAACAGAACACTAAGCTTTGGAAATGAGTAAATGCATTTTTGTTCAGTGCATATGTCAGAAATAAAAGAGAGCAAAGGAAAGGAGACATCATGATTTTCAATAATTGAATCAGTGGTATTACATATCTTCATCCAGTCTCCTCGGGATGAAATTATTTACTTATTTTTTTGCAAATGCTTTTATACTGGTTTATGAAATCATATTTAGTGATACAGAATATCATTTTTCTTTTCTTAGAAAAGATGTCTCACCATTATTCTTGCTTTGTTCAATAACCCAAAGTTGTAACTCTGATATCTTTTTCCATGAAATGTTTACTATCATGTTTTACTCCCACTCATTTTATGTTTTAAATTCACTTATTTTTCTCCTGCCTTAACTTAGACATTAAAGCATTCAACCCATACATTTTGGGACATAGAGATAGAATCATACTGTAGGTACATTAATACTCTGGCATGTGTGAACCTTACTAAGTCTCTATCAATCAATTGTAAGATCATCTTCATGAGATATTACATTTGTTTTATCAAAGTTGGCATTTGATGTACTCTGCTCGGCAACTGGTCTATTAGAATATCAAATTGCTTTTTGGAAAGGGTGTTCACCTCTTGAAAAAAATCAAAGCTGTATTGGAAAAATTGTCTACCAAAATATCTTCCCAGATACCACAGGCTCTGATGTTTAATTATTGTAGAGATAAAATAAATAGCATTATTAATTATTATTCATTTTGAAATGTTTCTCTTTTACTGTAAATCCAGACAATACAGTATATTGTACTAGCCTTATCTCATTTTAGAGATGGATGTTTTTACATGGATAATATTTTATAAGCTATTTATATCATGTTGTTCGATAGTGCCTGTGATAAATGAATTCTCCAAAATGGATTGGGTTTCTACACAATAAACTATTTCTCAGTTAGACTGGAGAGACTCTTTCCTTTTATTTATTTTATAGAGCCAAAAATTCAGCTCATGAGAGTAAAAGGGTTTAATCCAGGTTTCAATGCATTTTAGACAGCTGGAGACGTTTCCAGTGCATTTTTCCAATACAGTCCTAGGCTGCACCAACAAAAGCGATAGTATCAATAACACGTGAAGTATTAGTAATACTTTATACTGATCCAGTAAGATCACATTTGGAATACTGTGTATTACGTATTGGTCATCATGTTCCAAAGAAGATGTTGAGAGTGCAGAAGAACAACAAAGATATTTAGAGACCTAGAGTCCAAAGCATGTAATAAATAGTTTCAAGAACTAGGTACAGTATGTCTAGTCTAATGGTGAGATGGACTAGGGGTTACATGACAATAATCTCCAAATATTTGAGGGGCAGAGAATAGAGAGGCAACTTATTCTCCAAAATGAGAAATAATGGGTAGAAACTTTATCAAAAAGAGATCAATTCTAGAATTAAGGAGAAATTTCCTGTCAGTGAGAACAATTAATCAGTGGGTTGTCTCCAGAAGTTGTGCTGCTCCATCAGTGGAGGTTTTAAGAAGAAATTGGAAAACATTTGTCCAGAATGGCATAGGATTCTGTGTGAGCAGGGCTTTGGACTAGAAGATCTCTGAGATCCCTTTCAGCTCGCTCCTTCCTTCCTTCCTTCCTTCCTTCTTTCCTTCCTTCCTTCCTTCCTTCCTTCCTTCCTTCCTTCCTTCCTTCCTTCCTTCCTTCCTTCCCATTCTGATATTACTTTCCTATAGTGAAACTATAGGATAATATTCATCTAATTTTTATTTTCATTTATTGTTTTAGGTCCTGTCAGTTTGGAAAATCTTTGACTTGTACAGTTTTTAAGAATTTTATCTTTTGAATGTCAACACTTTCTAGACATTCAAATCTATATTTTTTTGAATTAGAAAAAAATATTTCTGGAAAGTGGCAGCCCTTGAAAAAGAGTATGTGAGGAGAGGTATTATTTCAGCACAGAAATAAAGAAAGAACTTTCTTTGGTTCAGTTTACAAAATGCGAAACTATATGCCTAGTTTTATTATCTTTATTTTAATTTTGGTTTGCAGTTAAATAGTTTGCAGAAGACAGTTTAGAAATCATGAAATAACAGTCCAATTAAAGGTTTAACAATTAATTAATAAAGGTTTAATTAATATAATTTTTAAATCGCTCCAGTTAGGAACTTTGGAATAGCTTATAAGAAGCAAATGCAAAAGCAGGTTTAAAAAAGATTTAAGGGAACCAGAAAAACAGACAATGATATTCAGCCCAGTGAGCCTATATCTCAAGGGCCAGTATAATCTCTCATTTTGCTCCCAAATGTCCTCTGAAAAGAATTATTGTGTTTCTCCGTAGTAGCCAGACTTGGCATTTTTTCCACAGATGTAAAAGCCTCTGGTAGTCTGTGGTTATATTTCTGTCAACCTTTACTTAGAAATAATGAACTCAGCAACAAACATTTTAACTAAACATGAAAAAGCAAAATGACTCTGTGGACTCAGCATTTGTATGAAGAATATAAACAGACTGTTTTGGAAAGCTGGGGTTCTCTGTAGCATTTGGTGTACAAATATTATTTTTAATTGATTTTTTAAAAAATAAATCAAAAGACTAGAAATGGCTTGAATTCCCCAAGTTGATTTAAAAAAAAAACTATCGTACAAGAACTTATATGAGGAGTTTTATACTTCATATAATATACCCAAGGCCTTTTGCTTCCTAACTCAATTACTGCTCACATCAATATCACAAGTCAACCATGTTTTCAATACATGCTCTATGAATTAATTAATAAAATTAACAAGAAACCATAATAAGGTCTGACAACACAAAACCTTTCTCAAAGTTTCCATCCGAGTAAGTAAAAGTCACTCATCAATGAACAAATAAGAAAGATTACTATTTTAGAGAAACTTGGTTCTGGCAAAGCTGTTTTTGGAACTCTGAAGTTGAATTTAACTTACTACGAGTGCCAAGAAGCTCAGCAATTCACCCTGGATTTATAAAATGGTGATAAACTTTAAATGAATATTACATTATTAACTTATATTTTTGAAATATAATTTGAGAATCTTAAATTGGGGAAGTTGTCTTTGTTGGATATCAAAAAAGCATCTGATAAATAAGAATAAATAATACCATTCTCAATATCTTTTAGTCATTTACAAATTGTTTAAAATGTTAAAAACAAGAAAGACAAAAAGACAAAAAGAAGGGTAAAGATGTCAGGATGACAAACCAGGTGGAAATAATGGAAAACAAACCACATACCTACTGCATGTCATAAACTTACCTTATATCTGTTTCAAATCTTACACCAGTTTAACTACCCTAATGCATCTAATGAAGTGATTACACTTCATATGCTTTTTAATAAAAATTTGTTAGCTTGGAAGTGGAAACTGGGTTGTATTATTAGACTCCTACTGATCTGGCTATATTAATTTTTGTTATTTTAAACAGAATAAGTTTTTACTCGATAGAGTCTTGCGAAGCCTGGCAATCATGTCTGACTTCAGAGGAGAGGGAATAACAATTGAAGCTATTTGATCCCATACTCATCCAAATCATGAGTCATAAGAGGCTTTATATATGATAACCAAATCCTGGAATCACAACCAGAAACCAACTACAGAAACCAACTAAAACCAACTCTGATAGTAGCAGAGATAATCCAGGCACAGAACTTCACACTGAGTATAACAAGGTGCAGCCTTACATTACTTTTGCCAGCACATTTGCATCAGATGTAGTTTCTGTTTCATGAGTGGGCTTCCCCACTGAAAAGTTGATTTGGTCCAGACTTCATATTATTGTTATTACTTAGAGAAATAAGATATAGATATAATAATGTGAAATTGACATATACCAAAGATTCAAAATGTATTGGATTATGAAGAACTCTGAATTCACTGAATTTGGGGTGCAACCACATTTTTATGTGGTTCAAAAGCTACTATTACAGGTCTGGATGTTAAAAAAACACTGTGTTCGCTCTCTATTGACCCAACAAAATTACTGATTTAATGGTACTATTATATGTTGGAAAGGTTTAACATTTAAAAACTAAGCGACTTGTCTGTATTGATTGTAACATAGCTATTTTTGTTTGCTTTGTTTTGTTGATTTTTAATGTTATTCTTCTTTGTTTATTGGAAAATACTGTAATTTTGTATCTTTTAATTATTATACACATATATACACACACACTGTAAACTTATATAAATATATTATGCGCAGACTAGAGGTGGTATTCAGCAGGTTCTGACCAGTTCTGGAGAACCAGTAGTGGAAATTTTGAGTAGTTTGGAGAACTGGCAGTAACTTTCTCCCAGGAGTGGGGTGGGAATTGAGATTTTACAGTATCCTTCCCCTGCCACGCCCACCAAGCCACACCCACCAAGCCAAGCCAAACCCACCAAGCCACGCCCACAGAACCAGTAGTCAAACAAATTGAATCCCACCACTGGCGCGCGCACACACACACACACACACACACACACATATATATCACACATATGCACACATGCACATTATAAGCTATTCCATTGTAGCAGTTCTGTAGTATTTGGATTCTAACAAATATTAAGGAATCTGATACAGGTAGTCTTCAACTTACAACAGTTCATTTAGTGATTGTTCAAAGTTACAATAGCACTGAAAAAAGTGACTTATGACCATTTTTCACACTTACAACCTTTGTAGCCTCTCCATGATCATTCGAACAAAATTCAGATGCTTGTCAACCAGTGGTGGGATTCAATTTTTTTTACTACTGGTTCTGTGGGCGTGGCTTGGTGGGCATGGCAGGGGAAGGATACTGTAAAATCTCCAGTCAGAGGTGGTATTTGCAGGCTTTCCAAACTACTCAAAATTTCTGCTACCAGTTCTCCAGAATGGTCAGAACCTGCTGAATACCACCTCTATATTCAACTTAGACAATATGAAATAACAGAGTTGGAAGAGACATTGGATGTCTTCTAGTCCAACCCTGGCTTAGGCAGGAAACATTTATGACTGTTATTGTTTCCCAAAGTCATGTGAACTCCTTTTGCAACCTTTGGACAAGCAAAATGGGGAAGCCAATTCACTTAACAACCATGTTACCCACTTAGCAACTTTAGCCGGAAAGATCGTAAAATGGGGCAAAATTCACCTGTCTCACTTAACAACAGCAATTTTTGGCTCAGTTGTGACCATAAATTGAGGACTACCTGTACAGTTTTCATAAACTTCAGAGTAACAATCTCCATTACTATTGTAAATGTAATTTGGGGACATTTATGACTGTTATTGTTTCCCAATGTCATGTGACTTATGTTCATTTATCAGATTTATATAGTAAACATTGCATAGCAGATCAAGGGATTTATATACTGCTTCCTTGTGTAGATAATGGAATATATGAATGTAATCCATTAACTGAATCAGAGGGTTTTAATCTCCCATAGCAATCCATTTATAGTCTAATTGATCTTTGCTGCAAAATGAAAACACATTGGCTTTTGGCATTAAAAAAAGGGGGAGGTTGATTTGTTTAAGGCAGCTGATGAAATGCAGCCCTCTAGTGCTGATTCCAGAGATGGATTTCCTGAAATAGAACCCAGTTGCTAGAATTTGCAGTGAAAATCCTTGTGACACTTATCATGATGCAGACCAAGTTATCTTATGATCTAGATCAGGGAACAGAAGATCCTTCCTGCTATTGACAAGCTATGGCTCAGGACTCAAATGAGCCCAACTTTGTTGTCTAGCAGTTCTTCAAGGCATGTCTCTAAATCTGGTGGAAAATATTTTTTTACTGTACATTTTGTATCACCCATTTTAATAAAATTAACTTCCAAAACAGACTTGCTTCATACCTTTGAGAGCTAGTTTGGTCTAGTGATTAAGGCATTATGCTAGAAAGCAGGAAACTGTGAGTTCATGTCCTGCCATAGCTATGAGAACCAGCTGAATGATTTCTCTCTCGGTCTAACTCACCTCACAAGGCTGTTGTGGGGAAAATTAGGAAGAGGGAGGTTAATTGGATATGTTTGCTGCTTTGAGTTATTGGTAACAAATAATAAAGGTGAGATATAAATTAAAACATCTCTATTTTGCTCAATTTTTTCTCAACTTTGCAAAAGAGTTGAAAATTTTGGACCTCAGACTCTTCCGTACAGCCACGATACACCAGTTAAAGATAATCTGAGTTGGAAGGGACCTTGTAGGTCATCTAGTCCAACCCCCTGCCCAACAGGAGACCCTACACCATTTCTGACCAATGGGAGTCCAAACTCTTCTTGAAAGTCTCAAGTGATAGTGCCCCCACAACTTCTGAGGGCAAGTTGTTCCTTTGGTTGTTTGTTCTCACTGACAGAAAGTTTCTCCTTATTTCCAGGCCAAATCTCTCCTCGTTCAGTTTCCATCCATTATCCCTTGTCTGGCCTTTGGGTTCTTTAGAAAATAGCTTGACCCCTTCCTCTCTGTGGCAGCCCCTCAAATATTCCCTGGTCCTTCTCTTCATTAGACTAGCCATGCCCAGTTCCTGTAACCATTTTTCATATGATTTAGTCTCCAGTCCCCTAATCATCCTGGTTGCTCTTCTCTATACTTTTTCTAGAGTCTCAAGATCTTTTTTATAGTGTGATGTTCAAAACTGGATTCAGTACTGTAGATGTGGTCTTACTAAGGCTTTATAGAGTGGCATTAGTACCTCACTTGATCTTGATTGTATCCCATATTGATTGCCGCTGAATATTTATAAACTAGTTTTCATGGGTTTGTGAGTCACTCACAACACAGCCTATCAGCATTCTGCAAAATTCCAGAATGCCAGAAGGTGAAAACTATCAGTTGCTTGGGGGAAATTTCAGGATGGTTAAGTTTAGAAACAGAAAAAGAAGACTGCAAACAGGTAAAGCTTTTACCTTTTTCATAATTAGCCTGTGAAACCACAAAATTTTGTGACCATTAACTTGGATGGTCTTAAAAGAAAAATGGAAAAATTATTGGTCCAGTAAGAGCAATTGATCTTGAACTCTCACAGTTGACTACTGGTAGAAGAAAGTTGATTCTTCTGTCAATTGTATATTTGTTTTAAGAATTCTCTGGATTAAAATATGTTAATTAAGTAATATATAAAACTTAATAAGTAACTAAAACATGTTTATTCTCTTAATTCAAATACGTTAATTACATCTAACTAGATTACAGTTCATAAACTTTAATTATGAGCCCTTCATCTTTCAGTGCATTGTACAGTAAATACATAAGTAAATAAATAATAATTGCCCCAAATGAGAGATTATTTGATGTGGTTGTGGGGCTCTGAAGAACATGACAGCATGCCAGAGTTTCAATAAACAAACATATAATGATCTGAGATTAAAAATCCAGTCCAATGAGAAGAGAATATCCAAAAACAATGTAACAACTTGAACATGATTAGCATTGACAAAACCACCATCAGTCAATTGTAAAAGGCAGCTCCAGTTAGAACAGCTTATAACCTGCATTCTGAGGTCTTTAACACCATCAAGCAGTAACATCTGCTTATCCCAGGTTCTTGGGAGGGACTCAATAAGTGGATAAAAATAGGAAATCCATCTAAACATCTGGATGATTGTGACACAGACTACAAACAGCACTTACTAAAATGATTATGGATACGATGGTGGCCAAGAGTGGCCTTTTCTTTAACTGTGAGGTAGTTCTTATGCTTTGCATAAGAAGCATGTGACCTGAAGAACATAATCAGAATGAGATTAATCAAGGTAATAGAATTTTAATTACTGATTGAAAGATAGGCAAACAACAAAATTAATTGAAGTCTCCACTTAAACAATTCAGGAAAACCTCTTGGAGGTACTTTAAATACTTGGGTATTTAAAAAATACTGATATAGCTATATTCATAGAAGCTACAGCTGGCTTTTAGTATGGCCTATGTTGTAATAGTTGCTGCAATTACAAGTTGTATTTTCTTTCAATAAAGATAAAGGGCATTTCCATCTTTGAATTAGTCTGCAGTGTTTCATTTTGTTTTGCGTGTTCACTGAAATGTATCTGCCTTCATTTAAATAGCAGAGATGCCATAAAACTTGCTCTCCAATACATACAAAAGATTATTAGAGGGCTGGAGACCAAAACATATGATGAATGGTTGCAGGAACTGGGTATATCTAGTCTAATGAAGGGAACAACTAAGGGTGACATGATAGCAGTCTTCCAATATGGGCTGTCACAAAGAAGAATGGGTCAAGCTATTCTTCAAAGCACCTGAGATCAATACAGGAGGTATTGAATGGAAACTTATCAAAGAGAGATCCAATCTACAATTAAGGATAATTTTCCTGTTAGTGAGGACAATTAATCAGT
This sequence comes from Pseudonaja textilis, assembly GCF_049901715.1. Taxonomy (NCBI): domain Eukaryota; kingdom Metazoa; phylum Chordata; class Lepidosauria; order Squamata; family Elapidae; genus Pseudonaja; species Pseudonaja textilis. The sequence goes on from NC_141997.1 coordinate 33,423,918, forward strand.
AGAAGAAGTTGTAGGTTGCTCCATCACTGGAGGTTTTTTAGAAGAGATTGGATCTGTCTAAAATGGTAGATGGTCTCCTACTTAATCAGAGGATTGGTCTAGAAGACCTCCAAGGTCCCTTCCAACTCGGTTATTCTACTTTATTTAGCACGTAAGCACTAAGCATGCATGATTGGATTGGATAGGAAGAAAGGAAAACATCGATTGGTAAGAAGACAAGGGAAAGATTCTGTACTGATTGGTTATATATCAGAAAAATAACTCTTTTCCCATCATAACAACACACAAGAATCTAGGTATATTCAATTTTCCTCCAGGTTTTACTTTTATTCTAAGATTATTCTAATCTTCAATTTTATGAAACAGAGAAATGAAAGTAAACGTTGGAGGAAACCATTTATTGTCTTACCATGTTCAGTAGGATATTGTGCCATCTCTTATGTTCTATCTCTGGAACAATAAATGAGATGTGCCGTTGCGTTAATGGAATAACACAAAGGGTCCTGGAGGCAGGAGGTGAAGAAAAAAGAGTTCTATATATTCAAACCTCTCAATTATCAGAAGTGCATAGGCTACCCAAAATTACGTTGTACACGGGGGCACCAAAGTAAGTCTTCCCACAAATGTTAATTGGTTGAGATTTCTCATGTAGTTTGGCTTCACAATCACTGTCTGTTACAAGCTTACTTTCCTAAGCAAGAAACTTAAGTTTCCTCAAGGACATAATGAAAGCAGTTTGAACAGAAATTGAACTTCATGAGAGGGTCAGATACTTTAATATTTGAAATCTTGCATTCCCTTTGAACCCTTCTTGTATAATTCTTAGAGAGTCACATAAATGCCTCAATGTTATACAGTCCAGCCAGATTAATCTAACAGTAAAATGAAAGTTATTGAGGATTTAGAGGACATTAGAATATGAACTCTGAAAACCAGTTATATTAGTCTTTAATGATGTCAAAATTTATTTTCCTACTGCATTGCAAAAATAAACTTACCAAGGAGATTCCTTTATATGACAGAAGTTACAAGGCATCATCATTTTAAAGGCCCATTATCTGCAAATAATTGGAATCTCTTAAATGAACCATATTTGGTTTTGGTGAAGTAGAATATCATGATTTGTGACAGGTTTGTGTTATAACAAGAGAAAGCTAAAGCTACAGTATTTGTACAAATTGTTCTTGTCTTTATTGTCAGTAACACATGTTGTAACATGGCCTGTTATAATAAAACTACAGTACATAGAATACTTTAGTTGGCTTCACTGAACAATGCAAGTTAAGGATATAATGTTCCAGAGTTACAAGCCATGTTCAGCACCTAGCACTAATGAATCTGTGGAAATCAGATGGCTTCCACCAATGGACCAACCCTTAGCTGCAAACCATTCTCAGCTGCTTAGGATCATACCACCCACTACTGAAATTCACATTTTCAGATCTTTTAGCAAGATAGTATAAAAATTGCTAAAATATCTGTCACAATATATAACTTCACTGTCTTCCATCTTTAGAATGAAATCCATCAAAAGTATTTACATTCATCTCTAGGGATTCTAAGACAGTAGAGTTGTCAGCAAGATAAATATTGAATGTAATATAAATTATTAAAAATGATTCTAGGAAAATAAATGCAAAATCATTTCAGGAGCATCTGTTTAGCTTTTATTATGTAAAAAAATAATAATTTGCAACCATATATTTTAGCAAAGTGCACATATAAAATACAGCAATCAATCAGTTTGATACAAATCCTCTAATATTAACTGTAAGTATATTTGTCAGGAAGTGTTTCCGTATCTTCCTTGCCGCTATTGCAAACAATGCAACTTTTTTGATACATGTTTGTCTTCCTCACACAACAAAACATAGATTTTTTTTTCTTCTAGGAAAAAGTGACTGTAAATAATATAATATTCCTTGTCCTTCTTCAAAGAATTGATAACACTTAGCTAATATGATTTTAGAGTGATACTATTTAAATAAATGTTAAAAAGCATTGAACTATCTTAACTGCAAGTTGGAGTCTCATTTGACTAATTTCACTTAATCCATACTACAACTGAAAGTCATCAATCATTTTAGGGGAAAAAATTGTTTGGAGGAATTGTAGGATGTATCAGAACTTTATCAGAACCCAATCAGGGCAGGTACAGGATTTTGAAGAACAAACAGTTGCCCGTTTTTCCTCTTTGTTTTATCACATAGAAAGGAAAAAATAGTGAATTGAAGATGGATCCACTAATAACAGAGCTGAGGCAATTGCATGAAGAGCCCTTAACAGAAGAGTAATTTGCCACATTTGCAATTACTAAAATTGTTTATACTTGTGATGAAAGGGGAATTCTGTTCTTTATTTATTTTTGTTTTGTTTATTATATTTTTGTTGCTTTTCTATTTTCCTGCACCTTCTATTTTTATGTGTTAGTCTTTTTTTAGTTTGTATTATTTTATTATTGTTGTATGCATAATTTTCACTAAAATTACTTTTATTAAATATAATGTTCTACCACACAGTGGTGATGGAAATGGACTGGAAAGTTCTATTTAGAGGTGGGATTCTACCAGTTCGCACCTATTCCCTAGAACCGGTTGTTAACATTCTAAGCAGTTCGGAGAACCAGTTTTTAGAAGAAATTACTGGCCTAATCCTATAAGGAAGGCAGGAAGGAAAACATTCTGGTGTTGCTTACAGAAACTACCTCTCCATTAACCCTTATTACACTCTTGGCAGGTCTAGACTTCCTGTCTCAGGAATTTCTCTGGAGTTATTTTTCTCCTCCTTTGCTGGTACTTTGCTTGTGTGGAGTGATCATTCAAAGTTACAATGGCACTGAAAAAAGTGACTTATGACCATTTTTCACACTTACTACTGTTGCAGCATCCCCACAGTCAGGAGAAGCCAGGCGAGGAGATGCGTGCCTCGATGTGAGTGATATTGAGTTGGCCATGCTCAGTCAATAGCATATCCATAATAATATCCATATCAGAATGTGGGACTACAAAGATGAAAAATTATATGCACTATAAATACTGGGAAATTAGTTCTAGAGAAAATAAATCATGTATTCTGTACAATGTTCTTTGTAGGACCATTCATGATAGACATACTTCATTTACATATTTATTTTGACATCTGTACACCAACTTTGCTCTGGGATGTATTTTTCAATGTAAGTATGTATTTGTGTGTGTGTATGGCGGGGGGGGAGAGGGACAGGGGGAGGGAGGGAGGGAGGGAGAGAGGGGGGATATATTAACACTGCACTGCACTGTTCTGGAGCGCCAATATTTTTCTGGGATCTGTTGGATCTATTCTCCTAGCTTAAGTGTCACAGCCCTGAGTATTCCTGCAACTACTGGGATCACTTTTGGACCAAAGATACAAAGATACAGCATTATCTACAATGGAGGAACGATTGGTGAAGATGGTAGATGTTGCTGAGATCTTGCTGGCTAAATTGACTTCTTTGATCACAAAAAAGATAACGTTTATCACTGACCAGATGCCTTACAGACATTTTGCATGAAACACAAATTAAATTTGTGATTTATGGTTTTGGATGATCAGACATAGATAAACAATAGAAAGAAAAGACATACAAGTAGGGGACAAATTCATACGTGCACTGATAATTGCTGTAAATTTTGCTAAAACCTACAGATGCAAATAAACATTTCACATCAAATATAACTGCTGTAAAAAATGGTAAGCTACTTCTTCTTTTATTTTCTATTTTCTATTTTTCTTTTGCTTTTTTTCTTTCTTGCACCTTTAGCTTACTCTTTGATTCTTTCGTTTTTTTCATTTTCTTGTTTCATATTACTTTTATTACTTTTAATCAAACACACACACACACACACACATTTCTATGATATACCATTTTGATATCTGAGCAAATCTAGTTGCCACCTACTTCCTTTTGACCTTTGTTACATTCTGTGGAATTTTACTGACTGAATGCTTTGATGTCTTTGCCATGTTTATTGCTTTATTTCTCCTACCGAGGGATCCTAATACATGAAAGCATTGTTTAAAAGGTCAGCATTTTATTACTTTCTTAATTCATAGAATAGGCAATGACTTTTCTGACATTCTAGTCTTAAAGATAATGGTGTCTCTCAAAGCTGCATCTTGGATAAATGAAATCTATTTTCAGTATAAAATACAGAGAACCAATGCACATCTTGGTAATGTTGGTTGTTTTTCTAACAACCTGGGTCTCCTACCGATGAAACAAAACAAGAACAACTAAAATAAGAGATACGCTGTTATTGCATCATACCAAAGACAGTCCAAAACTAATTCTGTATAAACTCCTGTCTTCTGATGACCCCAAACTGTTCTTCTCCTGGGAAAACATTTCTGTTTTCTTACTTCATCCTCTAAGTGCTCTCAAACTTCTTTTAATGATGCATTTGATTTTCGTTTTGGTTTCAAGGAGATGAAAGGTATTGTTTTCCTGTTATACACTTTTCAGTTCTTTGGCAGTTCCTCCCATCTAGGGAGTGGCAGTCTTTTTGCCCTGTTCTGTTCTCCGCTTAAATCTGCCATTCATAAGTAAGAAAAGAGTAAGAAGTCTACATGTCCCAATTGAGAGTTTCAACCAAAAGCAATCCCCTTCAGCTAAATTGAATGGAAATGATAAGGCACAGCACCGCTAGGCAGCCTTGTAATTAAGTCCATGATAATTACTAACCCAGAAATATAATATATGTTTCTGTTATTGTTACATAACAACAACTATTATACAGATCTCTATGATTTATGGAGCATGAAATACATGCTTTGCCTGCAATATTTTACTTCTCACAAAGATTTAAATTCTTATATAAGGTTTGATCTAAACTTCGTTCATCATGAATTGATGAGCTGTAAGGGGTGGGATTCTCCCAGTTTGGACCAGTTCAGGTGAACCCCTAGCTCTGTGATGGTGAACCTATGGCATGTGTGCCAGAAGTGGTACGCAGAGCCACTTCTGCCAGCATGCGAAAGGTCACCCGGAAGAGCCCCACTGCACATGCGCACCTGATGCCTGCCTGACAGCTGATTGTCAGGTATCTGGCATGCATGCGCAGGGTGAGGTTGCATGGGAGATGCATGCGCATGCACAGAGTCATGCAGTGCACATGGGAGGATCACACGTGCATGCACAGAGATGCATGGTGCAGGGGGGATTGCGTGCACATGCACAGAGATGGGTTGTGCATGGGGGGGGGTTGCTCACACATGCATAGGGGGCGTGGGAGGGCCTGCATATATTACCTTCTGGGTACTAGCACACGAGATTAGCCACCATTGCCCTAGCTCTGATGATCATGTGGGCCCACCCACCCCTGAGCTGTACTCACCTATATCTGCTCAGCTGATTCGCGTGGCAGAGGAGATTGCTGTGCCTCAGCTGTGTTACTTCCCCAAAATAACATTGAAGGTAAGTAATTTCAAAAGCTGTGCACCTGTGCACAGTGCATGATTAGCGAACCAGTTGTTACACCTGCAGCATCCCACAACTGTATATATGATAATTGCCAAGCTAAAGACAATCCACTGTCCATGTTCTATAGGCTGCAGTGTTGTTGACAAATATTCTTTTTTTTAAAATCAAAGAAGAAGCAAATAAGTTTGTTACATTGGTAAAGGTTGAAAGACTCAGGGAGTCATAAAATCACGGAAGCTGAACCTACAAAGAAAATGCCTATTGTTCTAGGTCTACTTTTGTAGAAAAAAATAGAAAAGTTGAACAACATGAATTAATTCAATATTTCCCAATCCATTTCCCTTTATTGGTCTCTTACTTTAATTCTGTTGCCAGCTGTACAATTGCTCATTAAATTGCCCATTCTACCGGGGAGAAAAAGAGAGACTGGGAAAAAAATGGAATATGTTTCAAATATAATGCATTTTATCTATATTATACAATATCAAAATTAACACCGAAGCTAAAATAATGGCACATGTTCAAAGCTGGATACACTTTCCCAAGCTATGGTCTGCAACTTTTGAATGGGCTTTCAATACCAATTTATTTTGTATATCATTGTACTAAACTCTGACCTTATAGAATTACAGGACCAGAAGGATCTATGAAGTCTTCTAATCCAACTCACTGCCCATGGCAAGCCTTAGACCATTCCACAAAAATGTATCAATTTTAAAAGGAATCCTGGTGGCACAGTGTTTAAAGGGCAGTGTTGCAGGCAAACTCTGCCCACAGCCTGGAGTTCAATCCTGATGGGGCTCAAAGTTGACTCAGCCTTCCATACTTCTGAGATTGGTAAAATGAGGGTCCAGATTGTTGGGGGCAGTAGGCTGACTCTAAACCGCTAAGAGAGGGCTATACATCACTATGGAGTAGTATATAAATCTAAGTGTATTTCTGTTGCTAATTCTGAAAGAATTTAAATTCAAAATGTGGATTAAAATATTTGAAAGAATAAGTAGCAGTTGAGAACAAAAGGAGGAGGAGGAGGAAGAGGAGGAGATGACTTGGGATACCCCAGAAGACTCTTTACAGATTTATCTATGATGTGAAAGTAAAGTAGTGCTCTCCAGGTTGGAAGGACAGTTTCATCCAAACTGTCATTGAAGCCTTTCATAAGGACACTGGATTGGCCTATCTCCTCTCTTCATCACTTTTATTGGAAATGGCCTATACAGAAGGACAAGTTTTATTATGCTGGGTGATTTTCCTCAAATTTGCAATAAAATAAGTTTTATGTAAGTTTAAAACTTATATAAGGAGCAGCACAGTCCCAATACAATTATTATTGGGGAAAAAAAGATGCACTGCAACGGGAGCTCGGTGGAGACACTTGGCTTCAGGTGCTCCTATCGCCGCCTTCCTGGGCATCGTTCGAAGGCAAAGCCCATTCTTTTAAAAACGATGCCCTACTACTGGTACGACAAAGCCTCCCCCTGTCTGAGAAAGCAGCCCAACCCCACGTGGGGAGGCTAATCTCCCAGGGCCACAGCGCAGGATTAGCCCACCCTGGGAGAAGCACCCAGCTGCCATCCCTGCCTGGTGCCAGGTAGAGCGCGAAGAGCTTCACCAGGGGTGCCCAGTGTGGCTGACAGGCGGGCCCTCCTGCACGGCGGTGGAGCTCTGACCAAGGCAGTGAGCGCCTCCCTGCTAGGCCCTCCGGTCATCCCACCAGGGCCGTGCCGGAGCCAGGTGGGCTGGGCAGAGCTGGGAAAGTGAGCCGCAGGTGCGCGCCTGCCTGCCAAGTGAAAAAGCTGGGCCGACCCAAGCTTGGCTTCCCAAGTTCCTCCAGCCCGATCCTGAAGGGGCCACTGGGAGAGGCTGCCCGAGGCAGTGATAGCACGCACCCATCCGCGAACAGGGAGGCGAAGTGACGGCAGTGCTGCTTCCCTGGCCAGTGGGTCCGGTGGAGAGAGTCCAAAGCCACCCATCCTTTCCAGCCCTCACCCAGCCCATCCCCATCGCCACGCATTTCCAAATGTGCCGGCAGCTCCAAACGCTGCAGTGGCATGTACATCTGGCAGAGGCACTCACTCGGCAGGTCTCAGCTCGGAGGAGGATGTGGCGCGGGCCGTCGCCTTGCCTCTCTGTCTATGGATGGGTGGGCACTATCACTGCCTCGGGTGGCCTTTTCCAGTGGCCCCTTTGGGGTCAGGCTAGAGGGACTTGGGAAGGAAGCCTACCTCGGGTCGACCTGGCTCTTTTGCTTAGCAGGCGGTTGCGCACCTGCGGCTCACTTTCCCAGCTCTGCCCAGTCCGTCCGGCTCCAGCGCGGCCCTGGTGGGATGAGCGGAGGGCCCAGTGGGGAGGCGCTCGCTGCCTTGGCTAGAGGTCCTCCGCCAGGCAGGAGGGCCCACCTGTCAGCTGCACTGGGCATCCCAGGCAAAGCTCTTCGCACTCTGCCCAGTGCCAGGCAGGGATGGTGGCTGGGCACTTCTCCCGGGGTGGGCTGTTCTTGCACTGAAGCCCCGGAAGATTTGCCTCCCCACATGGGGTTGGGCTGCCCTCTCAGGCAGGGGAGGCTTTTTCATACCAGTAGTAGGGCGTCGTTTTTAAAAGAATGGGCTTTGCCTTTGAACGATGCCCGGGAAGGCGATGACAGGAGCGCCTGAAGCCGAGTGTCTCCACCGAGCTTTGGTTGCAGGGAGGCGCCCTGGCCAGCCCCGCATGGCTGTGCCAAATGCCGCATGGCTGCACCAAATGCTGCGGCGTTGCTCCAAACACCGGGAGAAGGGAAAGCAACGGTGGCGGAAGGTCTTCCGATACGAAGTGCCCCACCAACACCGAGGTCAACATCCAAGTTGTCGCTGCCTGCCCATCCGAGGATGCAAGGGGGGGGGGGGGAATTAAGTCACCCCCCAAAAGACGGCCTAGCTGTTTTTGGGGGGCTCAAAAAAAAATAAGACCCAGTCTTATTATATGAGAAACATGGTAATAATAATAATAATAATAATAATAATAATAATAATAATAATAATAATAATAAGAAGAAGAAGAAGAAGAAGAAGAAGAAGAAGAAGAAGAAGAAGAAGAAGAAGAAGAAGAAGAACAACCTAGTCTAAAACCTATCTAAAACATTTAGTAAGTTAAATAATTTAAAAATGCCACTGTATACATAGGACTAAATCACAAATGCATTGTTTGATTCAAGACGATTATTGCCTTGGAAAAGAAACTCTTTCTCAGTCTATTAGTCCTCATTTTAAGACACCTATAACATCTCCCTGATGATAACAGTTCGAAATATGAATGACCAGGATGAGAACAGTCTGTGGAGATTTTTAGTGCTCTAGTGAGGAGTCTGGTCTTCGCAATCTCTTCCAAAGAAGAAAGAGAGCACCTGATGATTTTTTGTGCTGTCTTTATAACTCTCTGGAGCATCTTCTTATCCACTACAGAGCATCCAGCATACACAACCGTTACACGGTATGCCAAAGTGCTCTCGATGGTAGAACAGTAAAAAGTAACCAGCAACTTCTCACCCAGACTATCTATTCTATCAGGAAGTAGGTGCAGTATGGTAGAAACTACAGCTGAGAACTCCTCGTTGTTATTTTCCACATCTATATCCCATATTAAAATAAGAGGTTAACCAGAAGATGTTTTCAAGATAGATAACCCTTTACTTGGACAATTGGGGTGACCAGATCTATTAAAGGTTTAGCAGTGGTACCCATTATTGCTAATAATTCCCTCAGATCATTCAGCTTTTTTATAATATCCACTTGCTCAGTATCTACTAAGGTCCTGAAAAGTGAATCAAGTTTCTCTCTAAAGGTTGTTCAGAAAACTGACTTGCTGTGAGAGATACAGGTTGTTTATTCAGGCTGTCTCTTTTCAAGAACTAAGGTAATAGAATGTCTTGTGTTGCTACAATTAAACTTTAACGTAAAAGCACTCTTATTGTCAAGATGAGTTATTAATGAGCGAACACCCTCAATATAAAACACTGATTGTGGGAAGATCTCAGACTCACTCAAAAAGACTTTATTTACAATAACACGCTGGTGATAGCAGGATGTTTGACTGCTAGGAGGATTTGTTTGGAAACTCTCTTGGATGGGAGCCATTCAATCTTCTTCAAAATTAACCAATTGCCTTTCACAGATAGGAGCTCCCCATAGAAGAGAATGGCTACACTTTGGAATCCCATATTCTTCTGTTATTTTGGATTTCCAGAGTGATCTGATTTGGCAGCAAGTAATACTTATGATTTTAATTGCCTTTCATCCCATTTTCCTGGGTGAGTGGTACTTGCTTCAAATTGAGGTTTAGATCTCCTAAATTTATTTCTCAATCTTTTTAGGGGTGTATGTTCCAAAATAGGATCCACCTTTCTATCATTATTATCTGCTTTTGAGTTCTCTGGGTGAACTTGTTTTGATTAACTTCGCAATAGTAATATGATGACTTTACCAACATGCTCAGGGTTGAAATGAGGGATTTTTGGTGTTCTAAAGGATTGGTTGTTTTGTTGTGGTGCTACTGCTGTTACCTTCTTGGGTCATGGATGACTGTATTTAAACTTAATAAGATATTGTTTTTAGAGTGTCCATTTTGTTCTGAACTGTTATTAGAAACTCAAGAATTGGTAATACTGTATGTATCATCAGTAGGCATTATCTAGTTATAAAATCAATAACATTTTGGGGTTTTAAGTCATCATCCTTTTGTTGTATGAGTCTTAAGAACTGGATAAATGGCTGTGATCTATGAGGAAGAAGTTCCCTCAAATATAGGATCTAAACATTGGGAGCTCTCCATCTTTATTGGATGCAAGATGGAGGGCAAATTAATTTTGTAAATAAATATTTGCTTGTAGATTTCATTTCAGGTGCTTATATCTATTAGGCAAGCTATCTGGGAGAGCAAAGGGAGTTCAATAAGTAGCCATTTGACCTTGAGATATCCCAACTTTGAATTGCTTGCTTGACTTGAGAGATAACTGAGGAACAGAATGCGAATGCTTGTTCTTCTTTTTCCCCCATGGTAGAAATTATAATATTCAGATCTCTAACAAAATACTGTAGTAACAGTGCAGAAAAGAAAATTGAATTAAGTTAAAATAAAAATGGAATGATAGCAAAAGAGTCAGCTAAACTAAAGTTAAATTAAAAAATGACTTTAGAGGAATTTCTTAACAACAGATGCTACCTCAACACCATCTTTCTCAGCTTTAACAAGTCTGAACAGGTCTACGGGAAAGAGAATAAGTCACAGTGAAATATTACAAATGTCATATTTGGAATGTTTTTTTTCTGTACAGCCAATGCCAATTCCAGGCAGAAAACAAAGAGAAGTAGTATGTTAACACATTAAAAAGAAAAGAAGGTAAAGGCAAATTCCTTCCAAGCCATGGAAAAGCAAAACATCTCAATGTTGTCTCTTTCGGCAGCATCTTTAATCCTTGCATTATAGCACTCAGTTGGGAAAAGAAATCTTAAAATATTGAAGCCATCAAGCCATCAAAAGACCAATATGTTCCTGGCTTATAGGAACTGCATTCTTATCCTACTTCCCATGACTTATAGCCTTGATTTGGGTCAATTTCAGTTCTAATTAGCAGCCAGTTGTCATTAGTTGATTACCAATGCAAATTATTTATCAAATATTATCAGACATCAAAATAAGTACACATTGCTGATCAGTCTAATTACAGACAGTGCATCCTAAATCATCAGTTTTGAGAAACCTGTACTGGCAATATTTAAAGGACCACTCTGATTTTTTTTTTTTTAAAAAAAACATCCTATCTGCAGTTATATAGATAACTGTTATATATAACTCTCTCTATACAGGGTTTCCTTTGAAATGAAATATTATTGGCCCTCAAATAATATCCAAGTATGGTATTTTGGCAGAAATTATTGGGAGGAAAATCAACTTCAGTTTGAAAAATGTATAGCATTTCTTTTAAGATCTTATTTTCAGCAATTTTTCTCCCAAGATTTGAGTTGTTTAAAAGAGCTTTTATTTCTTCAAGGGGTATGCCAATGCTGTTTGGTATGGAAGGTTGACTAAAGGAACTAAACTTATTTTTTTCCCCATTGGATAATGGACCTGCTGACCCATTTCTTAACACCCATACCCTTATCCTACCTTATTGTGCTTTTAAAAATCGGCTAATTGTTTTTGGCATTCATTTTAATTAATGAATAGGAAATCATGCCATAAAGTACCAGACACAAGCATAAACTGTTCCCAACCACACACTGTCAGCTTCCACCTCACACTTACACTTCACAACTATTCAGTATCAGCTGCCATGGATTCAAGGGGGTGTGGATGGGAGGGGGGATGTTTCGAGGGGAAATGAAATTTCACCATGTATCTCTGAGATGGACTCCAAGGACAATTGGCTGGGAACCGAAAGCAGCTGCATACCAAACCTACGCTTGAATTGACTGTTCTGAAAACAACTTGTTTGAATTTGATTGGACACGTTTATTTATTTTTATTTATTTTATTTTATTTGGTTTGTCAATTGCTTACAAGATAATAGGTATGAGTAAAAAATAGTTATGAATACATGGATACATATAAGAAAAATAAAAGAAACAATAGGTCAGGGATGGTAGGCACGTTGGTGCGCTTATGCACACCCCCAACAGATCTCTTAGACAGGAGTGAGGTCAATAGTAGACAGTCTAAGGTTAAATTTTGGGGGGTTTGGGGAAGAAACCACAGAGTCAGGTAGAGTATTCCAGACATTGACCACTCTGTTGCTGAAGTTGTGTTTCCTGCAATCAAGCTTGGTGCGGTTAACCTTGAGTTTGTATCTATTGTGTGCTCTTGTGTTGTGATGGTTGAAGCTGAAGTATTCATTGACAGGTAGGACATTGCAATGTATGATTTTATATACTATACTTAGATCGGACCAAAGGAGGCATAATTCTAGGTTTTCTAGGTCTAGAATTTCAAGTCTAGTGGCATAAGGTATTCTGCAATGAGGAGTGGAGAACTCTTCTTGTGAAATATTTCTGGACTTTCTCCACTGTGATAATATCAGGTACATATTGTGGGTTCCAGACTGAGGAGCTGTATTCAAGTATTAGTCTAGCAAATGTTTTGTATGCTCTAGTTAGTAGTGTGATATTACCAGAGAAAAAGTTACATAAGATTAGGTTAACAACTCTTAATGCCTTTTTGGCTATGTAGTTACATACATACGCATAGGGCCCAAGTGATATGGGACAACCAGGGGAGGAAAAAGTTAGACTTGGGGATTTGGGTAAGCAATTCCAAGTTCTGGCTATGCATGACTGTAATCCACTTGACTTCTAGTAAACTATACCTTTCTCAATAAATGGAGTTAAGGATTGTACGTACTTCAAGGTTCAAGCTGAGGCAGGTCTAACACATATCTTTGCATATTAACAACATTAGAATGCCAGATGTGTCTCTTTCCCGCACATGGCTCTACATACAAATTTTTCCTCTTCTTTTTCCTGACCTTCCAGAACACATTCGGTCTAAGTCCTATAAATATAGTTTTTTCAATAGGTTTGGCAAAACAAAGCATCTCAATATCGATATCTTTTTACACTTACACCAGAGGTAGAGAAGGGTAAAGAAAACACACCTACAAACAACCACCTTTAAAACAAAACAAAAATAATTCCTTTTCTTGCATTTCCCTTCATTTCTTGATAATCTCTGTTGCAGTTCCTTTTTATAGTAGGATCATTCTTACTATCAATAATAGTCATAGCACTTGCCCTACATATACAGTAGATGGTCCCTAGTTTACAATCCAGCAGCAATCTTTGTTTTTTAATTGCTGTTTTTCTTTCTCCTAGCTACATTTTTTTCTGTCTATTGTTTTCTTGAAGTTTTGGGGGCAAAGATTTGCTCTAAGGCTACAATTCCCAAAATATTGAATTAAGAAAAGAGAGAAAAAAAGATGGCCAAAATGAAAGAGATAATTTCAATCATTCTTAGTTTTGCTTCCTTCTAACTCTATTCATCATTATTTCTGCAGCTATTCAGCCTTCAACAATGGCCACAACTACAAAAACTGTGCACAGTACAGCTGTCAGGGGGAAAAATAGTTCTATAACACTTTTTATTCAATGCATTTGTCTAGCAGTGAGGATAGGCAGGAAGCTGGGAAGAGAGATTAGGAAAGTATGAAATAAGCAGTTGATGATCTCAGATCAGACATTTTGATTCATGAGAAAATAGGAGGAAGGAAATAATGAAGAACCAATGCTTTCAAACTGTAGAGTCTTGTTAGAATCAAGTTTGGAGAGATTGGTGTGGAAACGCCAAAGTTTCAGCACAACTTTGTATAACAATCAACATAATTTTTCTTATGAAAACCAAAGGGGCTCAGAGCTGGGGAAGATGGAGCTGGTGTGTAAAATGAAAAATTGAAATGAATGTTAATGTGAAATGAAATGTGTCAGTAAAGGGTGCATTTATGTTTAGGTATCCCTGAAAAAATATTTGGATCTTAATTGATTGCAACTATATAGTAGTTCAGAATCTGACTCCATAAAAGGGATCTGTAAATTTTGTATATTGCTCTTCATGTTACTTGACTGACTTCTAAAATATGTTGACAAAAAAAAATATGTTGGTAAAAGAATAAAATTCACAGCCTGCGCTGCTAAATTTGAACCACTGTCAGCCTTCCTATTATACACCACTGGGAAAATGAATTAATTTCCATCTCTTTGACATTATAATTAAACTGTACCTATATAGTTTTGTAAATGGAACAGGATTGTGCTGAGAAGAATTTAAATCTTTTTGTATTCTACTCAGAAGTCATAACCTATTTATTTTGTATGTTATGTCAGTGCAGTAAAATATGAAAATATAAAAATGAACCACTATACATACTATATCTACAGAAATCTGTACTGAAATTTTACTTAAAATCTTATTGAGTTAACTAAAAAATTGTCATATCTCTTAATTTTATCTACTATTTTTTACCTTGTGTGGGGTATTGCTAAGTGATATATTTTATACTGCTATTTTATTTCAAACATTTAAAATATATATCTACTCAGAAATATAGGTTCATAGAAGTTCCTATCAAAAGGTGAATCAGAAATTGCACCTGTACACCTACAAGGCTACATAGAACTTCTATCACAACTTTTCCATATAGAGTTATCTATACCTTTAAACACTGATTTTAGCATTTTTATTTGGTACATAAGACAATTGCATGGATGTGTAGCAGAGGTGGTATTCAGCAGGTTCTGATCAGTTCTGAAGAACCGGTAGAGGAAATTTTGAGTATTTCAGAGAATACCACCTCTGGCTGGCCCCGCCCACATCTATTCTCTGCCTCCTGAGTCCCAGCTGATCAGCTGGGTCTTTTTTTGTTGCCCTGCACAGGAGAATGGAGCTGGAAAGCATATTAGTGGGGTGGGGATGGAGATTTTGCAGTATCCTTCCGCTGGAGTGGGGTGGGAATGAAGATTTTATAGTATCCTTCCCCTGCCATGCACACCAAGCCATGCCCACAGAACCAGTAGTAAAAAAAATTGAATCCCACCACTGATGTGGTCTTTGTTTTTTATAAGCATACTATCATTTATGTATCACAATGTGCCTTTTGAGTAATGAATGCTAGGTCTGATCACTGAAAAGCATACTGAACAACAGCAAATATTATGACAAGTTGAAGCAACAGTTCTGACACTGTGAAGAATTAATTCATTTCTTCTGAATTGAATACTGATTTTGATGGCGAATTTCACACCTCCTTCTAGTTCTAAAGCAATAGGCCTGAATCACTTGCAAATAGCTGGGAGAATACCAAATCTCTGAAATATTTAGCTTGGCAATCTGCAATTTCTATGCGCAAACATTTTTCTTTCTTTTCAAGAGAAAAATAAGGCAAAATAACATCCTTTCTTGCATGTCAACAAGTTAAAAATGGAAAAGTCAAGTAATTGCGCTGCTAAAAACCAGATGTAATTATAAGAATACTATCAAATGATATCCAATGGTCAAAACACATGCATCATATAGAAGAACTGCTATGACCATTTCCTTCTCATCCCACACAAAGACTTCCACCATTTCTGTAGTGCTACTAAATAGTTCTCCTTGGAAGAATGTGCAATTTTACAGGTTAATATTGGGCAGGTCGCAGGTAGGCAGCTTGCGTAGTCCCTATTGATTTCCAGACAGTTCCTGTTGACTTTCACAAAGTGGTTAACTCTACTGCACTTCTCCTTCATTTACCTCATGCCAGATTGGCAACTCTGGATTAAATTGTCTTCCCACACATATTTGCTCTACTTTATCCGCCCATTGTGAGATCTTATAGTAGAGATTCCAATTATAACTTTTGCATACTTCTGGATATTTTGAGCAGTGGTTTTTCTACTGCTTTAATTATCTATTCTGCAGCAACATATTCACCAGGCTAATCTATTGTGAAAAGAAGCAGGAAAATTTTTGCCCTTGTTGGTTTTAATAGTTTACAATTGTTACAAACTATGCCCACTGCATTTTATTCAAAGAGTTGATTTATCAAGGCAGGCAGTTTCTAGTAATGCCCCACTGTTCAGAAAGATCCAGGTATACAATTTTCTTTTGTATTAATGATTAAGAGGTTTTCACAATTCCTTTCCATGTATACTTCTTTAAATATTCTTGCTGTTTTTCTCCTTCCTTCCCAAATGCATTCAAATTGCATGCTATTTTGTATAGTTCATTAGCTTTATCTAAATTACTAGTACCATGTGGCCAATTTAGGATCCAGATTAATAATTTATCTTTGTTTTGTTTTAAAACTTTCCTAAAGGTCCATTAGTTTAATTGAACTGGAAATACATTGTCACAATGTGAAAACTGAAATGGCAAAATACAAAATATTGGCAGCGGTGACATTCACTGTAGGAATTAAACATTGCCTTTTAAAGTTAAATTATGCTACTTTAGCAAGTGCATAATAAAATTTAAGCAGATGGGATTTGTTTTCCTAGGATTACAATCCTATAGACACAGGGATTGCACTATTTATATATAGGGTTTATAACCCAATAGATTATAGAACATACATTTTTGTTGTTCTTATAATTTTATAATATGTTTTTTCCCCTTCAGGTTTATCTAGCAAAAATAGAGTTCAACCATTATTTCTGTAACTTTTTTTCACTTGCTTTAACAAGGCCAAACTGGCTGAATTTGCTTCAAGTTTCAAATTGGTTGCCAAGCTGACAATCTAAACACACAATTTCCTTAAGGTGCATTGTGGAAGAAACATTTATGTTATTGCCACATCTATTTGCAAGCCCCAAATCCCAAAGCTCAGGAGGCATTGGAAAAAATGTTTTCTACTGAATAATTAAGAAAACTTATTCTCAATTTTCTCTACTCCCAAAGAGAATTAAGAATGCAGAAAGGGTGTTTATGTTCATCTCTACAGGAGCTGAAGTTGAAAATATTCTTTTTATACTGTCCTCCTTAGGGTGACAGGGTGGCTCAGTGGTTGAAGACACTGTGCTTGTCTGCTCCCATTACTTTCCCCTACTTGTTCAAGTAGATAAATAGGTACCACTTTGGTGGGAAGGTAACATGGCCTATGACATCATGCTGGCCACATGCCCATAGAAATGTTTTTGGACAGTGCTGGTTCAGTGGCCATGAAACGGAGATGAACACTGCCCCCTATAATCAGCAATATCTAGCAGAGTAAAACCTGCAGGGACTCCTTTCCCTTTTTATATTGTCCTTTTTAATGGCAATTTTCCTGCCCAGTGTTCATCAGCAAGCAGGAAAGAAGCAAGCTGCAGCCCTTATTTCTTCTAAGTATCCTATAGCAGTCAATAAGTCCTGCTGTGCTGCCTAATCACGAAGGAGTCCCGGAAAGGATGAACAAAGAATGCAAGGAGTGTAAGGGGAAAGAGTTCCATCAGGATCACCCAAAGCATAAAGCTTATTCCAGGTGGTCGGCTAGAACAAACAGGAACATATATGGGACAGCAGCAATATGGGAAGGAGGAGAAGGTAGATGATCACTTAAATGACAAATAGCAATGACATTATTTTATACTATGCAGGAGATGGCAATGGTAAGCCACTGCTGCATTTTATAGCAAGAAAACTACATTGATGAAAGTAATCAAAGACATAGTGCTGGATGGTGGAGCCATCAGGCTGGATGGCACTCAGTATGCAATATACAAAAAAATAATAATGAAGAAATACTTGAAATATTAATGGTGCTTAGCACATAGCTAGGTTAAATCCTTCAGGACAGGATTTCTTGATATTACCATGCAAGAAAAGGAAAATCTAAAGTTAAGATAGTTACATTGGGAACATGGAAGCAAGAAGCATGAACATGGGAAAACTCAGCACAATGAAAGATGGAATGAATTAATTATAGATTGACATCTTGAGCATCAGCTCATTGAAATGGATTGGAATTTGACTTTTTTTTTAATATTGCTTTCTATTCAGGGCAGAAACAACAAAGAAGGAAAAACATTGTTTTCATGTTGAGGATGGATACAACAAAGATCACGAGTGCAATGAAGTTGGAGACTGAATGATATCAATCACATTTCAGCACACAACCCTTTATTACAATGGTGATTAGAGGTGGTATTCAGCAGGTTCTGACCAGTTCTGGAGAACCGGTAGTGGAAATTTTGAGTAGTTTGGAGAACAGGCAAATATCACCTCTGACTGGCCCCGCCCCCATCTACTTTCTTCCTCTGGAGTCCCAGCTGATCAGCTGGGTCCACTTTTGTTGCCCTGCACAGGAGAATGGAGCTGGAAAGCAGATTAGTAGGGTGGAGAGGGAATGGGATTTTGCACTATCCTTTCCCTGCCACATGGAGGGAAGTAAGCAGTGGGGTGCCACAAGGTTCTGTCTTAGGCCCAGTACTCTTCAATATCTTCATTAATAACTTAGATGAGGGAATAGAAGGGGAACTTACCAAATTTGCAGATGGTACTAAGCTGGCAGGAATAGCTAACACCCAAGAAGATAGGCTCAAGATCCAGATGGATCTTGACAGACTAGAACACTGGGACATATCTAACAAAATGAAATTCAATGTAGAGAAAAGTAGAGTCCTACACTTAGGCAAGAAAAAACAAAAGCACACTGGGTGAAACCAGGCTCAATAGCAGTAACTGTGAGAGGGATCTTGGAGTCTTAGTAGACAACCAGCTAAATATGAGCCAGCAATGTGCAGCAACAGCCAAAAAAGTTAATGCAATCCTAAGTTGCGTTAACAGAGGGATACAATCGAGATCAATTGAGGTACTAATACCATTCTATAAAGCTTTAGTAAGACCACACCTAGAGTACTGCATCCAGTTTTTTTCACCACGTTATAAAAAAGATGTTAAGACTCTAGAAAAGTACAGAGAAGAGCAACCAGGATGATTAGGAGACTGGAGACTAAAACATATGAAGAACGGTTACAGGAACTGGGCATGGCTAGTCTAGTGAAGAGAAGGACCAGGGGAGACGTGATAGAGGTCTTCCAATATTTGAGGGGCTGCCACAGAGAGGAAGGGGTCAAGCTATTTCCTAAAGCACCCTGGAGGTCAGACAAGAAATAATGGATGGAAACTGAACAAGAAGAGATTTAACCTGGAAATAAGGAGAAACTTTCAGAACCATCAACCCATGGAACAGCTTGCCCTCGGAAGTTGTGGGAGCGCCATCACTTGAGACTTTCAAGAAGAGATTAGACTGCCATTTGTCAGAAATGGTGTAGGGTCTCCCACTTGGGCGGGGGGTTGGACTAGATGACTTATAAGGTCCCTTCTAACTCTGATTATCTGTTATCTGTTATCTGCCCACCAAGCCATGCCCACCAAGCCATACCCACAGAACCGGTTGTAAAAAAAATTGAATCCCACCACTGGATTAAAGGCCCCAACTACTGAAGAAGAGGTTGATGGGTTTAGTGATCAAGTCAATCTGAAATCAATAGAACATGCAAGCAAGATGTGTCTGTTTTGGTTGCAAGCTAAAATTGGAAATAATTTGAAGGAAAAAATGGAAATAATATGGGGAAAAATGGATCAAAACTTTGTCAAACTGCACAATGTAGAATTAAACCAGGAAAACCTTTCCCCCCAATTTTTGCCAGTCATATTATTTTTCCAATAAAAATCAGCAGTTGAAAGATTCACAGTATTAAAAATATTGTTAAATCTGGCAAAAATCTGTTCTGTCTTATTGCTGTATTAATTTCAAAGAAACTTCAAGAAATCCAAGTAACAATAAATCAAAAACTTCTGAGTAAAGGAACTTTGACTTGGTTGTCTCAAAGGTGCTTCTTCAGGAGGCAACTGGACTTTCTTGTTTTCTCTTTTGAAGACGTTTCACTTCTCATCCAAGAAGCTTCTTCAGCTCTGACAGGACAGTGGGGAAGGTCAGAGCTGAAGAAGCTTCCTGGAGGGGAAACGAAATATCTTCAAACGAAAAAAAACCCCAAAAATCCAGTTGTCACCTGAAAAAGCACCTTTGGGACAACCTTGACTTGGATGACTGAGAATCTCTACAGACTTTGACTTATTGGTAAATGTCATTGCACTAAAGTTATTTTTTTGTCTGTGATTTGGTCAACCTTATTGGACATGAAGTGTATTTATTTCTGGAATTTCTGTTCTCTATAAATACCTAGTGAAATCTGCATTTTTAATGGGCTCCTTACATTAGAGTTGGCTTTCAATAGGAGCAATCCAGTAAACCTCCCAGTGGTCTACTCAAAGATACTTAATTGCTGCTTTGTTGCTTTCAAAATTCTGCCTTTGATTTTACTAGAGCTATGTGATTTTTTTTCCCAGTATTGATTGTTTTCATATGTGACTAGTTAAAAGTAAAAGTAAAGTAAAAGAAAAGTTCTGTGTCTTCTCCTTTCTAATTTTTAAGACAACTTAATTTCCCATGAAACTTCACAATATTTGATCCAGGGGGTAAAGAGGAGGACAAGATAAAGGCATTGCCATGGGAGATAGATGATGGCAGAATTAACTACCAGGAGTTGTACCGAAATAAAAAAATGGGCCATGGTAGGCAAATCCTGGGAGCTGCTGGTTTGAAACCTCCCAGCTTTCATCCTGGGGACTCACTGAAATAGGACATTGTCAAATGTCCTTTTGCAGGTTCACATTTATGTACTCTAAAGCATAAGCATTATGATGCTGCCATATGCTAAATAAATACATAATAATTCTGATGCCTTTTGAATGTAAGCTTATGTAAGGTATGGCTTATTACTCATGGAATAAATTGGAATGGATCAGAATAACAGAGTGAGAAGGGACCTAGAAAGTTTTCCAGTGTCACTTGTAGTGATCATTTATTGAACGTTCCAGGAAAAGAGACCCCCCCACCTATGTAAGGACACTTTTTTTAATAGCATTTCCCCCCTCCCCATAGCTTTCAAGGGGAATCTGCCACCCATTCACTGGTAATGCGTTTAACAATGACAAAATCCACCTGGCAAATCATGCAATTTAGTTTTGTCAAAGTCTGCAGCAGGTTTCTTGTACATTCTTATCATCATCATCATCATCATCATCATCATCATCATCATCATCATCATCATCATCATTTAATGATCCCATAATCCCTTGGGTGGAGTCTGGGCAACTGAATGGAGCTAGTAGACTGTTTTAATGGTCGGATGCCCTTCCTGTCACCAATGTGGAGTTTTGTTCAGCAGATATATTCTTAGTGTGGCCCGAAAATACAGAATTCTTGTACATTCTTATCAAATGTACTGTAAGATTCACTGTATCTTCAGTATGAGCCTTTTCAGAAATCCCCCTTCGTGATGTTCTCATCAAGCTAGCATATTTTGTGTGTACAATCCAGTGGTGGGATTAAAAAATTTTTTACTACCTGTTCTGTTGGGCGTGGCTTGGTGGGTGTGGCAGGGGAAGGATACTATAAAATCTCCAGTCAGAGGTGTTATTTGCTGGTTCTCTGAACTACTCAAAATTTCCACTACTGGTTCTCCAGAACTGGTCAGAACCTGCTGAATACCACCTCTGGTACAATCCTATGCTTACATTTGATGAAAACAGATTCTCTTTCATCATAAAGTAATCCTAGTGACTTTGGACCAATCAAGATATCTCAGTTTATGGGAGCTGAGAAGATAAAATCCAAAAGAGAACTATGACTGCTTTTGCTGAATTGTTCTGAGGAACGGCAGAATATGAATGTAATTAAATATATACCTGGTGCACAGAGTGAAATCAGTGAACTGCAAGTAAATATGTTCAAAGGCTGAAATATAATACCAAAGGAATGTGATTAATAAAAATGAGAGGAATATTAATTATTTTGTAGTATCAAATTGTACTCTGAATCTTTCACAAAATGAAATTTATATCATCCCAAGTCTGGAAAGCGTCCATCAATTCTCCCTATACCTGCTCCAGAGTGAAATCAGAACCTTATTAAATTAGATGACACTTAATAATGGAAAGAAAGAAACAAAGGGGAATAAAGCATCTTGCAGTATATTATTCATTGGCTGGTTTTGTTTTTTTTAAGCTAACAGCAGTCCTGAAAAAAAAGACAATCTTTTATTTTTTACTCTTTTCAAATGTTTTGTAAAATATTCTGACCTGCCATTCCTCCTTTTATTACAAAACGGGCTTCTGAATGGACACCGAAGCAGGCAGTAATTGCTGAACATTTGAATCCTGTAAGTATTCTCTAAATTTTTATAGAAATCAGGTTATATATTGGAAGCTAATATACTTACTATCTTCCAGTTCTCTTACTATCACCCTGCCCTTTCGTTTCAGATTTTTCCACCTGTCTTCCAGGCCAAGAATTCACAGCTGTATCAGTAACTAGGAATGTAGGTGTTCTGGTGAATAATAGATTGTCCCCACAGCTTGTGCCCTGTCATTTTCATCTCTGTAGTATCTGGCATCCTTGCCAGTTCTTGAGGTGCAAAAGCAGCAAAGCTTCTAATTCAGATTTTGTTTATTTCATCTGTTAATTCCCACAACAGATTATTAGACAGGTCATGTTTTTGCCACCCTTCTTCGACTGACCTGGGTTTCAAATATTGCAGTGTGGGTTGTTTTGAACCTTCCTCATGTTTTTCCCATCTTTATCAATACAGAGCTACCAACTAGATCAAGTGCTACTACAAAAGTATAATTTTAATGTTTCAGGCACTCTGGTACAATGTTCCTATCTATCTAGTTCATCTTTGCAAAACTTACTTATTCAACTTATTTGGCAGTAATTATTGTTCTTGCTACCCTGACAGCAAAGTGAACGTTGTAGATTTGTGAGGAACTATTCCCATGCTTTGGGATTCAGCTGCCACTTACTTTTTGGATGACAGAAGATGGTTTTTCACATCTTTAAATCAGGGCTTTAATCTTTTAAGGAATGTTTTAATGAGAGGCCCTTTGACTGGAGAATTGTGGCTGCTGGCCTGGCCTATTGCTGAATTTTTGTGTTGTACATTACTAAATTTTAATTGGTACAATTAATTATATACATTGCCAATAGCTTTCATTTAGTCTAATTTATCTTTTAATTGTAAAGTTTGATGTTACACTATACTGTCTTAGAAACATCTTTTTTCTTCTTTGCATTTTGTATATTCTTATTTAATTGATATGCCTTTAATTCTATTCTGCACTTCATTTTTAAGCATGATATAGATTATTATTGCTGTTTTTATGTATTTTTTTCTAAAATACTTAGCAAATGCTGGTAATTTAGGGTCTATCTGAACTTTCACCTAAAGCTAATATATTGCACAAAACCCAGTATGATATATGTTTCTAAGCAAAGCCGCATTTTGTGATCTGCATCTTTTATGGCTAAATAACTATAATTTTCTCCACTGTATCAACAATTCTAACATTGTAGCTCCCAACTATCCAATATCTATGGAGAAAAATTATACCACTTAGTTTCGTTATACCTGGTAATTACTGTTCTTTTTTAGCTATTCTAGTGTCATATGACATCGGTCTGGGTTGATTATAACAAATCAAGGGAAAGAGGAAATCAAATGAATAAGTGTCTGCATAAAATCCAATGTACCATTTTTGTCACATGATCATATATTGTCTTATAATTGGGCAATATTGCTACAGCCACAGTGATTTCCAGGTTTCTGAATTTTCATTTTTATAGCATATATAGCTAGCACTTTTTTTTCTGGTTACAAATATTAAGCCTTATGTTTCCATCTCGATGAATCCAATCTAAGGCTGTTGCCAAGTTTTGCTACTATTCATCTTGCCTTCAATTTATTTCGGGTATTCAGCCCCATAGAAGTTTATCTTTCCAATTTTTCATTCACTGTTATAACAGTTCAATTTGTATGCCACATTTCATTCTGCCACACTCAAAATGTTTTCCATGCAGACATGTATTAGCATTCTTTTTTTGCTTGCTTTTATGTAATCACTCAGATCTCTGATTTTATCTTCCACTGTTAGCTTCGGTGGCAACAAACCATGACCATCAATTTTCCTTGGTAAATACAACCTGTGTCATTTTTTTCATATATCTGCACCATGTGCTGTGTTGTCATATGTTTTCAGATCTTGATATCTAAAGCATCTAGTTCAATGCTAGCAATATCTGCTGTACAATGTAATACAGAGACACTCCAAATATTGTTCGGTTTGATTATATTACACCATTCAGCTTTGATATTATTATTTTTTTCTAACTCATCTATTTGATATCTAAGTGTCTATGAAGAATCTCAGTCATCCAGGTCCCAGAGGTGCTTTTTTCAAGAGAGCTGTGGTGGTGCAGTGGTTAGAATGCAGGTTATTTCTGCTGGCTGCTGGCTGCCTGCAATTTGGTGGTTCGAATCTCACCAGGCTCAAGGTTAACTCAGCCTTCCATCCTTCTGAAGTGGGTAAAATGAGAACCCAGATTGTTCTGCCCCACTGTATATCAAGGGGGCTGTGTGGAGAGGGTTTTCGTCTTATAAAAATTCTTGTGAGTATTTATTAGTCAAGACAATGCATCCCTGGAGGTTAGTAAGGATGAACAGAGACTTCATTTCCTTAGAGTCCTGCAGAAAAATCATGTGTAACAACAGCTAATGATGTCTTTCTATCTGTCTACAATAGAAAGCAGCCTTACATACTGTATAACAGTATGGTACGCTGGTTCAACAGCTGAGGACAAGAAGGCACCACAGAGAGTGATTACTTCTGCACAAGAAAACATTGGATGCTCCCTAGCACCACTGGATGACATCACCAGGTCTCATTGTTTCAGTGGAGTAAGGAAGATACTTTGGGACAATTCACATACTGGTCAGTGTCTTCTCTCACTTTTAGCATCAGGCAGAAGACACAGAAGGCCAGCGAGACAAACAGGTTTAAAAACAGCTTCTATCCATGGGCTGTCAAACGCCTAAATACAATTACAATCACTCCATGCATACATGGAAACATATGACTGGTTTCTTCCTAATTACTTGTATAAGGCCCATTTTCTATATTATTCATCTTGTATTGTATTTTTGTTATGGATAGCATCAGTAGAGGCTAAATCAATTTTGTTGTATATATGTACAATGACAATAAAGGTTATTATTATTGGTAGGGGCAATATCAGTGGTGTGTTTCCAAAAAATTTCCTACTGGTTCACACACGTGCGCTCTGCTCAACCTTCTGAATCAAGGCTGTGAGTTGTGCAGGAACATCTATCTGGCACGTGTACGCCAAACGCATGAATCGCACATGTCAAGGACTCAGAGGCAGCCCTTCCCTGTGAGCTGTGCTGTTTTTTAGCTCAGTTGAGGTGTGGCAATCCACTCTGCCACATGAATCAGCTGAGCTAGTAAACAGCAGAATATAGGAGAGATAAGAGGTAAGACAGGGTCAGTCAAAATTTTCCCTACCAGTCCACTAGGACCAGTCAGAACCAGCTGAATACCACCCCTGGGCAATATGCTGACTCTGTAAACCATTCAGAGAGGGCTGTAAAGCACTGTGAAGGAGTATATAAGTCTAAATGCTAATGCTAACTGGACTTTCTTGTTTTTCTTTGACGTTTCACTTCTCATCCAAGAAGATTCTTCCTGGATGAAACAAGTTGCCTCTTGAAAAAATACAATTATGATACTTTTTCTCTTCTTGCAAAATATTGCTTGCTTCTGAACTTATAACTTTCCTCCATGGTAAATGCTTTGAATATAGTGCCAAACCATTGTTCTGAGTATTCAATGTTTGTCTGTTTGTTGCCAATATTGCACACTTATCCACTCCAAAGGCATTCTGATGTCATCACTAAAGATTTGGCTGTTTGTAAAAGTAATCATATGTTAGTCAACAATGTTACAAGATAGTCTCAAATTATTTGTGTAGAACAAACGTCTATGGAGATTCTCAGTCATCCAGATCATGGTTGTCCCAAAGGCGCTTTTTCAAAAGACAATTGGACTTTCCTTGCTTTTCCTTGAAGACATTTTTCGGCAATTGAAGAAGCTTTTTGGATGAGAAGCAAAATATCTTCAAGGAAAAACAAAGAAAGTCCTGTTGCCTTTTGAAAAAGCACCTTTGGGACATGTAGAGCAAATGAGAAACTTTTTTGTAGAATAGAATAGAATTCTTTATGCTCTCAGTGTACATAAAAGAAATGATACATTCATCAAGAGTCAAGAATCATAAGGTACGACACTTAATAATGGTCATAGGGTACAATAAGCAGCCAAATCATACTAGGAAACAGTCAATAAAAATCATAAGAATAGAAGCAACAAAGTTAGTCATATAGTCACAAGTGAAAAGGGATGGGCGATAAGGAATGATGAGAAGATTAATAGTAATAGTTGTGCAGACTTTGTAAACAGTTGGACAGTGTTGAGGGAATTATTTGTTTAGCAGAGAGATGGCTTTTGGGGAAAAACTGTCCTTGTGTCTAGTTGTTCTGGTGTGCAATGCTCTATAGCGTCATTTTGAGGGAAAGAGTTGAAGCAGTTTATGTCCAGGATGTGAGGGGTCTGTAAATATTTTCAGAGCCTCTTTTTGACTCATGTAGTATACAGGTCCTCAATGGAAGGCAGGTTGGTAGTAATTGTTTCTTCTGCAGTCCTAATTACTCTTTTGACTCCTGCATTGGATAATTCAAAGTTATTGTCAGTGGAATCAGGCTACATTAAAAAAAAAAAGTTGAGACAGAAAAAAAATCTTTAAAAAAATCATCTTCTGTTTCTTTGAGTTCGTCTGTGTCTGCCATCAAAGTTGTTTTACGTTTTTATAGCATTTAAAAAAAAACTTTATAAATTTCTTATTTTTTAAATCTAGTTATAGGATAGTAAATCAAATGCTTTTAGTAATCAATCCAACCAGATAAGTGTTGGTTTTGTGCCTTCTAGATTTTTTTTCTTTTAATATTGTATATCAATCAAAAGTTGGTTTCGAATTTCCCATTTTGCTCTGTAGGGCGCATTAAATTTGATATTGGGTATATAGAGAAGTTACTGGTAAAAACTTTTGTTACTAGTTTGAGTTTTGTAGGCAGACATTGTATAAAAATTTGGATGTTGTTTTTGTGTAGTCTTTCATGATCAAAAGGGTGTAGTCTGTAGTAAGCCTCTACACTTTCTGTAACACTTAATCAAAATGATTCACAAGACAAGAATGTAAAATTGATAACATCTGAGTCAAAATTCATAAAGATCATCATTTCCTAGTGCATATGGATTTTTCATCTTCTTAATTAATTTTCTTTTTACCATTTCCACTGTTACTACAATCTCTTGCTCAGGTTTTATTTGCAAGATAAATCATTTAATCATGCAATCATTTCATTGTGTTTTATTTGGTTCTTCCAAATATTTTTTAAACATTCCAGTATTTCTTCTGTATTTTATGGGGATTAATTTGGTTTGTGTTTCGGTTATGTTTTGGAGAAAAAAGTGTTTATTTGTCTGAAATTTCCTATTTTGTTAGAATTGTCTGATCCTACTTTCATATCCTTAGATCCTGCAACCGCTTTTTGTTTTCATTCCTCCTTAGCTTCTGTAATTATATTGTCATTCAAATTGCATTGCGTTTTTCAAACTTGTTCCTATTTATTCATTTTTCCATTTTTTGTTACTTTACATTTTGTAAGTTTGCTAAAATCTAATTAATGCTATTTTCTGATGGAATTTTCCACTCTGGCATCTGATTTTTCATTTCATAGTGACTTTTCCATTTCTAAATCGTTTACTGGGAAAACTATGTAAGACTGTACATGAGCTGATTAGTCTGTGATTCTTTTTCGTTGTACAACTAGTTCTTGATTAATGACTGCAATTGAGACTGGCAATTTGATCATTAAGTAGTTGCTAAGTGAAGAATCACAAGTGTCAGAAAACTATGACCTCAAACTGCCAGGTGAGCCCAAATGCCAGGGAAGATTTCTAGAACCTGACTCATGAGGAAGCCAGGTAAAGGGCAAATGTTTTAGTCCTTTTTCACCAATCTCTTATCCTTTGGAACCTTCCCCCCTAGCACTAGGATAATTAGCAAGAAGGAAGAATGTTTACATGAAGAGGAAGGGACTACAAGAGAGTAAGCAGGCACACAATGGGAAAGACACATGAAAAGCAATACAAACACTGTTTGCCTAGTGTTCTCAATGCTGCCAGCTGCAAGACACTTAGGAAGCAAACAAAAGCTTTTAGTATGAAACTGATTAGGTTGTTGTCGATTTCAGGCAGCCACTGCCAGCCCATGAAACATTCTAATCAATTAATTAAAATCACAGAGCTGAGTTTGTTAACCTGTGGTCAGCACATTTAGAGGTGCACTGCACTGGAAAGAAAAGCAACTCAAAAAGAGATAGGTTATTTAAGCAATCTTTCCACTCTGAGAGAAGGTGTGAGAGAGAAAAAATTACTCAGGCATAAGACAATGCCTAAACGAGAGAGAGAGAGAGAGAGAGAGAGAGAGAGGGAGGGAGAGAGGGAGAGAGGGAGAGAGAGAGATTAAATGTCATAAATGCAGACATTGATTTCAAAGTTACTTTTTCATCACTATTGTAACAATTTTTACAATTGTTAGGCAGACACCAAGCAAGCATCATCTATGATTGACTGGAAACCACATTTTTATCATTCAAATTTTCATTTAAATATTTCTTTGAATAGTTTTCAAAAGAGGCAATTATCTTATAGTTTCTCTCATATATTCTAGAACTTTTTCCAGTCCTGAGTTGTTACTGATAATAAGATAATTATGGTTATGGCTCATGGTTTTAAGTTAGTGGTTCAGAATTTTTGTTGATTTTATCCAAACAAATGGTTCTGTTGATTTGACCTTCTACTAATTGGAGCACATTTTGCTTTTCATTTTCAATTTTTAAAATTATTCTTTCAATTCATTAAGTTCAATGTCTGTTGCAATGGGGGTTGTTAAAGTCCAAAATTGTGGAATGCTGAGGAGTCAAATACATCATCAGTCTCGAGTCCTTCTGTACCCACAAGAGATTTAAGTCCAGCCCACCTTGAATTCTATTGACTTTTATCTATCACCAATTTGATTTGACCATTAGTAGTTCAGTTTCTTGTAGAGGGCTAAATATTCATTGACTGCCTGAGCTTCTGCTTTTGTGCACTTGTCAGAAATGTCACTAGAATAAAAGGATGTTGACAATAGAGGGACATGACTTTCAATTGGGATGGCATGCATTTATATGGAATGGGAAACATAAAGGACACAGCTACTTCCAAAGACACCAGGTTAGAAACATTCTGTTGTTAGTATGGGAAAAAAATTAAACAGAATCATTATATGAAAATGCTGATCTGGTTATCTGCAATAGAAGCACTAATATATCCCAACTTGTTAGATCTGGATAAAATAGTAAGATATAAAGATATATTAAATGAACAAGGAAAATTAAAAATGAAACAGGAACTAAAAAATCATGGAATTGACATGGACTGGTGGCATTATATGCAAATACAGATGAGATATAAGAAGGATACAGATAAATATGGCTTCTGTAGTGAACCAAAAGAATTGGATAAGATATTGCAGGGATGGATGAAAAAGTTCTACAACTACCTACTGAGTCTCAAAATGGAAGAAAAAACAGCAAAGGAAACTATGATAACATGGGCAAAAACCTTTGCATATACTAAAGAACTAGATAATCGGCAAAAACTGTAGGAAAGAAATTATAGATTAACAATGTCAGCATCATATAAAGACAATCTGTACAAAATGTTCTATAGATGGCATCCAGCAAGACTGATAAAAATGTTTCCAAACATGTCACCAGAGTGTTGGAAATGCAAACAGGCACAGGGATCTTATTATCACATGTGGTGGACCTGTCCATTGGCGAAAAAATATTGAGCAAAGATTAAAAAATGTGGTTAGAGGAGATGACAACACAACAAATAGACCTTAAACCAGAAATGGTTTTATTAGGCATACTAATGGGGAAATACAGTAAAAGAATCCAATATTTAATGTTACATATAATAACAGCGGTCAGAATTACATGTGCACAAAATTGGAAAAAACAGAAATATACCCACAGAGGAAATTGTAATAAAGAAAATATTAGAATGCGCTGAAATGGACAGGTTAACGATGGAAAATAAAGACAAAGGAGAAACAGAGTATTACCTAATATGGGATCTATGGTACAATTGGTTAGACAATAGGTGCAAAGATTAAAATGGATGACGAAAGAGGATCAACAAGTTAGAAACAAATACAGGTATAAAGTTATATAGAAGGATATGTACTGTAAGCAATATTGGTACTAGATTGTACATAATTGCAAATCAAAATATATAGAGTGATAAATGTGTAGATAAGTGTGTTATAACCATGGATACAATAGATATAAATATGTTGTATTATATCAAGTTTTTATTCTTTTTTTCATGGACTATACTATATGAAAAAGAGAAAAATGGTTGTCACTAGGATGTATAACATCATGTATATTTAATAAAGGTGTTGATACAACCAACATATCATTGTTGCAATATTGAAATTGCGATGTAAAATGAAAGAAAATGCACAATATTTTTTTTTTAAAGAAATATCTCTGACCCATAAATAATTGTTTAATGATATTTAATTCAGGCAACATTGTTTCCCAATTTTTTTTTACATTTTTTAAAATTATTATTTGTAACACATGACAAAGAACAGCAACTGGCCATTTCATGAGATTTAATCTTAAATTTATTTAGTCTTGAACTTTATTTAGTTCTTTATTTAGTCTTGAACTTCTTTAATAATTTCAGGATCCTTAAGAAAATCTTATACTTTTATACCTTTCAACTCTTTTTAGCAATGGTCTGTGGAGAAGTTATCAAATGAAGCTGGCACCTATAGGATATGGGCGCTCTGAATAAAAGTATGCTTAAAAGTCTGAAAAATGCTTTTTCAGTGGGACATTTTTATCTTAATTCAATACAGTTTTCCTTTTTTTCTCCCCTATGGTTGCAGAAAAAATTATTGTGACTTTTCAATGCACACTGTACATATTTCTTCATATTGGAATGACATCTCAAAGACTGGTTTTTTTTTTTGTGAAGAAAATTAGATTCCTGCCACTGCATCTATATTTGAGTCACCCATCCCAAACAATTGGATGCAATGTCTGCAAATGTGGAAGAGAGAGAAAGAAAGAGATGACAAAATCAATAAACAGTTCCAATTATAAAGGGCTCTTAACAAGCTGCCACAACTGGCTGACCTGTTTCTCAAAACTGCCCAGATTCAGACCCAGAAGAAGACAATAAGAAACTACTGTTGTACTGCTGCCCAAGAATATTGCTTAGATGCCTCTAGGAAGCCACCAAGAGTCAACCTTGACTTACCTTATCTTTCAGCTCTTCTTCAGCTTATCTTTAAGCACTTAGAAACTATTTATCTCCTGATGTTTTAGGTTATAGTCGTCCCCATGTCCCCATTGCTGTAGGCTTTCCAGGCAAGGTTTAATAAAGAGGACACTAAGTTGCCTACTCCTAATGTGGGTATTTTAATTAGCTAATTTGTAAATAGGGGGAAACTGTGTTGTTCATGGAACATTAATCACTCTACAGCAAATGGCTAATCAAGATAATACACTGACAACCTCCGATTCTCTGAATGCCTTCTACTTAAAAATAAAATATGACAATGATGTCTTGAAATATATACATATAAAATGCTTGAAAGCAATGGAACTTAATTCCATCATCTTTCTGTAGAATAAATCTAATTGCTTCTGTGTTGTAATGATGAGGCAGTCTAGTTGTTTGATCATGAACAACTGAATCATGATGATCTTTATTGGAGTCTAGTCTTGCATTTATATACATGTTTAGTTATCCTCCATCACTGGTTAACTTTGGTCACTGGCTTAACTTTCGTTACTGTTTAGCACAGTAATCCATACAATTAATTATCTCTAGTTAAAGTCTAACATATGTTTACTTCCTCTCTCTAATCCTCCTTTAGATTAGTGACTTTGTTTACCTGAGTTGTATTTGCTTGGAAACATTCTTTATCTGAGGTTTGCCATCCGAGATTGGAATATTCCTGCAATTACAACTCTACACTTCTGAGGACATTTATATGTGTTGATCATTACAAAACTGCAAAGCATTCCCAACCCTCTTTAGTGAGGCAGCCAAATAAACCACTGCATAACCTGCTAATGGCGGCATTTACAGTGTAATTAAGATGAAGTGTTTTGAAAATGAATATCTTATAGTTTCATGCCTAATAACTGCTGTTTACTGCAAAACACTTAAAAAGCTGCACTCGCTAAACAGAATAATTAAAATCACAAAATGAGCCCCATTCTGGCAAGCTGATGAAAGAATCCTTTAAAGTTATCTAGTGCCGGGATGCCGCCTGGTGCAAGCAGATCTCCTGTTCGGTTACTGATGTCTTGAAAGAAATGCATGGCCAGTGGCTTAGTACTTCCCAGCATGATTGAGGCACTTTTTATTATCAGACAAAATCCCCTGGGTCTTTCCTTTGAGTTCTAATAGAAAGATTTCCTTTTTCTCTTTCCAGTCACTCTTTTAAAAAAAATAGGTTTCTTTGGAGCTGCATATTTATTTTCCCTGTATTTGTTTTCTAACCTTTTCTTTATTATTATTTTTTCCAATAATTCTTATTGTTCTTTTTCAACTTTAACATGTTTTAACCTTGATATTAACAGTGCTATCATAATACTTATAAAAAACAATCTCATGTAAATATCTACATTTCTATACATTCATATGCATTTGTCTATAATTTTCTTATCTCCATTATCTTTATTTTAATTGTTCAATCATTTATACCAGTTGTCCCAAATTTTGTAACACTCTTCTCTATCTTTTGATTTTAATGTCAATTTATTCATTTCAGCACAATCTAGAATTTTTTGAATTATTAATTCCTCTGAGGCTTGTTATTTTGTTCCCAGCATTGTGCAGTCATAACCTTGTTGCTGTCAATATATGTAGTAGAAAGTATTTAATCTTTTTCTTATGTTTCCTTTTAATTATTCCTAACAAAAACAACTCTGGTTTAAACTCTATTCGATCTTCTGCTATTTCCTGTATCCAATTCCATATTTTGGTCCAGTATTTTTGGGCTTCTGGGCATGACCACACATATGATAGAAGGTACTTTGATTCTGTCTAATCTTTTCTTTAGGTGTCATTAGAATAAATCAGAAATGCTAACTTTCTGTACATTGAGTTCAATGGAGAAAGACTCTTCACTGTTTTTCTTTCCTAGAGTGTCAAAAATAATGGAACTAGTGCCGTTGATATCTTCCCTGCCTCCTCCCACCTGTATCTCTTTTTCTCTGTGCTAATCTATTTGATTTAACATAACCTTCAGCATTTCCTCAACATTTGATGATTTGGCAAGCTTTACATTAAAAGCTCCCCCTTGCTAATGGATAGCTATGGGTATCTTTGAAGATAATAGTTCTATTTATTATAGAATTACAGTACATTTGGATAATCATATTCAATTTTGTTTTGTGGATATTTGCTACCTTTTAAGCCCTGAATTAAGAAATTCTCATAGCATGAAGCAGGGGTGGGATTCAACTGGTGTAACAACCAGTTCAGTGAGCGTGCACAGTGTTTGCAACTCACCTTCTGCTGCAAGCCCTATGTGTAAAACAGCTGATGCCCAATAATCCTCTGTGCCTCATGAAGCAGCTGAGCTGGAAAACCCAGAAATAAAGCACAGACTAGAGCTGGAGCAGGTGCGTGGGTTCGCTCCCAGCTGATCTTCAGAGCTACAATTTGCCCAAACTGGGACGAACCAGTAGAATATCACCCCTGGCATGAACCTAAGTCCTACAAGGTAAATCCAGCCCCTAAGTCCAATTTCCCAGGAAGTTCTCCAGCCCACCTGAGAATTGAAAATATCAGAATGCCTACGTATCCTAGAAAAAAATAGTATTGAAATATGTATATATGTATAATGTATATATGTATATATGTATGTATGTATGTATATATGTATATATGTATATATGTATATATATATATATGTGGATCTTTGGTTATTCAGGTTTTCTCCTGCGTAAAATTGGAAGTATTTTGGCGACGTTTCAACAAAATCTCATTCGTCATCTTCAGGCTTGTGTCTTCGGCTTTGTGCTTCTTGAAGTAATGTGAGCTTGCAGCTGTTTTTTCTTTTAATTGCCAGTGGGAGTGCGGCTTGACTGAGTTGGGTTTGGCTGTGTTCTGATTGGGTGGGGGTGTGTTCTCATTGGTTGGGGGCCTGGCTGTGATCTGATTGGTTGGGGGGTTGGCTGTGTTCTGATTGGCTGGGGATGTGTCCTGTTCAGGTGGGGGCTTGGCTGTGTTCAGGTTAGTCTTAGTTGTCGAGGGACTTGAGCTGGTGAGCTGTGATCCTGCTGTTTGGCTTCACGTTCGTGGTCGTGCCGCATCTTCATGGTGGGTGTCAGTTCATTTCATGTCTGGGTCGGAGGGGTTTGAAGCGGGTAGTGATGCAGCTGTGGTATGGCTTCTGGTCCGTAGTCGTGTCTCATCATCTGTGTGGGTGTGAATCTGCTTTCTACGTGGAAGTGTGGTGGTAGCATCTTGTGTTAACACACCCCTACCCAATCAGAACACAGCCAAGCCCCCAGCCAGTCAAGCCGCACTCCCACTGGCAATTAAAAGAAAAAACAGCTGCAAGCTCACATTACTTCAAGAAGCACAAAGCCAAAGACACAAGCCTGAAGATGACGAATGAGATTTCGTCGAAACGTTGCCAAAATACTTCCAATTTTACACAGAAGAAAACCCGAATAAGCAAAGATCCACATACAAATACCCGTGAAAACCTCAGAATATAGATAGATAGATAGATAGATAGATAGATAGATAGATAGATAGATAGATAGATAGATAGATAGATAGATAGACAGACATATACATATACATATACATATACATATATATGTATATATGTTCAGCATTGAAACAAACTAGATTATTATGTCCTTGTTTATCTGAACCTGTGCAGTAGACATTCTTGTGAAGACTGCATCTCTGATTGTAATTGGAAGAGTGCTATAATTGTTCCCTTATAAAAATGGGAAAGTGGCAAGGATGAATGCAAAAATCACAAGGGGGTTACTTTGTGCCTGTGCTTGATAGCATTCTGATTAAAGGGTGTGAGAATGAAAATGTTCAATTATTTGTTAAGTGTCAGCAGGGGATGTGCTGATCAGATTTTTGTTCTTCAGAAAGTCATGAGGAAGAAAGTTTCTTGTAAGTTATTTAGAAGAAGGATGCAATAAGATAAGTAGGCTATGGAATTATGGAAAGTTTTGTATCAACACTTGTTTGCTGAATGCATCAAGTAATAATAAATGCTAAGTTTTGCAAATGATTCAAAATTGAGCACAGGTAGTTCTTGCTTAATAACCCTTTGTTCAACAGCTGTTTGAAGTTATGGCTATACTGAATGACTAGTACTTATGCCGAGTCCTAAAGTTATGGTTGTGGAGTGCCTTCCAATGGTCATATGATTAGAATTTGGATTCTTGGCAGTGTAGGAAGTTAGCACACACCCCTCTTCTAGAAAAATGAAATATCCTAGGGAATATTAAAAAGCCAGAATATTTTCTCTAAAATGGAAGTAGAAACTCAGAGAGGCAGTAGCTCACCCCCAACTTTTGTTAATGTGTGGGCCATTAAGGCCTGGGTCAGAATATTCTACATAACAAAGCCCTCTACCCATCTCACCACCTGGCTTGGGAAGATTGCATCAGCCAGCACTCAGGTGAAGCCATGTGGTCCAGCTAAGACCCCTGCCCATGGGAGTCTGACAGTCAATGGGATACATTTCTTACACAGGAACAGGAAAAACTAAGGTGAGGCCCAACTGAGGGTATATAACTAAGGGTCTCTCAGCATATCAACCCTTCTTTTCCTTCACCCAACATCTTAAAGCATATGATCATCCTTTTCACTTTGGAGCTCCAAGCCATGTGGTCCTGTCCACCATTAAGCCATCTTTCCAAACAGCCTCCATGTTTCCAGTGTCTTTTTTCACACTTGAAACTGAACCCAGAAGAATATTTCTTCTAGCAGCAGTCTGCCCATACTTATGATTGCAGGACATTTCATCTCCCCTCCACTTATCCAGCCTCCCATCTCATCCTGCACAGTGGGCATGGTGGTGTCAGAGGTGTTAAGATTAAAGTAGAGGCACAGGGGCTTCAGCAGTCTTGGCTGGCCAACATGAAAGAGTGCCACCTAAAACCCTATGCTGTAGCGAGCCACTCCAATCTCACTGGGAGGAGGAAATAGCTGACTGTAATTTGCAAATAATTGTGTCTTGTAAATTGTGCCTTGATTTTAAGAGAGAAGCATATTATTCAGTTATGAGTAAAATCCTATTCAAATGTTTGAGGCGTTGAGACTCACCCTGAGTTTATGCTGATCTATGTCTGTAATCAAGAGTACTCTGAGTTTATGCTGATCTATGTCTGTAATCAAGAGTACCCTTTGGGAAAGAATTAACAAGGGCAACTTCTTATAAAGAAAATTTATATAAAATGTTTTATAGATGGCATCTCCCACCTGCTAGGTTAGCCCCATCAATTTTGCTTGTCAAAAGGTTGCAAAAGGAGGTCCTTGGAGAAGAGCAACCCAATGGTCATAAGTATAAAACAGTTGTCGAGCATCTGGATTTTGATCACCTGGGGAGGCTACAAAGGTTGTAAGTGTGGAAAATGGTCAAAAGTCACTTTTTTCAGTGCTGTTATAACTTTGAACAGTCACTAAATGAACTGCTGTAAATTGATGACTACTCGTACTGCTGCTGTTTTGTACTTCTCTTATTTTGTTGCACCTTGTTCTGGCAGAGGAGACCCTGAACAATGCCAGCTTGCCCTGAGATAGAAGCTGTTTCTCAGCCTACATGCCCTTGTTTTTATTATCCTGTACTGTCTGCCAAATGGTAATAGTTCAAAAAAAGGGTTCCCAGGATGAGATGGATCTTTGAGAATGTTTTGAACTTCCTTAAGGCAGCGGGAACTATAAAGCTCTTCCAAAGAGGAGAGAGGGCAACCAATGATCTTCTGGGCAATGACTTTAACCCTCTGGAGTGCTTTCCTATCTGCCACTGTGCAATTGGCAAACCATACACAGGTGCAGTATCTTAAAATACTCTCTATGGTACAGCGGTAGAAGGTCACCAGCAGTTTTTCATTCCATTGTTTCCTGAGAAGACTCAGATAGCATAATCTCTTCTGGGCCCTTTTGACCAGGGCTGCAGTGTGGTCAGGTCCTCTTTTATGGTAACACCCAGAAGCTTAAAACTGGCCACTTGCTCCACTCAATCTCCATCCTCCATGTAGGTATGTATGCAGAGGTGGGCTTCAAATTTTGTAGCAAAGGTTCTCTGCCCATTTGCTGGGTGGGCGTGGCCACAACGGGTGTGACCTAGCCAGCCTCCTGCACCACAGCGGGGGAGGGGGTTGCCCTCCCTGGGCTCCGGAGATTTTCCTCAAGCCTCTGGGAGGGCAAAAACACTCTCCCTGGGCTCTGGAGGCTCTCTGGAAGCCGAAATGGGCCCATTTCCGACCTTGCCAAACTTCCGGGAGACCCATTTTGCGCCCTCCCTGAGCCTCCGGGTGCACCTTGCACTTATCTGCATCCAAAATGGGCAGCGTGGGGACTCCTGGGAGGGGGTGGGGTGGGCGGGGCCAGCCAGGAGTGGGATTTGGGGGTATCCAAACTGCACAGAATCTTAGCTAGGGGCTCTCCTGAACCCCTGCGAGCCCCCAGCAGCCCAGCCCAGCCCTGTATGTATGTATGTATGTATGTATATATGTATGTATGTATGCATGCATGCATGCATGCATGTAATTTAACAGGATGTCTATCTGACAACAGTAACCATAATCAAGATATTGGAGCCCAGCTTCATATATGAAAAAGTAACTGAATGACATGTAGGTGTCATATTCGTAAGTTTATACCAACACTAACATGTCATTTTGGTTCTGAAAAGTGATGCAAGATCCTTATAGTTATTCCAACTTTATTGTAACATTTTGAGAGATAGAGAATGGTCATGTTTCTCACATGTAGGTATTTTCAAAAACAGCTTCGTTGAACTGCAGCTTTAGGAAAATAATCCAACTTGATTCAGGCTGCATTAGAGACTATTTGCCCTGAAATTCAAAAACAGAAATTAGGAAAACATAACTCAGTGTCTGGCAGGGGAAACTCAATAATGGCTCAACTTTGCACGATTTTAACTGAATGGGATTACATTTTTAAAGACAGTAATCTGTTCTGAGTATAGTATCGTCTCAGGAAAATGTGTCAATCATTTTTGAAATTAAGATACTTTGATTCCTGTTTTTTAAAAAGGGGTGCTTGTACATGTTCAATATTTTTTGTTTTGGAATAACTTAGTTTACACTTTTAGGCATAGTTATTCTTTCTTTGAAGCTGAAGTCTGAACAATTTTAGGTGCAGAATATTTTATGCAAACATGTATCTTTGTGGTTTTGGAGGTGAATTAAGTAAGTTTCACTCCCCTATTATTTTCCCTCTATTAAAGCTGCAGACATTGTAGGTCGTTCTTGGTAAGGAACCTACAAAGTATAGCTCAGTTTCCTTTAAAATCTGGTCTTTTGTTAAGTGAGCATTGCTTGTTAATACAATCAAGAAACTGGCAAAAAGAATTAAAATTAATTCCTTATTACCGTATGATTCAAGAGATCCTAGTACTAGCTATTTGAATCCATTGTGCCTCTTTCATATATCCTTTCCCATTTCTTTCTTTGGTCCCATCTTGATGCTTTCAGAAGCATTAAAATCTCATGAAATCTAGCATTAGTTCTGAGTTCATTCAGTATGTAGTTTAATCTAGGGTTCTCTGAGCTTTGAGTTAGAATGGGGAGCATGGATAAATTAATAACCTCACTCTTACAGACTATATTATTCTGTTTAAGGTAGTCAATCATCAACAGGCAAAGTTAGGCAATGTTTGTGTACATAAATAAGAGAGAAAAGGGCACAGGTAGTGTTTGACTTATGGCTCTGAGACCATAATTTTGAAAGCAGGTGTGAATTTAGCCATAACATTTTAATTCATTTTCTTGAGACATCTAATAAGCAGCTGTACTTTAAGAACCTAATGCTTATTTTATCTTGACATTGCAAATAACCTTTACGATGAAATGATTAAGTGGAAAATTCAGTTTTCTCTGATTGTTCCTTCACATTTTACAAGCCTGTAAAGAGTCATCTTGGCACCCTGATCTCCAGCTTACAGATCTAATATCGAGCTTCTAACACATTGAAATAATTCATCAAAAAATGCCCTAAGTTCCCTTGAACCCCAAGCAGGCTATTTATTTCTCTGCCAGAAATTCCAAAGGCTTGAAAGAATAAGTTCTGGTGCTCGTTCAATTTGCACAGAAAAGTGCCTTGTGCATCAGGGAGAACGCCTGTGAATTTTAATTTGTTTAGGTTGCCTGTGTATCTAAGACTAAACTGATTGCAATGTTACTTGGAAAGGCAAGTCAGTCAATCATTCTAAGTATAAACTCACCATTCTCCTCCATAAAGGCCCTTCCCTTTTCAATTAGAGTAGGTTCCCTGTCATTTTGTTTGAATGTTAAGCAAAGGATGAAACAAGACTGTAAATCCAACCCCAATCCATTTCGAGAAGAAAGGAGTGCTGCTTCGCTCTTCCTGTAGGAAATGCTTTTCTTTTCTGCTCAGTTCCTTTGTGCCATGCGATCATTCTTAACATTATCACATCCACTATACATTTACCCTTTAGGCAGTTAAAAGAAAAAAAAAACTAAATCACAGCCATGCAAGGGCACCAAATAGAATTACAATGACATCCTTCTGACTGCTTCCAATACATTTCTATTAGTTTGCTTGAGCTAATCTTCCTCCCCTCCTTTTTGTGCTTACTGTCAGAAGGCAAGGAAAGTTAGGAAAGGAACTGAATGTAATCTAAACCATTTCCCCTACTCTTCAGGGGAACCTCTAACATCCTTACCGATCAATTCTATAAATATATCTATATCTATATTATCCTCCCCATGTTTCTTATTTTGGAAGTGATAGACATCGGCTACTCTCAAATAAGGACCATAACGGGAAAAAGTGATCTTCAAAACGATGAGCTTTGTCTTCCTTATGCTCAAGGAAAGAGATTAAAGGCTCTTGTTTTGGCCTGGAGGAAAGCCATTATTTGTACTCCAAGTAGGTCCACGACTTTCAAAGTAGCTTTATTTCGCCTTTAGTATTTATTTATGTTACTGTCAATGCACCATTTTTGGATTATCTTGAATATAAAAATATAAAGAATATAATTTTATAAAGAATATAAATCTTTTCATTCCCCACCAGTCAGCTAGAACTGAAGAAGCTTCTTGGATGATAAGCAAAATGTTTTCAAAGGAAAAAAACCGAGAAAGTCCAGCTGCTTTTGGGGGAAAAAGCAATTTGGGGACAACCATGACCTGGGTGATTGAGAACTTCCATAGACATTCAACCAGGAGGGTGATTTAAAAACTGGGGGAAATTGTTAAGCTCTCATCAATATAAGAGTGTGAGGTGCATTGATATCTGCCGATCCAACCACTTCTTGCCATTTATTTTCCTTGTTATTTCCTTGTTATTATTTTCCCTTCTAACTCCTGGCTTATTTCATGCCCCTCAAGATTATGCCATCCTCTCACTCTTTCCTCTCATCTAATTATATCATTCAAGGACTGTTTTTGTGTTATGGAAAAACATTTTACGTAGTCTTATATGTACTCTGCTTTTGTTTCTCTCCTCTCTGCTATCCTGAATATTTTTTAAACTTTTGCAAAATATGTTCCTGTGCTCACATTCTTAATTGTGGGAAGGGGTGCACTGCAGTTGAATGAAAGAATGTCAAGTATTTTGAGCATTCCGTGCCATGGATTCAGTCATGGAAAACCACTTTCCCACAATGTCAGGAAGACTATTAGGACATGTCAATGAAGTGAGCAGTTGAATTTAACTTGGAGAAGACTTTATTAACATTTCATTGATACACTTTTTTAAAAAAAAATCATGCCATGATAATTTTGTAATTTATATTAGCTAAATAAGGGCTGGTACAATGTTGCTCCCATGCATTTGAATCTTTCAAACATGTAGGTGCAAAATAATAGACATAAAAACCACCTCAAATAAAAAAGAAAAAGACAGAAAACCCAATAAAACACATACACAATATATACATAACACATACACAATAAAACATATACACAATATATACATAACCATTTATATGGCAGTAATTGCAGCAGTGTCCCTCTTCCAACCCCAAAATAAAGGCATACTGTAGGAAAGTAATTGCTAAAGTCATATTATAGAAAATCCTTTAAAAGGGGAAAGCAGGGGAGAGAGGAAAAATTGTTTGTTTGTTTAAAAAGGCAAAAATATT
The DNA here is from genome assembly GCF_049901715.1 of Pseudonaja textilis. NCBI lineage: Eukaryota > Metazoa > Chordata > Lepidosauria > Squamata > Elapidae > Pseudonaja > Pseudonaja textilis. The sequence continues at coordinate 33,465,290 of NC_141997.1, forward strand.
TCTTATCAGGTAAGTGCAGATGGACTTGTAAATCTTTTGATCTCAGTTTGAGAAAGTAGAATTTTGCTTGAAGCAAATAAAAGTATTTAACTTTTTTGTTCCTTACTAGCTTGTGCAGCAAACTGAAATCTCTCACCTAGGGTAAAACATTTGTAAAAGACTCTGGATAAATCAAGATTTTATGTTCATGCTATTTCAATTCAGTAGCTTGTCCTGAAAAGTATAAAACATGTCCCCAAGTCCAGCACTTCAAAAATCTTAAGAATTATAGGAGAAAATCTCCATGAGAAAGCATTCAGGATCTCAATTTTAAAATCTACCGGCAATAAGATGATTTTCTAAGTTCATTTCCCCATGCAATTTAAAAATGGTTCTGCTGTTCAGGATCCAAAGGCAGATTCATTGCTTTTAAAATTATTTCCTGGTGAGTTGCCTATGAACTTTAAATTGTTCGGTTTGTAGAGTTGTCTTGAGGTTCATCCTTTTCTTCTGTTGAAAGAAATATCCTTCTGGGTTCAGTTCCAAGTGGGGAAAAAGACACTGGAAACATGGAGGCTGTTTGGAAAGATGGTTTAATGGTGGACAGCAGGACCACATGGCTTAGAGCTCCAAAGTGAAAAAGAAAGGATGATCACATACTTCAAGGTATGACCAAGATGCTGAGAGACCCTTATATAACCTCTGTTGGGCCCCACCTTAGTGTTTCCTGTTCCTGTGTAAGAATGTATCCCATTGGCTGTCAGACTCCCAGGGGTGGGGGTCTTAGTTAACTTTGTAGGCTTTGTCTGGACCACATGGCTTCTACCTGAGTGTTGGCTGGTACAATCTTCCCAGGCCAGGTGGTGAGATGAGTAGACCCTTTATTATGTAGAATACTCTGGCCTAGGCCTTAATGACCCATTAGCAAAGGTGTGGAGGGGTGAGTTACTGCTTCTCTGAGTTTTTACTTTACTCTTTTTAGGGGAAATATTCTGCCTTTTTAATATTTCCCAGGATATTTCATTTTTCTAGGAGAGGGGTGAGTGCTAACTTCCTACACTTCTAAGGTCTTCATTCCAGCTTCATGAAAAATAACAGTTCTTTTTAATATTTCCATATATTCATTTTGCAAGAAGTAAGCTGAAGCGGTATTATATCCAAGTTTTTTTTTTAAAGCAAATGGATGAGTTTGGGCAAACATCACTTAACATTCAGCTATTTATATGAACGTCTAACCACAGGGTTGTAGCAAGTAAAGAAAGTCAACTCATTAGTTGTCTCCTTAAGTACAGACACTACTCCAATTAAAGTTATGAACTTTCACTGATATGAACAAATCTGTTCACAAACCCCAGTTTAGAAAGTTGCAGAAGTCAGAAGAAGGTGCACCATGACCTCCCTTCTCCTGCCTTCTATTTGCATATCATTTGCTGATCCTCATCAGTGGTGGGATTCAAATGTTTTTACTACCGGTTCTGTGGGCGTGGCTTGATGGGCGTGGCAGGGGAAGGATACTGTAAATCTGCATTCCCACCCCACTCCTGGGGGAAAGATACTGCAAAATCCCATTCCCTCCCCACCCCACTAATCTGCTTTCCAGCTCCGTTCTCCTGTGCAGGGCAACAAAAGAAGACCCAGCTGATCAGCTGGGACTCGGGTGGCAGAGAATAGATGGGGGTAGGGCCCGTCAGAGGTGGTATTTGCCGGTTCTCCGAACTACTCAAAGTTTCTGCTATCAGTTCTCCAGAACTGGTCAGAACCTGCTGAATACCACCTCTGGTCAAAAGTGTTATGTAATGCCAAGAGAGGTTTCCTTATATAAATATGTAAATGTTCTTTAATCTTACAAGAATTCTTTTAAAAAAAAAAAAATATTTCATGAAGCTTATATAATCCAATCCTATTATAACCCAATCCTATATAAAATGCAATTGGTCATTAAATTTGCTGTATTTATAACTCAGAATTTAATTTTTAATATAAATCTCAACCAGTAATCATACAGAAAAACAACAAAAAATTAAAATTGAGACAGGAAAAAAAAGCAATCAAATTGAGAGAAGTTTTGATGAGAGATTAGGAGAAAAGTTTCATAATAATAGAGTCAAATATTGTCATTAATACACCAAATTAATTTTCTCAAAATTGACTTGAAAAATATTTTATGTATGTGATAGAAGTTTAAAATTTAAAAATCAGGAAATCATCTGGTTTATCCTGAGTTGGATCTACCAGAATACATTCATAAAAACTATCTGAATATCCAAATATCTAATTATCATAATTATAAAATATAGTTCAAAAACTTTTTCTTCTACATGGTGACATTAAAATGTAGCAACTTAAATTATTACTCTCCCAACAGGAAGGGTATCTGTTAAAAGAGGGAAAAGGATTATAAAAATATTGTTATTATGATCATGTGATCGAAGCATTGTCTGTATGCAGAAATAATCTTTGACAATTGGAATGGCCTTTTCTTCATGATGTATTAAATAAAATAAATCGTAGAGAAAAAATAAAGCTTGGATTAAAAGTATATTTCAACAGCAAATAGCAAATGTCATAACAAATGGGACACTTTCTTTGAATTTTCAATCAATACAAGTACCAGAAAAGTCCATTTCCTTCTTTATTATTTGTAATTGCTTCAGAACTAATAAGGTAATAATTAGTAATTAATACATACATACAGAGAGTGAGGGAAAAAAAACTTAATTTAGTAAATTGATTAAAAACAAACAAACAGTAGGCATTAAGATTCAAAGAGGAATATAAATTGAAATGCTGTGTGGGTGATGCATTATGCAAACTCAAAGAGCAATAAAACAGCTAATGAAAAGAATTAAATAGTTTTGTGAATTCTCGGGTATAAAATTAACACTCAAGAAAAAAAAAACAATAATGACACCCTTATCGCAAGAAGGATGTTTTGTATAAAAGGAGGTGGGTTGCCAGTGAACAAAAGATCCAATGAAATATTTGGAACTGAATTTGATATATTAAAGATATATTTTAAAACAATTACCCCAAATATAGAAAAAATGTAAAACTTTCCTGGTTATTATTGACTGTAACTAATGGATATGTTACCTAAAATAATTGTTTAAACATTTGAAATAGTGTAAATGTTAATCCCTCCCAAAAATATTTGCAAGGTAGGCAAAATTGGTTAACAAATGAATTTGGAAAGAAAAATATAGAATCAAATTTAAAAATAACCACAAATTTCAAAAGACAGCGGTAGACTTGCTCTTTAAACTGTATTACTGTGTAAGTTGTTTGTCAAATGGATAAAATCCCTGAAGAGCTAAATGTCAATACATGAAGGTGCCAGTTTATTCAGTGGATTTTATAGATATTTGTGATATCAAGACACAAAAGAAGATAAAAACTTTAAAGAACGTGTTATAAGACAGAACATAAGAATATGGTAAACCAGAAAAACAACATTCATAATCTTGTCTTTATTTTAAAACTTTTATTCTAGAAACAATTACTGTTAAGAAAAGGTTAATTACGTACAAGGATATCATGCATCCAGAATTTAGAAACAGACTGAAGACCAAATAAGAATTATTTGGTGAAATCCAAAATTTACAGTGGGTGATTGCTTTGAATTAGTTTGCTGTTGTTTTTCTGGTCCTTTTAATCTGCAATGCCTGTTTATGCCCCTGTAAGGGGAAGCTGCCCAGAATCTAATGGAATGGGCAGCTACAATAAATTTAATAAATTGACAATCCCCAAACACTTCCCCACCCACCAAAATCCCCCACCTCCTAAAAACACATAAGCATCCACACAACAGACCAAGTAATACTGTCCAACAGCTCACTGTTGGTGGTCCTTAAGTTCATTGTTAAGTGCAATTATAGTTCTGGGATAAAAACTATTCCGAAAATGTGTGGTCTGAGTTTTAATTGTTCTGTATCTTCTGCCAGAAGGCAACAGTTCACAAAGATTGTAAGCAGGATGGGAAGAGTCTCTGACAATGTTGTGCAACTTCCTCAAACAGCAAGATGTGAAGATGTTGTCCAGGGCTGGTAGCTGGAGCCCAGTGATATTCTGGGCAGTTTTATGTTTCTCTGTAGAGCTTTATTTATGATCGTTGCAGCATTTTCATAGTCACATGATCAAAATGTGGATGCTTGACATTTGGTGTGTATTTATGACAGTTGCACTGTCCTGAGGTCATGTGATTACCATTGGCAAACTTTCCAGCTGAGCTTTTGACAAGCAAAGTCAATGGGGGATACAGAATCTGCATAATTCACTTAAAAACCCCAGTGATTTGCTTAAGAAATCTTTTTGTGGCAAAAAGGTCCTAAAATCAGGTGCACCTCATTTAACAACTGCCTTGCTTAGCAACAAAAGTGTTGGGCTCGATTGTGGTCATAAGTTGAGAAATATATGTATTGTATTATATTATATTATATTATATTATATTATATTATATTATATTATATTATATTATATTATATTATATTATATTATATTATATTATTATATCATATCATATTATAATTATATATTTGAGCCTTGCTATATATGTATGTATGTATGTATGTAACAAAACAGTGAACTCCGCAATGTGACAGTATAAATTAACTTCATTGGGTGCTTTGGATTCTTTCTTACTTGGCAAAAATAGTATGGAGCATAACTGGAAATAATATTTTTCTTTGTAATCACTGGAGCTGGGATGCTTCAAATAAATAGAAAGTAATCGCCATCTTATAGTGCTGGGGCAAGGAATCCAAGGTTTCTCCTAATTTGCTTTCTCCAAGACTATAAGCTCCATATGGTAATAAAGGGATTCTTTTGAAATTCAGGGCATACCTGCATGCCTCAAAGAAATATTATGTTAGAGTGACATTCCTTCTGGAATTACTTGCATGCTCGTGGAGAGTTAATTGGATTTTTTTTGTTTTGCTTTTTACAGAACTTAAAACTAGCAACCATGAATTTGGTTTTGTGACTGATGACACCGGGAGAGATTATGAATGATGCGAGAATAAATGGAGTCAGTTCCTACTCTAGTATGAAAAAAAAAAAAAAATGGAATGTGCTGTGAGACTGAAGAGATGAGAATTCACCTGCAGACCGTAGCTACTAAATCTGAGCCTTGCAAGGAGTTGCATACAGTATGCATCATTAAAAAGAAATGAGAAAGGGCTCCTGCTAGAGTTCTTTAATCCAAAGAATTACAGTCCGTGTCTCCTAGTAGTGAAAGGAACTGTGCTGTGTTGTCTTTTAAAGAGAACTGCTAGATATGACCAAGTCAGAGAAATTGTGTGCTTCCACTGTGGAACAAACCATTAACCTTAGAAGTCTTCAATATTAGGGAGCATTTACTGTAAGGGCAAGTTAATGTAAAAATTATGCCAGAGTATCTACAGTTAAGCCATTGGATGCTAACAAAGTACAAACAAACACATCGGCCTCATCAGCTAGGTAGGAACAGTTCATTTAGTGGGTAATTAGCACATTCGACCCTGACTCGCCATGTAAGTCAGGAGGAATTTAACGACATAGCCTTAGTGGCTTGAAATGTAATTTAAACTACAAGCGAGAGCTGATGCAATTGTTCTCTTGCTGAAAAGATTTTACAGGCATTGACAAGAATATATTGCCAAAAGTAATGTAACCAAATCATATAACATTTTTCTTCTCTTCCAATATTTGAAGGCACCATTTGGATCTGGTTTGCTGGAGTGAGATGATAAATACCACACCTGTTGGAATCTGACTCAGAGGAGGAAGCCGAACAGCTGAACAACAGTGTGGCTCCGTAGGCTGTGTAAGAAACTAGGGAAGGGCAAAGACCGGCTGGGCAGAGCAGGGAAGAGGTAGAACAAGGGAGTTCAGAGAAAGACCCAAGCCCACCCCCTCTTCATCCTAGGGTATGCAGGGAGGAACAGAGAAGAGAGCAATGTGAGTCGCATGGCTTACGGGGGAGGAAAGGGTCCTGATTCCCTTCATTAGTTGCTGCTGGGAACACAGTGTATATAAAAAAGGCAAGATGTGTGCAGCAGGTTGTTGAGCAAATGTAACTTTACCTTGTATCATCTTGGCTTATCTGTGTTCCTGGCATCTTCCCAACTGTGTGAGTTTTGCCATCCTTTCAAGTCTGAGATTCCTGCTCCTGCCCTGCCAAGCTAATTACTTCAGTTTGGTTTGTTTGGATTTTAAGTTACAGTTTGTGTGTACCTTGTTTAGGACTGAATTTTCTACAGTCAAGGGCTGTTCCTGGGAGAGTTTTTCTCCAGCCTAAAGGTAACCTGAACTTTGGGGGCAAAGTTGGAGATAATAAAGGGATTCTTATTGCTTATCTGACTGTGTTGCCTTTGTGCCATACCCTGGATCATCACAATGCCTTTAAAATAAGGACAATTGTTTGGTATATAGTCAAATGGTTTATAAATTTGAAGGACTTCTCTCTACCCCTCCCTTCCCTTCATTATACATACATAAATGCAAAAATTTTGTCATGCATACAGTAGATGCAGAAAATGGTATTTGTGCACCTAACACAGGGCTGTCAAACTCCTGGCCCATGGGCGAGATGTTATTGTGCTCCACAGGCAGTCTGTGGAGCTGGCAGCAGAGTCAGACAGTGGGGAGGAACATGGGCTAGTCCTGGAGTCTGGGGAGGGCTCAGACAAGAGATCTACGTCTGACAAAGAGATTCAATCTTGCCTACTTATCTGGGAGCAATTTTATCCTTCTGAACTTGGGAAAATGGGCAGGCTCTTTATGGCTATGAGTTCCAACATCTGCCTCTTAAACCCATATCCACTCTGGCTCATTAGGATTGATGGGGGTGGGGGGTTTGCATGGTTTGATCCTAATGGTGGTTAATTTTTCTTTGGGGTAGGGAATTGTTCTTCCATCACTTAAGGAAGCTCGGCTTCACCCCTTCCTCAAAAGAAAAAAAAAATGCTGTATGCAGGATCTCAGCATACTGATAAGGGATAAAGTGCAAGTTAGAATAAGTTGAATCATATTTTCATCATAAGAGGAGTATAGTGTGCTTGAATTATTGCTTTGGTATGCTTTAAAAAACAAAAATCAAAGCAGCAAACATTTTACAAATGAATCTCTCTAAACTGTATAGCATTTGGATGCTTTTTGCCCATTTCAGTTGAGATTTTTAACACGAACTTCTGGTGCATGTTTGCTCTAACTGATTAGCTCATTCAAGTCTACTTTTATCACCACACTGCTGTGAAAACACATTTGCAGAACAATTAGAACACTAGCTTACGGAATGACAAAATGGCAAATAAAGAATATTGTGACACTATTGATATTCCACGAAATGAACATTCTGAACCTACAAATATACATTATTAATCAAGGCTGGTATTTTTTTAAAAAAGTCAACACAGCATGGTGACCAACAGTTTTAAATTTCATACAGCATGCCGTTGTTCGCAGAGTGTTGAATGTAAACTACAAAAGCATAAAAACGGGAATGTGTTTGTTAACTAGAATTCTATAGCAGTGGTTTTTCCTGCTCTTTCTTTCCTCAGTTTTCTCAGCTTTTTAATCCGGCTTCAACAACGGCTCTTATAGAGGCTGTATTGAAATTTGCACTATGATTTGCAAATAGCAGCATTTGGAGGTATAAGCCAATTTAATACCTTTCCTGGATCATATGCTGAGCTATAAGCTTATATTTTTGAGACGGCATTGCATGGCTATTATGGACACTTTGTGAAAATCTGAATAACATTCATTAATGAAAGTAAAAATAGGCTGGTAACTTAGAAGTGGAAGACATTGCCCATTATGTACTATTCTGAGAATTTTACTATATCTAGAAATAAGGTTTGTTCAAAAGATTGCAGCTGAAATGTACAAATTCTTGAGAGGATTATTATGTTTTTTATTCAAAGATAAACACTACTGAGCAAAAAAGGCTTAGGTAAGTTTGTTCAACCCTTTGCAGAATAAGACTATTCTAAATAACTCATATTGTTATTATTTCTAGGATATGATTACATTTAGGTTTTCTTGTAGCTGCCCATGTTAATATCTTGAAAACTAAACCCAGTCAACATTTTTAAATCGCAAATCAATCATGTTATGTTGCTATCAGGAGCTCAAGCACATTTCACATCCAATTTTATGATCCAGCTAGTAACCTTTTCAACCCGGTTTGAACTGATGTCTCATGTTTGGTAGCTTTTGAAGAAACAGAATGATTCTTTCTTCTCTGCCTACTAGAAGCTGGTAAGAAAATGGATAACAACTAGTTGTGCACTTGGTTATAAGACGGGGAAGAGCCAGGAGATAGTAATATAACTAATGCATGATTTGAGGACAGAGCAGCTAACTACAATAGCTAGTATTTGGATGGTGCATAGATCTTTAACTGTCTGTTCTAGGCTATTAGATGAAGATCTGTTTTGATGAGACTTGCCTTGTTGACATATGGGATTTCAAGTCCCGTAAATCCTAGCCATACCATAGCAGCATATGAGATCCAAAACCACCTTAGGAAAAGCTGGAATAAAGAGTAAAATGTGTGTAAATTGTTGAAACTTAGTATAAGATGTGAACCGCATCTCTTTCTGCTTCAAAATCCAGTTGAGGGAAAGTGTGACAGCTTTGGAAAAGTAGGCTGTTTCTTAGATTTCTATATTTGTACTTGGTTTATCTGTGAGAAAGAATGTAAAGAATGGAGACACTAGATGGTAAAGGAGAAACATAAAACTAGAATTGGATCAGCTAACAAAATTGCAGGAGATCTGGCAAATGTGTTTAATCTGTGTATAGGCTGAGTTCGGCACTGTCAGTTCAAAATGATCAATCATCTTAATTGGCCACTAATCTGCTTGCAATAAAGCTCGGTCTTTAGCCATGTCATTTGATTACTGGGAAGTTGGCAGCAAATAAATTCCGGCGGTGGTGAGATTGGTAACAATACAATCAGAATCCAGAAGGGTCTCTTGTGGTGACTGGGGAGTAATCTATGGCAGTTCTTAATGCATTCTTGTATTGGCATAAACTTTAGGAAGGGTGGGATGAAGAAACAACCAACATACTGTATATATCTAGGTTTGATTCCATTTACTTGGAATAATTTAAATTATGGTTTAGTTTGTGTTCAATTTTATACAGTAAACTAAGTTTTCTTCCAAAGATGGAGCAATTTGTTTAAGAATAAATGATTGCTTATTTCCAGTATTTGTCTATATACTACACACACTCTTGTCGTCATGACCTTTAACTGGGTGAAATGGTGCATTCTAAGACAACAGTTTTTGAACATGCTGCCTCAAATGGGTTAATGGGTTATGGAATGTGTTCGAAATTTAGTACCAAGGGAATGAAATATGGAGAAATGTGTTTATTATATTTCTATGCCACCTATCTCATTGATACAATGATTCTGGGTAACTTACAATAAGTTGTAGCTGCTTCAGTGCTACTGGCTATGCTGAACTGCCTGGGCTGCTGCAATCACACAATCTTCATTTTCAATGTTTTGTGACAGTTTCCCAGCCAGTCTTGCAATCCCTTGCTCTCCCCTTCCCACCCAGCAACAGCCACTTACCTGGATGCTGGAAGAGAAATGAAGGGAAGGGAAGGTTCCAATGTTCCCTGCTAGATTCCCATAAGGAAACTCAGTGAGGAAGTTGGTAGGAAGTTAGAAATCAATCCTGCTTGTAACTTGGGCATTTCACCTGGACCTTTCCAGATGGAATCCAATTCTTCCCAGATCTGTACAACTTCATCTGCTAAATATCATATTATTCTCATAGTGGCCCCCATAGATAGTGCTGTGACTTTCCCCTCTTCTGTAAGGAGTAAGTCACTTTAAACAGAACTGTTGGTTTCTGTCAGTAGATGTTATAAGGGCAGAGCGATAATGTTGTTTCACTCTTTTTGTTGCCATGATGTGATCCATAATATAAATTCTTACTTGTATTTGGTCAGATTTACTTTTTGTCTTTCTTCAATGATATTCTAAGTATTTCCATCTGTAGAGGCTTCTCCGAAAATGAGAAGGTATTGGATTAGCACAAGAGGAAAAGCTGTATAAGGAAAATATTGTCTAAAGCCTCTATCATTTATCCATTCTTGCAACCAAGACTTCAACCATATTGATCATAAGATCCTCAGGGAAAAGCCCAGCTCCTTCTAAAACCCAACTGGATCCTAGAGCAAGCAAATCTAATAGGTCTTGTTATTCTGCCAGGTAGATTGACCTCATCAGACTAAGAAGACAAATAGAGTAGAAAGGTATAACATTAAATATGCATAATACAAGTAAATATGTTCAATTTGTCTAGTGTTTTGAATAACAGAGATGTTTGGAGTATCAGGGATCCCCTTCAGTTCTTTGTGTTCTTTTTTTTTAAAACTATGTATGGAAGTTTCTCCAAAAATGTATGGTTTATGAACTTGACCTCTTCTTAATCCATCAGTAGTCCTCCTAAGACAGAGGTCTCCAAACTTGGCAACTTGTGGACTTCAACTCCCAGAATTCTCCAGCCAGCTTAGCTTTTTACAAGGAATTGATTTAAACCAAAGACTAAGATACATTACATCTCGAGCTCAAATTAGTTTATTGACAGTCTTGAAAGAAAAAGAGACTTAAAGAGAAGACACAGTCTGTCTTTATAGATTCATGCAAATTAGAATATATAATTGATTACTATAGTAGCCAAGTATTTCATTGGACATAGTACATCATGTGCCTAATGAGGTTAGCAAAACCTTTAGTATGACGTATGAAGTAATGGGGAAGGACAATACAGACAATAGTGTTTTGAAAGAACACAGAAGCAATATTTCATGAAATAGTTTCCTTCTAGGGAGTTACTTTCTGTTGCTTTCCCAGAGCTCTGGCTTCCTAGTATCTTTTCCAAGCTTATCAGTATTCCTTGGTCTAAAAAAGGTTTTATGGCTAAGTTGGCAATGTAGTTTTTCTGGGAAAATGTTTTTGCAATGAGTATAATTGACAACATCTAGCTAAGCCGGTAATTCATTTTTCCTGGGAAAATGAATTGAGGTTAGGAGCTTTTAACCTGATCCCTGAAATTCCTTTACAGTTTTATAGCACCATCATAATTTTTTTTGTGATCAATCATTCCCATCACCTGGGAGAACAATACAGAAGTCAAAGTTCCCAGCCCATAGTGAAACTTGACTAAATCTCCATGTCTGGTTTTTTTCTTCATGTCTTCTTAATGTCAGTGTTATCTATTGAATGTATATGTATAGTTGTGTATGTATAGTTGCGTAACGTTGAATGTTATGTATAGTTGTGTAAGCCTCCTAAACTAACTAACTTTTAGATGACCCTCACTATTATCTCCAACTGTTTTGGAGGGAAACTTTGAACATTTATAATTGGGTGGGTTTTTCAAGCATTATGATTGGTTAAGACCCTGTGGGCCCAGAGTATAAATTACAGGCATTTGCCTGCAGTTCCTCAATTCCAGTTTTGAGTCAATAAATGCTGTTGCAGCTATGCTGGTCTGTTTCTTGCCTACTGAAGCCCACTACACAAGTCAGTTAAACATTTAACATGTGTTTGAAAATCTGCTAGTAATTAGTTGTATCATCGCTTTTAACAAGGACCTATGGGGCAGGATCAAAGATCAATACTTTGCATATATTACTGCTATTATTTAAATATATACCCTTCCTTTCAGAAGGTGTGCAGTGCATTGTCCTCCTATTTTTCCTGTCCTTAAATATCAGTCCCATGAAATTGGGAAATGAGAAGAGGAGAGATCCAGTTAACCAAATAGCCTGAATCCTGGATCTCACCACTCTTAATCTAGTACTTTAATCACTATACTACACTGATTCTTGAGTAATTTGCCAAAGCGATTTGTGACAGTGGTTTGTGGCAAAGTGACTTGTCACAGAGCAGGAAAACTCTTGGAGGATCACTTCCATCAGTTCAAATACAACTATATGACAGAATGATAATTTTTACAAAACAGACAAAAATGCCCATTAAAAATAAGAGCATACATTAATGAAAAAGAATGAAACATTCAAAATTACCCAATTCTCTAAATGTGTTTATGTCTGTAAAAGATACTAAATTGGGGGTCTTCAAACTTGACAGCTTTAAGACTTGTGGACTTCAACTCCCAGAATTCCTCCTCCAGTCATGTTAGCTCAGGAATTCTGGGAGAAACTTGCTAAGTTTGAAGACCCTTGTACTAGATGAACCACAATGAGGGAATTTGGAGTGGGGAAATAAAATGAAGCTCTAAAAATTACACTGTGTTTTGAAGAACAAAGTATCAAAAATATGTCATATACGACTATTTTATTAAAAAACCCGTTGCCCTTGATATGACTATTTCATATATCAATTATGGTTGTCAGGGATGTTTTACTGTAGTTTTTTCAGCAAGAATATATAATTTGGATTATTCATTTAAAGAATAATAGGCATACAGGCTGTTCCAACCATAACCGATGCTATTCATCTTGCACTCTCAGTTTATAGTAGAAAGGATTAAAAAAAATAAACCCAGATGTAACAACAACATTCTCTCCCATTTTTCTGTCAAAGAGCAGCAGCCCAGAACTCAGTAAAGATAATAGCCTCGCTGAGGAAGGCCCAACTCCCACCCCCTCCCCCAAAAGCTGGATCTAACTGTGTTGGTGTAGGTCTTAATAAATTAACAGAGTTGGAAGGGAACTTGTAAATCATCTAGTCCAACCCCCAACCCAAGCAGAAGATGCTATACCATTTCTGACAAATGGCAATCCAGTCTCTTCTTGAATGCTTCCAGTGATGAAGCTCCCACAACTTCTGAATGCAAGCTGTTCCATTGCTTGATTGTTCTCACTGTCAGAAAATTTCTTCTTATTTCTAGGTTGAATCTCCTTGATCAGTGTCCATCCATTATTCCTTTTCCAGCCTTCTGGTGCTTTGGAAAATAGCTTGACCCAAAATTGATTTATTGAGCTCTTCCTACAACATATTCAGATCTTGAAAATGGAATAGTTTTATGCTGCTTTGATGATCATGATTGTAAACCTTATAAGTATATGTTTCTGCTTTATATAATTATGATTTATTACCCCCTTTAAAAAGAAATCAGATCTCCAAAGTCACATGATATATCATTTTCTTTTTATCAGAGTTGCTCTTTACCTAAGATAGAAGAGACATCTTGCAAAAGTTTACCAAGGCCAAAACTAACCAAGCTTTTCATGGCAAAAAATTGAGAAATAATTGAAATCTTCTAATAATAGGTTAAGCAAATATCCTGGAATTTAATCATAATTACTAAAATATCCTAAAACAACTACCTTATTCCATCACCGGTGCATAAATAGGTTTATTTAATAAGCAGGTGTATTTTTGTACCTTTTCCCAGAGCCATTATTCATAACAAAGGCAATATTCATCAGTGGATGAAAAGCCATTAGCTTTAAAATAATATTAGGTCTCTTTTTGTTTACTTAATCAAATGAGCAATAGCTGCTTTGGTTTTGTACTGAAACCGTACAGCTTTTTAAAAATTATAACATGCATTTAATTCATCTAAACAAAAGTTAATCATATTAAATCAAATCTTTATTATGATCATAGAAGTTCATGCATCTATGCCAAATTAATGATAATACAAACTGTTTATAAATAATATTTAGTTTTTAGAGAAACTGACTTGTCTCTGCCATTTGCATTTTAATTGTGACCATTTTAAAATGTCTATGGATGTATATGAACATTTAGGTATGTGGTACATTTAAAGATAATATGAACATTGACAAAAGGGTGTGCATAAGAATGTGTGTGTAAACTGATGCTGGCATGGAAGGAAAAAGAGAAAATAATGTACAAATGCTAAAGCAAAGACTTTTCAAAGATTTTTCAAGTACATTTACTGTGAGAATTCCAGTTATGTCATTCCACTAATGGACATATTTTCATCAGCAGATCAGAGCTTGAGAAATTCTCCATCTTTACACTTCCTCTGTCTGTCTGAGTCTGAGCTTGAAAATATTATGAGATTCTCCAAAGCAGTGAGAGAAAGGGGTAGAAAATCCCATTGCAAAAACTGACTTTCCTTGTGTGATGTATTTCATTTTTTCCCACCTATTCTTAGAAAAGGCCCATTAAAGTAGCCCATTATTTCCCCATACAAAGGTTTCCCAAGCCTTTGGGGTACTGAAATTGGAAATGAACTTTGCTATTGAACAGATTCACAGTCAAGTATCAGCAAATTCAGAGAAGTATAGAGACTCTATCATGTCTATTGATTGTTCGCCTACTTTTTCTGTCAATCCCAATAATCATGTTGTTTCAACAACTATAGATCAACACCCCTGCTGTCCTAAGCAATATTTAATTCTGAGTTTAGAAGGCTTTCCCTTAGTAGCACTTGCCCTTGTTTCATTGACATTTGTTTCTCTTCCATTTTAAGCACACTCAACTTCACTTACACATTTAATGTTGTTCAAAATAGATTTATTTATTTCTGCTCTTTTGCAAAAGTCATGTTTGTAGTCTTGTTTTGCTTTATGGCTATCAAATGCCAAGAAGACAATAAAGCAACCTCTCTCAGTGTGAATCTGTTCCTGTTGCATTTATGTTTTATTATGATGTAATTGAAGTACATCTTTAAAGTCTTAAGGCTGAAAATTAACTAGTAGAGTCATAAATCAAATCTCAACTCTGAACATCAGTGCTGGGAATCAGCTACTTTTACACAGAGCATTGATTTCTCGAAACTCCTGGTGTGCCTTGATGCTCTCCCAAACTTATCTTCTCCCTTCATGCATCTCATCAAGCAAACTAAGAGACAAAAAAAAAATCTATGTTGGAAACTAACGACTTAAATGCCCGAGGCTACTTTTCAACATATTAAAACTGCTTTAGGCTAATAAGCTTGACCCCATCTTACTTAAAGAGAAAAAAAGAGGATGCCCATCTCTTCAAAACCAGATATTGAACACAAGGGGTAAAGAGTTCAAAGATATTTTCCCATAGCTTGAGAAAGGATTGATTGCATATCTCCTTGTTAACACCCAATTCCTTCCTCAATGTACAAAGAGCCACTGATTTAATCAAATTTGATGAGAGTTTAATAACATTTTGCAGCTTCTAAAACATATCATCTAAAAGCTGGCAGACGTAGATTAGTTTCCTTGATCTGGAGAATCAAAATTTACTGCTAGCTTTATTAATAGAGAATTCTCCATATGTGTAAAGGTTTGTAAATTCCTACCTTAATCTTGATTTTTTTTTGAAAAAAAACAAAAAACCAAGGAGGCCATATGTTGCTGACAAAAATCTGTGATTTTGAGCAAAATTGATAGTTTTCCTCAGCATTTCTTTGATTAAATATATTTTAATAAATGTCCACTGGAGCATGATGGCTCAGCAGTTAAAGATGCTAAGCTTGTCAGCTAGAAACCTGAAAGACCAGGTTTGAAACTTAAGCGCCACACAACGGGGTAAGCTCCCATTACTTGCTCCAGCTCCTACCCATGTAGCAGTTCTGAAGCATGCAAATGCAAGTAGATTAATACAATTTAATAGGGGATTTTATCTCTCAGGGATTCAATTTCATTCAACTACTGGATGTGGTGACATGATCTTGTTTAGCTACCTTTCAATCTACTGCATCAGGTAAAATTTCTTCCCAATTTTGTTGTTGGCATTACATGGCTATGCATAACTATTTTTCCCCCTGCACAGTTGCAGATTTTATGTGCAATGTTGAACTCAAAGCAAAGGTGCTGTAAACGCAGTCTTTGATTTATAACCAATTGTTTAGTGACAACAGTATTGAAGAAAGTAGCTCATGCCAATTTTTCTTATGACTGTTAAAGCATCCCATGGTCACATGTTCAAAATTTGGATGCTTGGCAACTGGTATGTATTTATTATGGTTGCAGTGTCCTGGGATCATGTGATCACCTTCTGCGAACTTCAGGCAAAGTCAGTGGAGAAGCCAGATTCACCTAACAAGCATGTTACTAACTTAAACATGAGCTGTGGTGGCGCTGTGGTTAGAATGCAGTACTGCAGGCTACTTCTGCTGACTATTGGCTGCCTGCAGTTTGGCAGTTCAATTCTCATTGACTCAGACTTCCATCCTTCTGATGTTGATAAAATGAGGACCCAGATTGTTGGAGGAAATATGCTGACTCTATAAACTGTTTAGAGAGGGTTTAAAGTAGTATATAAGTCTCTAAGTGCTGTTGCTATTAATAACTGCAACAATTCACCTAAAACCTGTGGCAAGAAATGTCATAAAATGGGGCAAAATTCATTTAATACCTGTCTTGCTTAGCCATAGAATATTTGGAAATTTTTTTACCATACATCCTCTTCTTCCATTTCATATTTCAATAAAAGTTTATACCTTTTAGCAATAACATAATCATCATTTCTTCATTGTTCTATTTCAAATTCAACCTTCCATATTAATGTATTGTTGGTACTCCCATGGGCACTCAGTTTTTCAGCTAGGCCTAATATAGAGTAGCTATATTTTCTCACCATAAGCAATAGATTACATTGTTCTGTAAGTTTGTTTGCTATTTGCCCTTCATTTTTAGCTATTTGATATAGCTGTTGAAGCATTATTCATCTGCATTCTTTCTTCAAGATTCTGGGCTTTTTCCAGCTTTAATAGATCTTCCTGGGTCTTAATTTTTGCATTTTCTGCACATTCTCTCTCTTTATAGCAGAATTGTAAATGATATTGGTATTATGTTCTTAGATGATAATAAAAGGATGTGAATAATATTAACAGTAACAGCAGAGTCTGGATATGTATCAACTAAATTGGATATTGTCAGCCATTCTTCTGTAAAGTCCAGACCAATAAAAATGTGACAGTTTCAAAATGAACATCAATCTGTCAGAATGATTACAAGGAGAAACTATATAGGCAAGAGATCTTTTTTTTAACAATAAAAACCAAAGGTACATTTATTCTTTGCATTACTGGATTGCTTTATGATGCACAAGGCCAAAACTTAAACCTACAATGTCTTGTAACAGTGATGAATGTGAACATAAAGTACATTCTTAAGCATTCATCTCAAGATTGAGCAATAATGGACATTATAATTTTCTTAAACTCTTTACCAAATACAGATAATTGATAAAATATCTGTATTTGGGTAATATTTTTTTTTAATATTATTATGCTGAATAATATGGAACCATTGTAGAATACATTCTCAAGCTCAAACATATTTTACCCCTTTTAGAGCACCTTTATTGTTGTAATATTGTCATCCTGGATAATAATTTCAGTCTTGCCCACGTTATCAGTTGGCAAGTGATCAACAAGTGTGGATAAGTCATTATTTTATAAAGTCTCTAAGCTTTAAAAATGCCACCATTCAAAAGGGAGCACCAGTGCCCCACATTATGAACAACCGTACTGAAATGAAATAGAATTTTTACTTAACAAGGTAAGGATGAGGTGGGCTTAGAGATCAAGTCATCACCAAAGTCGATACGGAAAATAAACACTTTTAAGGAAGAAAAGAAAAAGAACCAGAGCTTAGGTAGAATGCAAAGGATCAATGTTTTGGTTGATAAGTTATTTTGAAAAATGCAGTAAGCCTAGGTTACCTTCTTAACTTCCAAGCTGTTTATGAAGATAAAGCTGCATTTGTTGATAGGTAAGTTTGGATATCAAGGTATTTTGCCTCTTAGGCTCCTTCAGGACAGGCATAAACTAAGCAGAAAGTCCCTAGTGATGTGAACTAAGAAAGTTGACAGTCTTTGAGAAGGCAGGAATGATGATATAGAATTATTATCCCATTACCGCAGTTTAATTTTTGCATGCTTTTTTTAGGTCACTGTCCTATCTGGAGTGAAGTCTTTCGCTTCCTTTTCTCACAGTCTTAACTTCATCCATTGGATATGGTTGTCATGTTTACATTCCCTGCATTTCTACTCTACAGATTAGCTAATTTCTATAAATCCCTGGGTATAGAAACAGAAACTTAGCCAAACAGCAACTTAACCATAAGGACAGATCACTCTTTTTAAGAGTAGAATTTAAAATAGAGTTTGGAGTCCCTGTGTACCAAGATTAAGCACTGCAAGAGTTAAAAGCACAGCTATATGGTTGCTCTTAACTTTAATCTCTTCCACAGTCTAATATGCACAAACTTCCCTGCTTATCCACCACTGGATTCAAAGACAGCAATTCACAAAAGTACACATGAGTCATTGAAGGGAATGCAAAGAAATAGTGCTGTTGTATAATCTGGGCCCTGGGATCATTTTACTTTACTTTTTGGACCAATTTAATCAGACGAACAAGTTTGCAAGATGATTCAATAAAATGAAACATAATTGTGGCTAATGAAGGATGGACCATGATAAACAGCCTTGAAATCCAAAAAATATCTAGCCTGGTTTTACAATTAAGCTAACCTCTGCTCTTCTGGATGTGCAAGTGATTGACTATTTGGCACCATGTCAACTTCCATGACCACATGATATGTATATTCTTCAGAACAATGTTTTCCAAACAGGTCCTTCAAATCTTCCAACATTGTACAACTTCCTGCTGTAATTAACCCTTGCTGCTGGGTGTCCTCTTCTTCTATTACTTTCCTTTTTTTTCCAGCATTAGTGACTTCTCCAGAGAACTAATTATATTCAAGTAGAAATAATCAGATCCACCACTGAACGTGCAAACATACAACATTCAAAGCATTTATGGACTTGAATTATGAGTACAATGAATTCAGTTAACTAGTGACACTTATATGCTACAAAGTTCTACAATAGACACATAAATAATCTATTATAGAGAAAACCTACAGATTGCATTGCATGTCTACATTCTTGCAGCTTCTACCCAGAACACACATCACTAAATCCATCTTCTATAGCCAGACTCTGTGCTGCAACTGCATTTGTGCTGACCTACTTGATAGAGATGATAAATTAAACCAGACATTTGGGAAACTGAACAATCCAACCTAGTGAAAATAGACAAATCAATAGAGCCAAATCAATTCCTATGAAGAACCTATTATTTGACAAAAACAGAAAGAGAACAACAGAATATTATTAGTTACCTACAGCTCAAAGCTCAAACCACTCATTAATAACTACAGCTCATACTGAACAACACTGGACTATCTCAGGCCCATACTTGTACAAAGACAACCACACAAGTACATTCTCACAAGCAACAAGAAATAACATAACGATAATACTAACATGGAGCACCCTGAAACTAACTTGAACATCTACTTTACCTTATATGTATACCAATACGTATACCAATATCACAGGCCTAACAAACGCACACAAAATACTAGAGATACCTTCACATGCTGTTTCTCTAATGTGTGTGTGTGTATGTATGTGTGTGTATGTGTATATATGTACATGTACATGTACATGTACACACACACACACACACACACGCACACACCACACACACACATATATATATATATATATATATATATATATATATATATATATATATATATGGATCTTGTTGTTGGTCTCACGAAGATTCGAAGTATTAGGCACGTGATGAAGTCTCATTCATCATCTTCAGGCTTCTGTCTCCGGCTCTGTGTAAGAGTAATGTGAGATTGAGAAGCACAGAGCCGGAGACAGAAGCCTGAAGATGATGAATGAGACTTCATCAACGTGCCTAGATATCAATCTACGCGGAGAACAACAACAAAGATCCACATACAAATACCGAGAACCTCAGAAACATATATATATATATATATGTTATGTCTCACCTTTCCAAGGAAGATGAAAAGTCCAAACACCGACAAAATACAGGCAAGCAAGAAGATTCAGTATTTACAGAGTTAATTCCTTTAAGCAGACAATGTTCTTGGCATTATCACAAATGCTGCCTGCGAAGTCCGACAAGATAACCAGAAATATTAATCACTAAAGCTTTCAAGAAACAAAACACACCAAAGCCTGACAGAAAAGTAACACTTTGACCCGTATAGAGTTTCCAGAGAAAACACACCCACTTTTATCCCCTGTGGGGTGTGTCTCAATGACTCAGCTCACTCTGATTCGTCAACGCCTCCTACGCTGCAGCTCACACTTCTTCCTGCGATGCTGCCTAGCATCAAGCCAACCTTCGTCTACTTGATTCCCTGACAGAGGCTGCTCCGATATGCCCTCCTCCTCCTGATTAGTCTCAGGCTGTCCCTCTCGGTTATCTGCTGAAAGCTGAGGTATTATCTGGGAGGAAGGCATTGCCGAAGAGGAAAGTCCTGGGGAGGAAGGCATTCCCAATTCCTCCTCTTCATCTTCCGAGTCATCTTCCTCTAACAATGCAGGCTCAGGACTCGGAGCCACAACATGTATGTATGTATGTATGTATGTATATATGGTATTCAGCTTTGTTCAGGTATTTTCCCATGTCATTATAGTTGTGCTTTTAAAGTTGTAGCAATGTTTCAGCAGAATCTCATCTGCCATCATCAGGTTTCTGTATAGTGTTCGTCTGTGAGTCAGGCTTTCATAGCAATTTCTGTTTTAAATTTGGTGCTAGCCTACTGCTGTGCCAGAATGTTTTTTTCTTCATCCTGATTGGTTGGGAGTCTTGTTCTGTGTTTATTGGTCTTGGAGTTTGCTGTGTTCTGCTTGATTGGTGTTTCTAATATCTTCTGTCTGTTTTGTAGCTTTTTTTGTCTTGATTGGCTGGCAACATTGTGTTCCTGTATTGGAGACTTTTAGTGCGGCTTGGCTCCGAGTAAATGGATGGCTATCATTTATTAGGAAGCTAGGTTTCATCTGGGTGCCTGGTTGGGGTGTGTTTGAGCTGAGGGTCTATTTGTGCCCAGGTATTTGCCTGGCTTGTGGTGTGAAGATATTTTGTTTGTGAGTGCAGGCTTCCAAATAATTGACAGTCTGGTGGAGTCATCTCTTCTATTCATCCTTTCAGGTCTTTTTTCAATCTCTATGGCTTCTCTGATAATTCTGTAGTTGGGGTTTTCTATGGTGGCTAGGGTTTTGGTGCCATTCACTGGCCTGATCCACAAAAACACACTGAGACATAATGGAGACCTAGAAGATGAACAGACCTATGGAACAGCTGTCCTGACCTATATAAGAGGTACCACAGACAAAATCAGTAAGATACTACACAGGCATCACATCAAGACTGCCTTCAAAACAGACAGAAAAATAGCAGCCATCCTAAGAAACCCCAAAGATAAAATTGACCTGGAAAACCAAGGCATATATGAAATCCCCTGTGCATCATGCCCTGCCACATGACAGACCAATAGAAGAATAAGTACCCACCTGGATGAACACAAAAATGCAGTAAAAAAGCTGGAACATACTTCCTCACTAGTCCAACACATGAAAGCCACAGGCCATAGCATCGACTTCAGTGGCTGAATACCAATATATACATACATACATACATACATACATACATACATATATATATGTGTGTGTGTGTGTGTGTGTGTGTGTGTATGTGTGTGTTTTCTTAAGTTTTCGCTGGTACTTACATATATGGCATTCAGCTTTGTTCGGGTATTTTCCCACGTCATTGTAGTTGTGCTTTTAAAGTTGTAGCAACGTTTCAGCAGAATCTCATCTGCCATTATCAGGCTTCTTTATAGAAGCCTGATACAGAAGCCTGATGATGGCAGATGAGATTCTATATATATATAAGTATATATATATATATATATATATATATATATATATATATATATATATATATATATATATATAAATATACACACTTCTATATATAGAAGTATCTAGGCAACGTTTCGATGAAGACTCATTCATCATCTTCAGGCTTGTGTCTTCGGCTCTGTGCTTCTCAGAGTGATGTGAGCTTGTAGCTGAGAAGCACAAAGCTGAAGACACAAGCCTGAAGATGATGAATGAGACTTCATCAAAACATTGCCTAGATACATCCAATCTTACGCGGGAGAAAACCTGAACAACCAAAGATCCACATACAAATACCCACGAGAACCTCAGAAAACATACATACATACATACATACATACATACATACATACACATACATGCATACATACATACATACATACATATATGTATAAAACAAGGCTCCTTTGGGTTGACTATATAGGACCGTGATAGTGAACCTATGGCACGCATGCCACAAGTGGCATATAGAGCCATTTGTGCTGGCATGCCTGCTTCACAGCTGGGGTTTTTTAGTTGATTTGAGGCCTTTTTCAGCCTCTCAGAGGCTTTTCAGGATGAATTATAGGCCCATTTCATCACCGCCTGTAATACCGGAAGTGACAAAATGGGCCTATAATTCGGTCTGAAAAGCCTCTGGGAGACCAAAAAAAGCCTCAAACTAGCCGAAAAATCAGCTGTGAGGGACAGTGCAGGTAAGGGTGTGGCAGGGGATTATGCACGCATCTGCAGGTGGTGTGGGGAGGGGGGGCGCATTGCATTCTGGATGCTGGCACGCAAGTGTGTGTGCAATTTTTGGCGCAGGAGCCCAAAAGGGTTAGCAACCACTGGTATAGGACACATGGATAAATATTATGCAAATAGAACAAAGTTTATGCTAAAGAATTAATGGACACAAGTCTGGCATCAGAACTCAAAACAAGGACAAAGTAAAATTTTAACCTCCCAGAATACTCTATGATAAATCTCAGAGTGACACCTTTTGGAAACCTTGTACCAATGAGTGAGAAATTGCTGAATTCATTTGTATATGAAAAGTTCTCAGCAAAAACAATGGGTTTTAACTCCACTATTTTTAATTCATGAAGGTACTTACATGTAACCTGCATCTGCATAATCAATTTGTCTTCTCTTCCTATCTTCCCCCATCCCAATTTAAATCCTGGATCAGTTTACCAACTCTGCATCTGATTAAGTAAGCTGCAGCTGATTAAAAAAAAGCCTACTTTAGTCAGAAACTGTGTTAGCAGACAACTTCTAATTTTTGTTTACGTAGATTAAGAAGGTTTTCCTCTATCAATGCCTAGTGGAGATCACTGAATGAAGCTCAGTCATCCTGGTCAAGATGCATAAAATGAAAGATACCATGAAGAATGAGCCAGAATAACACTTTCTAGATTACTGATAATTTATGGAGCTGGACTGAATCACATGCCAAGTTGTGGATTAACTAATCTGGAGGTATACTCAAGAGGTGGCTGATTAGGCAAGGCCTTGGCAATCAAGCAAGCATTTGCACATTGACACAATTTAAAAGAGCAATTCTCTTTAACTCAGTCTATGGGATAAATGCACCCTGATGTTTTTGGCATTCTTCCCCCCCGCCCCCCCCTTAACTGGAAAAGAAACAATGTTATTATTTGCTAAACTAAACCATTGTGGATTTCTATTAGGCTAATGCAATAAAACAAATAATGTGACCTAATTTGTTTTAGTTGAAGTGGAACGTGCCATCAGGAAAATTATAAACATTGTGTTTCAAACTGTCTATTAAACAATAGTCTTTACTATATGATCCCCAGCAATACATCTGATATATTAAACTACATCTATGAATCTATTACATTAAATTACAGTTTATCTATAGCTACATTTTTGCAATGTTTTTTTTTTAAATTTACAAATGTATTTCTTATTGTTGAGAATTTCAATTCCAGTCTACACCAAATGAATGAATGATTCAGAAGACTATCAAGCAGCAAGAACAACATTAATATGTCATAATGATGCTATAAAACCATAAAGAGTGGGTATACTTCACTGGAAGAATAATAAAGTGGAGTAGCATTATTCAGAAAAGCATGGGAAGAATTTAATTTAATTTAAATTTACAATTTGCATATTTGTCAAAATTGTCTTCAAGGAATTTATTTTCTAGCCTTCCTTCCTTCCTTCCTTCCTTCCTTCCTTCCTTCCTTCCTTCCTTCCTTCCTTCCTTCCTTCCTTCCTTCCTTCCTTCCTTCCTTCCTTCCTCCTTTTTCTATTTATTTCAACTCCTTACATTGCCCTTTTCAAAAGCCAGCCTAAATAAAATGTGAATATTTGTCAATTTTATTTTTAAAATGCATGAGCAAAATGATGGTAAAAAAACAACAACAATATTTCCTTATTGCCTTCTTAGGACAGGGCAAAATGTGTCTTCAAACTTGATGAAATCTTTGGACTTGCCTTATATATCAGGCATGGATATCCCATTTTTCTTTGAAATAGTCTATTTCTGGCAATAATACAGCAGTATATGAATAACTCTAGCCCTGATGAGCATATTTGAGGCTTTGAAGCACATCATGAGTGTTCTCACAAAATGGATGTCATTAGGAAACAGTCTCAAATGCTCATTTACAAAAGCCAATATGGAGAAATGGCTCTTTGCCAGCCCAATTTTCTTTTGTCTGTTTTCTTCCAAGCAAAGAATCAGCTGTAGTTACCCTTTAATTTTATTTCCTAACAAAGCCTGCTGAGCCATTATGGAACTTACAGTCATTTGTCTACAAATAAAAAAGGGATTAGAAGTCAGTGGTTTGATTTACAGCACACAAATTTGCAGGAGATGCTAATGGTAGATGTTATTTAACAATGATACAAACCACCTAACAGAGATGATAAAACCGTCACTTCTTTAACAAAGTTTGGAGTCTTCTGGTATTTTATTTGTGATAGTAATATCTGGGGAAGAAGGTAAAGCTCTTTACCCACTTGTATGTTACAGCTAAATCAGTGGGAGTTTACTGTGGGACATTAGATAATGTAAATCTGCATTGTCAGAAAGTTATATTAGTGGCGTGAAAGAAAGGGAGATAGTAGAAAATTAAATCTAATGTTATTTTTCTTTCTTTTTACTCCGTATTCATCCATTATTCCATTTCTAAATGACAAACCATTGCACTGATCCATGGAATAATTGCACTCAAATGCTCACGCTTGTGAGAAAATTGAGTTCTTTTAGTAAATGGGAAGAAAATTAAAAGAAAATGCTGTGAAATCATTTTAATGCTATTGCATTTCATTAGGTAACAACAGACCTCATTAGTGACTATTGCTTACCACTTTTCCATAACATACAGACCTTGTTATATACATTGCTCAAAAAAAAAATAAAGGGAACACTTAAACAACACAATGTAACTCCAAGTCAGTCACACTTCTCTGAAATCAAACAGTCCACTTAAGTAGCAACACTGATTGACAATCAATTTCACATGCTGTTGTGCAAATGAAATAGACAACAGATGGAAAGCCTAGGCAGTTAGCAAGACATCCCCAATAAAGGAGTGGTTCTGCAGGTGGTGACCACAGACCACTTCTCAGTTCCTATGCTTTCTGGCTGATGGTTTGGTCACTTTTGAATGCTGGTGGTGCTGTCACTCTAGTGGTAGCATGAGACGGAGTCTACAACCCACACAAGTGGCTCAGGTAGTGCAGCTCATCAAGGATGGCACATCAATGCAAGCTGTGGCAAGAAGGTTTGCTGTGTCTGTCAGCATAGTGTCCAGAGCATGGAGGTGCTACCAGGAAACAGGCCAGTACATCAGGAGACGTGGAGGAGGCCATAGGAGGGCAACAACTGAGAATCAGGACTGCTACCTCCACCTTTGTGCAAGGAGGGACAGGAGGAGCACTGCCAGAGCCCTGCAAAATGACCTTCAGCAGACCATAAATGTGCATGTGGCTGCTCAAACGGTCAGAAGCAGACTCCATGAGGGTGGTATGAGGACCTGCCATCCACAGGTGGGGGTTGTGCTTACAGCCCAACACCGTGCAGGATGTTTGGCATTTGCCAGAGAATATCAAGATTGGCAAATTCGCCACTAGTGCCCTGTGCTCTTCACAGATGAAAGCAGGTTCACACTGAGCACATGTGACAGATGTGACAGGGCCTGGAGACGCCGTGGAGAATGTTCTGCTGTCTGCAACATCCTGGAGCATGACCATTTTGGCAGTGGGTCAGTAATGGTGTGAGGTGGCATTTCTTTATGGGGCCGCACAGCCCTCCATGTGCTCACCAGAGGTAGCCTGACTGCCATTTAGGTACCAAGATGAGATCCTCAGACCCCTTGTGAGAACATATGCTGGTGAGTTTGGTCCTGGGTTCCTCCTAATGCATGCAATGCTAGACCTCATGTGGCTGGAGTGTGTCAGCAGTTCCTGCAAGACGAAGGCATTGATGCTATGGACTGGCCTGCCCGTTCCCCAGACCTGAATCCAATTGAGCACATCTGGGACATCATGTCTCGCTCCATCCACCAATGCCACGTTGCACCACAGATTGTCCAGGAGTTTGAGGATGCTTTAATCCAGATGTGGGAGGAGATCCCTCAGGAGACCATCCACCACCTCATCAGGAGCATGCCCAGGCATTGTAGGGAGGTCATACAGGCACGTGGAGGCCACACACACTACTGAGCCTCATTTTGACTTGTTTGAAGGACATTACATCAAAGTTGGATCAGCCTGTAGTGTTTTTTCCCACTTTAATTTTGAGTGTAACTCCAAATGCAGACCTCCATGGGTTGCTAAATTTGATTTCCATTGATCATTTTTGTGTGATTTTGTTGTCAGCACATTCAACTATGTAATGAGCAAAGTATTTAATAAGAATATTTCATTCATTCAGATCTAGGATGTCTTATTTTTGTGTTCCCTTTATTTTTTGAGCAGTGTATATTTTTATTAACCAAATGATACAGTAAGCAGATGTCTCACGTATCCAGTTCATCTACCACTTTTATTTATATACTTTACTCTCTCTTATAAACATGAAAGGTTGAATCATTACTAGAAGACTTTGGTTCCTTTATAGTACAGACGTTTACCAAACGTCAATCAGATAAAACACCCATGTGTCTAACTTCCAATTTATCATAAGAATGTGTAAAATTCTTGCATACTTTTGCCCTAGTGACAAGCTACCTATTTCACATTTGACCTTGGACACATTTATTTATTAGTTTTGAGCATCAAACAGATAACAGGGGAGACACATGCAAGCGTTATGCAAATTTTGAATTTCAATAAGTAGATGGCAGTTGTCATCTATAATGGCCTAGGGCTGGGCTATTGGTGAGACTTTCTCCAATATTTTGGAATGGGATTTTGTAGTAAGCTTCCTCCAGGAGTGGGGTGGGAATGAAGATTTTACAGTATCCTTCCCCTGCCACGCCCACCAAGCCACACCCATAGAACCAGTAGTAAAAAATATTGAATCCCACTACTGCCATAATTGTTGTTGCAAAAGCAGTGGTATATAATTTGAATAAATAAGTAAATGAGCGTTTCAAAATGACATAGGGATCCCAAAAGAAGGGAACTGACTTTTTTTTTTCTCAATATTGCTTCACAAGAGGTCAACTGAGGCTGGTTTATTATATATCAAGAATCCAACACAAGATAAACTTTAAATCTCCATTTCAGTTAAAATGAAAAAGTGCAAAGATCACAGAAAAAGTCACTATTTGATCCGGTTAATATTTGTGGAAACACTGGAATTATTTGGAGTCATGTCAGTTTGGCAAAACAAACAAAACGAAACAAAAAGAATTATAAGAAGATTCAAAGGCTGCAATTTATGTATGAAGAGCTTTACTCATTTTGAGCATTTGACTATTGTCAAAAAAGTGAGGTAGATTGTAGATTGGATTCTGAAGGTTAGCTAATGAAAACAGTAAGCTCTCAGTCTTGGAACCAGCTTTGTACTGATAGAGAGTCAGGCTTGGACAATATGATTTTGTAATAAATTGTAAAAATGTAATACAAGTATTTTATTATAAAAAAAATAGTGACTTTTCCACCCCGCTCCAGGGAAAAGTTACTGCAAAATCTCCATTTTCTCCCCACCCCACTAACCTGCTTTCCTGCTCAGTTCTCCTGTGCAGCGCAACAAAAGAAGACCCAGCTGATCAGCTGAGAGTCAGGAGGCAGAGAATAGATGGAAGTGGGGCAAGTCAGAGGTGGTATTTGCTGGTTCTCCAAACTACTCAAAATTTCTGCTACCGTTCTCCAGAACTGGTCAACCTGCTGAATACCACCTCTGGGCAAAATATTATATTTCCCTCAGCTCCCTGCCCCCAAGCAGATAATATGCTGAGGCCAGCCTTTAAAAATGCAGATTTGGTAACCCATTACTCGCAGCAGCAAGGTCTGAACAAAGGTAGGATTAGCCTTCAGCCCATTCAGCACACTTCAACCAAACTTGACTTCAAGACAAAATGACCTCACATGGCCCTATGAGAGTCTGACTACACCAATAGAATATATATCTTGCACAGGAACAGGAAGCTCAAGAGCAAGGCCCAAGAGATATATATAACCCTCTCTCTCAATTCCATCTGGTCAACTGTCCAGGACTTCAAACCCATGTTCATCAATAAATCAGCTTTCCAATCAGCCTCCATGTTTCCAGTGTCTTTCTCCCAACTTGGAACTGAACCAGATGGATATTTCTTTCAAGAACTTGTTCACACATACAGTACTACAGATGAACACAAATAAATTGCTCAGTGTTTTTTCATTTTCTTTAAAGGTATTTTTGATACAACCACAAGTGAAAGAAAATGATGTTATCGCTTAAAGGAGATTATTTTTTAAAAAAAAACACATGTCAGTTTTAGCTAATTCAGCCGAACTAATTCAAGTGGAAAAGCTGTGGATGGAAAATATATTTTTATGTTGAGCAACAGAGATGAATGACAGTTGACTACCTTCCTGAAGATACAGCAACAAAGCTGGCACACATGTCTAATTCTTTAGCCAATCCCTTTTCTATTAGCGTTCTGCAGGTAAAGCATACCATAGGGGGAGACTTTTAATTGAAAACTAGCTGTGCAATATAGCAATGCAAAAGCAGAATGCCTTCCAACTTTCACATACAAATTAAATACAATCCTACGGGATGTTCATCTGACAGGCAGTTGGAGAAAATTAAATGCTAATGTGTGCAGTTATAGTTTTCTTTCTACACCCATAGAGCATAAAGGCTGTAACTTTTATTTCATTGCACCATATAAGTCACACAAGCCATGGAGCAGAAGATTATGGTAAAGGGAACATTGGATGTAAAATTATAAGTGCAAAAGGGAATGGGTATTCCCAATATTGTTTTCCTCTGTAGGAAAAGATGGCACTGGTGCAGAATTCAACAAGAATTGGGATTGGTGTTAACATTCAAACGATGCCCATGAAATTCACTTAATTAGGATGAGGGCTTTGCAGTAGAAAATATGAATTTTTCTTATCAATTGCATTTTCTCTTGGAATTTTCCAATTAAGATAAACTTCCAGAATTCTTTCTCAATCAGAATGAAAGAGCATTACCTTTCATGCAAACATTTTAATATAAAAGCTTCCACAGATGTCATGTCTGTTATTTACATGGACTTTTTAAATGGTTTTGGTCTTTTATGCTATTCCTGTCCTCATTTCTCCAAGTCAAATGAAGGATTTCAAGTTATTTTTAAGGAATAATAGTTCAGTATAGATTTGAATAAGTAAATAACCAATTATCTTGTGATAGCAATCTATCTATCTATCTATCTATCTATCTATCTATCTATCTATCTATCTATCCACACTTGATTTAAATTTCTTTAATAATCCAGCAAATAATTTATCCTCCGCAGTTTTAATGATTAAGTTCTGAATCAGAATTTACAAGACAACAATAACAAATTACTGTCCTTTTCAAATCCTCTCTCATTTTTCTTCGCCAGCAAAATGAAACCCTTATTCATAATCTTGGCGTTTTTAGAATTCTTATTTACAATTATGTAGATTTAAACCCTGCTTTCTTCCATATCAGGAACCATCACTAGTTGAATCTTGGAGCTTATATTCTAGGTATGTACTGGTTAGCAGTTAATGTCTTTCATAATCATGGTGTCAACTTTGGAAGGTGTATGGAGATTTGATGCTCCCAAGCTGCCACAGTTGGATCTGTGAAAGTGGGAGGGAGGAATTCATTTGAGTATATCTAGTTAGACAAAATAAAATTCTTTGGTTTGGTTCAAGGTCACTGAGTGCGGTATATAATGAAATGGGAATCTTACTTTAGGACAGATGGTAATTGGATCATGTGATGTGGTGATGGCTAAGGGGTGATGGATTTGTGGTTTTGACTTTTGCAAAGAAGCCCAGAACTTTCAGTTTTGAGATTCCACAGATGTGCCAGTTTACTATCCAAATAATAAAGGTACCTTTGAGATATGTCTGTCTTGGAGTTATTGATTGGAATGGAGGTTTGCTGGAACACTGACACATAGAGAATATTTATCAAGGTAGTCTGGAACTTTAGTGTGGCAATCATGGCAGATATGTGATTATAAGAGGTGCAAATCAGGCAAGATCTGATTCAGGTTGTCATTATGAATTAAATCATTGATTCAGTCAGTCAAAGTATCGATGTTATTTGAAAAGTTGAATGGTGGAGCCACTCCTTGAATTGCTGAATCAGACTGAAAATTCAGTTTGATAAAGATACATGCACGAATGGACAAAAATGCATTGAACTGTTGAAACAATTTGAAGGTGTCTGGTACAATTTGGCATGACAAACCAATTCTAGGCTTAAGCTGAAAATTTGATTCAAGGAGGTGATTCAGTGAATCACTTTTCAATCAAAGGCCCAGTGAAGGCTATGCCTTCAGGGAATTTGATGTTCTAAGAATGAAAAGAAAGAAATATGCAATACAAATTTAAAAAATTGGTGCAGGAAGTGTATAGCTGTACATAAATAACAATTTTCATGAAATTCTTTCTTTTTTATATGAATAGAAATTTTAATGAGCTATTAACTGGCTGAGTGATCCTATAATCAAACATTTATTTAAAGATCCATTCTATTTTAATCTGTCTTTCAATGTTTAAAACAAATGTTACAGAGAAAGTACAATTAATTAAAATAATATATCTTATTGAAAGCATACTGAAAACCAAGATAAAGGCCAATGTTGAGGCAGATTAGAAATCACAGCAGTACCTGCTAACCAAATGCTGAGATGAGATTGACAGAAATTTTATTACAGTCTATTCTATTACCAATAGAAATACATTCAATAAAACAAAGCAAAAACTAAGCCCTAACCTCAAAAACTGTTGAAAAGAGGTATGTTTAATTATGATACTCAACTTATGAACAGGAATATCCCTGTCAGCTTTGGGAGCCATATTAGCCTGTTCAGATATAGTTGAATATAAGTATCATGAGGAAATGTCAGCTGACATTTTCCAACCAGTCATATGTATCAAGCATACCTCCACCTAGGTTGACATTGCATCTAAATACACAATTCCATGTTTACCTAGACTAGAACCTAGTTGAGAGGCTATAATTTAAGGCAGGGGTGTCAAACCTGCGGCCTGTGGGCTGGATGTGTCACATGCTGGCTCTGCCCCCACCTGGTTTAGCGAAGGGGGGGAAGTCCCAATTATTCATGTGATGACACTGTGATGACGCAAGTTTGACACCCCCTCATTTAAGGGAACAAGGATCCTTTCAGATAGCCAATTCCTAAGCTATATAAGATATTGCAGTGATAACAAGTAGCCTGACGTCAGCTTAGCAGCAAACCAGAGACCAATGTAACTATTTAGACAGGAAAAAAACATTTTATTTACTAGTTTTTATTTATTTATCTATTTTATTTTGATTTGTCAATCACTTACAAGATAATAGGTATAAGTATATATGCATAGTTATGAATGCATGAAATGGGTACATATAAGAAAAATAAAAGAAACAATAGGACAGGGATGGTAGGCACATTGGTGCGCTTATGCACGCCCCCTACAGGCCTCTTAGGAAAGGGGTGAGGTCAATAGTAGACAGTCTAAGGTTAAAGTTTTTGGGGTTTGGGGAAGAAACCACAGAGTCAGGTAGAGTATTCCAAACATTGACCACTCTGTTGCTGAAGTCGTATTTCCTGCAATCAGGTTTGGTGCGATTAACCTTGAGTTTGTATCTATTGTTTGCTCTTGTGTTGTTATGGTTGAAGCCTTAACCTTATGGTTGAAGTATTCATTGACAGGTAGGACATTGCAATGTATGATTTTATATACTATAATTAGATTGGACCAAAGGCGGCATAGTTCTAGCTTTTCTAGGTCTAGAATTTCAAGTCTGGTGGCATAAGGTATTCTGCAATGAGTAGAGGAGTGGAGAACTCTTCTTGTGAAATATTTCTGGACTTTCTCAATTGTGTTAATATCAGATATGTAATGTGGGTTCAAGACTGATGAGCTGTATTCGAGTATTGGTCTAGCAAATATTTTGTATGCTCTAGTTAGTAGTGTGATATTACCAGAGAAAAAGCCACATAGGATTAGGTTAACAACTCTTAATGTCTTTTTGGCTGTGTAGTTACAGTGGGCTCTAGCACTTAGAATATTAGAGATGAGTATTCCAAGGTCTTTTACAAAGCTTGGATCATCAACAAGGTCCTGACTATTCACCTTGTATTTTATTTTCTGATTTTTTTTGCCAATATGTAAGACAGAGTATTTATTTGTTGAGAGTTGAAGTTGCCATTTATTTGACCATTCTGATACATAGTCAAGGTCTTTTTGAAGGGTAGCAGTATTGTCTGTGGAGTTGAACAGCTTTACATCATCAACGAAGAGAACACAGTTGCTCTTAATATGATCACAGAGGTCATTTATGTAGAGTATGAAGAGAGTTGGTCCTAGAACACTGTCTTGGGGACACCATTATTGACAGGTACAAAATTTGATAGGACACTCCCAATTTTGACCATTTGTTGTCTGTTTGACAGGAATGCTTCTATCCAGTTATGCAGTTGTCCAGAGATACCATAGGATTTTATTTTTAGGAGTAGTTTGTCGTGTACCACTGAATCAAAGGCTTTACAGAAGTCTGTGTAGATTGTGTATATTGCTTTGCCTTGATCGAGTTGTGTAGTCCATATATTTTTGCAGTGTAAGAGTTGCAGATTACAGGATAGTTTTTTTCTGAAACCAAATTGTTTATTGGAGAGTAAGTTGTTTGTCTCTAAGTGGAGGATAATGGATTGGTTAATAATTGATTCCATGACTTTACAGGTGATGCAGCATAAGGAGATTGGTCTGTAATTTTCAACTAGGCTGGGGTCTCCCTTTTTGAAGATGGTGATGACTGTGACCCTAGGTTAGGCAAGGAGCTGGTCCTGAAAGATTTTTCAAAGATTATGCTTAGAGGTTCTACTATGGCAAGTGGATAGCTTTTTTAAGAAGTAGGCACATATTCCATCCGGTCCAATAGATAGAGATGGTTTTAGATTGCGTAATGCTTTTTCAACATTGTCTTCTGTAAAATCGATATGTATTAGATTATTGTAGTTTTCTGTGGCTCAGCTAGGAAATGCTGGGCATGATCCATTACTGTTTACAAATAGTGAGCCAAAGAATGTGTTAAAGTCTTTGCCTATCGGAGTGGGATGGACCTTGAGTCTTTTAGTTTGTTGTTTACAAAATTGTAGAAAGCGCGGGTGGAATTGGTGCATAGAAGATTTTCCTCTTGTTTAATGTGATAATTGGTGCATTCAGTCTTTATCTGATGGCATAAATTTTTGTATCGGCTTTTGAAGTTGGCAACATGACCAGATTTGTTTTTCCACCAGAGTGATCTCTTTTTGGATTGAAGTTTCCTTATTGTTATGGGTAATCTTTTTGTTGTTGTTGTTTTGGGAGTTGTTAATGGTACATATAGTTTGATGACTCTTTTGACTTCAAGTAAAAATATGAGGTAATGGTCTTCAACAGTACTGCATCCAGTGAATAGAGATTGCAAATCAAGGGATGAGAGATCATTGTCTATAAGATTATAGTTGCCCTTTTTGAAGGTATAATTGGGGATCATATCATTGTGTTGATTTTTGTGTGGACGTATATTGAGACAAAAGTCAATCATATTGTGGTCACTGTTGGAAAAGGGTTCTTTAGTTTGTATTCTGTAAATTAAGTTCAAACTATTGCAGAAGTTGAGATTGAGGCAGTTGTTAAGTCTAGTATTGTTAGTTACTAGTTGTTCCAGTCCTAGATTTGTAACAACATTGTAGAAGGTTGTACGGGTTCAGTTGTACATTCGTTTAGGGTCCAGTTAATATGAGGTAGATTGAAGTCACCAAGAAAGATAAAAGCATGTGGGCAGGATGTTGCCCATGTTAGTAGTGAATTTAGTTTGTTTACATGTTTGATTTCATAATCAGGTGCTCTGTAACATAGTAAGAATTGAAATGTGATATTTAAGGATAGTTCACAGATGATGGTCTCAGGAAGAGCAAGCTCCTGGATAACTTGGATGTTTTTTAGATGTAAGGACTTTTTACAGAAGATAGTAACACCACCTCCTCTACGAATTTCACGATCTGATCAGTAAACATGATAGTCTCTTACTATGGTAATGGAGTCAGGGAGAGATGCATTGAGCCATGTTTCACAGACAAATATGATGTCAAATTTAGCCATATTTAGTAAGAGGAGAAATTCAGGTATTTTATTCACAAGGCTTCTTGCATTGAGTAGCTTGCATTTAAGGCCAGCTGTAGTTGGAATTGATGTAGTTAGGAGAGTGCGTGCCTAGTCTTGGGTGATGGTGGATTGTTTGAAGTAGGGTTGTGGTTGAAGGTTAAAGCTGAGTTGCGGGTTGTGTGATTTACTTTTGATATGGTCAGCACAGTAGTTAATGTACAGATCCTTCTCTCCATTGTCTAGACATTTTGTGAGTTCTGTGCAGAGTACATGGGAGCGGGCACATTGCTGTATGGTAGGTCAGAGCAAGAACGGAGGTTCTTATGGTTGGTGTTGCTTTTGGCAAGTGAATTTATAGTATAAATGAATTTATGTTTGCTTGATTCATTTTTGCAAATGACCCTGAAGAAGCGTGGGGCCACAGAGCCATCTCTGTTTTTGAGCTCTCGGCCAATGTGGGAAATGTAAAGTATTTCATCAGGGGAGATGGTTTATGCTTGATAATCACTGATGATGTTTCGGACAGTTGTGATGTCATCATTGTCATTGATGTCCTCTAGACCAAATAAGATGGCGTTTGGATGTTTCTGTTCATGCTCAACCGCTTCTCTTGGTTGGTATATCATTATTTGTCTGATTTATGTTTTTTTGTGGATTGGGTTGTGGATTGGGTTGTGGTTGTTGAGTAGAGATGTGGTTTCTAGCTATTGGATGTTCAGATTTTTGCGTTGTGTCTTTTTTTTCAAGGTTGGATAATCTTTCTTTTAAAGCATCCAGGGATGGCGTCAAAGGATGTTATTCATATTTCTATGGTATCAACTCTTTCAAACAGATCCAGTTTGGGTCTGCATAATTTGCAGAGATATGGAAACTCATTGGATGATTCTAGGTATTGAATCATTTGCTCAGTTAATCCCAAGCAGTCATGATGAGCGTATTTGTTACATAGAGAACATTTGATGGAGTTTTCATTATCCTTTAGAGTTTTATAGCATTTAAGGCATGTGCAGGAGTCTTGTGGTTCATTGGTGGGGATTACTTTCTCTTTAGGTTGTGGTTTGGCATTGAGTTTTTTTCTTGGCATGGTAGGTTTGTTAAGATGGTACGTTGATTAAATTACTTAATGAAACAATTTTGGAATCTGGCTTTTTACATAATCATGGAATGAAACATTTTACTCCCTTGTATATAGTGTCACAACATGATAATAATTCATTAAAGACTGTCAGAGATAATATGTTTTAATTAGTTAGCCTGACTTTGTACATATAATCTCAGGTTTCCCTAAATGGTTAGTTGTTTTTTCCTAGCTGGCAACATCATTCTTTTTGCATGACTATTATCTTAATATTACAATAATCATTCTATTATGTTTATTTCCATAAATGCCCATGGCTATGCAAAATTTAGATAGAGGCTATTATATAGAATATAGAATATATTTGTATAAAGCAAATCCATAATGTTTCCCAGGACTGAAATTGATGAGATTAAACCAAATGATCAAATGAAATCTGAGTCAGAATTTAAGTTATCGCAAGCATCACATTCATTTGGAGTTAATTATACTTTAAACCCATTTAATACTTTGCAATAAAAGATACATTTCTAATGGATGTGTTTGGTTCATTAAAGCAGTAACTTTTTTATCGGTGTTATAAGACCAATTTCAAGTGAAATTAATTTGGGTATGCAAGATAAAATCTAGATTACTTTAGGTTGACTATATAATTGCCATGTGCACATGTATCAGTATGCAACATTTGGCATTAAAAAGGCTGAAGCACGCTTATTTGGAAAATATGCAAAGCCATCATATTTCCTACCATTTTCTCCAAATGTGTCATTACATGAGCTGTGAATTTTTTTCAGTGCAAAGATTTAATTCAAAAGGGGTTCTGTCAATCAAACCAGCAAAGGGGATCTATGGTGGATTGGTTTTTGTTTTTGTTTTACTTATGTGATTGGAACAGTTGTATCACTTCACCCAACAGATGCTCTAAAGCCACCTGGCTCTGAAGCTTTACCTCATGGACCCTGGAAG
Organism: Pseudonaja textilis; assembly: GCF_049901715.1. Classification (NCBI taxonomy): domain Eukaryota; kingdom Metazoa; phylum Chordata; class Lepidosauria; order Squamata; family Elapidae; genus Pseudonaja; species Pseudonaja textilis. The sequence goes on from NC_141997.1 coordinate 33,501,715, forward strand.
ATAATGTCAATTAATATATTAATGCTCAATATACAGTGATAAGGCAATCAGCAAAGCTGCACAGGAAAAATAACTACATCCAAGCACATGGGACAGGTGCCCAGGGATATTCAGGCAGTTTCAGTACAATTGCCTGTCATATTTGCGCTATTCTGATTGAGGCAAAAAAGCACACCTCTCAAATAAATATATGCAGCTCCAAAATTAAAAGAGAATACCAAAGAGCTAAAGTTTCAGAGCATAACTTTTGTACTTTAGAAAACTGTATGCCTGTATTGAACAAATGCTTTCCAAAGGCTGTACTGCTTCATTTATAACCCATGGTTTTTATGAGCTCAAAACTGATATATGGACTGCAAGTTCTACACAGGCGATGAGGAAATTCCGTGGATCTTTCCAAAGCAAGCCATTTTCGCCCCACACCAGTGGCGGGATTCAAAAAATGTTTACTACCAGTTCTGTGGGCGTGGTTTGGTGGGCATGGTAGGGGAAGGATAATGTAAAGTCAGAGGTGGTATTAAAGGACATGTTGAAATGGAAGTCAGAGATCTGGACCCTAAAGCTGGCATGGTGATTCCATCTCAAAAACTTCCATTTGGAAGGACCCGAGGAATAAAACTTCAAATAACTCAAATGAAGAAACTAGCTTGAAGAAGAGTAGATGGATATCAGAAGACAAGAAGATTACACTGGTTAAGCTTATTCACATTTTATTTAATTCTATTTCTCTATTGCTGAAATCCTCTCTATTTTGTGAGGAAGGTAGTCTTTTTTTATTGTTTGAGCCTGTCACTTATATATGTACAAATGCAGCTTCTGCCCAAGCATTACTGCTTGGAAAAATTTAATCGAATAATTAGTGCTGGCTGACATTCAGAGATCTTTCTTGTTGTTAGGTGCAATGTTTATTCCATTCAATTCAGTTCAAAAATGCAACTGATGAGCACTTACCTTGACACCCTGTTGCCATAAATGTATTCAAATGATTTTCTTAACTATAATTGGTTAAAAGTTTCTGCTTGAGCAGGAAACTCTATACCATCCCAGACAAATGGCTGTTCAAATCTCTTTTTGAAAACCTCCAGTGATGGACCGCCAACAACTTCTGGAGGTAAGTTGTGGGTGCTCCATAACTTACCCCCAGAAGCTATCTTTCTCGTCTATTCTGAATCAACTTTTCAAACATATCCTCTTGGACAAAAGTTTCAAGAGAATACTGATCATAGAGCAGAGCATAGAACTAACTTTGAGGGCAATGTATTCTAGAAACTCAATGAACTAATCTGTAGTGTAGTGGTTAAAATGGTCTGTATCCCTAAGAGGTCTGTAGGGGGCATGCATAAGCACACCAATGTGCCTACCATCCCTGTCCTATTGTTTCTTTTTATTTTTCTTATATGTACCCATTTCATGTATTCATAACTATGTTTATACTTATACCTCTTATCTTGTAAGCAATTGACTAAATAAATAAATAAATAAATAATTAAATATGGAATGAAGGAGACTCAGATTTAACTCCGCCCTCAGCCATGGAAGACTTTGGATCCATCACTCTTTCTCTCAGCCAAATTACCTCATAGAGTTATCATTGGGAGGGAATTTTATTTTAGAGGGGAGTGCCATATATGCTGCCTCTTGTCAATCTAAGAAATAATAAATGTAAAAAGCTGTTACAAGCAAAAATCAATATTTTTTTTCAGTCAAGTACAAATGAGCAAGGCTCGCCCATCTTTCAACCTGAAGTCACATGAGCCAACAATAATTGATCAAAATGTAAATAAATGACCAAATTAAGCATTAAGGTTTTTTTTTAAAAATGCTTTTAGTTAATTGGGCAATTAAAATAAATATCACAGGATTTCAGCTGGAAATCTGTACTAATGATATTCTGAGCATATTCATTATGTAACATGGAATTACTTCTTTTGCTTTTTGCCACCAAAAATTATATATTGCTCTGCACTCCTTTACTGAGGTTCTCAATGCGAGTAACATGACATGACCGATGGAAGAAATCTCAATTAATGAGGGCAGACATTTTCTATAGCAAAAGCTCTCTCAAGGCAAACTTAACTAAATGAACACATCCATCTTGTTTTCTTGCTAAACAATATAGAAGTTGTTTGCCATTGCCTTCTTGAAGATTGTTTTTTTCAACTTTATAATTTAGTTCCATGGTTTTCAAACTTGTTAACTTTAAGATGTGTGTACTTCATCAACCAGCATACTGGTGGGGGATTCTGGGACTTGAAGTCCACACTTCTTAAAGTTAACAAATTTGAAAAAAAAACTGACCTAGTCTATAACCCTGGGATTTCTTTTTAGGGAGAGTCACAGAAATACATTGGAGAAATTACACAGAGTTACTTACAAAAACCCACAGTAACTTCAAATATTGACAGAAAGTTAGTCACCGCCCATTCTGAAGGTTGTAGGACACAAATGAGAGATGACTCACTTCAGTATTTACTCATTGTAATCATTCCATATTTACATTTTTCTGACTAGCAATATGAGTTTCCATTATACACCTCTTTTTGTGTTACACCTCTGGTGTAGCTTGTAAAAGTCAAGAAAATAGAATTGTGTCATTTCAAATGGGTTTGAAAACTCTTCTCACCCCACCCCACCAAAAAGAGCAGAGAATAATTGAGGAAATGAACTACAATTTAAGCATTTTTGTTTGTATATTTGTAGATATCAAACCCACCAAAGGCATCCATCTTCAGATAGAATCAAAATTATATTAATCTGACAGCTTTGTTAATGCTGGGGAGATTTGGGACAGAAGGAAATTTAAAAAAAAAAATCAGGATAGCAGCTGGGATTGTGCTGTTGAAGTCCTGTGCCAAGGATGCCACAAGTTAAGGGAAAAGCTGTTGGATTTTGAATCAATTGCTACTTCTACATACTCTTCAAAGCAGCTGCCTCATTGGAGTTGAGACTTCTGTTGTTCACATCTAGGATTTCTCACCAATCAAGTTATATTTCATGTTTGCACAACTTTGGAGCAGTTTCCTATTTACTCTGGCTTTTAAGTAGTTTCTTTCAATATTTATTTATCAATATTTATTTATCCATCAAATGTATGTAAGCCATCCATCTCACCAAAACCGTAGATAGAAAAACACATGTAAAAATGAGTAAAAAATGTAAAGATCCACATTAATAAATATCATAAAAACCAAAGACACAAATCATAAGCAAATGGAGGATGAGTGGTACCTCAACTATGGAGCCCTCTAAGCCAGGGGTGTTAAACTCAAGGTCCATGTGCCAAATTCAGCCCACAGGATGCTTAGATCTGGCCCACCGAGGTCAAACACAATCCTGATGCAGCCCTCAATGAAATCGAGTTTGACACCCCTGATATAAGCAAATCTCTGGTTTTCTGGGAGCCTCAATTCTCAAAACATAATCAGGTTTTTGAAATATCAAAAAGGATGGAACTAATCTAAATTTATGGAATTCTTTCTTTATTATTCCCTACTCTTGCATCTTAAAAACCTACCAAAATCTGTGTGGGTTCTTGGTAGCATGGTATACCTGGAAGGTATAACTTACAAGCTTCTCTATGTTACTTTAAATGCCTCTGGGCTGAAGAGAAGAAAGGGAATATGGATATATATATATAAGACAGAGCAGGGACAATGCAGTCTCAGAACATATTGATGTGTTTTATAATTCTATGTTCAGAGCCAATTCTATATTCAGAGCCACTTTGCTTTAAGGTTTCTGTTTGTTTTTAAGTACATTTCCCTTTGGTATTCTCTTCATACCTTGCTAGGTACAGCCTGTCCTCTTGATTTCAAAAACCGTCAATAAGAACTAACACATCACTTCATAGACCTTTTGGGGTCCCATCCCATCCCCCGCATAGATATCAATTTGTTAAACCACTTTAGTCTTTGATGACTTACACAACAGTTCAGCTAATGGTCCATACATCAACACAGTACAATCTCTCAGCCGCAACCATCTGCCTAACATTGCTATGCTTTCCATCAAGCTTGAGAAGCAAGTAGAATTTAGATGGTAACAACTCTCCCCCACACAACAAAAGCAAAAAAAGAAAAACATAAGAAAGACAGCCCAACGGTAGCTGCCCATAAATAATTTGTGGTGCATAAACAAGTATTAAATTCATGTTTCCATGAAGAAATATCTATACAGCTATTTATTAAAATGCTGATTAATGTTCCCAAATCACAGGATTTCTCTATATAAATGATTGGTGGGTTGATTTTAATAATAGTGATATTGTACTTTGTGGCTCAACAGCAGTAACTGTGAGGAGAATCTAGGAATCCTAACGGACAACCATTTAAATATGAGCCAACGGCATGCTGCAGCTGCCAAAAAAAAGTCAACGCAATCCAAAGCGCCATCCACAGAGGTATAGTATCAGGATCATGTGAAGTGTTAGTTCTGCTTTATGCTGCCTGAATGTGGTTGGACTAGAAGACCTCCAAGGTCCCTTCCCACTCTGTTATTCTGTATTCTATTGTTGCTTCTGCTGAGGGAAACTGCAACATGCTGTCAACATCCAGGGAAAAACAATCACAGACAAGAGCAGGACAGAATATTATTGCTATTCATGAAGTAATTTACTGTTCCACTTGTTTCTGTATGGTAATCCTCTATCTTGCTACTTGTAGGAAAATCTTCATAATTTCCTTTTTTTTTCCCCTTTGAGTCACATAGAGAAATGTAATAATGTCAAGAAAACAAAAATCTGCTATGGGTTTTAAATAGAGAGGCCAGCTTGGGTGTCATGCTTCAAATCTGCAGCACAAGATTTATGTTTGTAAGAGAGCTTTGTAAGGCAATGGAAACATGCAAACATCCACATTTTAAAGTGCTTACTAGCATCATTTATAATAAGAAAATAATAAAAAATAATAAGGAGTTCTGTTAGAATTTGGGAGCAGAGATCTAAGGCCACCCCAAAACAGAATAAAATTGACATATCTAATGTTTAAACTAAGTGATACATTATTATCTTCCAAAGAAGAGATTGTCAGAGGACATTATTCACAGGATCTAAAATTGCTCTTGCTATTACTGCTTATGACTTTTTAATCTGTCAAGCTCCTTTAGCTTTAATAGTGGTTTTTTTTTTCTCCCCCCATCATTTAGCTGCGCCACAGGAACTGTTTCAACTGAATAATTCTGCGATTGATTTGCAATTAAAAGCAATGAAATAGATACACTAAGAAGATGGCCGCCTAAGCATTAAGCTATTCTTCTTGGGATATCAAATAAAACACAATGCCATTTATTGATTTAATTTTGTCTAATCAAGAAATCACATGCCACAAGGAGGGGATAGCAAAACAAATCAGATTTCCTAAGGCAGGGAGACAACACGACAGAAAAATCATGTAACAATATGGAACAGAACTTCATAACTGCACAGCGATTGTTTTTGACAAGTTCAGCTATTTAATATCATGCCTGACTGCTTCCTTATCCTTGATAATTTTGTTTTGTGAGATATGACGGCCCTAAATGAATTTGAAACTTGGGGAATTAAAAACCTATGATTTATTTACTTTGGCTACAAACCCTTATATTCAAATCAAATATAAGAGCAAGGGGCAATGGGTTTTGTTTTGTTTTAATTTGGAAGGGTGGGGGTTGATTTGGCTTCAATTTTTTGTATGTGTCTGCTTCTTTCTCCTCTTAATTTATTCTAAGAAATGAACAACTCTTTCTAGATTTTTTGTTTGCTAATTATGTAGAAAACATTGGAGGGATAATGCAGGAAAGACAAGGCTGATAGTCCAGGAATAAAACCATGTCGTAAGAAGTTAGTAAAACCCGATTCTAAATTCATGTTTGTTTTAGACATTGAAAGTCAGTAGAGTTTAAAGCCATGCTCCCTGCTGAGCCCTGCTCTTAATATTGTCCAGGCATAATTTTTTTTTTCAATAAAGCAAGCTGACAGCAGACTAGAAGTAGTCCTGACCCTTATGTCACACACTCCGGTTTGTTGCACCCCTTGCTCTATACATTGCAACTAAAAGAAGAGAATGTCAGAGTTGGAAGGGACCTTAGAGATCCTCTAGTCTCACACCCTGGTCAAGCAGGAGACCCTATACCAGGGATCCCCAACCCCAGACCCATGGACCAGCACAACCAACCAACCAGGCTGTGCAAACTAGCGAAGCCCCATCTGTGGGAAACAGGCAGCACACAAAACCACACACCCCTCTGGTCCGTGGGAAAAAAAATCTCTCTCCATGGAACCAGTCTCTGGTCCACAAAAGGTTGGAACTCACTTCCAGGGTAAAAGCTAAAGGGCAACTTAACATTAGAACTGATGATCTTGGAACTGAAGTTTTGAAGTAGACCTGCTGAAGCAGATGTAAATCTAGTTTAACTTCGTAAGAAGGACAAGAAATGATCACATTAAGATAAAAGCCATGAAGAAAGAATTTACCTACAGGTCTTAACTGGAAGTAGATTAATTAGTACTATTCCTTAGCAGATCCATTATGGCAAACTGAAATCTAGCAGGAAAGGAGCCTATCTATTACTGGTAGAAGGAACCGAAAGATGGATGGAAGGAAGAGTTGCTTTAAAGATATATGAAGTTGCTGGGGTACTTGATTTTTTCCCCCTTGTTTATTTTCATGGTAACAATGTCCTGTGTACTCAGTGTAGTGAGAAGTTTCTGTGGAAGTGGCATTTCTGGAATTCATTTCAGAAAGTGCTAGGAAGGAAAAGCAGACTCTTCAGAGGAAGCATGCAGAACATTTCTATGAAGCTCGGTTTATGATGTTTCTGATAATCAGCCCTGCCCAAATACCATTCAACAGCAGAAATTTAAAGAATTCAGCACAATTAGATCAAACTTTTAGTGCCAGCTTTTGATTCAGGTCTACACAGGACATCACCTTCTGCACCAAGCATAGTTCTTCTGTGGCTGAAGAAGAGAGTTTTCCTGCCTTTTGGGATTTTCACACACACACACCAACACACACAAACCTCCCCTTGACCAGGGGTGGGATTCTACCAGTTCGCACCTATTCGCTAGAACCCGTTGTTAACATTCTAAGCAGTTCGGAGAACCGGTTGTTAGAAGAAATTACTGGCCTAATCCTGTAAGGAAGGCAGGAAGGAAACATTCTGGTGTTGCTTACAGAAACTGCCTCTCCGTTAACCCTTTTTATATTCTTGGCAGGACTAGACTTCCTGTCTCAGGAACTTCTCTGGAGTTTTTTTCCCCTCCTTTGCTGGTACTTTGCTTGTGTGAAGTAACCATTCATTTTTTTTAAAAAAAAATTTTTTTTATTAAATTTACAGTTTAAAAACGTATCAACAGTACATTTACAGAATAGAAAAAATGGCTAAAGGGAAAGAAAGAAAACACCCGGCCTAACAAGCCGGATAGGGCCGGTTGGGGGGGAAAGAAAGAATATAGAGGGAGAAGGGGGAAGGATGGGGGAGGGGGAATAGAGTAAGAAAGTACATTAAAAACAAACGATATCTTTTTGTGACAGTCTGTAAGGATCATTTCTCTTCGTCATATCCAATCTGCTCCTCTTTTCCATTATATTTAAGTTACTCTATATAATTTACACAATTTGTCTCTGTATAAGCCAATTATACCAAGAATCCCAATTGTTGTAAAATGTTGAGGGCTCTTTGTTTTTTAGAGCTATAGTTAGTTTATCCATTTCAGTACACTCAAAAATTTTCTGAATGACCATTTGCTCTGTAGGTGTATGAGGTGATTTCCAACATTGAGCAAACGCTAATCCAGCCGCAGTTAGAATATGGATTATTACATATTTTGTTTTCTTGGATAGATATCTATCAGAGATCCCTAACAGGAAGAACTCTGGTTTATAGTCTATTTGTTCTTTAGTTATCTCCTCCAACCATTTTCTGATTTTTTGCCAAAATTTTTGGGTAGTTTTACAAGACCACCACATGTGGAAAAAAGTTCCTTTGGTGCTTTTACATTTCCAACACCTTGAACTCATATTAGGGTTCATCTTCGCCAGCCTCGAAGCGGGTAAGTGCCATCTATATAACATTTTATATATATTTTCTTTGTATGCTGCCGATTTCGTAATCTTGATGTTTCTATTCCAAATCTTTTCCCATTCTGTTAATGTAATGCTTCTTCCAATATTCCTGCTCCACGCTATCATGTTCCCTTTCACTATCTCTTGCTCTAATTCTACTTCCAATAGGTATTTATAAAATTTAGAAATATTCTTTTTATTTGGTCCTACTAAGATTTTATCTAAATATTGTAATTTGCTATAAATTCCAAACTCTTTGATATCTTGTTTGTATCTGCTATGGATTTGTATGTATAACCACTGGTCGATTTTAAATCCCTGTTCCTGTAAATCCTGTCGAGTTCTTAATTTCCCTAGAGGGTCTAATAAATCTTTATATTTAATCATTTTTGTTATATCTAAATTGTTGGGATGTATCATTGCCTCCATTGTTGAAAGCCAAATTGGAATTTTTAAATAGTGTTTTTTGCATATTTTTTTCCAGTTGGTTGATAATGAATCTCTAATAAGGTGTCTATGAAAGTACGACTGTTTAGTTTTCCCCACTTCCCATAAAAATGCGTGCCACTCTCTCTGAAGATCGTGCCGTTCTAAGGCTAAGGTTCTTTTATTGAGTAAATTTACCCAGTCTTTTATCCATAATAAGATGGCTGCCAAATAATATAATTCCCAATTTGGGAGTGCTAGCCCCCCTCTACTTTTTGCATCTTGTAAGGCCTTAATATTGATCCTAGCTTTTTTCCCTTGCCAAATAAATTTCAGTGTTAACCTATTTATATCTTCAAAAAAATTTTTTGGTAATTTAATGGGAATTGTCTGGAATTCCAGGAGTGACCATTCAAAGTGACCAATGGCACTGAAAAAAGTGACATGACCATTTTTCACACTTATGACTGTTGCAGCATCCCCACAGTCATGAGAGGCCAGACGAGGAGATGCATGCCTCAATGTGAGTGATATTGAGTTGACCACATCCAGCCAATAACATGACCACCAAGCCATGTCCACCCAATCACATGACCACCAAGCCACCGCCCGCCACCTAAGCCATGCCCACAGAACCGGTTGTTAAAAATTGGAATCCCACCCCTGCCCTTGACCACCCAGCTTCAAGTGGGGGAAATTCCATCTGTTTTACTTCTTTATCAATAGCTAGTGTTAAATTCTGTGTGAAGAATGGAAGCTAGGCCAGAGTGACTCCTAACAGCTCTTTATTCAATACTGCCTTTGAGGCAACTGTAATTCCCGGCTGACAGAGCTCCTTTTATAGGAAACTGATCAGACAGCCAACCAATCAGGAGAGAGTATTTTCCTGATCCAGCAGAGGACCAGACTGAGAACTTCAACTGACAACTATGTATACTATATATGCAATACATGACAGCTAGTATTTCCAGTTGACTGGCATCCACAGGGGCCTGTTGTGGCATTAGGATTGAAATCGACATGAATGTATTGTCAACATATGCACAAAAGGAACTTTGATTGCTGTGCATGGTTGTCATCTTTTCTCTTTTGTCTTTCTCTGCAGACATTCTTAGCCCAAACCTGAAATTTTTCGTTAACCTGTCTAGTGGGGAGGGGCAGTTTTCTGTCTCATTTCTCTCATCAGGCATACAGCTATCTATTTCCCTGCAGAGTCAAAACTGTCAACAGGAACTGGAATTGGAATGTGAGGCCAAATATGTCATTTCTGCTTCCGAGGGTTCTGTTATGGAGACAGGCAAAGGGACATATAGATGCCATCTGCTGTCTGTTGTAAATCTAGGTATGCCTTGCAATGAATCTGGTATTACAAGCTGCCCCTTCTGCCCTGTGAGACTCGTTTCTTCTTGAATTCCTCCCCCCACACACACACCTTATATGGCAGCTGGTAGAACCAAAGGGTGATCCAGGATGAGGCGGGGGGGTGGGGCAGCAGTAGTAACTTGGCTATATTTGGTGGAATTGGCAAGAGAAAGGGAAATGCTCTGAACTGTGTAAGTCAGGGATGTCAGACTGATTGTCAACCCATAAAACATTCCTATGCCTGTTTTAGGGGGGGGAGAGGACATCTGGAAGAGCAGTGCAGCAATTTGAAAGTGAAAGTACATTCCAACTCTTTATCTTTAAAAGATTGTAACTAAACTGCCAGAGCTTTTGCCCACAAATATATTTCATTAGAGAACGTGATTGATGACATCCAGCCTGTGAACGTGCTCAATTGGAGAATCTGGTTTATGAGACAGTGGGAAGGGGCAAACAGGATCACAGGTGACTGTAAGTTACATAGGCCAGAGTTGGCTTCATACAGGGCAGTGCCAGTATGTCGCCTCTAATAAATCCTTTGAAGTTGGTTGAAGTTTGGCTCGAGAATCGTGATTTAATTAGAGCGATTGTTGGAATCCTGACAGCAAGCCAGCTCTGGCATATGTAATTTACAGTCACCTGTGACACTGTTTTCCCCCTCCACCCCTGAAACTGATGTCATCATGGCGGCATCACATGACATATCGGGACTTTTTTTTCCCCCTTCGCTAAACCAGGCGTGGGCATGGCCTCTGTGTGACACAACCGGAGCATAGCTGGGAGTTTGACAGTCTTGGTGTAAGTACTAGAGATCATCTGATGAACTTGGCATCCTCCTTCAGGAGGGGCAGACTTACAGTATCAAAGAAATATATGGTGGGAGGGAGATTCTTTTAAGATTTCAGTAGTACATCTTTAATCGCTCAACTATTGATGGCTTTTGCATGTGAGTACTAAAAAGCAGTGAAGTGTTTGTACTGATTTATAATGCCTTGGTAAGATCACTCTTGGAATAGTGTATCCAGTTTTGGTACTCTGAATATAAAAATGATGTTGAAACTCTGGAAAGAGTACTGTTCTGACCCAAACCCTTGTCCACTAAAGCAAACACATACCAAAGGGGACAAAAACCTTTTAATGATTCTTACAAATCCCCTGTTAAAAGGCTGCTGCAAACTAATTAACTTTGATAAGCACAAGCCTCACCAAAACTATGCGAGGCTGCCAAAAATAACAGATAAGAAATATTTTACAACACAAGAGTCTTCAAATACCAACTAAGATATTGCAATGTCCAATCTCTAGTTAAAGTCTAACATCTGTTTACTCTCCCTTTCTAACCCTCTTTTATCCATAGATTAGTGACTTTGTTTGCCTGAGTTGTATTTGCTTGGAAACATTCTTTATCTGAGGTTTGCCATCCGAGATTGGAACATTCCTGCGATTACAACTCTACAGGGAAACAAAGTCATGGAGAGTAGAAAAGATCATCCTTTGGCCTCAGATCTATTGCTACAATGGTACCATCATTCTCTCTCTCCAATTCTGTTGATGAAGAACTGAAAAAAAACTTTAAAAAAATAGAAAAAATGTTGATTAATAAATCTGGAATCTATGTACATGCTCTATATATTCTAAATATATGGCACAATATCACATTGCATCCAGAATTCTAGTAAATTGTAATAAATATTTTGGTTTAGAAGTTAGTTGGTTTGGAAACATGTTCAATTCATATTTAACGAGGACTAAAAATCTACATCAGATGAATAATATCCATTAAAATTAATTATTCTTATGCTGTAAGAATTTAACTTTAGCCAATTGTTGCTTCTCATAGCAAACATATGCCATAGCGCGTCTTTAAAGAGATGGTTTGGCAGTGTCCTATACCAAAGATAGTACTGTAATAGAGAAATAGATTACAATAACTCTGACCTTTCCTATTCTATCTGCTTTGTGGAAATGAAAAGCTTATGAAGCTTCTGGGGGAGGGCCCAACACAGAATTTTATTTGGTGGGTTACAGCAAGCTATTTTCTGCAATCTGGGTTTCAGCAGACTTCATGAAAAGGAAGGAAAGAAATGAAAGTTACATCTATCAATCTCTGGCCCATTACCCTGCTAACAAGAGAAACCTCTTTTGAATGTGCAAACTGAGCCACATTTCTACATTCGTCTACTGTAACAACCAATTTATTTTCTTTTACTTATTTCTGGAATGCAAACAGGAGCTCTGAGGCACACATCTCAGAGATTATTATTTTACTATTCAAGTCTATCAGACTTCCTAAATCTCATCTCTCTTGACTACAAATACCATGTTCATTTCAGTCTGACCCTTCTGCAGAAGACCGAGTGCAGAATCCTGACTTATTGCTACTGTTCACTATTTTGTAAAGAACCTTCAAGCCATCAACATTTTGAATGAGGATTTTTATTTGAATCCCATCATTACTTACTTCACTCACTATTGTCCACCGGAGCAAGGGCTGGTAGAACTTATAGTTCTACCAAAAAAAAAAAAGGAAGACTATGGGATTCTAACTAATCATCATCATCTGTTAATGACCCCATAATCCCTTGTGGAGTGGAATCTGAGCAACTAAATGGAGCTAAGTGTTTACTGGCTGGATGCCCTTCCTATCACCAATGTGGAGTAAAATTCAGCAGATATATTCTCATCGTGCCCAGAGAGAGACAAATATTTGCCTCTACCTAGGATCGAACTCCCATCTTCCTGATTGTTAAGCGAGAACTCCACCTCTAGGCCACCGCACCACATCATGGGATTCTAACTGGTGAAAAGGAAAATTACCATGTAAGAATGCTGTTTTTAGGAAGCTTATTTTTATAGGAGAGTGCTTATGACTAGTAGCCCAGTCCCACTCTCTACCTACCTATTTAGTAAAGGCATAAAGAGCATTTAAAGGCCTCTGTGAAGATGCTTCCTTATGAACATTTAATGTAATCATGTTTTTTTATAAATTAGATGATCTCTAAGATCCATGAATATCACTGTAATGAAAATTTGATGGAGACTCTTCACTTTATCACAACAGAGAGTTATGGTAGGCTCAAAATATCTCAGCCATCTATCCCACATGGCTGAATGCGGTTTGCATGTTATGCATATGCCAGAAGTCACTGTGACCTAACAAAGTAAGGCGACCCTATTTTGAGAAACAGAAGTAAGGAATCACTTCACATTGCCTGATTCCTTGCAAAGGGTTTTGGAGTTAACAAAACAAAACTTTCAAAGAACTGCACAAGCCTAAGAAGCAATCAATAACAGTCATTGTTCGTTATTTGGCAGAAGTTATTTTGCAGAAGAGCAAATATGCCATGAATTACCGGTGAACGTTAAATGTTTTAAAGAGACAACTTGCAAACAGTTACACTTTTTTTTTCTGCTGCAGGAATAAAAGAAGGATTTGTAAGTTGTGGGGGACATATTTGTTGCTTCCATGTAGTCTTTGGTGAAAGAACTTACTATACCCACTAAGTTTAATAGATAAAACATTGAGTGTGCCATGAATCATTTGTCTGCTAGAAATGGAGTTTGTAAAAATATGATACATATTCAAGGTTATGAGTCAGAAAGACCTCCAGGGAAGTCATTGATCATAAACTAAGCTGCTTCTTGAAAGACATAGAAAGAAACCATAGAACTAATAATGTTCTTGTTTCTGAAATAAATGTAAGAGAGAGGAAAAGTAGGAAGAGGCTGAAGATTGCAAACAGAGGAATGGAAGTGGGGTCAACAAACAGATTTCTGCTGACTACAAAGCTTTTTGATAAATTTATCACTCAAGTAAATGGGAATTTTTATTTTGGTAATATAGTGTATCTTAAAAATGAACTCAGTTTTTATTGATTTTGAAGGCAACACTTGCAAGTATGAAAGTAATAGCTTTTTGATTGATTCAGTCAGCAAGAATTAAGTTTGGTGAATAAAAATGGAATTAATCAGTTAGGACTGATTTAGAACCACTTTTACACTATGGATTGTGTCATTTACACCATCGTGTCATTGTTCTCTTGTTAAAGATGGGCTAAAGTATTTGCATGGAAAGAAAGGATCAAATGATTGGAAGTCAAAGGTGAAAAAGTGAAGAACTTCTTCAAATAAAGAGTCCTGCTTGAAGTTAAATCAATCTAATCTCAACATTGGCTTAAAGAGACACCCAAGACTTCCATCAGAGATAATTAGGTTATATGTATTTTCAAAAATTGTCAGAGTCAGAGGATTTGTCAAATGATATAACTCACTGGTTTACAGTGAAGATTTAATTGTTTGACACCATTATTGAAGACAATTTCCAGTCCACTTTAGCACATAATCTCCAACTAGGATTTAAAACCAAGATCTGAAATCTTTGGGCAGTTAATATGTTTCTTGTTCATCTCCTTCTGGCATTGCATCATGGCAAGTTATTGTAAGGAATAAAATTGATAGTGTAGGCTTCTGCATTGTACTGTATTCTGCCAATACAGAAGCCTGATGATGGCAGATGAGATTCTGCCGAAACGTTGCTACAACTTTAAAAACACAACTACAATGACGTGGGAAAATACCCAAACAAAGCTGAATACCATACATGTAAGGACGAAAACTTAAGAAATATATATATATATATATATATATATATATATATATATATATATATATATATATATGGACGTAAGATTGAATTCTAGGCAATGTTTCGATGAAGTCTCATTCATCATCTTCAGGCTCTGTCCGGCTCTGTGCTTCTCAGAGGAAGCAGACGAGACAGAAGCCTGAAGATGATGAATGAGACTTCATCAAGTGCCAGATATCAATAAACAAAAAGATACAACAAATATAGAACCTCAGAAAACAAATATATATATATATATATATATATATATATATATATATATATATATGTGTGTGTGTGTGTGTGTGTGTGTGTGTGTGTGTGTGTGTGTGTATTAGAAGGGCTGTTGATTTTGATGAGATTTATTTACCCAAATAAAGGTCCTTAATTAACAATAAGCCTCCCCTCAATGAAAGATTCCATTTCATATTTTCAATACAATCTGATTTGATCCTCTCATTTTAAAGATAAACTAATTGCTTCATCTTGAAATGTAATTATTTGTCTACAGAAACACTTGCACATCACATACACCAGAGTCTGTATCATTTATGGGTCTAGGACAATTCGCCATAGCCATAGACAACTTGCCACAAGAGTTACACTAATATTGAAAAAATGGTGGAATGGAATCATTAAAGAAAGGATGCCAAAGGAAGGACAAAATGAAATGTGAATGACAAAAATTAATTTTTCAAAAAATAATTTAAATAATTAATTTGAATTGTTAAATTGTCCCATGGCAAATTGTCATGTGTTAAGTTGCCATGTTGTGTTGTCCTGCAGTGAGTTGTCCCATTCTATAGTTTACAAACATACATCTATTTTGCTTCTCCGGCCATCAAGTAGTGCATAACTTTTTTTATTAGCTTGAGGAGTCTGGTGGAGGAAGATATTGAAGGATAAACCAAGTGATGAAAGCAACATGATGCCATCACAATACAAAATTTGTCCCTTTTGTACGTTCATTGTAAAGTTTCCAGCACCTACAAAAAGGATAGAGCTTTTCCTACAATGGAACAGATGTTGCTTTCATCATTTCCACAATATCAATCAATATCAATATCAACTTCCAAAGTTGCAATGACCTCCATCATTAAAACATCACAAATTAAACATTCCCCAGTGACAAATGCAAATTGTTACTGCATTTTCATTGGTATCTGAATTTAATTTACTTAAAATGTGCAGGCATATTTATTCATTTTATATATTCTTTAGCTGAGAAAGGCATTGATATTTGCCTCCATTCAAACATGAAATCAAATGTGGGGAGATTCAACAAAGTAAAACATGTGTGTGCAATTCATAATTAAGTTATGAAATTCACAAGTATCAGCTGAAAGAAATCACTAATTTAGATGGTTTTAAAAGAGAATTCACGGAGGATAGGCAATAGATATTACAAGGTTTGAGATCTGTATGTTATCTCTTGAATGACAGGAAGCATCACTGAATGTCATTGCTTGACAGAAAAAGTTGAAATGAATTACTAAGAATAAGTATACTCAGAATAAAATAAAATGCCTCAGAAATATCAGCAGCATAACATTTACTTATTGTTGCAAAGAAATTTCTATATAGTGACCATCTTTATTATCCTCTTGTCTGCTTGTAAAATCTCAGGATGCACCTGATTGAAACAAAACACTTGAAACAAATGTCTGATTACAATTGTCCCTGATCCAATAGGACACTTGTTATTGTATATTAACTGCTGATGAACTCTTATGTTATTTGTTAATTAGCTGCAGAAAGTACAGTCCTGCATTGCACACTGCCAATGACAGCTTTATTCAAAATGGATAAGGATATTTTCAATATGTTTTGAACCATATCACTTCAGTTGTTGTGCCAGTTTAAAAAAATGGCTCCACTCTCATCCAAGATTGCTGCTTTCCCCGACCTTCCAAGATTGCTGCTTTCCCTGACTTCATAGGCCATACTTTCTAGAATAATAATAAAATGTTATTGTTACAGAATAATAAAAGGAGGAAAAAATAACTAAAACAAGACTGGATTCAGTTACAGAAGCTGGGGAACTTTCAGTGGATTTACAACTGATAAGCTAAGATGATGACTTAGAAAAGTATGTTTCACTGGATCCAAGAAAGATACTGGCTGAAGTTTTAAAATTCAGAAGAGAAATACAAATGGCAAACCAAAAGACAATTTTCTTTCTGACAGGGTTTACAAAACAGGTTTGTTGAGAACCTCAAAAAAGACAAATCCAATAATTGAATGAACTAAAGATTTAAGCCTGTTAGAAGTAAAGAAAGGAATATAAAGGAATATAAAGTTGGTTTATTTGTTAAAACAAGAAATGGTTAAAACAAAAATGTTTCATAACCTTTTATGAAATTTCTGCTGATACCAGACCAAAAAAAATATGATGTTTTATAGAGATGAGATATGGAGAGATAATTGTTATCTAAGAGTGGAATACAAAGTCACTAAATTTTATTCGTTTATACTTATGATGAAGGTTGGAAATCATTACTATTTCTTTTCTATTTCTATTATATTCTTTTCTCTTTCTTCTGTCTTTCTTCTTTTTCCTTGCATGTTTTACTCCTTTTCTTTCTCCTCCCTTTTTTGATTCAATTTTTACTTTATATTAGATTTTACTATTTTAATTATTGTTTAAAATCTAGTGTAATATAAAAGTGAAGCTGGGGAACTTTCTTGCATGAAGAACAAGTCAACTAAATTGGAATTTGGCCCTTAGTGTGGAAGCATTTATCAAATTACTGCTTCAGACAAAATTGGCATTTTTTCTTATTAGTAAAACAGTTTTTCTCATCTGCATTTAGCAGAACTCTATAAAATACCTGAACTACATTTTTATAGCAACTCTACATGAAGCTTTCTATGTTTATGTAAGTTTTTAACTGACTTCTAAGACCTCTCCATGAAATCAAATCTGAGTCACCATTTTGCTCAACCTATTTAATGTGACCTGGATTGCTTTCTCCTTCAAATGCTTCTTAACTTCCTCCATGACTCACAGAGGTTAATGCCACTAAAATGCTATGAAGATGAAAAATGTGTTATTTTTTCTGACACATAACTAATAACACTAAATGTGTTATTGTTGTTGTCAGCAATAAAAATAAATAATGGCCATTCTAAATTTTGCTTAGCTCAAGAAAAGCTTGCATAATGATCGCTCGCAACTGTACTGCTACAGACACTGTAGGATTTCCAAGTTTGCACTATAACTCTCTTCACGTTAAAAACAGAATAACCAGAGGCTGAACAGCATGCCAACAGAGATTATTCTTTGCTTTCCGAGCTGGAAAACTCCATTCGCTGTTTCAATATATCTTTTATTTTATTTTATTTTTTAATTTAAATTGAATTGCAGAAGTGGAAACAAGAAAACATCAAGAAAATAACAATGCAAATACATACATTTTCAAGGAAAACAACAAACCTGTGTAAAAGGTGCTTGGGCAAAAAAATATTAGTCAAATATATATAGGTAGTCCTTGACTTATGACCACAACTGAGCCCTAATTTTCCATTGCTAAGCAAGACAGTCGTTAAGTGGGTTTTGCCTCATTTTATCAGCTTTCTTGCCACCGTTAGGGGACTGGAGGCTATAACATATAAAGAATGGTTACTGGAATTGGGTATGTCTGGTTTAATGAATAGAAGAGCTAGAAGTGACATGATAGCAGGGTTCCAATAATATCTCAGGGGTTGCCACAAAGAAGAGGGAGTCAAGGTATTCTCCAAAGCACCTGAAGGCGGGACAAGAAGCAATGGGTGGAAACTAATCAAGGCGAGAAGCAACTCAGAACTAAGAAGAAATTTCCTGACAGAACAATTAATCAGTGGAACAACTTCAGAAGTTGAGTCTTCTGGAGAACTTCAGTCTCCAGAAGTTCTGAATGCTCCAACACTGGAAGTGTTTAAGAAGAGATTGGACAACCATTTGTCTGAAATAGTATAGTGTTTCCTGTCTGAGCAGGGGGTTGGAGTAGAAGACCTCCAAGATTCTATTCTATTCTATTCTATTCTATTCTATTCTATTCTATTCTATTCTATTCTATTCTATTCTATTCTATCCTATCCTATCCTATTCTACTCTACTCTGCTCTACTCTACTCTATTCTACTCTGCTCCTTTCCATTCCGCTCCATTCCATTCCATTCCATTCCATTCCATTCCCTGCTCTACTCTACTCTACTCTACTCTACTCTACTCTACTCTACTCCATTCCATTCCCTACTCTACTCTACTCTACTCTACTCTACTCCTCCTTTCCATTCCATTCCATTCCATTCCATTCCATTCCATTCCATTCCCTACTCTACTCTACTCTACTCTACTCTACTCTACTCTACTCTACTCTACTCTACTCCTTTCCATTCCATTCCATTCCATTCCATTCCATTCCATTCCCTACTCTACTCTACTCTACTCTACTCTACTCTACTCTACTCTACTCTACTCCTTTCCATTCCATTCCATTCCATTCCATTCCATTCCCTACTCTACTCTACTCGACTCGACTCGACTCGACTCCTTTCCCTTCACTTCCCTTCCCTTCCCTTCCATTCCATTCCCTACTCTAATCTATTCTACTCTCCTCTATTCTATTGTGTAAAATTGTTTTAAGTGAAACACTGCAGTTGTTAAGTTAGTGTTGTTAAGTGAACCTGGCTTCCCCATTGACTTTGCTTGTCAGAAAAATCACAGGATGTGATCAATGGCAAGGACCCCAGGGCATTGCAGCCATCATTATTATGAGTCACTTGCCAAGCATCTGAATTTTGATTACATGTCTATGGGATGTTGCAATGGTCATAAGTGTGAAAACTGTTTATAAGCCACTTTTTTCAGCATCATAATAGTGTTAAGGAAAATTGAGACATTGATCAAATATTGAGCATCTCATACTGTAAAAAATTATGTATGTCTCAAAGCTTTGCTCTGCTAGCTTGCTGTCTTCTTTCCTTATAGTTAATGTTATTAAACCTGGGTTTTTTTCTGATTAACCTTGACAATTTTGCACTGGTATGTTCACTGTTATCTGTTTTTATTATATCAAATCAGATTTTCTGGCATCATTTTTAAATAATTTCCATTTAAAATATTGGAACTAATTCATTGTATAATAAGATGTGATATTTTGGAGTGGCAAGGCAAGGATGAACAGAGATGCAGAAGCCTGTCTGTGGTTTCAGTTAATCTCTTTTTGCAGTTGGCAAGATCCTTTGAGGGCGCACGAGTCCCAGAGAGATTCGTGCCGGCGTGGGGGAGACTTGGGTTGCAGTGTGGGGAAGGCAACCCCCCTGCAGTGAAGAGGAGCCCTCCAGAGCCCAACGAGCAAGATACAGCCCCCTATCAATGGCGGCTCCCAAGTCCGGACTGCCACCGATGTAAAGAAACGAGTGAGTGACAGTTTGTGAGATCATTGGGGAAGAGTGTGGCAGAGAAAATTAGTGGCAGAGAGGAGGATTGGAATGCCATAGACTTTTATAAGGCTGTTACAAGTGTCTGTTTGGAGCCCTAAAAGAAAGCGGTCAAAAAGTGGATGCGAGGCAAGTGAAAGTGAAAGGACTTGGCAGACAGAAGAGAGAGAGAGAGAGAACAATAACGAGTAAAAAGGGAAGTTTACGAGGTTGGGAGATTAGCGTCTGGAAGGTGCCTGGAAGTTGTGGAGGATTTGGACTATCTCATTTGATTTTTATTCTGATACACTTTATTAAAGCGGAGACGGGAAGAAGATCGAAGCTGACGGAACAGAGACAGTGTGGCGCCACAGGCGATACTTAGAAACCCTGAAGTTATCGTAACATTATAACTGATATAAACCACTTAACAGCCCTTAGGGAGCATACTGATCTAATTGAGGAGGTGGTTCCATCTGAAGAAAATCAGGAAAATTGAACTTAGGAACTCTAAGACAAAAAGTAAAAGTGGAAGCTTCTGAATGTGTGGAGATACCGTGTAATTGCAGTCACTACTCAGCATTTTTACCTCCCCACTTCCAGTGCGTTTGGAGTGAAAGCTCTTAAACTTAGAGATGGAAAGCTAAAAACTTACTTCAAAATTTCTTTCCCCCCCTTTTTACTCCCCTTTTTCTGTATACGTTTGCTCGATTTTTTTTCTTCTTTTTCCCTCACCATCTGGCACTATGAATTACTATCTCTCCTTCTTTATTCTCTCTTTATAATGATTATAAATATGCATACTGGGGAAAGGAAAATTGATTGTTGTATTTGATTGTTAAATAATTGAATTAATTGATTTAATTGATTTATTAATAATAGTGATAGTTATACTTTGATTAGATATATAGGGAAAATAGTAAGAACATTAAGTATTATTTAATTAATAAGTATAGGGTTTTATGTATTAATATTATAATTTATTGTGTGACCACAATTAATCTACTTGGGGACAAATGTAATACTGTTTGTGTTTAAGAATATTTAAAATAAGGTTAGATAAATACACATATTTATTTATATTATTTAAATATAGTTGGATTTGGAATATATATATATATATCATGAAGTTATGTATAGAGGCTGAGCATAGACCTTACAAAATTATATATGTGATTTAGAATTTGAATTTAAAATAATACAGTGATAATATTTTTATATATAAGTACTTATACTCCAGGAACCAGTCAAGAGCACAGCTATCCATCAGATAGATAGATTAAGTAATTAGATACCGGTCAATCCTAATACAGAGATTCTATCACTGAATGTTAATTTGGGATAATATAGTTAATATAGTACAACAGAAACAAATCTTAAAAGAAATGACTTCCACAACTACTACAGCTTTGAAAACTGGAAGAAAGGTCACCCCGACATTAACAACTATGTTGGCAACAGCTTCGCCCATGGCACAAAAAACCATAGAAGAAACATTACCAGTGGAGAAACAAGCTAACATCCCGAACGCCAACATTCAATCAATTTTGCTGACTTTACAGGAATTGATGACGCAGCTGCAAGAAACAATGATGAAAAACCATAACAAGATGAGAGCAGATATCAATGAACTAAAAGAGGAGATGGGGAAATTAAAAGCAGAAATGAAAGCAGACATCTCCAAAGTAGAGGACAATGTTGGATTATTACAGCAGGCCTTGAAGAAAAATAAAGCAACAATAAAAGAGGTAGAGAAAAGGACTGAATGAACTGAAAGGAAATTAGAAAGGGTAGATGAAGAATTAAAGAATGTGAGTAAAGAAATGGAGGACTCACTGGTCTACCTACAGATGGACAAGGCTGCTACATACTTGAGATTCCAAAATGTAGTGGAATCCAAAGAAGAAGACCTGGAACAACTAATGGTGGGAATACTGGCTGGACTATTGGAAAAGGATAAAGATGACATCTTAAGGGAGTTTGATGAAGTTTACAGGATTAGCACTAATTATTTGAGATGCCACAAATGCCCAAGAGAAATCCATATATGATTTGCGAGAAGGAGTGTCTGGGATATCATATATAGGATGTCAAGAAATGAAACAATCACGTATAAAGGTAAAGAAGTCTTGATTCTCAAACAAATACCAAGAAGAGTAAGAGAACAAAGACAAGACTACAAGTTCTTAGCAGCTTACCTAAATCAGAAAAGAATCGTATTTAAATGGCTAATCCCAGAGGGGATGTTAGTTTTTTGGAATGAAAGGAAAATTAAAATAGACTCCATGGAAAAGGCCCAGGAATTTGATGAGCGACTGGTAGGTCTGGAAGACCAGAGCAGTAAGGAGGAACTGGAAACAAACTCCCAGGAAGATCAAGGCTATCATAAGAACAGAAATGGAACTTTAGGAAATCAAGGAAATACTCATCTACATCAGGAGAGAGAAGAAAATAGGACACATCTTCAGGCACAAGGAGAGACCGGAGCCATTACAAGACAAAGAGTGAAACAGAATTAATTAAATGGAAGAAGAAAAGAAACTACTATCAATTAATATAAATGGTTTAAACTCGATGATAAAAAGGAAAAGGATAATAGCTAAACTAATCAAACAAAATGCTGATATAATATGCCTACAAGAAATTCATATAAAGAAAACAGATGAAAAATACCTAGAATGTCAGAAATTAGGGAAGCCATTTACCACACCACCAGACATGGGGAAAAAGAAAGGGATTGCAGTATATGTTAAAGAGGATTTGAAAGCAGATTTAATATGGTAAGATTCTGAGGGAAGAACTCTGGTTGTGCAGATCTGGATTAATGCCATCTCAATCCTCTTAGTGGTAATCTATGCCCCGAATGAAGATCAAAAAGAGTTTTTTAAGCATCTTTATGGAAAAATAGAAGGATTGGAAAAAAGAAATATTTGTATCATAGGAGACTTTAATTCTATTGCTGATTATCAAAAAGACCACAGTAATGGGGGGAAGAACAAAGGGGGAAAAAGAGAGCTTCCCAAGATATGTATGGAAATGATGAAGGAGTTAAATTTGATTGATATATGGAGAAGATTACATCCCAAGAAAAAACAATTTACATTCTATTCAAATCCTCATCAAATATGGACACGAATTGATATGGCATGGATGAATGGGGAAATAGCAAATGAGATAAAAGGGATTGAAATTTTACCTAATGAATGGGCAGATCACAATCCAATTCAGATAATATGGAAGGGTAGGGAAAACCCCAAGAAAAGATGGATGTTAAATACTCAGTTAATAAGAGAAAAAGAATACACCAACAAACTCAAGGTGGAATTAAATTATTTCTTAAAGGAAAATGATAATGGAGCAACTACAAAACAAACATCTGGGATACAATGAAGGCAGTAATAAGAGGTATAACAATCTCTTATAATGCCAAGACGAATAAGGAAAAATACGCCCAGCAAAACAAATTACAACAAAAAATTAAGGAATTAGAAACTCAATTACAGAGTACCTCAAAGGATTCAAAATTGCAAAATCAGATAATAATAACTAAACATAAATTGAATTTAATTGAACAAGAGAGAATGATTATAAATTTGAATACAACTAGACAAACTTATTTTGAGCATGCTAATAAGCCAGGGAGATGGCTATCATATAGACTAAAAAAAAAAGGAAAGAAAAGAGATTGATATACCAGCTAATAGATGGAAAGGGGGATATACAAAAGGAGATAGAACAGAAAAAAGAAATTGCCCATAAGTATTTTGAAGAGTTCTATAAAAAGGAAGAAGTTAACGAAGATAGAATAAGAAACTAAGGGAAGGATAAAGCAATTGGGGAAGAAATGGAAGAATTATTAAACAAAGACCTTACTTGATTTGAACTGAAATCAGCAATAGAGAACCAGAAAAACAATAAATCCCCGGGACCAGATGGGATTCCAGGGGAGCTGTACAAGGCAATAGCAGAACAAATAGGACCTCTTATGGTGGAAGTTTTTAATGATGTCTTATTGGCAGCCAGGATGCTGGACTTATGGAGGGGGGCATTGATGTTGCTGATCCCGAAGGAGGATTCGGATCCCCGATATATATATATAATTATAGGCTGATTTCACTGTTAAATACTGATTACAAAATATTCACTTCTATTATAGCAAGTAGACTAAAAAGAATGTTAAATGAGCATATATATGAAGATCAAAATGGATTTCTTCCAACCAGACAAATCAGGAACAACTTAAGAATAGTACTAGATGTCTTAGAATTTTACGAAGCCCACCCCGAAAAACAAATTGCACTTATGTTTTTAGATGCAGAGAAGGCCTTCGATAATTTAAATTGGCAATTTTTAATCCAAAAAATTTATAATATGAATTTAGGCACCAAATTTGAAAATATTATAACAACCATTAATGATACACAACAGGCTAATATTATAATAAACAGGGAATATACCCGCCCAATAAAAATAGAAAAAGGAGTCAGACAGGGCTGCCCATTCTCACCCCTGCTCTTCATATTATCATTAGAAACATTACTAATGCGAATTAGACAGAACCCAGACATAAAAGGATTAAAGGTTAAGAAAGAAGAATATAAGTTGCAAGCGTTTGCGGATGATATGATTTTTTTCATTGAGGAACCAATAGAAAGAGGACAAAAATTGATGAATGAATTAGAACAATTTGGAGCAGTAGCAGGACTTAAAATTAACAGGAAGAAAACAAAATTAATGACTAAAAATTTAACAGAAAAACAGAAAATAGAACTAGAAGAAGTTATGGGAATACAAGTGATAAAGAAAGTTAAATACTTAGGAATATGGTTGACAGCACATTGTAAAACACTTAAGGAAAATAATTATGATAAATTGATGCAACAGGTAAAGAAGGATTTAGAAACATGGGGTAACTTTCATTATTAGGCAGGATTGCTGCTATTAAAATGAATATTCTTCCAAAATTCCTATATATATTTTAGATGATCCCAATCAAAGTACACAAATTGTTTTTTGGAGAACTTAATAAAATAACTGTAAAATTTATCTGGCAAGGGAAAAAAACTAGAATAAATTTAAAGGCAATGCAGGATATGAAGAGCAGGGGAGGGCTGGCACTTCCAAATTGGGAGTTGTATTATAGTGCAGCCTCTTTAGTATTGTTGAAGGAATAGGTGAATTTAACCAATAAGAGAATATTATTCTTAGAAGGCCATGACTTGCTAAGGGGGTGGCATGCTTTTTTATGGGATGTAGGGAAAACTAGCCAGAAATATTTCCACAGACATCTAATCAGAGACTCATTATTAACTAATTGGAAGAAAATATGGAAAAAAACACTATTTAAAAATACCAATATGGATTTCAATAATGGAGGCGATGATTCACCCAAATAATCTGGATATCACTAAAATGATTAAATATAAGGACCTATTGGATACACAAGGAAATTTGAAATTGCTGCAAGAACTTCAAGAGCGGGGACTAAAAATTGATCAGTGGGTATATCTTCAAATTCAAAGTAGATATAAACAGGACAAGAAAGAATTCAGAATTAACAATAAACTCCAGCAATTAGATGAAATTTTATTAGTATCAGGCAAAAAAAATAACAAAAATTTTATAATTATTTATTAGAAGTAGAATTAGAAGAAGAAATTGTAAAAGGGAACATGATAGCCTGGAGTAGGAATATAGGACGTAGCATCATCATAACAGAATGGGAAAAGGTCTGGGGTAGAAATAATAAAATTACAAAATCGGTAGCATACAAAGAAAACACCTGTACAATGTTTTATAGATGGCACCTTCCTCCTTCCAGATTAGCGAAGAAGTACCCCAATATGAGTCCGAATTGCTGGAAATGTAAAAAAAAAGAGGGAACTTTTTTCCATATGTGGTGGTCCTGTACAGAAGCTCAAAAATATTGGCAGAAAATTAGAAATTGGCTGGAAGAAATGACAAGAGAACAGATCGAATTCAAACCAGAGTCCTTTCTGTTAGGGATCTTTGATAAACAAATATAAAAAAAGTGAAATATATAATAATACACATTTTGACAGTAGCCAGATTGGTTTTTGCACAATGTTGGAAGCAGCCTCATGTTCCATCAGAGGAGATGATCATTCAAAAAATTTCAAGTTGTGCAGAAATGGACAAATTAACTTTGGGATTAAAAAATAGACACTTCAATATACTACAACAGCTGGAACTGCTGGTACAAATGGATAGACCAAAGATAGACTTTACACTAAAAGGCAAAAGAGGATAGGATAAATCCATAGTAGTGATACACAGATATATGTAAGGATTAGGTGTGTGTATATGGCATAAAATAAGGATAAAAAAGAGGTCTTACAAACTGTTGAAGGTGAGAATGTTTTTAATTGTTTTCTATTTTTTCTTTCTATTTTCTTCTCTCTTCTTTTTCTCTCTTTCATTAATGTATGATTTGTTGTTGGTTTGTTTTAGTTATAAAATCAATAAAAATTATTTTTTTAAAAAGATGTGTTATTTTGAAAAACTGAGACGTGTTTTTGTTCAAACTGAATTTTTAGCACAATTTAACTGGATATAAGTTCATTGCTGACTCTGGGTCTTCTGGGAAGTTTGGAAAAACAAGCCTAATCTCAACTTTATATACACAGACACATATGCAGAAACACAAAAGAGTTGAAATCAGCTAAAATAATGCTAGTTAATTAAAAGTACATTAAATTTGCAGTGGTAAAGTCTGAACACAATTAGGGTTAATCAAATTTGCATTGCCTCTGATTGCAGTTAGTGAAATTGGATCTCCCTTTTTACAGAGGAGTTAATCCATGAGCAATACCTTTCAGATGAACAACTTAAATGAAACAGTTTAGCAATGGATTGAAAGTATTTGTTTCAGTAGAGACATTAACATAACCTTAACTCTTGAACACTAAAATGAGTTATCATTTGCTTTGGGTTTTTTAATCTTAATTCTTTATTAAATTCCTTGCAATATTATTGTCATCATCTTCTCATCACTCCTTATCACCTATCCCCTCCCATTTGTGACTGTATGACTGAAAGTTTGTGACTTGTATCCTTACGATTTATATTGACCATTTCCTAGTATGATTTGATTGCTTATTGTACCCTATGACTATCATGAAGTGTTGTACCTTATGATTCTTGACTCTTGATGAATGTATCTTTTCTCTGAGTTCTAGTCCTACCTTAACCATAAAAGCCAGCTGAGTGGCTTTGAGGCAGTTACTCTCTTTCAGCCCAACCCACCTCACAGAGTTTTTATTGTGGGGAAAATAGAAGGAGGGGAAAAGTAAGTTGGATACGTTTGCCACCTTGAGTTATTTGTAAAAATAAAGATAGGAAACAAATAAATAAAATTGTAAGATTGTATTGTGAATGGAATGGAATGGAATGGAATGGAATGGAAGAGGAGAGGAGAGGAGAGGAGAGGAGAGAAGAGAAGAGAAGAGAAGAGAAGAGAAGAGAAGAGAAGAGAAGAGAAGAGAAGAGAAGAGAAGAGAAGAGAAGATACCTTGGAGGTCTTTTAGTCCAACCCACTTCCTGAGACAGGAAACCCTATACCATTTCAGACAAATGGTTGTCCAATCTCTTCTTTAAAACTTCCAGTGTTGGAGAATTCACAACTTCTGGAGGCAAGTTGTTCCACTGGTTAATTGTTCTGTCTGTCATGCCCCTGGTGGAGACTGACTCTGAGGGAGAGGAGGAAGAGCCGACAGGGAGTGGAAGTGTGGCTCCAGAGGTTGTGGAGGAGGCTGGGGAAGGGCAGGGGCCGACTGGCAGTCAGAGGAGGACCCAGGCCCATTCCCTCTTCATCCTAGGTCACGCAGGGAGGAAAAGTTAAGGGAGAGACGTGGTCTAGTGGGGAGGGGAGGAGAGGGCGTTGATCCTTTTCATGGGCTGCAGCTGTGACAACTGGATAAGAGGATGGACATGCCTACGGGCAAGTGCTGGAAACAAAGCGTGGAAATATCTCTAGTTTATGGTTTCTCTCTGAATTTGGCGTCCTTCCCAATGTGTGTTCTGATATCTGTGGACATATTCAAGCCCTTATCTTGCCTGGTTTGTGTTGTTTTTTGACTCTTTATAATTTAAATGGCATTTCCTCCTTTTTGTAACTGCTTGTGCGGGAGGTTTTTTTTTGTCTCCAGTCAAGGATATTTAGAGCTTGGAAGCAAAGTGAAGGAATAAAAGGAGCTTCGCCTGTTTTTTTGTGACTTTTTATTTTGTATCCTACCCTGGGTCATCACACTATCAGGAAATTTCTCCTTAGTTCTAGGTTGCTTCTCTCCTTGATTAGTTTCCACCCATTGCTTCT
This sequence comes from Pseudonaja textilis, assembly GCF_049901715.1. Taxonomy (NCBI): domain Eukaryota; kingdom Metazoa; phylum Chordata; class Lepidosauria; order Squamata; family Elapidae; genus Pseudonaja; species Pseudonaja textilis. The sequence goes on from NC_141997.1 coordinate 33,529,906, forward strand.
TGTCCTGCCTTCAGGTGCTTTGGAAAATAGCTTGACTCCCTCTTCTTTGTGGCAGCCCCTGAGATATCGGAACACTGCTATTATGCCACCCCTAGTCCTTCTTTTCATTAAACCAGACATACACAATTCCAGTAACCGTTCTTTAAAAGTTTTAGCCTCCAGTCCCAGTATAATAGAAAATTAAAGTACAAATATATTACTATCCATAATATATTTATTGTGGTTACTGTAATTAAAATACAGGATTTAATTAAAATATGGCTTTCAATCAAATTAACTATATTTTCCTTGTGCCTTGAGATTTTTAAAAATATAATATTTAGTTTTCATTATTTTCTTTGGTTTTGTTTTTATATGGGATATATCTGACTTTAATAGTTCTTCTCAGAAAAACAATGCAGTAACAACAGTATGTTATAATTTATCACCTTAAAAGTGTTATTTGGTCCATTGTATGACATTTTGAAAGTATGAATCAGCATACAATTATGTGTGACAAATATGCCACATTTAAAAAAAAGCATTTACTTATTTATTTTGAAGAAATGGATCTGCTAGATTCAGGCACAAACATATCTCAGTTTTTAATATTATATATTCAATTTAGCCATGAAATGTCAGTACAAATTCTGTGTAAAAAATATTGATTCTGACAACACACTGCATTATCTTCCAGAATTAAATTAGCAGTGGCATCTTAGTTAAAATTGCTTGAAGGAAGGCAGGTATCATTACAGTCATTTTAAAAATAGTTATCATTGATTTTAATTCTCGCCCCGCTAATCATTCTTATGTTGAGTTTCACCAAATTCTAATTAGTTTTTTCCCTGCATTGCTACTTCCTCTCCTTCTTCCCCAATTCTTCAAATAGTGAAAGTTTAATTAGAAAACTACAATTTAAAGTTTACTTAGGAAGGGAATATGCAAAGTTTGAATTTCTTGTTTACAATTTTACATTTGTGCTGCCTACTTTTGGAAACTTTTATCGCTATTTTAATATCTATTTACATTCATTTTACTGCAGTTTTCCCTAATATAGGTAGTTCTGCAACAATCTACCCTGATTTCTTTACATTATTTTAATTATTATACACATGTTGAGGTGTGGATATAAAAGGATCCAGAAACAGAATTAAATTGTAAAATACAGAAAAACATTTGAATGTGCAAGTTTAACAATAATGGTGTCCCTTACCTGAACTGAGTTGTCCCTGAAAGACAGGTATGCCATATAATGTTTATCATTTTTATTATGATATATGCAAGAAATGAACCCTTTGCTTGGTTGGTCTCCTCAAGTGAGGTCTAAATTTAATCTTTCCTCCTAACTCAATCTTTTGCTACAAAATTCTGAATCAGAAGATGGAAGAAGAAACAAAATTTCTCTATTCCACATCAATTTTTGTCATCGGTGTCTTCAAAAATGGCTACTTTACTTGTTACTCATTTGTGGCCACTTCCCACACATTCATTAACCAGAAGAAAAGTTGGTGAAACTGCTCCAGTCATTCAGTCTGTTCTTCCTATCGTCTCAGTTTGTTTGTTTGCTTGGTGGGATGCTCTGGCCTAGGCTTCCCCAACAGCACAGAGCCAACTCCTCATCCCAATAAACCCCTTTTATTTAGTTTACAATGAATTCCTCTCCAGCAAAGTCCTGGCCAACAGTCTTTCAAGATATTTCACAATTACAGACCTTTATCAGTCTTGGAGAGTTGCCAGGCCAATATCTCTCAGATGCCATACTGTAGCAGACAATACTTGGCAAGAATGCAGGAACAAATCTTCACCCAAGTAAACTATGTCTCCTGTAAAACCCCAGTCCCCTTTCGCTCCTCTTTTATTCCCTCTGGGAAGGGCCATTCACCATCCACCTGTGGCTTTACTCCCAAGTCGAGCCTTGTTCCTTAGCTGTTCCCATCTTCCGGCAGCTCTGTTCATGTGCACACTGGGAACAGGCTCCAGCTGTTTTTCTGCCTCACTGATGTCTGACTCTGAAGGTGATAACTGTCAGATGACCCTGGCTCCATCTCTGCCTCCGACACAGAACACTGTCAGAGCCTTCCTCAGAGTCCATGACTGGCCCATTTTCCTAACCAAACTCCTCACTGTCCAAATCTGCTGCCAGCTTCGCTGGTGGACCACAACAGGGGGGCAGGGCAGAAGGGATCCTATTTTGAAACATATCTCTGGTCAACCAGATGCAGTTATTTTTTTTCTGGGAAAGGCTGGTATCCTGTTATTTTTCTTTTTAAAAAGAAAATTACAAAAGTGACTCTTTTTTTTTTGTCTTTTCCTGTTAGTTTCCTTAAGCGACATGAGTGCCCTGCTTCCTTCGCTCTTCCTTTTAAGTTGGGCTTCTCGTGAGTACAGGGTGGATGAAACTGATATTGTTGATATCAGTTTGATCAATAAATAGGGTTATGCAGATAAGCTGCAATCTGATTCCCAACATATCTTCAATTTGAAAAAGGGAGACTGCTTGGATGCTTCAAATCACAGCATAAAAGGGGATCAATTTGCTTTGATCAGCTGCTTTGAAATGAGGAAACTGTGTTTTGTGCATGTGTGCATATATATGCAAAAGGCATCTTTATTATCTCAACCGAATATGGTAGAACCACCCCAATCCAATACTTAACTGTAGGGCACCACTTTGATTCAATACTTTACTTTGAAGGGATGTTTCAATTTCAGTTTGTTGAATTGAGTGCTTCTTTGAAGCTCCATACAGCCTTATTAATGAATATTCATTCCATGATTTCAATTTTTAAGTATTTTAATACTACTGAGTATTTCTCCATCTTTCTCCCTCTCTAAAAAGGCAATACGACAGTTTTAAGAGATTTGTCTCCAATAACAGTCAAGTACCAGGAGTGCATATAGTAATTGCATAAGCTGTGCAAATTGTTCTGAAAATGATTTACTATAAATGGATCTGTTAAATTCTTGGACAATAATTAACATTTTTTCTAAATATTGCCCCATTCGATGATGGAGGGGCAGCTTTATTTTCTTAACTCTCTTTTCGTATAACTCATTATAGGCTATTTCCAAATTGTGAAACTTGTTACGAGTTGAGCAGCCTATATAATATAATATAATATGATATGATATAATATGATATGGTATGGTATGGTATGATATGGTATGGTATGATATATGATATAATATGATGATATAATATATTACAATATATCAACATATATATATATATATATATATATATATATATATATATATATATATTGATATATGTATATGTATGTGTATGTATGTATATATGTATATATATATATATATATATATATATATATATATATATATATATGTATATTCTGTGAGATTTTATTTGGTATTTGTATGTGGATCTTTGGTTATTCGGGTTTTCTCCCACATAAAATGGAAGTATCCTGGTGACATTTCGACAAAATTTCATTCATCATCTTCAGGCTTGTGTCTTCGGCTTTGTGCTCCAAGAAGCACAAAGCCGAAGACACAAGCCTGAAGATGACGAATGAGATTTTGTCGAAACATCTCCAGGATACTTCCAATTTTACACAGGAGAAAACCTGAATAACCAAAGATCCATATATATATGTTTTCTTAAGTTTTTGTGGGTATTTATATGTATGGTATTCAGCTTTGCTCGGGTATTTTCCCACATCATTATAGTTGTGCTTTTAAAGTTGTAGCAACGTTTAATAAATGATAGCCATCCGTTTACTCGGAGCCAAGCCGCACTAAAAGCCTCCAATGCAGGAAACACAATGTTGCCACAAAAAAAGCTACAAAACAGACAGAAGATATTAGAAACACCAATCAAGCAGAACACAGCAAACTCCAAGACCAATAAACACAGACCAAGACTCCCAACCAATCAGGATGAAGAAAAATACATTCTGGCACAGCAGTAGGCTAGCACCAAATTTAAAACAGAAATGGCTGTAAAAGTCTGACTCACAGATGAACACTATACAGAAGCCTGATGATGGCAGATGAGATTCTGCTGAAACATTGCTACAACTTTAAAAGCACAACTATAACAATGTGGGAAAATACCCGAGCAAAGCTGAATACCATACATATATGTATCTATATCTATAACTATATCTATATCTATCTACAGCTACAGCTACATATCCCTCTCTCTCTCTCTCCCCCTCCCTCCCCCTCCTCTCTCTCTCTCTCTTTCTCTCCACTGACCAAGGTTGATATTATAGGGCTGCAGTTGAAACATGGGAATTTGAGCACTCCTGCAGAGAAACTGCCTGAATCTGTGAAATTAAATCTGATGAATTAAAAGATAATGTGGTGCTTAATCATATCAGGATCACAATATCAGCAAGACCTCAAGCGGTATATTGTAACTTATTCATCTCTACTTGCAATGGTGAATTGTGCATCTGGTTGCTACAGTTCTTAAACCCAGCATGTTGAGATTTGACAAACAACATCATGACTGACATTTCTAGAGAAGAATTTATTAGTCTGATAGTTTTAGAAATAATACGTATGATAAACTATTTTATTTTTACTGCCTCCAAAGTATCTTCTTCACCTAGAAATGGTTCAAAACTGAAAACAGCATAAAACTAAGCTACTTTTTCCAATTTCATCCTGAACTCTGATCCTACTAATGAAACATAACTTAGATACCACATACCTGTAGGCAAATCCATAAATAGATTAATGGCTCAGCTATTTGGGGAAGATTTCATAAAATACACAATGGTATTAATTTGGACAGGTTTTAAAACTGATGCAAAATAAAATGGCATATAGAACAGAAAATTCATATAAAAATTAAATAAACAGTTGTCTTATTTACCCATGATCTCTTTTTAAAATTTTAGCTGGGGTTGTATAAAATATTTTGCAAAATTGAATATGGTGTGGATAGAATATATATTAGCTAGCAAAGAAATTTGAAGGAAATGTTCTCTGATTTTTTAATCATTACGTAGCAGGAAAAAGAATATAAGACACAAGTGGATAACCAAATTATCTATTGTTCATAAATCTTGGGGACCTATGACCAATTTTTTTCAACACTGATTACAATGGAGATATAATGATCTTCATTATATTGAGTTATTGAGTACACCCTTAGGTTTCTCTTTCTAACCTGCAGGATAAGAGGATCTAAACTTCTTTCTCAAAATGATTATCCTATAACATTTATTTATAAATGGTACTTATAGTACTACTATAGGATATGCTGGTTCATGACTATGATAAATTTTAACTTCACATTGGATATGCAAGGACCTTGATGGTGGTAATGGTGATGGAATAAGGAATTAGTATGAGTGGTACATTAACATCAGTTGAAGGCCATTATGGTACCAAATATATCACATTTTTCCCCTGGAAGGGGGGAAATCACATTTTTATTGATGCAAAATTATCCTTAATTCAGTTAAGAAATTCACAGGTCCAGATAATTGGTAGATTGATATATACTGTATTTTTTGCACTATAAGACACATTCCCCCCACAAAAAAGTGGAGATAGATAGATATAGATATAGATATAGATATATTTCTTAAGTTTTCGCGGGTATTTATATGTATGGTATTCAGCTTTGTTCGGGTATTTTCCAATGTCATTATAATTGTGCTTTTAAAGTTGTAGCAATGTTTCGGCAGAATCTCATCTGTCATCATCAGGCTTCTGTATAGTGTTTGTTTGTGAGTCAGATTTCACAGCCATTTCTGTTTTAAATTTGGTGCTAGCCTACTGCTGTGCCAGAATATTTTGTTCTTCATCCTGACTGGTTGGGAGTTTTGGTCTGTGTTTATTGGTCTTGGAGTTTGCTGTGTTCTGCTTGATTGGTGTTTCTAATATCTTCTGTCTGTTTTGCAGCTTTTTTTTTTTTTTGCTCTTGATTGGCTGGCAACATTGTGTTTCCTGTATTGGAGGCTTTTAGTGAGACTTGGCTCCAAGTAAATGGACAGCTATAATTTATTAGGAAGCTAGGTTTCATCTGGGTGCCTGGTTGGGGTGTGTTTGAGCTGGAGGTATTGGGTGTTTGCCTGGTTTGTGGTGTGGAGATTTTTTTTGTTTGTGAGTGCAGGCTTTCAGATAATTGACAGCCTGGTTGAGTCATCTCCTGCTTTCAGGTCTTTTTTCAATCTCTGTGGCTTCTCTGATAATTCTGTAGCTGGGGTTTTCTATAGTGGCTAGGGTTTTGGTTCCATTGAAGTCTTTGGTGCCATTGTGTCTTGTTCCCCCCAAAAAAAAAAAAAAAGCTAGGTGCATCTTATGGTCTGGAGTTTCTTATAGTGCAAAAAATATGATACTTCATATGGAATTGTATCATATTATATGTGTGCATGTAATCAATTATACAATGTCTGAAAATTTTACAAGTATTTGCACTAGCATTTTATCAATAGAGTCATGTTTGCACAATGAATTGGAATTTGGTCTACATATTTAATTTCTTTTGTTCTTTCTCAGTTGATTAATTTTAATTAATATATAGGACTGAGCATTTTGTAGTTTTCAATTTTCTTTTTATCTCCGCATGCTTGTGCTCAGATATGTACCCAAGTCAGTCAATCAACATGATGGGGAGAGAATGGAAGGAGGCTTTAATCATTTACCTTCTAGATCTTCCCAGCTCTGTTTAGAAGGTGGGAGTTTTTTTTATTATGTCTTAATTTTTCCTTTTCAAAGTTCCTGCTTTGGGGAACGAATGCATTATTCTGTAAAATGACAATGAACTCAATGCCAGTTTAAGCAATTAATATCACAGTTGATTTTTCTCTAGCAGAGTGAAATGATTTGTTTTATTTTAATAATTTTTGATGTGTTAGACAATGGAAAACATTTTTGTGTCAGCCACAGAATCTGTGCGTGGAGGGGAGGAACTATATATATAAGCGCAGGAGAACTGGCAACTGAATTTGCTGACAATGCAGGTATGAAGCAAATTGTAGCATCATATTGAATCCAAAAGCTCTATAAAGCTGGTTGAGGGGAAATCATTTAGAAGAGAAACAACACTTAGACAAAATTAATAGCAGCTCAGGTCAAACAATTTACCCTTCTATTGTGCTAAATTATCATTAAATAAGGTGCATTTTACTGTTCAGCAAGCAGATTCAGTGGCTACCAGAAGGACTGGCCTTTCTATATGTAAGTATAAATAACTAATCTTATCCAGAAATGCACCATATAGCAAATTAATATTTCTTGCTTTAACAAGAAGGTGAATAAATTTTTTTCTGAATTAAGACTAATCATTTCAAACAAATCAATCTCTGTTATAAAATGGCAGAAATTTATTTAAAGCATATATTACCCCACAAAACAAAAATATCTTGGTTTTGGTTTATGTGCAACATTCCTTGCCCTTATCTTTGTTTTATATAGAGGACAAGAGAGGTAAACTATCCCAAGAGCTGAGAGATTGACCTCTAAGAGAAGAAGAGATGGTAAGAAAACATTTTTAAAGTTACAAAATCATGTTCTCACAATCAGTGTGATTAGGAATTTTGTGCCATGTTTTGATTAAAAGACGACTTAGTCAATAGCTGATATTGATGTTCTTGTCATATCTACTCAAATCAGAAAAAAAAATATCAAGATATTATTCCTCCTATTCCAGGGAAAGAAACTAATAGTTTCAACCCTGCCCATACACTTGTCAAGCTTCAATAGACCTTCTTCCCCCATCATGTTCAGTGATAGAACATGCAAATTAAATTATAAAGTTAATAGGTATCAGCCTAAAATCTTGCCCTCAATGGAACAGTATGTAAGAAATTTGATTCCTGAAATCTGTGTAATGTCCTGTACAGTGAAGATCACATTGTAAATATTTATTTGTTCAAATGCAAACCATTTAATTACTATGGCTTTAATTATATACAATTTACATTCATAAATACTACCCAGTTAATAATTTTGTGACAATTCCATACTCATATTTTAAATGATGTTTGGGTAATGAATAAGTCTACTGAGAATCTTCCAAGGAATGCAAAATTACCTCTCAGTTGACTTTCAGTTTTCTGCAAAATATGAAGCCTGTTAATTTAAAATAATCTTGCATGTTTTTATCATAATATATAAATAATGAAAATAATTAGATTCCTATGGAGATGGTTTAACTTGAAAAATTAATGCATAGGTGTTAGATCTAGGAGGGGAAGAAATTCTCTAGAGAAGCAGCAGATCCACCATCTGTGTTTATTACCTCACTGTAAAAACGGTAATGAGACAAATCATTTTAATAGCATAATTGGTCCCCAGTTACTAACTATTTCCATCCATACTTGAGAAAAAGCTGTAAGCACAAATATATTTGTATTCCAGAAAAATATTTTAAATTGGTTATTAGTTCACTTCTAATTTAATATCCAATTTCTTTTTTTATAAAGCTGTTCGTGCAATATTATAGACACAAGAAACACTTCTAAATCTCATTAATAATAATTTGTCCATGGAAGTGTGAAACTTTTATTAGTCAGAGCCCTCCTTAAACTGAACAGATGAAAAAAAAAAAAACTTTGAAGGATGCTTGTCAACATTGCATGAAGTTGATGTAAGCAATTGTAGTGGGCAATCTGTTTTTAAACTGGCAGAGTATTGGGGATACTCAAAGCCAGAATTCTCTTCCAAAAGGAAGATTGGAGACAATATGAAAGTGCTGATGGGTACTGCAAAGACCTCTGAAGGAGAAGTTGAAGGACCACCTCTTTCAAAGATAGTGGATCATCCCATCCCACAAAAAGCAATTAACCACCTCATGGACCCAACCAGATACAATGTCCCAGGAAGCTTTATGTTCAAACCCGAATCAAGCTGGCAAGAGTAGATGACAATTAGAATCAGTTTATTGTGCAACTTACACAATGTCAAATTGTGCAACAATGGTACTGGTAAGAATCCATCCCAATTTCCCTGCCCGCAGTCCCCCTCAGTCAGAACCACAAACTAGGTCCAAGCTGGCTCACAAGGCAAAGGGGGAAGTTACTATGTCCACAAATTTTGAGTCCACAAAGCAAAGTCCAAGATTCCAAAGTCAGAAAGCCAAGTCTGAAGTCCTCAAGCAAAGTCCAAGGTTTAGAGCCAAAAAATACAAACCAAAGTTCACAAGACAGGGTCCACAAAAGCTAGGAAAGTGTGCTGAAGCAAACAGGTGTTCCCAACAAATACACCTTCCCTCAGCGTCCAGCTAAATCACCCAACACCAGATGCTCTTTGTGAAGAGAGGAGCTACTTCCTCGTAAGCGACCTCAGTGACCTCCTCTGTGCCTTCCTCCATTCTCCATGCCCACAGGTGGGGCATGGGAGACAGCTGTCCCTCATTGGAGATGATCTGTAGCCTGTCATCACCACTGGCCCTCTGCAGCTGATCCTTTCCTGCAGGCAGCTTTCCCTGAGCACCAGACTCTCTGGGCATTTGGGGGAGCCATGCCATCCCCATCAGGTGGTCCTGGTTCCAGTTCCTCTAAATTGGGGTCCAATGGGGCCATCACATTGTCATGCCCCTGCTGGAGACTGACTCCAAGGGAGAGGAGGAACAGCTGACAGGGAGTGGAAGTGTGGCTCCGGAGGTTGTGGAGGAAGCTGGGAAAGGGGAGAGGCTGCTGGGCAGTCAGAGGAGGACCCAGGCCCTCTTCATCCTAGGGCTTGCAGAGAGGAGAAGGGAGAAACACGGGGGAGGAGAGGGCCTTGATTCCCTTGGTTCCATGGGCTGCAGCTATGACAACTGGATAAGAGGATGGACATGCATACGGGCGAGTGCTGGAAACAAAGCATGGAAATATCTCTGGTTTATTGTTCCTCTCTAAGTTTGGTCTCCTTCCCAGTGTGTGTCCTGATACCTGTGGACATCTTCAAGCCCTTATCTTGCCTGGTTTGTGTTGTTTTTTACTCTTTATAATTTAAACTATATTGTAACTGCTTGTGTTGGAGGGTTTTTTTTTTGTCTCCAGTCAAGGATATTTGGAGCCTGGAAGCAAAGTGAAGGAATAAGAGGGGCTTCACCTGTTTTTTGTGACTGTGATCCTATAAATGTTATTGAAGTATTTTTAAGCAAGCATTCTTGGTTAGGATAATAAAATTGTGTTGTGTATATTTAATTTATGAACAGAATAAACTATCCCTTGGAGAGTTCAAATGTTAGAGTCTTAGAAAAAAATTGAATGTCATGATGGCAATAGAGAAATTGGCAATGAGATGTTTGCATCATTTCCTCTCCTATTCTTTTGGATCTCATTTTCCTCTTCTTCCTGATCCTGAAAAGCCTTTTGCCAAATTCTTATTGCATATATTTTCCTCTTTCTGGGCATGGGAAACTGGCAAAAAAAAAAAAAAAAGTGGAGTGAAAAATTTTACTGCATTGAGTTCTCTCTATCAAATTTCCAGTTTTTCCTTTTGCCCCAAGGGAGAAATCCAATTATTCCTTTGATGGAGAGGAAAAAAACCACAGGAAATGCAACACTGTGTTGATTTGAATTCTTATGAATTCAAAAGATTTGAATTCAAATTTTATGCAGGAATGGATAACACAGGAAAACCCAGACCTTATTGATTACATTTGTTGAAGCTACCCATATATGCATTCATGCTCCCTGAAATACTAACCAGGCAATGCAAGAGGTATTGGAGAAGACAGCAGTGGTTGCTTGGATGGGTAGGGTCTTCTTACAAGTCCCCTTTTAATCCAGAAACCCTGTCTCAGGCACCACCTCAGCTACCATTTCATTCAAGCTCATTGGGTGCTGCCAGAGCTAAGACAAGTTCAACCATGTCATTTCGTAGTCATGAGCATGTGTTTTGTTTTTGTTTTTCTGGTCCACTTTAAGCAATATTGATGTGGTTTACTGTTGGCTTCCTACATATTGTTGCTCTTCCCCAAAATTGTACTGTTGGAAGGAAAATCCATCTGGTTCGGTTCCAAGCTTGGACAAAGACACAGAAAAACAACATGAAGTCTGGTTAGATAGAAAGTTTATTGATGAAGCAGAACCACCAGGGTCTGTGGATCTGGTGCAGCTGACATAATGGTTGGGTGAGTGGATAGACCTTTATAGGTTTCTATGACTTTGAAGTTTGAACTGTTCTGGGGATGGTGTAATGAAGGAGCTTGAATTCTGAAAGGATGTTGAGCAATTCCTATTGTGGCTAATGACTTTTGTCCTCTGTTGGATCTTGGGTGAGGGGCTGCTTTCTAATCCTACCATTCTGCTGGTGTTAGCTGTCAAACTTTGCTGCAAGGAGTTTTGAAATATCCCATCTTGAATGGACTACCAAATATGCATTTCTAAAAGCTGGCCTCCTCAGTTTCTGCTTGGGGCAAGGAAACTGTTGGGCTCCAGACATGGTGACGTACCTCGGAGCCTGCCAACTCAAAGTGCTGGGGGAATTCCAGTTCGCAGCCAGACTTCCCATGCTGCTGCTGAGTGGATTTGCCACTGAACAGCTGAGGACCACTGAATAGCTGATGAACTGGCATCTGGCTAGCTTGTGCGGCAACACCAGTGGTGGGGAGATTACCGGACGCTGGGACATACCTCTACAACTATGGAGACACTTGCTGAAGTGGAGCGGTGCAATGGATGAGCAGAACAGTCTAAAATCTGGTCACCTCAGTTAAATTGAAAATTATTAAATTATTAATTAAAACACTTTGCATATAATTGAATTATAAATATCAAAGCAGTTCAAAGTGCCCAGTCATATTTTTGCTGGTAATTTTATAATGAGTAACTACCCCTAATAACTATTTCCAATTGTTAGGGGAAATAACTGTACAACTTTTATTATCTAGACTAAAAAAGCTCTACAACAAAACAACAACGACTAAAGTAAACCTGTCTTATAAAAGTAAAAAGTGCAAAAGCATCAGCCAGCATTTACAATCAGCTTACCTTTTTTCCATCTGTACAAAGAAATGTGTTCAATGGAGCTTATCATTCATGTTAGTTTACATAGGATTGCAGCCTAATTAATTCTCTTAAACAGTGCAGGGACAAATAGATCAGCAGAACTGGCCAATTTTATTGCACTACAGGATCTTTGATGAGCTCTGCTTTAAATATCTCTGCATCAATAAAATGAAATGTAAAATTGTTATGGCTCTCAAAATGCCCATATAAAACCCATAGAATGTAAGCGACAATTCCTGCCTCCCCTTCCCATTTCTCTCTCTCTTCCACATTTATTGCAGCATTCTGTAGTAAGTTAATCAGATGTTTTGGAATCCACTAAATGCTAACCTCTGATGAAGGTACTTGGCTCAGAAAATAATTCACAAAAACATTTATGCAGATACAATCAACTTAAAATGTCAAAGTTCTGTGCTGGTTAATGGATTATATATTGCAATTCCCTACAATGGGAAAATGTTGCTGGATGGCAGACTATTTTCATCCTTGTGAGGGGATAAGATGCATTTATTTTCAAGTGCTGGGGAAATCAAGAGGTTCAGGCAGTTCAAATGATATAAAGATTTATTGCAAGCTTAAGCCCTCTAGTCTATAAGAATCTGGTCAACTAATAGTTAAAGGCAATGAGCGAAAGAGAGGCATTCAAGGTGGGCTGGACTTAGATCTCTTGTGGGCCTGCAGGGTCTCACAGCTTATGACCCTTTTGACCCTTTTCTCAGTCTGCTCATCTCCTACATTTATTCTGCAATGAGAAAACACATTCCAAGGTCACTCAATTTTCCTCAGGGGTGTGATATGTGATGTGGATCTATGTGGTGAGCCCTTAGTCTAGTTTCAGATGTCTATGGATATTCTCAATCATCCAGGTCATGGTTGTCCCAAGGTGATTTTTCAAGAGGCAACTGGACTTTCTGGTTTTTCTTTGAAGACGTTTCGCTTCTCATCCAAGAAGCTTCTTCAACTCAGCTTCTTAGTAGTTTCTTCAGAGAGATCTAGTTTCAGATCTCTCTGACAAACAGTCTGCTTAGCCCTTCAGCCACAGGTTTCTCCCTCTTAGTTGTCTGATCTGTAAGACTAACTTGCCCTCATATCTTCTTCCCATGCCCAGCCCCAAGGAAGTCTACCATGGCCTGTATTTTTCTGCTACTCACCAAAAGTAGTCTTTTTTTACCTGTGTCTTATCAATGAGAGCAATTTCCCTGCTGTACTTCATTCCATATGTAGACAGATTTCAATTGGCTATTCTGCTTTCCCTATTAATGCGCCTGACTTCTAGTCTCTGTGTCCTCACTCCAAGGTCCTTTGTTGTTTCACAAGTTCATGGATGGGACACTGAAAGGATGGACCTCCTGCCCTGCCCCCATTTTTTTTACAATATAAATTCATTGAAGGAAGACAAAATAATGCATACACCCCCCCCCCAAAAAAAGTGAAACAAGTGTCAATAATTCTGTCACTGCCCTTTTAGCCCAAGTTATCCAAAAATGACAAAACTTTGTTCTCCTCCCAGGCTAGGAAGAGTCAAGAAACAGGGAATCTATTAATCAGGGCTGTAATAAACAGGGTTAGAGCATCAGGCAGTTATTGTGGCCAAATGATCGAAGTCTGGAAAGAAAAGGCTAAATTGTGCATTTCAAACGAAGTAGGGAAATAATGCTCTTATTTCAATGTTATATATGCCTTAGAAATTAAACTACTGTTAATAAGTTGACAATCATTCCATGAAGTAAACAAACAAACCCTTTAAAGTGCATTGGAGCTCAACTCCCATCCTTAATTTTGAGATGGCCACTCTCACTCTCACTATCACTTTGCAGCACTCAAATTATTTTTGGTTAAGTCCATCATGCATCCTCTCTAGGGTGCCCAGCTGACCCCCTCTCCAGTTTTATACTATTAGAATGTGTTCAGTTCAAATACCTAAGATCAGCCCTTCAAGCCCCAAAATGCATCTCTAATGCCGCCTCAAGGTTAGAAGCTGGCCTCATGACCATAGAGGTTAGAGTGTGGGTAATCATATCCAGCTACTGGTTCTGACTATCTTTTCCCCTTGGCTTTGTCCCACTAACCACAAGGGATGATTTTCAGTCCACATGGGAGAAGGTAGCAGCCCTGCATTCTTGGACTTCCAGGTCTCTTACTCAGCATGGGACATGACAGGTCAAAGTAGTCATTAAACAGCATGTAGCAGGCAAAGAGCACAGTTGAACCTAGCCAGGTCCCCAATCTTTATTGCCAGTGAATTCAACAGATACTCTGCCTTCCTTATGACACGCTTAACAAATCTTGAAGACCTGATCATCCAAGGCCATTTAATGTGGCAGGACGTCACACCCTCCCCTCAGTTGTCCTTGAATGTCAATACAGGAAGATCCCCTACCAAAAAGGCGATGACCCCACCACTCTAGCTATGTAGAAACCATAGAAAGACTCCTCTCTGGTGCCTGAGCTATAGACACATTTACTTCATCATTATTCCATAAATACCCAGAGCACACCAAACAACTTCATGACTTCCTGCTGCTTTCAGGTAGCAACCCTGCTACAAGATGTAATGTTGGCAGTTTCTGTGCAGCGATGCCTAAAATCCATTATAAAGTGACATGTGCCTCAAACCGTTTTAATGAATACTTAGCTAGTTATTGTATTTTATATTATCATACTCAGTTCGCCAGGTATTTTTATTTCTATTGATTGCTTTTATCCCTATCTTAAGACTTCTTTAGATTATTTTGTTTTAGATTTTTGTTATTATATGTTTTAGCTTTTTGTGTAATTTTATTATGTTGCATTTTTATGCTTTATGATTTTATTGTGTTGCATTTTTATGTTTTAGGATCCACTGTTCTTATTCTGGTCTTTGACTATAATAAAGACTTGATTTGGTATTAGATATTTACCTTTTTGTAAAAATTCTTTTCAAAAAAAGATCTGGATTAAGTCAGAAATAATAAAACAAAACAAAATGTGTATTTGAAGACTGTAGAAGGTATTACAGAAAAGTTGTTCTCATTATCTGTGATGGCAAAGTCCTTCATGAATGGGAAGAAAACATTCTTAGGTGAATCAGTGAACAAATTTTTAACAATCTAAGATGATTAAATCTGCTATATAAAAGTAGCTTTATACAAGGGGCTTATTATATAAGGGATTAATTAAAGTCTTCTGATAATCCCGTATAGAACAAACATGGAGTAAAATAAAATATGCTTCTGACTCAGTCAGCCTCTCCGACAGATTGTAATGACATTTGTGATGACTCACTAATGAAAAACAGAAACTTTTTATTGTTTCATTGCAACTTTTGTTTCTAGAAAAACAAGAAAAGTAGGAGGATCTGAAACACACTAAACAAGTGGGGCTTTTTTGGTAGCTAATGTTATATTTGAGCCTAGGTGGTGCAGTAGTTAGAGTGCAGTACTGCAGGCTACTTCTGCTGACTGCCAGCTAGCCTGCAATTTGGCAGTTCAAATCTCACAGGCACAAGGTTGACTCCGCCTTCCATCCTTCCAAGGTGGGTAAAATGAGGACCCGGATTGTTGGGGACAATATGCTGACTCTGTAAACTGCTTAGAAGAGGGCTGTAAAGCACTGTAAAGTGGTATATAAGTCTAAGTGCTATTGCTATATTTTGCTGGTAAAAATAATTCCTTTGAGGCAGAAGCAGCAGCAGCGGCGGGGGCAGAAGCCTTACCCCGCCGCTGCTTCTGCCGCCGCCGCCGCCGCTGCTGCTTCTGCCTTCCAGTCCTGCCTCATCCAGCCGGGCTATTTGCAGGAGGAGAGGTAGGCGTGAGGCAGGCGAGCTTTCTCCCCCCCCTCCCCCCCCCCGCAAAATGTGGCCGGAAAATAAACTGTGATAAAAACTGTGATAAAAAAACCGTGATAAAAAATAAATAATTTTTAATAAATAATTAATAATAAATAATAAAAACATCCCACTAACTTTATTTCCAAATAAATTTAATATGTTAACTATGTTTTCTATGGTTTTTGGGGATGATCGGGTATCGTTACTGTTATTTTATTTTATGTGCGGCCCAAACCAAATTTTCATCTTCTAATGTGGCCCAGGGAAGGTGAAAGGTTGGACACCTTCTGCCGCCGCCGCAGCTTCTTTCCCCGCCACCGCTGCTGCTTCTGCCGCCACCGTTTCTGTCCCTGCCACCACCCTCGCCGCCGCTCCTGCCACCACCGCCGCTTCTTCCCCCGCCACCGCTGCTGCTTCTGCCGCCGCTGTTTCTGCCCCTGCCACCACCCCCGCTGCCGCCACCGACGCTTCTTCCCCTGCCACCGCCGACGCTTCTTCCCCTGCCGCGGGGGCAGCGGCGGCAGGGGCAGAAGCAGCAGCGGTGGCGGGAGAAGAAGCGGTGGCGGCGGGGGCAGAAGCAGCGGTGGGGGCAGAAGCAGCAGCAGTGGTAGGGCAGAAGCGGCGGGGGTGGCGGCGGGGGCAGAAGCAGCGGGGTGGCGGCGGGGCAGAAGCGGTGGGGGTGGCGGCGGGGGCAGAAGCGGCGGGGGTGGCAGCGGGGGCAGAAGCTGCGGGGGTGGCAGCAAGGCAGAAGCGGCGGGGATGGCAGCGAGGCAGAAGCGGTGGGGGTGGCGGCGGGGAAGAAGCAGCGGGGTGGCGGCGGGTCAGAAGCAGCGGGGGTGGCGGCGGGGACAGAAGCGGCGGGGGTGGCGGTGGGGGCAGAAGCGGCAGGGGTGGCGGCGGGGGCAGAAGCAGCAGGGGTGGCGGCGGGGGCAGAAGCGGCAGGGGTGGCGGCGGGGGCAGAAGCGGCAGGGGTGGCGGCGGGGCAGAAGTGGCGGGGGTGGCGGCAGGGGCTGAAGCGGCAGGGGTGGCGGCGGGGGCAGAAGCAGCAGCGGTGGCAGGGGCAGAAGCGGCGGCGGTAACAGCAGGAGGTGGCGCTCTGACGGTGCCCGCCTTTTCTCTTGCTTCTTGGCCTGGCGCTCGCCTCGCCCCGCCTCGCGCCTGCCTCTCCTCCTCCTTCTTGCTGGCTGTGGCATGATGGTTGGGGTGGGCACTGGGCCGCATTACGAGGCGACCTGGGCCGCATGCGGCCCGTGGGCCGCGGGTTGGACAAGCCTGTTTTACACTTTACAAATAAAAAATAAAAAAGTAGCAAAAAAAACCAAATGCACAGGTAGGTACCACTATACATGTTGAGGTTCTAAAAAGAGTGCAGAGAAGAGTAACAAAGATTATTGAGGGACTGCAGGCTAAAGAATATGATGAACAAGGTAGGTCTAGTCTAACAAAGAGAAGGACTAGAAGTGACATGATAGCAGTTCTTGAAGGGCTATCTGAAAGAAGAGAAAGTCCACTTGTTCTTCAAAGCACATGAGGCCAAGACAAGAAGTAACTAATCAATAACAGATCCAGTCTAGAACTAAGAAATTTTTTTGTGACAGTGAGAACAATAGCCAGTGGAAGGGTTTGCCTTTAGATGTTTTAATCGCTCCATCATTGGAGGCTTTTAAAAAGAGATTGGACAACCAACTTGAGGAGGAAGTTGAAACAGAAGACCTCCAAGGTCCCTTCTAACTCTCTTATTCTTTAATTCTATACAGCTAAGGGCTGCATATAATTATTGAAGGATATTTTTGTTGCAATTTGATTTTATTAATGTATTAATTTCATTAAAATCACATTGAATATAGTTTAATAGTGATTACTCTTCAAATGTTTTTCAAAAATCCTTTTTCACACTAATAGACAGCATCTGAGGTCTACATTCAAGATTTTAAAAGGCTGCAGGTTGTGTTTAAAGAGAGTTAAAAACCTCCTATGAATCACTGTGAATCAAGTCTGCATCTTCCATATAATTTGTACACAGTTTCCATAACCCGGCTGGCTCTTCTGCCTGTGGGTGAAGGCAACTGATTTTCAAAACATCTGGAGCATACTTCATCTTGCAGAAATACATCAAAATTTTATGGTCTCCTTGTTTATCTTCTAAGTTCCCTCACACATTATGTGAAAATGAAAAGTTACCATCATTAGAACAATAGATGAGTAATGTACTTTTAATAACAAGCTGTGATTAAAAGATCTAGCTAGTGGGAACTTCTCTGAGAAAGAGAAAATTAGCATTTATTGTCTCATTTATTATCTGTTAGAATGATTTTTTATGGTTCCAGATGAATTTTCTACCACAGCTCTTTGCAGTGGGTTATTTCCATCAATTGTTGGTTTCCAGCATGCACAACAAACATTCTTGTAAGGATTAAAATAAAGTCAAGAGGGCAGACACTTCTGGAATTATGGGAGTTGTAAGTCCAACACCTGATGGGAAAACCTATTCTAACCTATTCCTGTTGAAATGTCTCTCCATTTCATACTGTAGTATATTATTTTTTCAATTAAATAGAAATAGTGGTAGAGGTAGAGATAAATATAGTTTGTTAGCATTTGGTAAATGTATTTTAAATTAGAATTACTATTAAAACAGAAAGTAATTCTTCTTAAATTACCATTTTTTTTTCTTTCTTAAAATTTTTATTACAGAATGTTTTACAGGCTAAAAGCAATACACATTTAAAAAGGAAAGTAAGTGAAAGTAATAAGTAAATAAGAGATACATTAAAAAGAGAGAGAGAGAAATGAAAGAAAAAGACAAAGGAATGGCTTCTAACCATTACAGCAGTTATAAATTGTGTGTGTGTGTTTGTGTGTACTCTCTCTGTGTGTATGTACATGTGTGTATGTGTGTATGTATATATGTGTGTGTGTGTGTGTGTGTGTGTGTGTGTGTGTATCAGCGGTGGTATTCAGCAGGTTCTGACCAGTTCTGGAGAACCAGTAGCGGAAATTTTGAGTAGCTCAGAAACCAGCAATTACCACCTCTGACTGGAGATTTTACAGTATCCTCCCCCTGCCACACCCACCAAGCCACGCCCATAGAATTGGTAGTAAAAAAAATTGAATCCCACCACTGGTGTGTGTGTATGTGTACACACACACACACACACACAAATTTATTCATTTACATTTTCAACAAAATGTCCATAAAGACATTTCTATCTCTGACAAATGTAATTGTTGTCTTTTGTCTAATCAGACCAATCGATGTTGCCATCTCTGCAAAGTCTACTATCTTCCCCATCTATTCCTTGTGGACATTTTCAAGTCTTTCCTTCTTTGTGCACATAATAAGCTCAATGCAATTGCCATGTACAAAAACAATCTTCAGCCATTATTTTCTGGTTGTCTGTCTTTTAGTCACACCAAGAAAAGTTCTATTTTCGGTTGAATCTTAAACTATTGAATTCTCTGTATCATTATATGTATTAAATTATCAATCATTTTGATGACCCAGACTATAAAGGTACTCCTTGACTTATCATCATAATTGAACCCGGAATTGCAGTCATATTAAAAAATTAAAAATTAAAGATTAAATTAAAGATTAAAACCAATTATTAAACGGGTCATTGCATGACAAGCTGCTAAGTGTCCAAATGAGATCATATGATCATGGAGGGGTGGATATCAGAACTTCAAATCAGAGTCATAAGAACCTTTGGGGGAGGGGGTCTGCTGTAACTTCAGGTGGCTAAATGTCTAGTTGTTAAGCAAGGATTACCTGTAAAATGCATTGTGTGCACTAAAATTTAATGGATAGAATCAGTGGTGGGATTCAAAAAAATTTTCCTTCCGGTTCTGTGGGTGTGGCTTGGTGACCGTGGCAGGGGAAGATACTGCAAAGTCTCTATTCACTTCCCACCCCACTAACCTGCTTTCCAGGTCTGTTCTCCTGTGCAGGGCAACAAAAGAAGACCCAGCCAATCAGCTGAGACTCGGGAGACAGAGAATAGATGGGGGCAGGGCCAGTCAGCGGTGGTATTTGCCGGTTCTCCGAACTACTCAAAATTCCCACTACCAGTTTTCCAGAACTGGTCAGAACCAGCTGAATGTGGATAGAATTCATAATTAATTCTTCAATGCTAAAGTAACAATCTCAGAACTACACATGAGACACTTCCTCCTTCAGTTTTTCCCACAACTCTGTAGCGAAGGCTGAGTTGATGGATGTTAATCCAAAGATACACAGTGAACTGTTTTTTGCCCTTACTGTGGAATTGGCAGCCCTGAGGAAATAATATTAACTTCTATATTATTAATTGAAATGTTTTAATTGCTTAAGCAAACATGCAGGTATTGAGATTTTATTTGTTTATTTTCTGTATTTTTGAACTGTCTAGCTTCATCCCTCTACAATACATTTGGGCTGCTGATGATTACATGATTGTATAGTGTTATTTTGTGTGTTAATGTGATTTTTGTGTCTAGGTTGATGTGATTGTTGTTAATATGATATTATAAATGTTGCATCATTTTCTGAATCTGTTGAGGAGTACTATCTGGCAGGGCCCAGGAAGACAGCCTTCTCTGTCATGGCATCTACCTTCTGGAAGTTCATTAATCCAGAGATCCGATTGGTTCCCAAGGCTGCTGGACTTTCATAAGGCCTTAGAAGGATTGGTTTTGTGACTGGGCCTGGGAGCAGTGGGGAGATTCAAATTTTTTACTACTGGTTCTGTGGGCGTGACTTGGTGGGTGTGGCTTGGTGGGTGTGGCAAGGGAAGGTTACTGCAAAATCCCCATTCCCTCCCCACCCCTGGGGGAAGGTTACTGCAAAATCTCCATTCCTTCCCCACCCCACTTAACCTGCTTTCCAACTCTGTTCTCCTGTGCAGGGCAACAAAAGAAGACCCAGCCAATCAGCTGGGACTCAGGAGGCAGATAATAGATGGGGGCGGGGCCAGTCAGAGGTAGTATTTGCCAGGTGGGGCCAGTCAGAGGTAGTATTTGCCAGTTCTCCGAACTACTCAAATTTTCCACTACTGGTTCTCCAGAACTGGTCAGAACCTGCTGAATACCACCTGTGGATTGGTCCCAATGCTTCTGAACTTTCATGGGGCCTTAGAAGAATTGGTTTTGTGACTGGGCCTGGGGGCCAGGAGATGAAGATGAGCCTGTACATTTATTATGCTGATTTGTGACTGATGAGTCTGTTTCCATACAGTATGCCTTGCTTTTTGTAGCTTTTATATTTTTTAAAAAACAGTTTTTATTAGTTTACAATATATCATACAAAGAAAATGCAAAAGTGAATAGTAGGGACAACAGGGAAGGGAAGGGAAAGAAAATGGGAAAAAGAAAATAAGGCATTTACTTTCGACTCCTTTTGGTGCAGTAGAATAAGGTATTAATACCAAACCTCAACTTTTTTACATTTACATAATAGTATGAACTAGCCATTGCTATAACAACGGATCTATCTAATCGGTAAAACCCAAAATCAAAGTTTCATTTTTTTTCCTACCTCAAGCACGAAGTCCAGAAGTGGTTTCCAAGTAGAAATAAAAGTATTTGGGTTTTTTTCCCTTTGATCAAAACAGTCAATTTAGCCATTCTGCTAACTCCCATCAACTGTTGCATCCATTGTGGCGATCGAGCTGACCCTCCATTTCTGTGCATAAAGTAATCTTGCTGCAGTCAAAGTTTTTAAATATATATTATTAGCCATTCAGGGCCATGAATTTGAGATGGCAGCCATGTAAATAGGACAAGTAAACAAGCAAATAAATAAATAATTGCCTGCCTGAAGGTGGGAGTGTGACATTTAGTGTCATCTACATTCCAGACTAGGTACAGTTCCATTATAAGCTTTCAAGCAACTTTATAATTTTTGATTGCTAGGACCTCACTTCTAGATAATTTAAATTAGACTGGTGCATTAATCAAAACTACGGTTTCATACAAATGACACAGCATCCTTGTTTGATTAAGGAATTTTGTTGCTTTTTGGCATTCATACATACATTGATGCAAGCTAAGTCATGGAAAAAATAGCTCTGGATATTCCTATCTCACTTACAAGGAGGCTGCCAATATATAGACCTGTACCGTCCATGTCTATTTTGCAATCAAAGTTAAGTATAGCCTACCTTCCAAATTTTGCATGAATTGTATAGTTGCATAGATAAATCTGTCATATATTTTGGCCATTTTCCCCAGAACAATAAATCACAATAGTGGAATGGAAAGACAGAAGAGAGTTTAGGTTATCAGAGGGATGCAAATCAATAGAAGTTCATGGTTGAACAGTTTTCATTGATTGGAACATTCTAGTAGCACAGACATTTCAAAAACCAATGTAGGTTTTACTAGACACACCACCTTTGTTCATTGTACACAACAAATGTTGTGACCTACAAGTCACTCTATGCAATAAGGGACTCTGGAATTACATTATATGTTTAACTCTACCATGCCTAAGCTGAATATTGGTCTTGCACACACAATTGTGAAGAATTATATATGACTCAAAAGTGCTGAATAGTGAAATGTTTCAAAGATGTATACACATTACAAAGAGAAGAAAAAGTCATTTGAATTCCAATAGCACTTTAAATAAGTACAAATTTATACAATGTCTTCTTCCATTCCATTCTCTTCTATAATAATAATAATAAATAACAAAGAATAAAAAGCTCTTTTTTAAAGCTATGATAGCTTTCTAGGAATCCACATTTATGGTATTTTTTTGCACTATAAGATGCACTCCCCCCCCCCCAAAAGTGGGTGGAAATATCTATGCATCTTACAGAGCAAATTTTGCAATGGGGGGGGAGAGGGGTTGGTGCGGTGCCGTTGCTTGGGAATGCAGCAGCCTTTGTTGCCAAGCAGCTGATTGGCGGTTGGATCAGCTTCCCATAATACTGCCGATCAGCTGTTCTAGGCAGTGAAGATTGCCACCACCACTGTCAATTATCTCCACCCATTCACTGCCACCTGTTCACCGCCTACCTATTCACCACCTGTCCGTTCTCTGTCGCCCAATTGCTGCCTGTTTGCTGCCACCTGATCGCCGCTAATGGGCAGTGGCAAATGGGTGGCTGCAATCAATAGTAAACGGCAGCAACAAAAGGGCAGTGGCTATTGGTGGCATAGATGAATGGGCAGGCAGTGAACAGGCAGCAGCAAACGGGCGGCAATAGGCAGCAGCAGTGGCAATCCCAAGAGCCTAGAACAGCTGATCAGCGGTATTCCTAGAGGCCGATCCAACCGCCAATCAGCTGCTTGGCAGTGAAGGCTCCAGTGTTCCCTGCCAGTAGCAGCATCTCAGCTTAGTTGACCAATAGTGGGCACAATGGAGCGTAGGCCTGATGAGCAATGTGCTGGGGCTGCGATAAAATGCTGAAGTTGACCAGACTGTTTGCTGCAAGGAATGAATGAATACTGGATGGATGCTGGGAGGCAGAGGCAAAAACATTTCTTGTTTTCCTCCTCTAAAGCTAATGTGCATCACATAGTCCAGAGCATCTTATAGTGCAAAAAATATGTTTTATAGTCCAGAGCATCTTATAGTGTGAAAATTTGTATGAGATGTGACCACATGGTACAAACACCACCTTTTCATGAATGCATCCTGATGTCAAATGCAAACTATTTATGTTTCATCACTTGCTCCTGCTGGTCTCTCAATCCCCAGGCTGTGGCCCAGTACCGGACTGTGGCCCATTCAGAACTGGGCCACAGAAGCGGTAAATGAGCGCAATCGCATACATGCACTCACGCTCCTCATATGGAACCATCCTCTCTCCCCTACCCCACTGTTCTGCAAAACCAGAAAGATTGGGGACCACTGCTGTGGAGATCCTTCTGAATCTTGAGTCTATCTTCCAAAGTATTAGTAATCCCCCCAGCTTGTGTTATCTGCAAATTTGATGACCATCCCTTCAATTCCCTCATATATGTCATTTATGAAGATGTTGAAGAGCACAAGGCCCAAGGCACAACCTTGAGGTACCCTACTAATCCTTCCCTTCATGTAGATGTCGTTCTGTTGAGGGCTATATGCTGAGTGCGTTTGGTCAGCCAACTACAAATCCCCCTCATGATGATATTGTCCATCCACAATTGTTCTATCTTACCAAGAAATAAACTATGGTCTACTTTATCAAATGCCTTATTAACAATCATCCATCATCACCATAGCCCTTTTCCTCTTTGTGATAACCACCTGTTTTCCTCACTTCCATGGAAATCCAAGCTTCTCTTCTTCCCAGAACATTGTGTGAAAATACATTTTTCAGAAATCTGTGAATCATTTATCAGGAGGAGGACCTGAAAGTGATTGCAGAGCTCCAGCAACAGGAGCTGTTTCTTGGTTCTCTTGGTCCTTCGAATTACCTGCTACCAGGTAATTAGACCTCCTCTATAAGCCTATGTTTTTGAGGAGAAGAATGATAATAGTTTTTTCATCTCTATGTTCTTTTTCTAGACATCCCATTTGTCTAATCCAGAGGTGGTATTCAGCAGGTTCTGACCAGTTTTGGAGAACCAGTAGCAGAAATTTTGAGTAGTTCAGAGAAGTGGCAAATACCACCTCTGACTGGAGATTTTACAGTATCCTTTCCTTGCCACACAGAACCAGTAGTAAAAAAAATGTGAATCCCACCATCGGTCTAATCTACAAACTCCTTGATTTTCCTAATGTGTCTCAATGTGACAGTTGGCCCATTAGACCAGGGGTCCCCAATCACTGGGCCCCGGACTGGTACCGGTCCGTGGATCATTTTCTACCAGGCCGCCAGTTTGCTGGGTGCCGCCATCTTGTTTTGACGAGAAAGTGCTTCCAGGTGAACTTTTCCTGTTGGAAAGTGGCGTTTGGGTCCTGAAGGAATCCTCGCACCTTAGTTTCATTGAAGGGGGTGGTGGCTTCGAACGAAGAGGAGAATAAGAAAGCACAAAAAAGCACAAAAAAGGTACAAAGGAGGAGTTGAAGGTGGCGGGGAGAAGCGGGGGACGGCTGGCTGGCCAGTCGCTCGGCTCGCCTTGCCTTGTCATGCGTGTTGATGCTGGTACCAGGCCGCGGATCATTTTGTGATGCCGGTATTGGGCCCTGGCACAAAAAAGGTTGGGGGCCACTGCATTAGACCATCTACATTTCCCCCCCCAGCAGTGTAATAAATTTGCACTTAGTGTAGATACAGCTGGAGTCCTCCTCAGGCAAAATACACACATGACATATATTTTGCAGATCATTATAGTATTTATCTCCCTGTCCCTAACTGTATGGCCAATGATTGTACAACTCCATAAAGCTCTTTTTTCATATTCTGTCTTCACTACACATTAGTCTCTGTGCAGCTTGACATGCAGCTAAACCCACCTAAAGGTAAAAGTACCCCTCGCACATTCGTGTTGGTCGTTTCTGGTTCTAAGGGGCGGTGCTCATCTCCGTTACAAAGCCGAGGAGCCAGTGCTGCCCAAAGACGTGTCCGTGGTCATGTGGCTGGCATAACTAAATGCCAAAGGAGCACAGAACATTGTTACCTTCCCACCAAAGTGGTCCCTATTTTCCACTTGCATTTTTCCATGTTTTCAAACTGCTAAGTTGGCAGAAGCTGGGACAAGTAATGGGAGCTCATTCCATTACACAGTGCTAGGGATTCGAACTGCCAACCTTTCTAATCAACAAGCTCAGCATCTTAGCCACTGAGCCACCACGTCCCTAAACCCACCTATCCTCCAATAAAGCATAGATCTGAATGCTTTATTGAAAGTATATGGTGAAACTGGGGAAAATAGGAATACATACAATGAGAACCAAATACAAGATAGGCAGTATTGAGCTGAACATAACAATTTGTCCTTGGATGACCATGTGCCACAGATTAAGATGGATTCTTCTTTGTGCTTCTGCTTTCTCCAAATGCTAAAGGAAACCGAGTCTGGCTTCTCAGTGTGCACTTCTTTTGAGAGTGAGGGCTGATGGGTAAATGGATTGGGTCAGCTTCAAACAATATAATTGGTATTTGTCCCTCTGGCCACTAGATGGGGCTAGAGAGCAACAACAGTATATAAAGATTGTATCTTGGGGTGTGACATTTCATATACTCCCTTATCTAGACTCTCCTGAAGAGAAAAGGATGAATTAAAACAAAAAATGTGGGTTTTTTTTAAATGTTGA
Organism: Pseudonaja textilis; assembly: GCF_049901715.1. Classification (NCBI taxonomy): domain Eukaryota; kingdom Metazoa; phylum Chordata; class Lepidosauria; order Squamata; family Elapidae; genus Pseudonaja; species Pseudonaja textilis. Next base: position 33,555,791 of record NC_141997.1, read on the forward strand.
AGAAAAAGGCAAGGAAAATATATAAAAGGAGGGGGGATAATTGGTTTGCTAGCTTGAGATAATGACACAAAGTCACCAAGTCCAATTTCTCTGTTTTCATGACTTTCCAAGATCCTCTAGAAGTTAGTCCAATTCAAGTAAAACTCCTTCAAACAAACAAACCCTTATCACCTCATTGACTAGGATAATTGACACTCTTAAAAATAGAAGCCTTGATGATCCCTCATTTTAACTAAATGGGGTTTTTAAAATATTCTTATAAATTCCCATTGTGATAGCAGTGGTTCTTATATAACTCTACCACATTTCGGAAAGCTGCCAGTAAGACAGGGGGGAGAAGGGAGGGAAGTGGGGGTGGGAGGGAGAGGGGAAAGGGAAGAGAAAAGGGGAGGGAGAGGGGGGGGAGAGATTTATTTTGTGTACCATTTGTGCTTGCAGCTGTAAATAACAAGATACAGATCACTGGAGAAAATTAGATCCATGGTTTTATTATAGTTGTAATTGAGCTACAAACAGGATAGTAATAACCAGCCTTTAAACAAGATTAACTCATGTGCAACAATACTTAGGAACTAAAATTATGTAGATTTAGGGCAACTCATATTTGGCCATTGAATGGTGACAACCTGTTACCTTCCAGTTCCCAACTGGATATATCTCTTCAGGTGTCAAGGGAAGTCTTCCAGTATTACCCAATCCCTAACCTTTCAGATTTGGGGGTGAATGAGCCAAATTGTTTCTAAGTGTTTCTGGCTGTTGTCCTGCCATTGGTTGTATGAACAGCAGCATGAAAAGAAGGCTGACAGGCCCCTTGGAGTTAGCCAGCCAGAGAGAACTGTGCTAGCAACTGAGCTAAAAGAGCAGACCTGAAGTATCTACAAGTAGAACCTCCACCTGGTTTATTTATTTGTTTGTTTGATTTGTCAATCGCTTACAAAATAATAGGTTTAAGTATAAACATGAGTAAGAATACAGAAAATAGGTACAATTAAATGGGGACAATAGGACAAGGACACGAGGCACGATGGTGCGCTTATGCACGCCCCTTCCAGACCTCTTAGGAATGGGGCGAGGTCAATAATGGATAGTTTGAGGTTTGAGTGGGGGTTTAGAGGATGTAACAACAGAGTCAGGTAGTGCATTCCTGGCATTGACCACTTTGTTGCTGAAATCATACTTTCTGCAATCAAGTTTCAAGCCGTTAACATTGAGTTTGTATCTGTTGTTCATTTTTATTGTTCATTTTCTATTGCTTCAAGATGGTGAACTGGAGGAGGAGGAGGAGGAGGAGGACTCATTGCCAGCTCCTATGACTAGCTGGCAGTATGGAGTTGCTGACTGTCATTCAGCCACTGCTCCTCTTAGACTTCTTAATAATGGCAAAACAAGGTCACTATAGACCTTATGAGTACATTCAAGTTAGTTGTAGTACATCGTAGTTCTTAGAATCCTACAAAAGTTGTCCACATGATTTGAAAATATTTAAGTCTTAATGACTTAATGCATTATCCTTTTTACAAAAGTCCGTAAATTCCTGCAACAGTAGATCTCTGTCCTTATCCCAATACAAACAACCTGCAAAGACTGGGTTATTTCTTCCGTACCACAGTGATCACATCACACTGTCCCATTTCATCTCTTCAAGGTCTGAAAAGATTCCTCCTTAATGCACAATGACTTGACAGATTAACTCATTTAATTCAGCCCTGACAGTTAAAATGGGAATATCAACACCATCATCACACAAACTTTCCTTAGCTGCATCACTGCATGACTTTTCACTTATTTAAAATTCCCACAAGCATAATGACTCCATTGCCAGCAAGCAAGCATTAGTATCAGGCTAACAAGGGAAGCAGATTGAAAGGGCCTGGATATTGCACAGATTAATAATAGGTCAAGTGGTCTTATGATTTCATTCCTCCCATAGGGCATGAACCAAGCTCTGAACTGTTATTGAAAGCTGATGGATTCTTCAATATTCTAGGTGAAATTCCAGAATCCATAACCTGTGATCCTGTTAAACTGACTTAAGGATTGGCAAGAGAAATGCGGCCATGAGTCAATTACTTTTTTACAGACCTCCTAGGGAACTCCAGGTGAGGTAGCAAAACAGGGAATGGCTTAAAGCCAAAGATTCAAGACTTCAGGGCATTGTTGCCATGTCATAAACTTCCCACTAGCAGTCATGCAAGTAATTAGCAAAGGCTTGGAAAATCCAGATTGCCTTGTAACTTGTGTTGTTGTTGTTTGGCTGAGGTCTCTGAGAGTGAGGACTTGGACGAGGGGCCTGTGTGTGATGCAGAGATGGGTGAGGACTATCGGAGAGTGGAGTGCTGCCTTTGGAGCTTGTGGAATCTGGCAGCAGTGACAAACAGGATCCTGGGGTGCCTGCGCTCAGTGCACATGAGCACAGGCTGCTTGAAGGAAAGAGCAGCTGAAGCAGCACGGGCGACTTGGGAGTAAGGCTAGAAGGTGATGGCCCCTCCCATGAGGGATAAAAGCCAGCCTTTGGGATTGGCTTCTTTGCAGGAAGCAGAGAAGTTCTTTCAACTCAAAGTTCTCATGGAAGTCCTGTCTATTCTGATTTGTTTTTAGAGACTTTTGGCTTTGGATATTTCTCTGCAATTACTCTTTTGTTCTTGGCAGCCTTTCACAACCTTAAAAGGGCTTGCTCTTTTATCTGGGACAATTAGTTTTAATGACTTTTTGCTGTGAATGAACAGAATTCACAGAGATGAATTAAAAAGGTTTGCTTTTATATATAATGTGTGTTTCTTTGATTTGAACGAGGCTTGGGTCAGAACAGTTGTGAACAACTGCAAGCAGAAACACCATAAGAACTCTCTATAGTATTCCAGGGTTGAACTAGCTCAATTGTCGAGCCTGGGGTCCAAATAGAGGGCAAATGGCAAGAATGACATGAATTTAGGGCCAGAATCAGAGAGTTGTTTTCAACAGAAGGATTAGAACCTAGAGGCTGTTCATATATAGTCCCAGTTGTTGGCTTGATTAGAAGGGTTGCTCCCCTTCTCAAGGAGATGTGCTGATTCTCTGCTCAGCTCTTTGTCACTTCTGGTATGTTCCTGAGCTAAGGACACCTTACCTAAATAACTTATTCAGGCTCATTGCTTCTGGAGTAGCCACAGGTATCTGTTTTAGATAATTCAGAGTATTTGAACAAGACCAGAGCATGTATGCAGCCATAGCTACTATGTGGTTGTGAAGGCTACAAAGAAATTTAACCTTGTGATATCCATCTAGCAAAACTCTTTAGCAGGTTAAGGGATGCCTATAGTTTGTCATTTGCTTTAAAAAATGTAATATCAGATCCACAGAGATTTTTCAAAATAAATGTACTCATTTTTTGTTGACTTGAACATTGTATTTGGTGCAATAGTTCATACTTAGATGTTCACTTCACATTTGGCCTGATTTGGATGCATTTGGTAGTGAGACATGGGAACATGGACCAAGTAAACAAACTCTTGAGTTCTGGATATCTTGGCTTAATTATACTGGCTAGAGGACACTGCAAGCAAGGAGTGGTTGCATTCCTTCTTTATGTAATGAAGGGGTTTACTAACTATTATTCTCTCATAAATATTCCTATTTAGGAGAAATGTTTAGACAAATGTTGCTAAATATAATGTGTTTTGGCATGTTTCCATACTTAAGCTTTTCTTCTGTAGTTACCGCACATGCCA